>NC_141010.1:21700675-22309062 GCF_052327205.1 Somniosus microcephalus
ACAAACGGACATTTTGAGAACTGTAAAGCTTATGCAGCAATTGCAAATGAGCTGTGCGTAGTGGGGTACCTAGTTCTTCGGGGAACATGCATCGTGCTACCCACAGTGTTACATGCGCGAGCCCTGGTGTTAGCACATGAAGGACACTTGGGAATAGTTGGAACAAAGCAACATCTCAGAACCAAGGTTTGGTGGCCTGGCATGGACAAGGCAGCTGAAAAACACTGTAAAGCGTGCCACGGCTGTCAGATAGTAGCCAGACCTGACCCACCTGAACCGTTGAGACCAACACCATTACCAGAGGGCCCCTGGCAGGATGTAGCTATAGACTTACTGGGACCCTTGCCATCCAACCACTCCATTCTTGTGGTAGTTGATTATTATAGTCGCTACTATGAATACGACATCATGACCTCCACAACAACAGAGAAGGTTATTGATAGTTTAGAGTCAATCTTCAGCCGTCATGATTTGCCAATCACCTGCAAATCTGATAATGGTCCCCAATTCAAATCTGAATTATTCAAAGAATACTGTGAAAATAATGGGATCAAACGCCTGAAAACAACAGCAAAGTGGGCTCAGGCTAATGGAGAAGTCGAGCGCCAGAATGCATCGCTGATGAAGAGAATCAGAATTGCTCAGTCAGAAGGACTAGATTGGAAATGTGAACTTAGAAAATATGTGACTGTGTACAGGAGCATTGACCATGCCACGACAGGAAAGAGCCCGGCAGAGCTGCTCTTTAAACGGAAAATGAGAGGAAAGCTGCCAGACATCACAGAGTCGCGCGCAGACATGGAAGTACGTGACCGGGATGCAGAACAAAAAGGCAAGTCCAAACTGTACGCAGATGAACAACGGAGAACACAATACTCAGAGGTGGAAGTTGGCGACACGGTGCTGGTACGGCAGGACAAAGTGGACAAGTTCACCACTCCTTTTAATGCCACACCCCACAAAGTTTTGAGTAAAACAGGGAGTCAATTAGTAGTAGAATCTCAAGACGGAGCACGCTACTCGAGAAACACTACGTTTGTGAAGAAAGACAGAACCAATGGACCAAAGGAGACACTCCATGAGCAGGAGGAAACACAAGGGACTGAGGACAGTATAGTAGACCCTGACACACATACCACTGTGACACAGGCAATACCCACTGACACCAACATGTCAGACATACCCAATACAGCCAGACCTCAAAGGGTTAAAAGAAAACCCCAAAGACTGTCTGATTATGTCACAACATAAACTGTGCGAGAACTGCATGGGTGATGTTAAATGTTTAAACCTGGGAATTATTTAGTGTGGTAAGACACAAGTTTATAAAAAGTTTATAAACCAAATAAGTTATGTAGTGTTATTGTAAGCAACTGTTTGTAAACTGCAAGTTTGTTTCCAAGGAAAATAGGGATGTCGTGTATTGATTACGAGTTTGACACCATCTCCCCTTGACATTCAATGGCATTACCGTCGCTGAATCGCCCACTATCAACATCCTGGGGGTTACCATTGATCAGAAACTGAACTGGACCAGCCATATAAATACTGTGGCTACAAGAGCAGGCCAGAGGCTGGGAATTCTGTGGCGAGTGTCTCACCTCCTGACTCCCCAAAGCCTTTCCACCATCTACAAGGCACAAGTCAGGAGTGTGATGGAATACTCTCCACTTGCCTGGATGAGTGCAGCTCCAACAACACTCAAAAAGCTCGACACCATTCAGGATAAAGCAGCCCGCTTGATTGGCACTCCATCCATCACCTTCAACATTCACTCCCTCCACCACTGGCGCACTGTGGCTGCAGTGTGTACCATCTACAAGATGCACTGCAGCAACTCGCCAAAGCTCCTTCAACAGCACCTTCCAAACCCGCGACCTCTACCACTTAGAAGGACAAGGGCAGCAGATGCATGGGAACATCACCACCTACAAGTTCCCCTCCAAGCCACACACCATCCTGACTTGGACCTGTATCGCCGTTCCTTCACTGTCGCTGGGCCAAAATCCTGGAACTCCCTTCCTAACAGCATTGTGGGTGTACCTACACCATATGGACTGCAGCGGTTCAAGAAGGCGGCTCACCACCATCTTCTCAAGGGCAATTAGGGATGGGCACTAAATGCAGGCCTAGCCAACGATGCCCACATCCCATCAATGAATTTAAAAAATTTTTTTTTTATGTAATGTGCATTGCATTATGGGAATTACCCGGGAAACGGCAGTCGGCCATTTTACACAATAAAGTGAACATCGCAGTTATAAGCCTGTCTGCCTGACTCTGATTTAATTTGATGTATCTACATGCTTGATTGAACGCATTAAAGCATAGATACAACAGGCGGGAAACGGATTGATAAAATGAGAATGAGGTCTTGCCATTAAATTCGTCAGGACCTCCACATTTCCAGGTTTTCCACCCCACTACCATGCTCCCCTGCTCCCTCCCCGCCCCCCCGGAAATATCGGGGCCTTAGCCTTTGTGGTCTAAGAAGTTGTGCGGCCATGCTGCATACTGTGCTGTGAGAATTGTCTTGCCTTATAAAATACTTTAACGATGAAATCAAAAGACATTTTCAACTTGCCCTCAATCCTAAAAAAGGTTAATTAGTCAGAAGGTTCACCATAAACAGTATAAAACTGTAAAGTATTACTTTGTTCAGCTCTCTGCACAAATTCAGAAAATGGCCCGTATTTTCCGACCGTAGGCCTCCCGCAGGCAGAGGACTGCGATCTGGAAAAATATGCGCCCTTACCTGAGGGCTCCCGGGATGCACACGCTTCCGCTCCTGGGCCTCTCCAAACTACAAGTGTGCAGGGCCCACGTATCTCAGGGGCGCAGGTAGTTCGCAGCGTCCCTGGGATCATGTGGGCCATGAGGAACCAATCACAGAAGGGAATCTCCCTTCATACACTTGACAGGAAGACCTGTCAAATATATGAATGGAGATCACCCCCAAAACATAGTAAAACTTCAAATAAATTTTTTAAAAAATCACATTTTTAAAATGACTTGAAATTACAATAAATGAAATATTTTAAACAAAAATTTACATTTTTGAAAAACATAATTGAAGTTTTTTACAGGGCTAAAAATAAACTTACCTCTTTTAAAAGTATTTTTCAATGATAAATCAGTGGGGGAAAAAAAAATTATTTTACTTTTTTCAACTCTTATCCTGGTAAAAGCAGGCCTTTATCAGGCATTAGAATTGTAAGGGTTTTCTGCGGGCGGAAGGTCTCCAAAAAGCAGAACTATTCGCCCGCAGAGGCCCTTCTCCAGGGCGGCCGGAGGATCTGTCAAGACCATTCTTGACAGATCGGAAATGCCGGTTCCCAACGCATGCGCAGTGCATGCCTGAAACCGGCATTTCCGTTGGCCCTACGGGTGGGTGCACAGCGCGTACACACCCGTAGGGATCGGAATATCTGGGCCGATGTTCTCCAAAGTACTGGCTCCTTCCACTTGTTGGGTTTACCTGGGTGATGAACAAGGGAAAGGTTAAAATAATTCAGAAACATTGGATATTTCAAGGTGGCTTTCAACAAACTAAAAAATATATCACTCCTTCACTTAATTCTGCTGCTGATATTTTAAGCAAAATGACTTAATGGTAATATAATTGAGAGCATGACAGACACTTATGTTTAAATTATAGATAAAAAGTTTTCATGCTAAGAAAATTGTGTTGCTGGATGATTCTGTTTCAATAAGATTAGTTATCTTTAGAAATACGAATTAAATCAAACACTCTGATTTGCTGTTTTATAATGTGTAATGTCAACATATTCTATTAAAATAGAATTACTCTTGGGAACTTCCTTGGTGTAAAGCTATTTACAGTTTGGTAAGCTAATCAGACAGCGAATATGGTGGGAAGCTAATAAGGTAGCATACTTACCTATAATGTAAGGTAGTGTACTTGGCTATCTCACAGCATGCTTCCTCCCCTTTTTGTTTGTATGAGGGGTGTAATCCCTGCCATGTGAATAAACCCACACAGGTCGACGTAAAAGATTCCATGGAACTTTTCAAAGAAAAGCAGGGGCACCCTGGTCAATATTTATCCCTCATCGTGACAGCCGATTATGTGGTCCTTAATCTCATTGCTGTTTGTGGCACCTTGCTGTGTGCAAATTGGCTGCTGTATTTCCCTAGATTACAACTGCGGTGAAGCTCTATGGGACATCCTGAGGTTGTGAAAGGAGCTATATAAATAAAAGTTCCTCCTTTCTCCCTTTATTGGGTCAGTTCCTAGAGGACACAGATTTAAGGTGATTGGCAAAAGAACCAGAGGTGACAAGAAGAAACATTTTTTACACAGCGAGTTGTTGTGATCTGGAATGCACTGCCTGAAAGGGTGGTGGAAGCAGATTCAATGGTAACTTTCAAAAATGAATTGGATAAATATTTGATAGGAAAATTTTTTACAGGGGTGTGTGGAAAGAGCAGGGGAGTGGGACTAATTGGATAGCTCTACCAAAGAGCTGGTGCTGCCACAATGGGACAAATGGCCTCCTTCTGTGCCGTTATATTCTGTGGCCTAAAAATTTAGTTGCTTTGCGTCCCATTAGCAACTGGCGCCTGGGCGCGGCGGTGCCGCCAAGCCTCCCGCAAAATTCAGCCATGCGCAGCGCCCCGCTCACGCCCCGGCCACGATCTTCGGTAGCGCCCCCTGTCTTACTGCCGGACGCTATGTCCAACGAGGTCAGGGGGGCCTACCTGTGGTCGGGGCGGCACTAATTAAAGGGAAGGTGCCGGGCAGCCATTTTTGTTGCTGGCTGTGTGCCAGCGCCTGCCCCCGTTGGCATCCCCGGCCTCCTCTGCAGCCCCCTCCGCGGAGTGCCGGCTGTGCTCTGTGAGCCCGGCACTTCTCTTGAGTGCCGGGCTTTTTTGCCGGCACTCCGATCCCTGCTGGCCCAGCTGGGCCCCGGGAACGCTGCGCAAGGCCCCTCCCCTTTAATAAGGGGAGGAAGGCCTGCAGTGCCACGGCGCGACATGCCGCAGCGTTTGGCGCTGCTGCACGTAGCGCCGCGATATTCACTGGCAACGCCCCAAGAGGGAGGCGGGGCACTTCCAGTAGCACCTCGCCTTCCCCTTGAGGCGCTACCGGTGAATTTCGGGCGCGGGGGTGCTAATTTTTTCGGGGCACTAAAAGTAGCGCCCCAAAGGGGGCGCAACCCAATTTTTCCCCCTATGATTCTAAGAACTGTACCTTAGTCAGGCTGTGAGGAGTCACAACTTGGATACTTGGCAAGCTCTTCCATAAGTTTTGCTAGCTGCAAACATTACATTGGTATATATGTCACTCCCCAAAATGTTAAGCCTAAGTGCAGGTGTCATAGGGCTAACTATGTAATTGTATTTTATTTTTAGTATTTTATAACAATTTGTAAAATGTTACTGCCAGTTTAGTGGGTGGCACCTACTCCTGGAGGCCCAGTGACATGTATGTATTTGTTTTCCAAAGATTCCTTGTGAGGGGAAGTAGATTCTGTTTTCCCTGGTGCTTTTAGTGGGCATGTTTTATTAATTACTCACTTGCAAGTTTGCTGGTTGTTTTCTGTATGTAGAAACTGAAGTAGTAACATTGTATATCAAGACTTTTACAGGGTTGCTATTCAAAAAGAAGCCCCCCTTTTTTCTTTTTTGCTTCTGCCAATATGTTTGCCACCATGAGGGAATGTGTACTCTTGTTATTTGTAGTGAAATCATAAACACAGCTAGAAAGAATTAATTTACCAATCTTCTCTCCACGTGTCCTCTTCTGATGTTGACTATGTTCCTCTGTGATCAGCGAGCCGGCACTTCAGTTCAAGTGGGGCGTAGTCCTCCATGTCAACTTTTCCTTCCTGGAGGACAGATCATCTGTGTGGTGCTCCATCCAGTATTCCTCAATCCCCACTGAAAACAAACTAAATTGCTGATAACTAACTAAGACAAGCCAGTTGGAGTGACAGATGGTCGGGGAACTTCAGCCTTCTGATTGGCTATCAATTATTCCTACTGATAGAACCATTGAGGCATTCATTTTATTTTTGATGAATGCAATAACTTCTGTATTTTTAAGAAGCTTTTAATACCATGAGTGAAACAACAGTTGGAATGATATCGACAACAGTAATTCCCAAGGAAGCAGTGATGATGGTGAATAATTTTACATTCCATCAAAAAGAAAGGCTTTTGTACAAATTGCTACTTTAATAGTGCACTATGTTCAACTCCCTTCATATATCTTGTTTGGAGGCTATAAACTGTTGAATAAATCTTTTTTATTCAATAGTTTTTTATTTGCATGATTAGGGCATATCTAGGGACTGGCAATACTTCTTTATTTTTATTAGTCTTCAAATCCATCCCAGTAATTGTTATCTTTCAACAAATTGTGATGGATGTTAGAATCACAGACTCTTACAGCAAGAAGGAGACCATTCGGTCCGTCACGCCTGTACAGGCTCTTTGAAAGAGCTGTCCAAGTTAGTCCCACACTTCAGTTTTTCCCAGAAAGAACCCTGCAACTCTTCACGCACATATCCAATTTCCTTTCAAAAGTCCCTATGGAATCTGATTCCGCCACCCTTTCAGGTAGTGTGTTCCAGATCTTAACCCTCTGAGTGAAGACATTTCTCCTCATTTCCCCACTAGTTCTTTTGCCAATTACTTTTAAATCTATGACCTCTGGTTACCAACCCATTTGCCAGAGGAAATAGTGTCTCCCTATTTGCTCTATCAAAACCCCTCATTATTTTGAATACCTCTATTAGGTCTCCCCTTAACCTTCTCTGCTGTAAGGAGAACAATCCCAACTTCTCCAATCTCTCCACATAGCTAAACTCCCTCATCCCAGGAATCATCCTGGTAAACCTCCACTGTACCCTCTCCAGGGCCTTGACATCCTTCCTAAAGCGAGATGCCCAAAATTGTGCACAATACTCCAGCTGAGGCCTAACCAGAGATTTGTAAAGGTTTAGCATGTCTTCCTTGTTTTTGTATTCAACGCCACTATTTACAAAGCCAAGTATCCCATACGCTTTCTTAACCGCCTTCTCAACTTGCCTTGCCACCTTCAAAGATTTGTGAATATGCACCCCCAGCTCACTCTGTTCTTTCACATCCCTCAAAATGGCACCATTTAGATTATACTGCCTCTCCATACTGTTTCTCCCAAAGTGCATCACTTCACACTTACCCATATTAAATTGTATCTGCCATATGTCTGCCAGTCTGTCTATGTCCTCCCGAAGTCTGCTACTATCATTCTCACTATTTACTATGTTGCCAAGCTTTGTATCGTCCGCAGACTTTGAAATTGTACTTCCTATGCCCTAGTCCAGGTCATGTATATATAACAAGAAGAGCAATGGTCCTAATACCGACCCCTGGGGGACCCCACTGCATACTGTTCTCCAGTCAGAAAAACATCCGGTCATGTTATTAAAGTTTTTACCAATCTGATTCACTGATACTGTGAGAACCTCTGCATTTAATAACCAGACGACTATAAGGCTGAAATTGTAGTATCATAGAATGGTTTCAGCACAGAAGGAGGCCATTCGGCCCATCGAGCCCGTGCCGGCTCTCTGCAAGAGCAAATTATAATTTAGTTGATATGGATGAGGGGAACAATCAACAGGCATTCAACGATTGACTCGGCTTGGCAGGAGCTAGTCAGCGGTAGCTCGGTTGGTAGCACACTCGCCTCTGAGTCAGGAGGTTGTGGGTTCAAAGTCCTACTCCAGGGACTTGAGCACATAAAGCTAGGCTGACTCCAGTGCAGTGCTGAGGGAGTGCTGCACTGTCGGAGGTGCCATCTTTTGGATGAGATGTTAAACCGAGGCCCCGTCCACTCTCTCAGGTGACAGAGTCAAGATGGCGGCCGAGATGGTCCGGTGCTGAGCGCGCTCTCCCTGCTTCGGGCGGCCAGCTCTCGCCACTCGCTCCCGCAACTGGAGCGAAGTGTTCGGTGAGTCGGGCAGAGGCAGCGCAGCGTGGTGAGCAGCAGCAGCAGCCACGACGACCCGCTGGAGCATGTCAGCCGGCAGCTCCCCGGCGGGAAGGCATTCCAACTGGGAGGAGGGGAGCAGAGCATAGCGGCCAGAGGCCGAACCGTGAGAGGGAGAAGCAGGCCCTGGGCTGTCGGACCGTGGAGCCGGCGATGGTGAGGAGGAGGCCGCGGTGACCGGAGCATTCACGTTCGGCAAGTCGGGCAGAGGCAGCGCAGCGCAACAAGCAGCAGCCACGACGACCCACTGCAGCATGTCGGCCGGCAGCTCCATGGCGGGAAGCTCGCAGTCCGACTGGGAGGAGGGGAGCCGGGCATGGCGGCCAGAGGTCGGATCGTGAGCGGGAGAAGCAGGCCACCACTTGGAGCTGGCAACAGCGAGGAGGAGGCCGCGGTGACGAGGAGGACGGAGCGGCAGAGGGACATCGTGCTCCCACTGCCACTGGAAGCCATTGAATTGACTTTCTGAACACGGCGCTGTAAGAATAGCTGACGCGTCCCTATGGGGAGTAAGCATTCCATTGTAATTGTACTTGTACTGGTTGCATATGGCAAATAAAAATTGAATTGAATTGAATTGAGGTGGATGTAAAAGATCCCATGGCACTATTTCAAAAAAGAGCAGGGGAGTTATCCCCGGTGTCCTGGCCAATAGTTATCCCTCAACCAACATAACAAAAACAGATTATCTGGTCATTATCACATTGTTGTTTGTGGGACCTTGCTGTGTGCAAATTGGCTGCCGCGTTTCCTACATTCCAACAGTGACTCCACTTCAAAAAGTACTTAATTGGCTGTAAAGCACTTTGAGACGTCCGGTGGTCGTGAAAGGCGTTATATAAATGCAAGTCTTTCTTTTTCTTTTCAACTATCAGCCAAGGCTGCCACACCTGAAAGCTGTCAAATGACCTTGCTAAAAGGTACACTGATGTGGGTGTCAGCTGGGGATAGGAGTAAGCTTGTCTGAGATATCACACGCACGCAGTTGAAGAATAACCACTAGGATGAGATAAGGAGGACAATTGGCCTACATGTGACCATATACCGGCATGCCAGCACCTTCAGGAGAGGAGCGTGGAAAACAGGAAATGCGAAAAAGGCACTGAAGTAATAAACAGTGATACTGCAGTCCATTCTGTGAAACCAGAGGAAAATATTAATAACAACCGCTTCAAAACTACCAGAGTTGTGGGAATGCCAGTGCAGGAACTAATTGAGATGTTCGAAAGATGAAGATGCTGCCTGTTTTACTACAGCCCAGGGGTGTTCAGACAGCTCTGAAGTGCAGCTATTACTTAAGATGAAACTGAGTGAGTTGAGGATTTTTATCAACTTTATTGCAGAGATCAGTACACAAACTGCAACAAGGCGAGGTTAGAGAAGGAAACCACCTGTTGAAGTACAGAATGAAATGTTAGACCCAAGTACAGAATGAAATGTTAGATCCAAAGTCAGAACATCTGAATTTAAATTGAATAAATTATAGACTATATAAGCTGGGGAAATGGAGAGATGCTGATTGAAAAACCAGTTAGATTAACTGGTGGAGCCGAAGCAGAAACATTCAGCCAGATAACGTAGACCGTCAGGTAAAACAGAAGCTTACATAGCAAAAGACGAAAGAATAGTATCAAGAAGCTGAGAGATATAGTTTGTGCCAGCTCAGTGGGACAGGCACTTTAGTGTAAGCAATGGGATGGGTTTGAGACCACGGTTCTGATCCGTGCTTTTCTTAATTTTACCTGTGCACTAGGAAGAGGCCCTGAGCAGAGGCTCAGCATTTTTTTCACAGGCAGAGAGAACAGTATTTGGAGCATGACTTGGGATTTGAGAAAGAACTTTTTCACCCAGAGGGTGGTTGGAGTCTGGAACTCACTGCCTGAAAGGGTTGTGGAGGCAGAAACCCTCACAACATTTAAGAAGCATTTGGATGAGCATTTGAAATGCCATAGCATACAAGGCTACGGGCCAAATGCTGGAATATGGGATTAGATTAGACAGGGCTTGATGGCCGGCATGGACACGATGGGCCGAAGGGCCTCTATCTGTGCTGTATTACTCTATGACTCTATGACTCTATGACTTATCCAGTGTTGCCTTTTCATTCCTACAAGCACCCAATTACACAGCTGGATTGGCAAATATCTCCTGCCCACACTCTAGTATGGGAACTGATGTGCGACACAGGTATAGGAGAGTTTTGGGGAATTAAAAAGAAAAAGTAAAAGATTTACCCTCCCCACTTCCTGAAAGCAATGACTCATGCTGGAGTATCTTTCATAGAATCATAGAATAGTACAGCACAGAAGGAGGCCATTCAGCCCATCGAGTCTGTGCCGACTCTTTCGAAGAGCAATCTAGGTAGTCCCACTCCCCCGCTCTTCCCCCATATCCCTGCAATGTTTTTCTCCTTCAAGTACAGGAAACTTTCTGGTATCCAGCACTGACGGGACCGAGCTGGTGCCGTCCCATCAAAACTGCCGTAGAAACCAGCGCTAATGTTAAAACATACGGAGCTTCTCAGCTCCGTGTGAAACAACAAACCCTGTTGCTTAGCAACAGCTTCAAAACAGTCGGCCGCAGCTTAAAAGCGTCTCTGTAGCTAAGCAACAGCTTCAGCTAGACCTTGCAGAGCCTGACTGGAAAAAAAAGCAACGAGAAGTAAAAAAACTTATAGGAAACGGCTCCTGAATTTTGCCAGTAGATAGAGCTTTCCGGACATTTAACCTCCGGTTAAATGAAAGTTTCCTGTATTTATCCAATTCCCTTTTGAAGGCTACTATTGAATCTCTATCCTCCACCCTGTCAGGCAGTGCATTTCAAATCCTAACCACTCGTTGCGTAAAAAAGTTTCCCCTCATGTCGCCTCTGGTTCTTTTGCCAATCACCTTAAATCTGTGTCCTCTGTGGACTGTGGCCTTTCTCCTTTGATCAGAGGTAACATGGAACCAAAAGTTATGAGGTCCTGTATCTTGGCTAAATGGCCGTTATTAATGTGGGAGCTGACCAGTGAATTTTAGCAGGCCATTCAACCATGGGGTATCACCGCCATGCCTAATGTTGTCCTCACCTGATGGTCACACACACACACCTTTTCCAACAGAGCTGACTGGACAACACTCGGGAGTGGTAAATCATCTGATTTTATCCCCCTCTTCTCTCTAACCCTGGGGTGCGAATACCAATTGTAGCAGTCCTTACTGGTGTCCTGGCTGAACTCAGTAAGGACGGGGTCAAACCTGGAATGCTGCTGGTTAGTCTTGCTCAGTTCCACACCAGGCAGCACACATATTGCTTTAATGTATGTACTTCTACCACTAGATAACTGAATACCTACCATATTCACCCATTTCATCAGGAATTGCGCCTATTCCCATTCATATTTGGACTACATTCAGCACAGTCCATTTGGTCTCTGTTATTTTAAAAATGTTACAGTTTAAGATGCACAGTAGCAGAGAATAGCTGAAGCTACAAACCTGTAGAGCTGCATAAGGAGTTCTAGTTACAATGACTGACTGTGGCCATTTAGCCAAGAATTATTGGATCTCTGTATTAAGAGAGGTAAGCTAGTAGTTTGAACGATTGGCTGCATAATACCTTTAGCAATGCAATGAATAATTATGTGATCTTCTAACTAATTGGCAAAACATACTTAAGATGTGTGTGTGCTTTGTATTTTCACTTGTAAGACCAGTTTATGTGTCTTCTGTGCTCTGTGATGAGGTCTGGAAGATGTAAAAGAAAGAAAAAGACTTGCATTTATAGAACGCCTTTCACGACCACCGGATGTCCCAAGGCGCTTTACAGCCAATGAAGTACTTCTTGAAGTGTAGGGCTGGATTTTACCAATGGGGAGCTTTTGGAGGCGGGACTCCCACTTGTTGGGTTTCAGTCCTGCCTCCATCAACTTCTGGCCAACCCACGCTATTTTCCCTTGATTGACCTTATTAATAAGCCCGCCCAGCGGGCTTAGCAGGCCAATTAAGGGAAAGCCGGTTACAGAGAACGTCAGCGTATGACGTTTCATCTGTCAATTTTTTGACAGATGAATTGTCATCGTTTTGACAGTTCTGTGAAGCTGTCAAACACTGACATTCTCTGTAGTTTGATGAGTTCTTGAATTCAAGACCTCACCAAACCTCTTTCTTTAGCAGAAATTAACTGGTTGTTGCATTGGAGAATGCAACGGCCATCTGTCATCTCTGCCGCGGAGGTGCGAGACTCTCCGCCTACCCAACTCTTGCAGCCTGCAGGAAGAAACAACGGTAAGTAAACTTTTTTTTAACACTTTCCACTTACCTCACATACTCACCTCTCCACACTTGCACCCATCACTTAGCTTCACAATGCACTTTTGCACCCCTCTGACCACCGCAGACCCACTACTCGCCTCGGTGACCCTGGCGGGTTTTGGAGCCTTTGGGAAGCCCGCACTTGTGAGGGCAAAATGGGGATAATCCTCTTACCTGCCTGTTAACTACCTGTTAACAGGCAGTTAAGTGGCTGTAATCCCCTTCCCACCTCCAAGGAGATGGGACCCGGCGCGGGTCGGCTACCCGCCTCCTGGCAAGATGGCACGGAGGCGGGTTGGGCACCCGCCCCCAAATTCTGCCATTTTCCCGGCAGTCCCGCCTCCATACCCGCCTCCCCAGGGCTGGCAAGATTGTGCCCGTAGTCACTGTTGTAATGTAGGAAATGTGGCAGCCAATTTGCTCACAGCAAGCTCCCACAAACGGCAATGTGACAATGACCAGATAATCTGCCTTTAGATGTTGATTGAGGGATAAATACTGGCCAGGACACCGGGGATAACTCCCGTGCTCTTCTTTGAAATAGTGCCATAGGATCTTTTACGTCCACTTGAGAGAGCAGACGGGGCTTCGGTTTAACGTCTCACCTGAAAGACGTCGGGAAGTGTGCACGGTATGTTTTCAATTTATATATTGAATACTGATGATAGATGCGAATTTTAATTTGATAACATGTGGCACTTGCTATTACACAAACAATAAGCTGTATTGATATTTTCATGTATATCTGCATTCTGTAGTTAATTCTGTCCGGTTGAGAGATGTCTTGGTAAAGCTTCACTCACGACAATGTCAAAATGTATTAGACAAGGCAATCAAAAGGCTGCACTACAATGCATCTTACAGCAATGACCCAGTTTTCTGTCCTGGTTTTCCATGATATTCACCTGCATTAATCATCTCTCTTCAGGTATTTTAACATAGATGTCCTATTTATACCAAGTTAACAAGTCTACCTTTCAAAATACTCAAATTAGCTTCAGTCGGGGCAGCACATTTAAATAAAGTCTTGCAAAGTTGAGCAATTATTATAATGCCTGCCTTCATTTTTCTCTTTGATTGGCTCATTATGCCATTAATTCCTTATGTCGCGACAATGAGTATTGAGTCTCTGGCTGACAGTGCCCCAGATCCAATGTTCAATATGTATATTGACTGAAACTGGATTTTCTCTGCTAAATTGGGTAAGATTTATACCAGTTGGGTTCAGTTTAGGCCTGGTTGTTAAATACCAACAGCAATGATCAAAAAGAAATGGTACAGGACACAATCTTATTCCCAAAATGTATTGCATTTCTTGGCTCCCACATTTTCAGTTTCTAGTTAAAAGTGACCGTTTATCAGCCAACTAATAATCAATGTGACGATTCTAGTTATACTGTCTCCAGCTCCAAATATTTTTCTTGTCCATTTTCTGCTCTCCCATCCTTAAGTCATTGACTCTTTGTCCCATGGGCATTGGATGCCCGCCAGTAGCTGCCCAAGTGGCAATCATTCATTTGCTAGCCTTGGCAGTGATTGTCGGCAGGATATTTGACCGCAGTCAAGCCCAATCCTATCCTCGCCCCAGTGTCCGTATGCACACACACCCAGCGGGGCCTATGGATAGCAACCTGGCTTATTCCTTCCTCCCTAATCCAATGGCACTGAGGGAAATGTTATCATCCCTACCACTGAGATCAGCTGAATCAGCACAGGATTTGTACCAGTAATGTTCATGGTCAGTACAGCTCAGACACTCATTAGATACAGTCACTGGGCTATTAGAGAAGTGTGGCTTCTGCTGCATAAGAGAATAACAGTGGGAGGAACGTCAAGCCCTGTTTCCTATGTTACAACAGTGACTACACTTCAATAGTACTCCATTGGCTGTAAAGTGCTTTGGGACGTCCGGTGGTCGTGAAAGACGCTATATAAAATCTTTCCTTTTTCTTTTTAACAATGCTATGGATTCTCAGTGGTAACGTGCTTCAAGTCTGTTGCCTGTACAAAATCCCATTGATGGTGCTGTGTTCGAAAGAGAATAGTACAGACCAGATTTACACTTTACAAGATGCATATTTGTTTATTGATCCAATAGAACAGACACACAAAGAATCATCAATTTAAATCAGACACAGAAAAGAAATATTTTGTTAATAACGTGGATGGCTGCGGCCCTTTCTTGCAGTTAAAAACATCAGTAGGTCACACACCATAAAACTATTGGCTTGAAAAATGAACCGATGCATTCTTTTGTACTTTGTTTTTATATAATATTAACCAATTGAATTAAATCACAATCTCAGGTGTTTGGATCTTGTAATGCGATAGGTGCACCATATGCACCTATTTAATGTATGGGTTTTTAAAATGTAATTTTTTATTTATTTTACATTTGTGCTGTATGAATTTTCGTCCTTTCAGACTACAGTTATAGCTGCAGCTGACTATAGACAGCTGTATAAATATTGTCAACGCTCTGTTTTTAACCATATAGCAATTAAATGTGAGTTCTTATTTTTTAACACTAAGATTTTTTTGAGTTAAATCTAGATGAACCAAATGAATGAAATTAACAGTACACTTATACCACAGAGCCCCGATTCATTGCCAGCACACCATTATGACTTCCCTATTTTTTTGAATGCAAGCAAATTTCAGAAATACATTTAGTATGAAAATGTATCATCCAATTCTATTAGTTCTTCCAATTCTATTAGTTCTTACTTGGGCATGGTACCTGTGCATCATCTGAGGCATTATACATTAATGACATTCATAATCACTGTCTGATTTGGATTCCAGTGTCATTGTGAAAGTTAACTGAAAAGTTTCCACATGAAGAGATTAAAATACCGAACAGCTTTGACAAACTATGCAAAGAGATTTGTTTAAGTGGAGGTTTTGCATCAGTGTTTATGGTTGTTAACTTCCAAGGAGCTTAAACACAAATTTTGAGTTACTGGCTACTTAGCCAAAAAATGTCCTTCCTGATGGTACGGTGTAGGGGACATTCAGATGGTTTTAGACTTGTACTATTTTATTTGCGCCTTCGACCATAGTACTGGATTCTTTCCCATTCAGGTGGTGCCTCTGGAAAAAGAGTGAAAAGACCCAGTGTATTACCAGACTGTCAGTATATCAGATTGGTCAGTGCATCACCAGACTTGCCTGTGCATCACCAGACTGTTTGTGTAACATCTTTAAACATGTAAAATTGGAAGATTTTCCTCACAAATGCACAAATATATCAATTTTTTTCCAAAAATGTTTTTTTTTTTCTTTTGGTGTTCTCCTCATTGTGTCAGTTTACACTTGTGCCATTTTCCTTCAGCTAACAGAACAGGTCATGGACATTTGCAGAGATTCTAAAGCTAATTTTACTCGTACACATTGGCCAGAATGAGGTGTCCACCAAGTAAGATGGGGACTCCATTGCTTTTCCCTACAATACAATAACTCCTGAGGAATTGGACAGTGCAATGGATTAGACACTGGTCTTTCATCTCTGGGACGTGGCCTCAAATCCAGACCACACGGATGAAATGAAAGTATCCACTGTCTGAAATGAGTTTAGACAATTTAGTTCCTAATTGGCAGCAGCCTATGTGACAATGAGTAGCAATGTCACTCAGAGAGGCTTTGGAATGTTTGATGTGGCAAATGCAAAAAGTACATCACTGGCGCTGTAAGGGGAGCTCCTCTGAGGTTGTGGAAGAGTATAGGGTGCTTTACTCACATCTGGCTGTGGTATACTTGATCTTTGTGTAATATTTCCTCTTGTATGTAACCAAGCCCTTTTTATGTGTGCTTTGCTACTCAAATCATTCTTTTCCCATATATCCAGTAAAAGGGAACATTTTGAGTGAAGCACGCTCTTCCTTTCACACAAACAGATTGAAGCAGTACACCAGCAACCTTTTATTGAGTCTCCTGTGTTTGACAGCTCTAAGAATTGTATGTAAAATTAGTTTGGATTGTCTCGGCCTAGTTCTTAGTTGGTAAAGCATAAAATAGTCACATTGTGGCACGATTGATATTCTCATTCATAGAGGCTGCAAGGATGGCTGGTGAAAGAAATTGGAAAAGGACAATTGGTTGTAGGGAGGAGAAGCTGGGCTTAGTCTTTTCATGCTAAGGCATATTGTAGGAGCAGACTAAAGAGAGCTATACTGTCCATCTGACCAGTTCTTTACCTGCACTTAATGCCAAAAGTGGAAATGTGCTCCATTAATGGGCCCCAAAAATGAGCCAAAAATTATTAAAATGCTGCAATTCATGTTAATGCAGATGCTCAAATTAATTTGTTGGAAAGTGTTTGAAGATGAAAATCTGCAGAAACAAATTAGCGCTGAAAATGATAAATTCAAGTTGATTTGAGAGACTATAGCCTGCTGTGTACCCACACCATTAGAGAGGAGGAAGAAGGAACAGGATGAGTTTCGAAGGTGAGCAACATACCAGCACTTGAAGACCGTCGTCCCATAAGTCCTACGAACATCTCTCCCTTTTGTCCTATGTTTAAAAATGAGAAAAAATATCAAGAATAGTAATTATAGACACGTCGACCTATTTATGCTGTTGTCCTTCACCTAGTTGTGTACGCATTGTGAAAGAGCTAACTATTGTATATCGCTTTCTTTTTGGGTTCCTCAAAGTTAGGGATGTTAATGCTGGGGAATGTTTCTGTCCCAACAATGCTCCTTCACCCAATTTCAAAACAGTAGCCCCCGCTGCAGCATTGCTGAATTTTCTGTCCCATTCTTCTCCTGTGAAATATTCTTGATAATCTTCAATCCCGTTCAACGGTTATTTTTTTTTTTATTCGTTCATGGGATGTGGGCATCGCTGACAAGGCCAGTATTTATTGCCCATCCCTAATTGCCCTTGAGAAGGTGGTGGTGAGCCGCTGCCTTGAACTGCTGCAGTCCGTGTGGTGATGCTTCTTTGTAGCGGTTTGGTACAACTGAGTGGCTGGCTCGGCCATTTCAGAGGGGCAGTTAAGAGTCAACCACATTGCTGTGGTTCTGGAGTCACATATAGTCCAGACCGGGTAAGGACGGCAGATTTCCTTCCCTAAAGGACATTAGTGAACCAGATGGGTTTTTTACGACAATCCAGTAGTTCCATGGTCACCATTACTGATACTAGCTTTTTATTCCAGATTTATTTAATTAACTGAATTTAAATTCCCCAGCTGCCGTGGTGGGATTTCAAGGCATGTCTCCGGCTCATTAATCCAGGCCTCTGGATTACTATTCCAGTAACATAACCACTGTGCTACCGTACACGATAATTATAATTAATGTCACATTTGAAGAAAATCTGGATCACAATATTCATCAAATTTCACCCATTTCATTTTTGTTGTTGCTAAAATTCCCTCTAGATGATCACCAGTCACACACACTCCTGTTTATATGCCATAGTGAAGCACTTAGAAAACATACTCTGATATCTATGATGGAATTCATTCTTTTTAAAGGTTGCCAAATGTGCGTGGCATTGATTTAAAATAATAAATCTGTAAATTTAAAGGCATTTAGTGTTGAGTAGACTTCTTTATAATAGGCGTGTCTTTGTTGTTTACTACGAGCCTGTTCTCAAAAACAGAGCTAATAAATATTTGAGAGTAAATGCACAGTAGGTCCTGGGGGGGAAGAGAAAGAACTAGCAATCAAATTATGGCTGTCATGCATTAGTTAGCAATGAGTGATTGATAACTACTTACTGCCTTTTGGAATACTATTGCTTTGGATGAATTTTTAATTATATAGGCTATGATTGCCTGTATGCAATAAACCCTTAAGCACTTTATGGCATAAATAAACACTGCACTAATATTAAAAAAGGGGGACAATTAATGTTGCGCTTATATTACTGGACTGCTCCAAGTAGAAGATGTTCTGTAATGGGGTTGGCTCCGAGTGCTGTAGATGTCACGCCATTTACCATACAAGGGGGAATGCCATGTTGCCTGTAGTAACAGAAAGACAACTCCAGATGTGACTCACAACAGTGTGGAATATATTTAAGGTGGCGATCGACAGATTTTTGAAAGGTAAGGGAGCCGAGGGTTATGGGGAGCGGGCAGGGAAGTGGAGTTGAGGCCAAGATCAGATCAGCCATGATCTTATTGAATGGCGGAGCAGGCTCGAGGGGCCAAATGACCTACTCCTGCTCTTACGTCTTATGTTCTTATGTAACATTATTTTCCAGCCTAGGATATTTCCAGATGCCTGGGAAACAGCTGCGTAGGCCATTGTTGAGAAAATTGCATTGCTGGCCGGCATGGGAGGCTAGGTGCTCAGCAGTTAGATTGCTGCCCTGCCACTGTTGCCTCCAGAGGTGCAAAGGGAAAACAATTCTTCAGGTAGATCTCAGCAACCTCTGGGGGTAGCGGTGCCACATGTGCTTTACAGCATTGCCCCCAAAGTCAGGGTTGTTGGGAGCAGCAGTACTGTAAGAGAAATGCACCACAAAGGAGGCTCACACTGTTTAGTTCATAGCTGAGTTTTACATTTTATATATGTGCTGGTTCGCACTCCACATTTGTCAAAACTTCATACTTTCAATGTAATATTTCCATCTCTGTCAGTTTTAATGGAAACTGAAACAGAATATTTGAAAAGTTATTTGCTTAACACACTTTCTATTATAATCCTGAAAACAGTCTCGTATAAATTTATATTTTTACTAAAATGTCATTGTTGTGTTTGGATTTCTTTACTACAGTGGATTCCTATTGCATGCACAAATGGTGTACATAACAGGACTGACAATAGCACCACTCACTCAATGGCCGATTCATAATGTGTTTGTGGGTCTCTTTTGCATTCTTAATCACAGTGTCCATCGGCAGCACACGTTCCCGTTTCAAGCACCCAGTGCCAGCATCAGGTACTTCCAGGTCAAGCATAAGTAGATGCAAAGATTAGTTCGCAGTGTTCTTCCCCAACAATCTGCCTTTACCCCAACCTGAGAATGCAGCCTGAGCTGTACCATTGTTCCATTTGCAATTCCCACAACCTTCTCTGAATGTGACTGCCAATTAATGCTGAATTATGGGCAGTTGTATGCTGTGGGCGTAAAGATTGGAAAAACAATAAAGACTGCCTGATCACATTTCAATTGGGATCCTTGCAGTTCACAGTGAGAAGCAATTTTTATTCCATTGGACTCGGACTGGATTCAAACCCTGCTCCCACAGGTGAAAGGATAGAATGACAACATATTTCTCCCAATGCTGTTCTTTATTCAAATACTAAAAGATTTGAGACCAAACTGGGATCACTGACACTTCCTCCATTTAAACCCAGGAACTCACCAGGTGGGGAACCACAGCTGTGGACCCATGTCTTGCTATTCCCATGGCACACCACATTATAACATCAATGTGCTGTGCCATTGCACCACTCTCCAAAACACAATTTGCTTTAAATAAAAAATATCCACACATTTAGAGCACTTGCTTAAATTGTCACAGTCCAACAGATAAGAACGCATAAAATGAGAGATGATCATTCAGCCTAATAAGCCCATTCCTTCCACGGGCAATATACAACTTACTCTACCATGGACCCCATCTAATGTCCTCTAGTTTGCTTTCACAGTGCATGTCAAATAGCTTTCTTACATCTACATCAACTATGCATTTTAGCATTTTTAATCATCTCTGAATGGGATGCAAGCAATCTATTTGTGTCTTTCATTTCTAATTCACAGACAATTCAATCACATTTAAGCTGCTTTTCACAGATCACAGAATCACAGAAACCCCACCGTGCAGATAGAGGCCATTTTAGCCCATCGAGCCTGCACCGACACATATCCCACCCTATCCCCGTAACCCCTACACCAACACATATCCCACCCTATCCCCGTAACCCCACGTATTTAATCCCCCTAACACTAAGGGTCAATTTATCATAGCCAATCAACCTAACCTGCACATCTTTGGACTGTGGGAGGAAACCGGAGCACCCGGAGGAAACCCACGCAAACACGGGGAGAATGTGCAAACTCCACACAGACAGTCGCCCGAGGCCGGATTCGAACCCGGGTCCCTGGCGCTGTGAGGCAACAGTGCTAACCACTGCTAACCACTATGCCACCGTGCTTTTATGCTGGGTCTTCCCAGTGACTAACCTTAGCAAGTCTGTCAAGTTTACCCTGGGATGGCCACTGGCTGCACAAGACTTGCTCTTTGGGATCAGGTGGCACCAACACCCCATTGAAACCCATATCAAAAATAGCTTTAGTATGCAGCTAGTAAGCAGAGTCTCTGAGGTTGAGGCAGCTCCAGGTTGACACGATTAAAAATATTTATGAATATGGCTTGGTGAGGCATTTCATTAGGACAGCACTGAAGAAGCTTTGTTTCCCAATTGGTTATGTCTTACTTATACTGGGTACAAATTGGAAAACGATTCATTTTTCCAACAGTGTACACTGAAATAATGCTATCTATTCAAATTCAGAAGATTTGAATCTGAAGTGGTAGTAGTACAGTACACTGCGTATAAAACAATTATATTATTTTAGCTTTTTTATATTGGATTAGTAGGTTGACATTGCTGTCCTAATGAAATGCCTCACGTTTAACAACTGGAATATCCTCACTGTGCCAGTGTGATGTATTCGCTTTCACACATCGTATCACAGGTTCACACAGTGAGACTGCGAAATTAAGTTACATTTTAAGTTGGTTTTGTGTAGTTGGCTAGTGTCTTTTATAAATGGAGCTGAAACAACCATACTCATTTTTGGTTCCCTCTCCTCGGGTACAATTAACTGGTCTTTCAAAACTGCCATCATTAACCTCACTCAAAAAATCCACTGTTGTTTTTGCAAACTACCACTCAATCTCCAACCTCCCCTTCCTCTTGAATGTTCTTGAACATGTTGTCACCTCCCAAATCCATGCCCATCTCTTCTGCAATTCCCAGTTTGAATCTCTCCATACAAAGTTCCACCCCAACCACAGCACTGAAATGGCTCTAACCAAAGTCGTGAACAACATTCTTTGTTACTGTAACAGTGGTGCATTATTCCACCTCGTGCTCCTGAACCTCTCTGAAGCCTTTGACACGATCGACCACGCCATCCTCCTTCAATGCCTCTCCTCCATTGTTCAGCTCAGTGGGACTGCCCTCACTTGGTTCCACTCTTACCTATCCAATTGTAGCCAGAACATTTCCAGCAATGGCTTCTCTTCCCGTTCCCACACTTTTATCCCTTGAGACCCCCCCAAGGATCTATCCTTTGCCTCTTCTTTCTCATCTACATGCTGTCCTTTGGCAACATCACCTGCAGATGTGGGATCAGCTGCCACACCTATGCTGATGATAACCAGCGACACCTCTTTCGACCCCTCCACTACCTCTATGTTGTCAGAATGCTTCTCTGACATCCAGTCTTGGATAAGCCACAAATTCCTATTTGACCCAGAGCTGAGCTTCCAAATCCATATCATCTCCATCACAAACATTGTCTACTTAACACTTCTGTGACCTTGCCCAACTGCACGCCAACTCCAACTACCTGCCACTGAAACCCTCATCCATGCTTTTGTCATCTCCAGATGGACTCTTTCAATCCTCTCTAAATCTCCACCTTCTGTAAACTTCAACTCATCCAAAACTCTGCTCCTCTTAACCTATCCTGCATCAAGTCCCAGTCGCTCATCACCCCTGACATCACTGACCTACACTGGCTCCAAAACCCCACTGCCTCAGATTTAAATTTCTGATCCTCACATTTAATTCCCTTCATGACTTTTCCCCTTCCTATCTCTGCAATCTCCTCCAGACCTACAACCCCTCCACTGAACTCTGCATGCCCAATATACTATAAGCAGAGTAACCTGAATGACCATCAGAGCAAAAGTTGATATTAAAAAATGACAAAGTATATTGTTGAAGAATATGCTAGTATTCATGGATCTCAAAAACGTACAGTGGCACAAGTACAATTGACATACAGCACCTGTACAACACATGCGGGACACTTGTACCTGTATCCAATTTGAACTGATCTGTATTAAATTTTCATTGAATTTCTTTGGTGTGGGAAATCCAACCAAAGTTAACCAGATCAGTGCCTGATTTATGCAAAGCTGCTCCAAATTGGAAACATTTGAGATTGAATTAACTATCTGAATTGTCTGTCTTCAGATTTGTTATTTCAATGTGGTGCTTAGCTAATTCCTACTTGCAGCCCTTAATGAAGGAACAAATACATAGGCACAAGAACGCAATCATTTAGATGGACTTACTTTTACGGCCAATGATACCTGCTTGTGTTGGACCTGAAACATAAAATGAAATGGTAAATACAAAGAAAATCGGAATGAATACCAGTCTTAATTGCTTATATTCCCTTTTTTCACCCCTTACTTCTCCTCTTAAAGGTAGTGGCTTATGTTAAGAACATAAGAACAGAAGAAATAGGAGCAGGAGTAGGCATTCGGCCCCTCGAGCCTGCTCCGCCATTTTATGAGATCATGGCTGATCAGATCTTGGCCTCAACTCCACTTTCCTGCCCACTCCCCATAACCCTTGACTCCCCTGTTGCTCAAAAATCTGTCTATCTCCGCCTTGAATATATTCAATGACTCGGCTTCCACAGCTCTCGGGGGTAAAGAATTCCAAAGATAGTTTCACGGGTACTGGTAGCCTTCTGGTAACTCAACCAAGTGTCCATTCCTCAGGCATGAGCCTGGATAGTGAGTGCCAGTGGGCTGTTCAGCAATGGAAGGAATCAAAGCCAAGTCTAATCCTACTCTGGCCACTCATCAACATATACATTTTGCATTGGGGTCGCTGAGCAGTTTTCTGAAACACAGTGAGGAATTGAACTGGATGAATGCACCTTGTGTGTAACTGATACAGTTGGTCCAGTTACACACCACAAGGTGCATTCATCCAGTGCAATCATTAGAGGAGCTTTACCCTATTTTCATCCATCCTCTCTCCTATTAATCTCTTAGGCATTGCAAATAAGAATACACACATTTTTATTGCATAAAATGTTATGCTTTTGAGTGGAATAAGCCTTTACTTTAGATTTTCTTTCAGTGCAAAAGTCCTTCCCCAATTTAAAATGACTAATGTTATAACATTGGAGAATCAGCAATGATTTGAGCTGACTAGTATCCTTTTTAACATATTTAACTGGATTAAGACTTCAAACATTATAGTTTCTTAAAAGTACTGTTCAGATTTCTTTGAAAAACATTTATAAAAATAATAGCTAGAAGTTCAAAACGGTGTAGAACTAATGTATCTTGTAAAAAAATGTTAAAATAGCAATTTGACTATTTTAAAAAAATTGAATACTGGATGCTAATAAGTTAAAGCTACTTTTTTAATAATTTATTGTAGATATATATTAATGCAGCGTTAGGTCTTGTTAGAAACACAACACGTTGAACAACTGCCACCTGCCATATTGGTCATTTGAACCTCCTAGTCATCTGTAGCAGCAAATCGTACATTTAGCAACTTAAACACATCTTTCAGACTTTGTGCTGCATGGGAACAATGTAGCAAATGCTGTTTAGAGTGAAGTAAATCTAAAACATCCCTATTGATGTTTACGGTCTGCAAATTCAATTGGGGTGGAAGGGAAAAGAGAAATATTAAACATAATACTTCAGAGAGATATTAAATTTCTATTAGCCACTAATGGAAACCACTCAAGAAAGAATGTAAATTAATTGCTGGCAGTACAGGACCTTTTAGCTGTGCCGGATCAGAAAGATTAATGTCAATCTTTGAAAATAGGCTTGAAATCCATTTAGGTCTGAGGGTATATATAATATTACAGTGTAAAGCAAAGACAGATTTAAATACAAAAAAAAAATCAGGCATAATCATTGACTATAGTGATTATGCAGAGTCAAAACCAGGATTGGAACTGGAGATATCAGCCAATATGGTGATAATGTTCTTAATCTAAATGTTGAAACCCTGAGAAAAATCAACCAAATTTCACCAAGGAATAAAGTGACGTTATGATTGTTTTAATCTTAGCCAAACAAATCATAAGCAAGCTTTACTATACAGTGGAGCTACTATATGGAATCATTTATGTCAGTCAAAAAAGTTGCATATAGCTATACTTTAAAGGAATTAAGACGCAAGAAAAACCTGTTTACAAGAGCAGTTAAACAGACATTATCAAAATGTTTTGAACCTTTATAACTTAGACACCAGTATCTAAACACAGACTTAGACTTTTCACAATTTTATATTCTAAAGGCAGGAGAATATTGAACAACTGTTATGAAGATTCCACTAGTTTTGAAAAGCAGTTTTTATTGTCTCTTACCAAAAGACAAAGATATGCACTATTCAAGATACATCTCTGACAAAAGGATGGAGACAACATAATGAGGTACATGATCTCACCAATGGGTGGAGACACATACTATCGACCTTGGAAGATAAAGTCCCTTACCAAAGGACAGGGACACACACTATGGCAAGTACAGTCACTTATCAAAGGATAAGGAAACACCACAGCAAATAAAAAGTCCTTTACCAGGAGACAGGGACACAGAGTATGGCAGGGACAGTCTCTTACCAGAAGAACGTTTACCCATTAAACCATAGAACTTATCAAATTTTGCTCTTTTTACCATGCGGGCAAACTGCTGGATAAGTTTGTTGTCTTCTGGCATATCATCCTAAAGATAGAAAAGAAGTTAAATGGCATTTATTTTTTCAAATATTTTAGACAAAGTAGAGTTTTCTTGACAGATCTCATTTGGATGAACGTTTGAGTGCAGTGGAGGAGTAAATGGTTTGAAGTGTAAGATGGGAGCAAAAAAAATCTGATGGATTGACTGATGGATCAGGTACAAGAAAAAATGTCACTTAAAATAGTTTCCTTGTCTTACATGATTTCAATAGAGAATTCTTGAATTAAATACCATTTAGTAGATTACTGCTTCAAAATTTGGCTTAATATATTGAATAGACAGTCACCTAACACTAATGCAGTGAAAGGGAACCAATTGAGGTGTTACAAGAATGAATGTATAGATTTCTGATACACAGGGGAGAGACCTGGGTTTGAGGGAGATGGAAATAGACGCTGAGTGGGTCCAGCCTGGCCTCAGGCACGGGCGGTAATACTATTGTCACCGGGTATTCGAAGTGTGACTAGACTCTTGTTGGCAAAAATCTATCGAGCTGATAGCCTTTTGTGTTTTCGCCTAATTATTTATCTTCCGATTTCTCCCCTCCCTTCTCACATTAAATGATCTGTCCGGCGCCCTCCCATTGGGGTTGTCTATTGAACGCACTGATTTGGAACAGCAGAAATACTCAATGATACTGTCTAACCCTAGGGTAATCAACTTTTGAAACGATATTAAATTACTATTTCAGGAACTGAAAATAAGTCGATGCTCGGTTTTGCTCACGGACTTTGAGCCTTGTTAATTGTAAAATGCTCAGATCAGGGAACGGGTGCGGGGTGCGGGGGGCGAGCTAGGAAAAGACTGCCACAAACAGGCGACGGGACATCACGCACCTTCGGCTATTCACTGTGACCTGATTTAGACGAGACTTCAAGCACTCCTGCTATACACAAATTATAAATATTATAACAAATACGTAAAATGTAAATAAAAAAGGGCGTGGTGGGGTGGAGGGAGGGGACAATCGGGAGATATGAAGATACAGGAAAATAAATGTCTTAACATAGTTGGAGTTCCGAGTTTGTAAACCTGTGAGACAGGACGGTGCACCGCAGGTCTGCAGGGTGCCGAATATAAGGTGACATCGATAGCTAGAGCTTGATTTTAAAGTGAGTATGGACTGATATGAATTGGGAGATCATTTCAAAGCCAAACCTTTGGGGGACTGGAATGGAATGGAATGGCGAGGTCGGGCACTAGGTGACATTGGATACTAATTCTTTCAATTCATACCTTACACATTTTTTAAATGTAATTGAATATTTTGCATCAACCCCATCAAGCTTTTACCGATCTTCAATCTCCTCCCCTGACCGTTCCCATTCCCTGCTCATTCCATCATTATCCCATCTATCCTGAACTCACCTTCCCGTTATAATTACAACTTGTACATCTTTTCCTTACGCTCTTCCCGATTCCCCCCCCCCCCCCCTCCCCCCTCTTTCTCCAGCTATTTAACTGATTGGGGTTTGGGGAGTTTCAGTCTGAATTGGTTGCACCGTGCGATCTTCCACCAGAATAACCTGTTTTAAAAAATAAAGCCAGTCCACACAGTGAAAGGTGCCGCTAACCTGCCAGTTCTCGCTGTCTGTGTTCCACGAGTCCCTCTCCAGCGCCGGCGACGGGTCTTCGTCGCAGTTAACATGTGCAAACACCACGATCAGCAAAAGGATGACTTTAAGGCTTTCCATTCTCGAGGGGTGAACTGACAACTCTCGAGATCCGAGTTTCCTGTTTGCAGTGGAGGGAAAGAATGTGACAACAAGAGCAATGGCATCAGTTTGAGTTCAAATGAAAAGTTATAATCTATTCAAGCAGAGAGAGAGAGAGAGAGAGATCTGCAAACGAGCAGGTCTCTTTCCTATCACACAGAACAGAGCTAAAAGTTAGTTTCAAAACCTTTGGTCAGTTTCACGCGGCTCTTTGGCTTCTCTCTGACGTTTCAGTGCGCCCGGGACTCATTTATAGCAAATCTCAACGTGATCTGCAGGGCTAAAGCCCTCCTTTCCTTTATCAAAAGCGAATGAATCACCGGCCTGTCATTTCACAGATTTATTCGGGGGGGGGGGGGGGGGGAGAGATGTCTCCGGTAATGCGCGTAATCAGGAGTGGATCCTGCACATCCCCCTGACCATCTCTGCACTCTCCCCTTGAGGATTTCAATCGAATTGATGGAGCCATGACGTCAAATGGAGCGCAAAAACATAAGACACAGCATAGAAAGAAGGCTTAGGAACAAGTTAGGGAAAGAAAAACACACAACCGGATTGCAACGGAGACAGTTAAAGACTCGCCCTTTCGATATCCTGCTCTCATCCCGACTCTTTCCTCCAATAATCAGTTTTATCAGGTGCCCTCTAACTGCGATTGATAGTAAAACCCCTAGCTTTTTGTAACCATATCATTAGGAGCCAGTTTCCTTTCATTGAAGGGGTGAAACTAACAAACTTCGATTTCATGTAAAATACTATTCCAATCCCACTTAGATTTTAAAGTTTATTGGCTGCCGGGAGCCAATAGCGACGAATGACTAGATTAGGAAACAAGGTTTTTCGCAGAGCTAAAATCTTGTGATTCGAATATCTGGATATTCTGCGGCAACCCACACCGACTCGTTTCCTTTCGACTTGTCCATTTCATCAATTTCAAAAACGAATATAGCAATATTTTTCACTTATTATGGAGAAAAACTCAACACATTCTCCCTCCACCTCATCTTCACCCCACAGGCATATTCCATTGTTAAAAACATGCATTCCATGTTTTGTTGGCTGCTTATACACCTTTGAATCTAATATGGAATATACAGACTCGTATATCCAGGACTTTGGGGTATTCGGAGTGAGTTTATCCCAAATATTCAGAGTGGGAATATACCAAATCAGGAGAGCCAATCGAATAATCCCGCCGGTATTAGGGTTTTTTTTGGAACTGGATAACTTCTGATAAAATGGACATCAAAAATGTTACAGATCGAGGTAAAGTTAACAGGAAGGAGCTGGCTCTCGGGCTCTGGGATGTGGGGTGTGTTGATGGATCTGGTAGTCTTGATTCGGATGTGGGGTTGAGTTGATGGATCTGGTTGTCCTGATTCGGATATAGGGGTGAGGATATAAGAGCTGGTAATCCTGATTTGGGGTATTCGGGATGAGTTTGTCGAGCTGACGGGGTGAGTTTATGAAGATGGTATTTGGGTTATTCGGTGAATTTTAAGAGTTAGCATATCTGACCTCAAACTGAATAAGTTTGGGAATAAAAACAGAACATGCTGGAAATACTTAGCAGGTCAGGCAGCATCTGCGGAGAGAGAAACAGAGTTAACGTTCCAGATCGATGACTTTTCATCAGAAGTGGAAAAGGTTAGAGATGTAACAGGTTTTAAACAAGTGCAGAGGCAGAGAAAGGGAGATGGGAGGAAAGAGCGAAAGGGAAGACAGGAGAGATTAAATGACAAAAGGGCTGATGGTGCAAGGCGAAAGGAGATGGGAATGGGACCAGTAAAGAAACAAAGTTCAGGAGGTAGATATCTATTTTGTTTTAAAGAGACTTATTTTGCTTGTAGGAAACTAAACTTTGAATGAAAAACCAGAAAGTTTTTGATAGGATCCGAGTGAAGCATAGAAGTAACTTGTGTTGTTGCAGATTTAACATGGTCTGGATACCATAAGGTGATGACTCAATGAAGACTAAAGCACTGCCTGACAAAATGTCCTTAAAAGTTCCAAACATATCTCTAGAAAATGCTTCTGGACTTTGCTCCTGCTACAGTCACTCCTACACAGCACACTGAACAGAAGAATCCAGCCAACAAAGAGATATATTAGGTAAATGTAAAAGTAATTCAGTCAACAATACTTCATCAAACTCTCAAGTACTATATCAAGTAATGTTACCGCATTTCAGGCGCCAGTATCGATGCCCCCATCTATTAATTAAGGTCCGTAGTTGCCCAAATTCACTTCGAAAGCTATTTTTAAAATTCGTACACGGGATGTGGGCTTCGCTGGCAAGGCCAGCATTTATTGCCCACCCCTCATTGCCCTTGAGAAGTTGGTGGTTAAGTGGTTTGGTACAACTGTGTGGCTTGCTAGTTAAGAGTCAACCACTTTGCTGTGGGTCTGGAGTCACATATAGGCCAGACCGGGTAAGGATGACAGATTTCCTTCCCCATAGGACATTAGTGAATTTCATGGTCACCATTACTGATACCAGCTTTTTCTTTTATGACTGGCGCTCGATAAAGTTAGTGTAACACCGCTTTGGGAACTGTAGTCATCGAGGTTTATTTGCTATAAGCTCTATGTACAGAAGAAAGACATGGGCCAAAGGGAACGGCCGCTACAACTTGTCCGCTGGAAATTGAACCTATCTTCCCGGAATCATCTTCTGGCTCGTCCGTTCATTATTTGTCTGAATGACGCAAACGCTGAATGTTATCTTAATTCATACAAAGCGATGTCTACACCTGATATCGTCACCCAATTTTTTTTTAACTATCAGCATCATAACCGAACGGCTTTACTTCTGAGTGAGAACCAAACACCGCTGGCGTATTCAATTCACATTAAGATGTCACTCCCTGCCGTCTCGTTATCTTTCATTGTCAAAGACAGAAGCTGTCGCTTGTGATTCGTGCAGAGTCCAAGAGCTGCTGCGACTATAAATGTTTCAGATATATTAGAAAGATTGTCGTTTGCCAGTATTTCGGGATTTAACCCCCAAAAGTAAAATCATTATTTTTCAATATTTAAAAAAAAAACAGAATGTTAATTCTGTTACTCTATATTGATTATGAAATAAATATGCATATTGTTTAATTTTCAACTCCAATAGGAACTAAGCCAAATTATCCATGCTATAGCTATCAATTTGGCGCTGGTATTGAGGCAATCTGGTACAAAGCTTCACTCGGGTGTTCCGATTCATCTGGAACTGGTGTTCCTATAGTATTTCATGTTGGACATTTATTTAGTGTCAGCTCCAGTTGGAATCTACACATTGCAGATTAACTCTGGGTAGTCTACTTAGTCTGAAGTCCCTCCCCTCCTTGTCAGTAGACCAATGTCAGGTAAGGACTTACTTTAGCTGGATGAATTGGGCTGCACACATTGATTTATATGGTTTCATGTAGAGGAACAAGAGTAGCCCCTTGAGCCTGCTCCGCCATTCAATTAGATCATGGCTGATCTGTACCTCAACTCCATCTACCCGCCTCAGCATCGTATCCCTTATAGATACCCTTATCTAACAAAAATCTATCCCTCTCATTCTTGAAAGTGCTAATTGTCACCTTTTGGGGCAGAGAAAACCAGATTTCTACTAATCTATAAACCTCAGACTGGCACTGTGCATGCACAGGTGCTTTGAATCATAGAATGATACAGCACAGAAGGAGGCCATTCGGCCCATCGTGCCTGTGCCGGCTCTTTGGTAGAGCTATCCAACTAGTCCTACTGCCCCGCTCCGGACATCATTCCAGATGGGACCTGAACTTTGTCTTCATTGCTGCCATCGCAGAAAATGATGTTTCACAAACGTATGTTGTTGGCAAAGGCAGCAACACTCTCATTGCTTCTTTCACCCATTCTGGGTACTGATTAGCAAAAGAGCCAGAGGCGACATGAGGAAGCATTTTTTTTTTACGCAGCGAGTCGTTGTGATCTGGAATACACTGCCTGAAAGGGTGGTGGAAGCAGGTTCAATAGTAACTTTTCTGCCTACAGTATATGCAGTGATATCTCAAATCTCAGACAAAGTAACAGCACTGGGAATGGATGACTTGGCATATGCCAGTGAAATATTATTGTCTCCATCACATGACATCACTACTATTATGATGTCAGAATCCTACAGAACTGTTTCTTTTACTGTTTCTTGCCTTTAATGAAACTGGCTAGAAGTTGATGGTAGTGGCAGGCAGGGCAGAAGCTCAGTGAAGAGTAGATATGAGCAAGAGCGCAAAGATAGTGAAAAAATTAGTAGGTGAAAGGTAAAAAGAAACAAAAAACAAACATTCAGTAAACAGAGCACAAACAAAAGGAAATTGCATAAAAATATTAGCGGGAATTGAAGCTAATAGCTCAGGGTACAGCATGATATAGTTTTCTGATATTGTTTAAATCAGCTTCATGTTGGTCTGAAAATTGCCATGAATTAGCAGTGCAGTAATTCATGGATAATGCCAGAAGAACTTAATGTACTGTGAGGTTTCCAACCATTTTGTATCACCACCAATATTCAGTGAGGTCCCACATCATTCACGACTGCCAATTCAATATGCTCCAAAGTCCCACACCATTCTGCATCTAACTGCAGCATACTATTCTATGAGGTTCTTAATATTTGTTATTATCACCCAATGCAATTGAAGACAAAAAAAAGCACCTTATACTTGGTCCACCAATATGCCTTAATCCCAACTTTAGAGAGTGTGCTCTGGTGCACCAGCGTGAACATTTCTAATTCCAAATCATCCTTCCTATTGCCTCTTTGAGTCTGGTGAGCATTTTAGCATTTATGCTACATTGTAAGCAGTTTTGTGCTGTCAGATATATCTATTATGAGTTGGGGTGAGACTATTCAAGCTTATTCCGTATTAACCTTGCCAGTCTGCTGGAGTTTTCATTTTTAAATAATATTTATCAATCAATTCCCTTAAATGACCATACAGAACTAATATTCTGAATGTTTGCATATCACAAGTTACATTTCACTTTGATATATATTTTTAATGTCCAATAGACCAGTTATTTTTAAGAACAAGAGATGTTGATTGCTAGGACTGGATGGAGTCCAATTTTGTAGAATATCTGGCAGAAGTACTTACTTTTGGACAAGATACCAGAAAAACAGGTGGGGGCAGGAGTGGGGCGGGGGCGGGGTGGGGAAGGAGGTGGGGTTTTGGCGGGGGTGCGGTGGGGATGGGGCGGGGAAGGAGGTGGGGTTTTGGCGGGGTTGGGGGTGCGGTGGGGCGGGGAAGGAGGTGGGGTTTTGGTGGGGGTGGGGGCAGGGATGGGACTGGCCACCTAATGCAAAAATATGATTCGCAGGGAGTCAGGCTAAAGGTCATAATGTATTGTAGTGTCCGTCTGATAGGCAATTCTGATACAACCTTTTTTCCTTCATTGTTGTGATTGTGTTAATATTAATCAATGTAATAAGGTAACCTGATATTTTTCTTTTTATAAGGTAATGAAAAGCAATTGGTTGCTATGTGGATAATTGCGCTAATAGCCCTCACCTGGAACCTTTTTATTGGCAGAGATAATGAAGGATCTCCCAGCACAACATCTATTAGGGCCATCAGTCTAATAGTGTTTCCCATGAAAGGGATCATTTAATATGATTTGCAAGATTGGACTTTGGCAATGTAGCCTAGTTCACTTCTAAATTAGAACCCTGTATTAGAAAAAGAACAAACAAATGAGAGGCAAAAGTCAAATGAGTTGGATTTGGTGAGATTAGAAAACTGAAAGGCAATGGGGCTTCCGTAGTGCCTTAGAACAGAAACCTGTCTGAAAGCAGCCTGGTTTTGACATCACAATATATTTGTAATTTGGCGAAAATAATTGATTTGCTTTTTTGATGTGGGGTTTTGAACCAAAACACTGTGGAAAGTTTGCAGTAAAATTGCAGATTGCATGCATTTATGACATGCCATGGCAAGGGAATATTATGTAGAATCCGAGGAGTGCTCTCCCTCTGGAGCATTCCAAACCTAGAGTCCTACACAATCCAGTACTGTGTAGGACAATATATTTGTAAGTAAATATTGAAACATGTCTTGCAAATGTATCAAAAACTCATAGTTATGTATTAGTACAGTTTGGACTCACTCTTCTTGATGTTTCAGTCAGTCTATGTTTATCATTTCAGGGTTGGGGACATGTTTTTACTGCTTTGTGTTTGCATCTGGGCAACATCATTATCTGAATAGGGCTTCATAAGCCAAATATAGAATATCCTATTGGAGTAAGAAAATCTTACTGTCTAGGTCCACAATTGACTTCAATAGCTACCGCTCACCAATAAACTCACACTCCTTTCAGTCAGTCACTGTTGTCCTATCTGTGGGAAATGGCTGGACTGGACAAAAGGATTAAGTGTGGGGTAGAATTAAAGCTCCAGGAGCACGGGGCCTCCAAAACATTTGAAGGTTAAACAAAATCCTTCAGGACTATATAAAAGTCTTTGGTAATTCCAAATAATAATGCTTGTTACCCCCATCCTGAAGATGACACAATCCCAGTGCTGCTTTATGTCCATCTCCTTGAAAGTTTTTGCACAGCATAAAATGCAACTTTCCAAGATTTGTTCAGAAACTCAGTTGATAGAAAAGCATTACAATACCGTCAATGATGGGAATGATTTATCTGTGCATTAGTTTTTCACAGGTATGTTGTTTATTCTGGATAAATCAGGAAAACTTATGTGGCAGAAGGGAAGCTAAGAATTAAAGGAACGGTAACATATGTTACTAGACTAGTAACCCAGAGGCCCTGACTAATAATCCAGAGATATGAGTTCAAATCCCACCATGGAAGCTGGAGAATTTAAATTCAGTTAATTAAATAAACCTGGAATAGAAAGCTAGTATCAGTAATGATGACCAGAAACTATCGGATTGTCATAAAAACCCATTGGACTGGATTTTCATTCAGAAGTCGGGAAGGAGGCGGGACTACAGCAGGCCAATTAAGGGCCACCCGGCAACAGGTGACGTCACAGACTGAAATTTCATCTGTCAAGACGTGTTGACAGATGAAATATCAGTGTTTCACAGCTGTTTGAAGCTGTCAAACACTGACAGTCTTACTTCTAACCTGAGTCCTTCTACGCAGACTCAGTTAGAAATCACGCCGGCACTGAAAGCTGAAGGCTGTCACTTTTGACAGCTCGCGGCCATTCTGCTTTCTGTGCTGACTGAATGATGGACTCCCGAAGCCTAGAGGAAGGAAGGCTGTTAAGGTAAGTACAGGTAATTTAAACTTCTTTACACACTTTAGACACACCAAACACACTTACCTTTACACTCATGCACCCATCACTCACCTGAACACCGACATCTCGACCCCTCCAAGTCCTTCAACCCGACGGCCTGCCTGCTCTAACCTGGCGTGGTTTGGAGCCGTCGGGAATCCCACACGACACCCCTCAAAATAGGGATTAGGCTAAAAACTGCCTGTTAACTACCTGCTAACAGGCAGTTAATTGGCACTAATCCCTTCCCACCTTGGGTCGATGGATCCCAGTGCGGGGCGGGTACCCGCCTCCTTTGAAACTTACGTGGAGGCGAGTTTTGGGCGGGATGGTGTCGGGACCCCCAAAAACGGGATTTTTGCCCCCCGCACGCCTAAAAGCCCGCCTCACGGCACACTGAAAATCGACCCCATTGTATTCCACCACAATCTGTAACCTCATTGCAACCTAAAAATGAGGTGCCAACCTAGGGAAGCTGCAGCACAGGACTACATGCATGCTAAACAGCAGAAGCAGCATGCTATAGACAGGGCTAAGTGATCCCACAATCAACTGATTAGATCAAAGCTCTGCAGTCCTGCCAATCCAGTCGTGAATGGTGGTGGACAATTAAACAACTAACGGGAGGAAGAGGCTCCATGGATATCCCCATCCTCAATGATGTCGGAGCCCAGCACATGAGTGCAAAAGACAAAGCTGAAGCATTTGCAACCATCTTCAACCAGAAGTGCCAAGTGGATGATGCATATTGGCCTCCTCCTGAGGTCCCCATCATCACAGAAGACAGTCTTCAGCCAATTTGATTCTCTCCACGTGATAGCAAGAAACGGCTGAGCGCACTGGATACAGCAAAGGATACGAGCCCTGACAACATCCCGGCTGTCATGCTGAAGACTTGCGCTCCAGAATGAGCTGCGCATCTAGCCAAGCTGTTCCAGTACTGCTACAACATTGGCATCTACCCGACAATGTGGAAAACTGCCCAGGTATGTCCTGTCCACAAAAAACAGGACAAATCCAATCTGGCCAATTACCGCCCTATCAGTCTACTCTCAATCATCAGCGAAGTGATGGAAGGTTTCATTGACAGTGCTATCAAGCGATACTTACTCATCAATAACCTGCTCACCGATGCTCAGTTTGGGTTCTGCCAAGACCACTCGGCTCCAGACCTCATTACAGCCTTGGTCCAAACATGGATAAAAGAGCTGAATTCCAGAGGTGAGGTGAGGTGAGAGAGACTGTCCTTGACATCAAGGCAGCATTTAACCGAGTGTGGCATCAAGGAGCCTTAGTAAAACAGAAGTCAATGAGAATCAGGGGGAAAACTCTCCACTGCCTGGAGTCATACCTAGCACAAAATGGTTGTGGTTGTTGGAGGTCAATCATCTCAGCCCCAGGACATCGCTGCAGGAGTTCCTCAAGGCAGTGATCTGGACCCAACCATCTTCAGCTGCTTCATCAATGACCTTCCCTCCATCATAAGGTCAGAACTGGGGATGTTCGCTGATGATTGCACAGTGTTCAGTTCCATTTGCAACTTCTCAGAAAATGAAGCAGTCCATGCCCGCATGCAGCAAGTCCTGGACAACATTCAGGCTTGGGCTGATAAATGGCAGGTAACAGTCGTGCCACAGAAGTGCCAGGCAATGACTATCTCCAACAAGCGAGAGTCTAACCACCTCCCCTTGATATTCAATGGCATTAAAATTGCCAAATTCCCAACCATCACATCCTGGGGGGGTCGCCATTGACCAGAAACTTAACTGGACCAGCCACATAAATACTGTGGCAACAAGAGCGGGTCAGAGGCTGGGTATTCTGCGGCGAGTGTCTCGCCTCCTGACTCCCCAAAGCCTTTCCATCATCTACAAGGCACAAGTCAGGAGTGTGATGGAATACTCTCCACTTGCCTGGATGAGTGCAGCTCCAACAACACACAAGAAGCTTGATACCATCCAAGACAAAACGACCTGCTTGATTGGCACCCCATCGACCACCTTAAACATTCACTCCCTCCATCACCAGCGCACCGTGGCTGCAGTGTGTATCATGTAGAAGATGCACAGCAGCAACTCGCCAAGGCTTCTTCTGCAGCACCTTCCAAACCCGCAACCTCTGTCACCTAGAAGGACATGGGCAGCAGGCGCATGGGAACACCATCACCTGCAAGTTCCCCTCCAAGTTACACACCATCCTGACTTGGAAATATATTGCTGTTCCTTCATCGTTGCTGGGTCAAAGTCCTGGAACTCCCTCCTTAACAGCACTGTGGGAGTACCTTCACCACACGGACTGCAGCGGTTCAAGAAGGTGGCTCATTATCACCTTCTCAAGGGCAACTAGGGATGGGTAATAAATGCTGGTCTTGCCAGTGGCACTCACATCCCAGAACAAATTTTTAAAAATTGCACTTTTTGTTATCCCTATGAACTAAAGTTGTAGGTTAGTTGAATGGACTGGTGTTTTGGACATTTTCTTTGGGGGCTGGATCTGATTCAGCCTATAGACAATTGATATAAATCAATTTAGAGATTTCAGTATACCTGTAAACAACAAAAGAATGAGGAAATCTGACAACATAATTTTAACCCGTATTGTCTGCTCAGGATTTACATGTAAAGACAATGGCCCCGATATTTACTCTGGTGGGATTTCAAAGCGGGGGTTGGGTGGGGGTGGGGGAAGAGCAGTTCTGGTCCCTGAATGCTGAGGAGATTAACTCCACAGCAAGCTTGTTTTTTTTTTAGCAGGCTTTCGGTGATCGCGGTGGGGTTACCGATCGCAGGGAGGGAAGCAGGCTAGTTTGGGGGTTAGTGGAAGCACTCCTGCTCCATAAGCAGTGTTGGAAAGGCACTTACCTCTTCCACACAGCAGTCTGTGCCTCCCTTTAGTTGCTGGGTTTCCCGAGGCTCGGGAAACCTGGCTGGCCAGGGTTAAAGCTGGAAGAGAGATAAAATCTGAGGCATGCAGCCTCATTAAAATATTTAAATGAGGAACTCACCTCCTCAGAGCAGATTTTTTGCCCGCACCCCACCCCCTCCCTCCACAGCCCCCTGTCCTGCTTCCATTAAACCCAGAAGTGGACAGGTTTGAGGCGGGTTAGATTCAGGTTTGAGATTTAAAATTTTTTTAACATCCCACCTGACCCAAACCCACCCATTTTTGGGGGTTACAATTACCCCCAGTGATGCTGCTGGCAAATAAGCCAATCAAGGGTATGATTCTTCGTCATGTTGCTGCTGCTTTTGACGGGTATGTGTGTCTGTCTTCTTTACTTCTCTTGCCTCTTTACCAAACTACAGGTGGAGTTGCCCTCGTTTTGCCCTCTGTTCTGATCCAATATTCTGTGAATTATGGAATGAAGGTATCATTGCTTCATATGGCAGCAATTGCTGAGCAAAATAATGTTACCGTGCCACAGTAAAGGATGAAAACAAATTTACCAGAAATAAAAAGTAATATAAGGGTTAAGTCATGGCAGTAGAGCTCGGACCTGTGTCATGCTCCTCCTGTAACATGTGGGAAATCAGGGACGCTTCCTGTGTCCCTGACGACTATGTGTGCGGGAAGTGTGTCCAGCTGCAGCTCATGTGGGACCGCATGACGGCCCTTGAGCTGCAGATGGACTCACTTTGGAGCATCCACGATTCTGAGAGGGGTGTGGATAGCACATTTAGTGAGTTGGTCACACCGCAGGTTAAGGCCAGCGTAGACAGTACATGGGTGACCAAAAGGCAGAGCAAGGGCAGGAAGGTAGTGCAGAAATCCCCTGGGGTTGTCTCCCTTAGCAACAGGTTCACCGTCTTAGGTACTGTTGTCGGGGGGGGTGACGCATCGGGGGAAGGCACCAGCAGCCAGGCTCATGGCACCATGACTGGCTCTGTTGCAAAGAAGGGAGGGAAAAAGAGTGGCAGGGCTATAGTAATAGGGGATTCGATTGTAAGGGGAATAGATAGGGGTTTCTGTGGTCGCGACCGAGACTCCAGGATGGTATGTTGCCTCCCTGGTGCAAGGGTCAAGGATGTCTCGGCGCGGGTGCAGAACATTCTGGAGGGGGAGGGGGAACAGCCAGTTGTCGTGATACATGTTGGTACCAACGACGTAGCTAAAAAAAGGGAAGAGGTCCTACAAGTAGAATTTAGGGAGTTAGGAGCCAAGCTAAAAAGTAGGACCTCGAAGGTAGTAATCTCTGGATTACTACCAGTGCCACGTGCTAGTAAGAGTACAGAGAACAGGATAGTTAGGCTAAATACGTGGCTTGAGCAGTGGTGTAAGAGGGAGGGTTTTAAATTTTTGAGGCATTGGAACCAGTTTTGTGGTAGGTGTGACCTATACAAAAGGGACGGTCTACACCTGTGCAGAGATGGAACTGATGTTCTCGGGGTAATTTTTGATAAAGCAGTTCGGGAGCATTTAAACTAGTATGGCAGGGGGCTAGAAACCTATGTAGTGAAATAGAGGAAAGTGAAAGGCAGACAGAAATAAATGGTAAAAGGGTGAGGAACAAAAAACAAAGGGCCAAACTAATTCATAAAAAATGTGAGCATAAAAAAAGCCTGAGGGTTTTATACCTTAATGCGAGAAGCATCAGGAACAAGGTAGATGAATTAGCTGTGGAAATAGAGGTTAATAATTATGATCTAATTGGGATTACGGAAACATGGTTGCAGGGTGAGCAGGGCTGGGAGCTTAACATACAGGGGTATTCAGTATTTAGGAAGGATCGACAAAAAAGAAAGGGAGGAGGGGTAGCATTGCTAGTAAAAGAGGGGATAAATGCAATTGAAAAGAAGGATATTAACTCAGTTAATACAGAATCTATATGGGTGGAGCTAAGAAATAGCGAGGGGCGAAAAACATTAATAGGAGTGGTATATAGGCCTCCAAATAGTAAAATAGAGGTTAGGGAGGGCATCACGAGGGAAATTAGAGAAGCGTGCAATAAGAGCACAGCTGTCATCATAGGTGACTTTAACTTACATATAGATTGGACTAGCCTAATCAGTAAAAATAATGAGGAGGAGGAATTCCTTGAGTGTTTAAGGGATGGTTATCTGGATCAATATGTCGAGGAACCAACTCGGGAACAGGCTATATTGGACTGGGTACTGTGCAATGAGAAGGGACTAATCAGTAATCTTGTTGTACGGGGACCCTTGGGTCAGAGCGATCATAACATGATCGATTTCTCACTCGAAATGGAGAGCGAAGAAATTGACTCAGAGACTAAGGTCCTGAATTTAAACAAGGGGAATTATGATGCCATGAGACGGGAACTGAGTAGGTCTGATTGGACAACGTTCCTGGGAGGACTGGAGGTAGATAAACAATGGCAAACATTTAAAGATAGAATGACAAAATTGCAAACATTGTTTATACCAATCTGGCATAAAAGGAAATCTAAAAAGGTGACTCAACCGTGGATAACAGGGGAAATTAGAGACAGCATAAAATCCAAAGATAGGGCGTATAAAATAGCCAAAAAAAGCGCCAGAGCGGAAGATTGGGAACAGTTTAAGATAGAGCAAAGGAGGGCAAAGGGCATGATCAAGAGGGGCAAAATAGCTTACGAAAACAAGCTGGCGGAAAATATAAAAACTAACTCCAAAAGCTTTTATAAATATATCAAAAGGAAAAGACTGGTGAAAACCAAAGTTGGTCCATTGCAGTCAGATACGGGGGAATATATAATGGGAAATAAGGAAATGGCAGATCAACTAAATGCATACTTTGGGTCAGTCTTTACGAAGGAAGACACAAAAAACCTCCCTGGGATATCGGGAAAAATAGGGACATTGGCAAAGGAGGAACTGACGCAAATCAATATCTCTAAGGATATGGTGTTAAGGAAGCTAAAGGGATTGAAGGTGGACAAATCCCCAGGGCCTGATAACATGCATCCTAGGGTACTGAAGGAGGTGGCCCTAGAGATAGCGGATGCACTAAGGATGATTTTTCAGAATTCATTAGACTCGGGAACAGTGCCGATGGATTGGAGGGTAGCTAACGTTACCCCACTATTCAAAAAGGGGGGTAGGGAAAAAGCAGGTAATTACAGACCTGTAAGCCTTACATCAGTTGTGGGCAAAATGCTGGAGTCCATCATTAAGGATGAAATAGCGGAGCACTTAGCAAATGGGGACAGGATAGGACAGAGTCAACATGGATTTACAAAGGGTAAATCGTGCTTGACTAATCTATTGGAATTTTTTGAGGGAGTAACTGGTAGAATAGATGGGGGAGAGCCAGTAGATGTGGTGTACCTGGACTTCCAAAAGGCCTTCGATAAGGTCCCACATAAAAGATTAGCATGGAAAATTGAGGCTCATGGGATAAAGGGGAAAGTTTTGGCGTGGATAGGGAACTGGCTGTCAGATAGAAAACAGAGAGTTGGAATAAACGGCTCATTTTCTGAATGGCAGGCAGTAACAAGTGGGGTACCACAGGGATCTGTCCTGGGCCCCCAGCTGTTCACAATTTACATTAATGACCTGGATCAGGGAGTCGGATGCAGCATTTCCAAATTTGCAGACGACACTAAACTAGGAGGGGGGGTGGGCTCAGAGGAAGAGACCAGGAAGCTCCAGAGCGATTTGGACAGACTGGGCGATTGGGCGGATAAATGGCAGATGCACTATAATGTGGACAAGTGCGAAGTTATCCACCTTGGGTGCAGGAACGGGAGGGCAAATTATTATTTAAATGGCAATAGATTGGGAGAGGGGGAAGTACAGAGAGACCTGGGTGTTCTTGTACACCAGTCACTGAAGGCGAGCATGCAGGTGCAACAGGCGGTCAAGAAGGCAAACGGTATGCTGGCCTTCATAGCAAAAGGGTTAGAATACAGGAACAGGGATACCTTGCTGCAGCTGTACAGGGCACTGGTGAGACCACACCTCGAGTACTGTGTACAGTTTTGGTCGCCTCATCTGAGGAAGGATGTTCTTGCCATGGAGGGGGTGCAGCGGCGATTCACCAGGCTGATACCAGGAATGGCGGGAATGACCTATGAGGAGAGACTATGTAGTTTAGGGATGTACACACTGGAGTTTAGAAGATTGAGAGGGGACCTCATAGAAGTGTATAAAATTCTGACAGGTCTAGACAGACTGGATGCAGAAGGAATGTTTCCCTTGGCGGGTGAGAACAGAACTAGAGGACATAATTTAAGGATAAGGGCTAAACCATTTAGGACAGAGATGAGGGGGAATTTCTTCACTCAGAGAGTGGTGAACCTGTGGAACTCATTGCCACAGAGGGCAGTGTACGCCAGCTCATTAAATATATTTAAGAGGGAATTAGATATATTTCTACGGGCAAAAGGGGTTAAGGGTTACGGAGAGAAGGCGGGGACGGGATACTGAATTAAAGGATCAGCCATGATCTCATCGAATGGCGGAGCAGGCACGAAGGGCCGAATGGCCTACTCCTGCTCCTATCTTCTATGTATCTATGTATCTATGTAATAGCAACATTATCAAGGATTCTCAACCTATTCTACTATGAAAGTTTTAAAGTTTTATAAAAATGAAAACTTAATTCTGATGTTCAGAAAATGCTATTCCTTTTATTGTTTTTGCTTTTATTAAGTATTTTTTGTATAAACGTGATGGCATAGCACAGTGGAGCTGGAGACAATTGTAATCGATGGTCGGGTGTTTTATGAAACTGACCCTGGTATTTGCTGGGAGTATAGAAAATCTTCAGGAAATTCTATTGGGTTGGCAACAGGTTTGAAAGAGTCCAAAATTGTGGTTTAACAAGTGCTGGCTAACTTGTTTAAATCTCTGTGCACAAAGGATTGAGGCCCAGCACTCTTTAGGAGACAGCTCCACGGGCAAGTGGTAAAGCTTTACTACCGATATTCTGTACAGAAGGCTTGGATACCACACACACGGTTTAGATTTATACAGAATGTGTAGATAGAACTCTTGTGTTCTTGGTCTAGCTATGGCAGGTAAGGTCATAATCATTTGGAAGTCAAACATTGTTACTGTTTGGCTGACATGGAATAGACCATCGTCATCAAGTTCAGCTATGTGCATAGCTTTTGATTATGTTGAATCCAGGAGCAAAAAGTGGGTTACAATAATTTTTGAGAACCTGAATGTCTCTGAGATTGGCTTCAGTAGGTGTTTTAGAATCAAACTTTTGGGAGAGGCTTTTAACTTTCTTGACCCTAACCTTGATTTAGCCAGTAGGGTTGCTATACCTTAATGTAACTTTGGTCTGTGACCTTGGATTTGAGACAGTTTTCCAGCAGATATGGTTTTCAACACATCTGCCTTGTTCACAGATGTATAATGTGACTGTGTCAGTTTCTGACATTGAACTGACTTGCACTGGCATGGTACCACTTGTCTCTTGTCTTGTTTTTAATCTCGCAATGAGAACCTAATGTGACATCAATAGACTCTATCTGTGCACAAGATTAGGAACTGTGCAGAAAATAAATGTTGGGGTTATGCAGAGTCAAGATTCAAACCTAGGGAAATAGAGGCTATGAGGATTTTAATAGGATTTTCGAGTACATAGAAGATAGGAGCAGGAGTAGGCCATTCGAGCCTGCTCCGCCATTCAACGAGATCATGGCTGATCATCCAAACACTAGCACCCGGTCCCTACACCAACAGCCATCCCACCCAAGCCCTATCCCCGTAACCCTGCGTATTTAATCCCCCCTAACACTAAGGGCCAATTTTTTTTATCATGGCCAATCAACCTAACCCGCACATCTTTGGACTGTGGGAGGAAACCGGAGCACCCGGAGAAAACCCACGCAAACACGGGGAGAATGTGCAAACTCCACACAGACAGTCACCCGAGACCGGATTTGAACCTGGGTCCCTGGCGCTGTGAGGCAACAGTGCTAACCACTATGCCACCGTGCTGCAATTGTACAGGAGCAAGGATATCTTGCTGCAGTTGTACAGGGCCTTGGTGAGACCACACCTTGAGTATTGTGTGCAGTTTTGGTCGCCTTATCTGAGGAAGGATGTTCTTGCCATGGTGGGAGTGCAGCGAAGATTCCCCAGACATACCTGGGATGGCAGGAATGACGTATGAGGAGAGATTGGGTCGATTGGGCTTATATTCGCTGGAGTTTAGAAGAATGAGAGGGGATCTCATTGAAACTTATAAAATTCTAACAGGACTAGACAGACTAGATGCAGGGAGGATGTTCCCGATGGCGGGGGAGTCCAGAACCAGGGTCACAGTCTAAGGATAAGGGGTAAGCCATTTAGGACAGAGATGAGGAGGAATTTCTTCACCCAGAGAGTGGTGAACCTGTGGAATTCTCTACCACAGAAGGCAGTTGAGGCCAATTCATTAAATATAGTCAAGAAGGAGTTAGATATATTTCTTAAGGCTAAAGGGATCAAGGGATATGGGGAGAAAGCAGGGACAGGGTACTGAATTTGGATGATCAGCCATGATCGCATTGAATGGTGGAGCAGGCTCGAGGGGCCGAATGGCCTACTCCTATCTTCTATGTTTCTGTGTTTTTAATACAAAACCACGGTTGGTCGATAGGAACAGGAGCTCAACCCTTTGAGCCTGTCTGCCATTCAATTAGATTATAGCTGATTTGTACCTCAACTCTCCATATCCCTTGATACCCTCACCTAACAAAAATCTATCAACCACACTCTTGAAAATTTTAATTGCCCTAATGTCCACAGCCTTTTGAAGGAGCAAGTTTCAGATTTCCACTACTCTCTGTGTGGATAAAGTTCCTCCTGGTTTCACCCCTAAGTGGCCCAGCTCTAATTTTAAAATGAGGTGTTGACTTGTAAAGTTCCATGGGTGTCAAGTAATTCTTCATTACCTCGCAGAGATCCCCAGGTTTCATGTGTAAGTTTAGTCAGTGACTGTTAACAGGGTATTCAACCATGGAATGCATCATAACCAAGCCCTCTCCAGTCCTCGCTGACTATCCACTGGCGCATTTTCCAGCACAGGGTGATGAGATATGAATCGCAATTAAGAGCAGCATCCATAGTGGATTTTTAATGTCCCTAGTCTTGAGGTAGTGAGTTCAAGTGTCGTACTCCTGTTGCCAGCCTGGCTGAGATTAATTAACTTAGCATAGATTAACAACAACAACTTGTATTTGTATAGTGCCTTTAACGTAGTAAAACATCCCAAGGCGCTTCACAGGTGTATTATAAGACAAAAAGCTTGACACCGAGCCGCTTAAGGAGAAATTAGGGCAGGTGATCAAAAGCTTGGTCAAAGAGGTAGGTTTCAAGGAGCGTCTTAACGGAGGAAAGAGAGGTAGTGAGACGGAGAGGTTTAGGCAGGGAATTCAAGTGAAGGCACAGCCACCAATGGTTGAGTGATTATAATCAGGGATGCTCAAGAGGGCAGAATTAGAGGAGCGCAGATATCTCGGGGGGGGGGGGGTTGATGTGGGGCTGGAGGAGATTACAGAGATAGGGAGGGGCGAGGCCATGGAGGGATTTGAAAACAAGGATGAGAATTTTGAAATCGAGGCGTTGCTTAACCAGGAGCCAATGTAGGTCAGTAAGCACAGGGGTGATGGGTGAACGAGACTTGGTGCAAGTTAGGACACGGGCAGCCGTGTTTTGGATATCTGGAACCTTCTGGTCTTAATTGCTTAGTCCCACATTAGACTGTGCTTTTATCAACTAGAAACCCCTCTCCCCACTCCCATATATTTTTCATTGCTTGGACACCATAGACACCAAAAGCAGGTTTGTTCCATTTGAATGTGCAGATTCAGTTAAATCGGTCTAAAACTGAACAATGTCTGCCTGTTGAAGTAGTAGGAGGGTAGATCACATTTTGTGGCTTTTGCTTCATGAAAAATGTCTTGCAACTGAATGCTGCAAATCATACAGCTTTAAAGGATTTATCAAAATGGAAAAAAAAAGTAATCGAGTACCATAAAGCAATGTGTATAATTTGACAACGTGGATTTTTATGAGCGGTGAACCTTTGGGTATAACTTAAAGCGTTTTTTTGGACTGACAGCCCATTGCAACATCCACAATGTGTTACCAGTACACTGGAATTTCTAGTGCAAAATCCTTTATCCATCAATAACAGAGGAGAGCATACAGAAGAGATTTACCAGGGATGAGGTACTTCATTTATGTGGAAGGATTAGAGAAGCTGGAATTGTTCTCCTTGGAGCAGAGCAGGTTAAGGGAAGATTTAATAGAGGTGTTCAAAATTATGAATGGTTTTCATAGAGCAAATAGGGAGATACTGTTTCCACTGGCAGGACGGTCAGTAACCAGAAGACAGAGATTTAAAATAATTGTCAAAAGAACCAGAGAGGAGATGAGGGGAACTTTTTTTTTTACACCGCGAGTTATGATCTGGAATGCACTGCCTGAAAGGGTGATGGAAGCAAATTCAATAGTAACTTTCAAAAATTAATTGGATAATTGAAAAGGAAATAAATTGCAGGGCGATGAGGAAAGAGCAAGGGAGTGGGGCTAATTGGAGAGCTCTTTCAAAGAGCCGGCACAGGCACGGTGGGCCGAATGGCCTCCTTCTGTGCTGTATAATTCTATGATTATATTCTATGATTTTAATTATCTTTTTTGTACAGTCAGTGACATTTCACATCCAGTGATTGTTTGTGGCTGAAGTATACATTGGCTGATATAATTTAATAGCAATTTCAGACAAATTACGAAGAGAATAAAAGATTGGTAGGTGTGTAAGCAATCAGTCAGGGGAGTGGACTAATTGGACAGCTCTTTCAAAGAGCCGGTACAGGCACGATGGGCCGAATGGCCTCTTTCTGTGCTGCAAGATTCTATGAGGGGCCCACCATCCTCCTCACCCACTATCCTCCTCACCCACCATCCTCCTCACCCACCTGCTGGGTAATGGAAATTGTTTGATAATTGAGAGTGTCCAGATTTTGGTCTTTTGCATATAATAAAGTAATACCCCAGGCGCAGAAATGAAGGCAAGCAAATGTAATCTCTTTTTAGCCAGCTGTGAAGATAGGAATGTATGAAAAGACATTGATTAATGTCAGGCAGTAGGAGATTGGTGCTAATGGGTTGGTCAATGAGGCAGCACCTCGTGCACGACTTTGTCCTGCAAAAATTCTTGTTGAATGTTGTGAAAGGCAGATAATGGAAGTTCCATTGTATATATGTAGATAAAGGCATCAGTCAAGACCTGACTACAAGATAGAACCGAATAAATAACCTAGACACCTCTATACTAAGGGGAACAACTTTTACACACTGGTATTTATGTTTCATTAGAGTTTTTTTTAGGAGGAGCAGTGATGAGAGAACACAATCTCTTACGTGCATGTGCTAGAATTCTTTGAAAGTGAAAACAACATTTAACTACAGTATGCCTTGTTAGTTAAGTATAAGATTTTTGACTTTCATTTTCTCTTAAGTTTCAGAGATTAAAAACAGACATATATAATGTAAATGGAGGAAAACAACTACATGTGAAATATAAAAGGTCAGCATTTGATTAACAGGATACAGCTTATTTTTTACAATAATTAATGAGACTTAATTACAGGTCCAATACCTGATCTAATCTGACTTTTTGAATTCTGACAAGCATTTAATAGAAAATGTCAGAAATGTAATGGTTACATTAGAACAGACAGTTCAATTTGGTATTGCTCTTTTTATGCTGCTGCTCAGAGGAAAGTGATTAATGATACTTTATCACAGCTGATTTTCTGCCCTTCATGCTAATATCAAGTCTACACTCAAGAGATTTGAGCACATAATCCAGGTTGACACCTCCGTGCAATACAGGGGGAGTGCTGCACTGTTGGAGGTGCCATCTTTCAGAAGAGATGTTAAACTGAGGTCCCATCTGCCCTCTCCGGTGAATGAAAAAGATCGCATGGCACCATTCGAAGAAGAGCAGGGAGTTCTCCCTGATGTCCTGGCCAATATTTATCCCTCAACCAACATCATTAAAACACTCATCATGTTGCTGTTTGTGGGACCTTGCTGTGCGCAAATTAGCTGTCGTGTTTATTACAGTGACAACATTTCAAAAGTACTTCATTGGCTGTAAAGTGCTCTGGGATGTCCTGAGACCATGAAAGGTGCTATATAAATGTAATTTCACTGTCTCCCTCTAACATGATAAAAATGCGTTTTCCATCCTGCCTAATTTATTAGTAATTTAAACTCCTTTTATTGAAAAACAATAGTGAATTTGTTTATTCATTTCACCTATTTTTACTTCTGTCTTTGGGAACAGTGACATAGTGATTATGTTACTGGACTAGTCATCCAGTGCCCTGGACTAATGAGGTCAAATCCCATCATGGTAGCTGCGGAATTTAAATTCAGTTAATTAAATAAATGCTATCAGTAATGGTGACTGTTGTAAAAACCCATCTGGTTCACTAATGTCCTTTAGAGAAGGAAATCTGCCATCCTCACCCATTCTGGCCTATAGGTGACTCCTGACCCACAATGTAGTTGACTCTTAATTGAAATGGCATAGCAAACCACTCAAGGGCAATTAGGGATGGACAATAAATGCTGGCCAGCGACACCCGCATGAATGAATTTTAAAAAAAAGCTGGAAAGGTGTAGTAGTTACAGACAGGAATTCAGTATAAGTACAATATTAATACTATTCTGTGCTTAGATGATTGGCAAACCTAAATGAAAAATCCACCTTTGCTTTGGGGACATTAGGGAATGTTCATCTGCTCAGTATTTTTTAAAAATTTGTTTATGGGATCTGTGCGTCACTGGCAAGGCCAGCATTTATTGCCCATCCCTAATTGCCCTTGAGAAGGTGGTGGTGAGCCGCCTTCTTGAACCGCTGCCGTCCGTGTTGTGAAGGTACTCCCACAGTGCTGTTAGGGAGGGAGTTCCAGGATTTTGACCCAGCGACGATGAAGGATCGGCGATATATTTCTAAGTCAGGATGGTGTGTGACTTGGCGGGGAACTTGCAGGTGGTGGTGTTCCCATGCGCCTGCTGCCCTTGTCCTTCTAGGTGGTAGAGGTTGTGGATTCAGGAGGTGCTGCCGAAGAAGTCTTGGCGAGTTGCTGCAGTGCATTTTGTAGATGGTACACACTGCAGCCACAGTACGCCGGTGGTGGAGGGAGTGAATGTTTAAAGTGGTGGATGGGGTGCCAATCAAGCGGGCTGCTTTGCCCTGGATGGTGTCGAGCTTCTCGAGTGTTGTTGGAGCTGCACTCATCCAGGCAAGTGGCGAGTATTCCATCACACTCCTTACTTGTGCCTTGTAGATGGTGGAAAGACTTTGGGGAGTCAGGAGGTGAGACACTAGCCACAGAATACCCAGCCTCTGGCCCGCTCTTGTTGCCACAGTATTTATGTGAAAGTTATCCTGAACCTTGAAAATGGAAAATGGTTTCATCTTTATGCCTATTTACTCACAACATAGAGCTTGTTTGTAGCACTGTCTTTAAATGCATATCCACTGGAAGCACTTTCTCTTAGGAATCTTTCTTCTCGGGGATGGTGGGAGAGAGAAACGTTGTTCAATAGTTTGGGGGGTGGGGAGAGAAATGGAGAAGAGTTATCCTCCCACATTAAGTAGCAATTATAGCTAGACTGGGCTCTCCAGGCATTGATTTTATGCTTGGAAGTTATTAATTTCTCATTAATGTTCTGCCGCAAACCATTACAAACAGCAGAGGATTCCATAAAGTGGTTGGAAAACCTCCTTCGTGTGAAGTTGTTAGAATTAACAGATTAGCACATTTCTCACACCAAAGGCTTGCTTTGAAGAATAACAAGGCACAGGACAGGACCAGAAAATTCAATGGAAAATGAAAGACATTTTTATCAGGGGAGAAAGACTGGGAAGCCACAAGTTTCATTGCATTCTCGATGATATAATCTGATACTTCATGGTATCACTGGGAAGGTTAGAAGCATCAAACCATGGACCTTTACATCACCGAGGGAAACCATGCGGCCCATCATATGTATTGCCTCTTTGCTGAAGCAATCCAAAATGAATCTAACTGCCCCGTGCTCTCCCTGTATCCCTACAGCTTCCTCTGCTTCAGAAATGTATCTATTTATCCACTTTATTTTGAAAGATGCAACAGTCTTTTCTTCAACTATTTCCTGTGACAAAGCATTACATGCCCTAATAACTCATTGTATAAAGACATTTCTCCATGACGATTTTGAGTTGATGATTTCTCATCATTGATTCCCCAACCAGAAGAAACAATCAAAAGTCTTCATAATTTTACTAAACTTCTATTAAATATTTTCTTGGGCTTCTCTGCTCCAGTGGAAATAGTCAAAGTATCTCGAGTGTCTCCTCACAACTATAGTTTCCCAACTCTGGCATCATCCTGTATGTTCGCTTTATGGCTTTGATGTCTTTTCTATAATGGGACACTCAACACTGCACGTAGTATTCTAACTATTGCCTAACATTTGCCTTGTGCATAATCCAGGCTGACACCTTAGTGCAATGCTGAGGGAGTGCTGTGCTGTCAGAGGTACCATCTTTCGTATGAGACATTAAACTGAGGTCCCATCTGCACTCTCAGGTGGATGTAAAAGATCTCATAGCTCTATTTTGAAGAAGAGTAGGGAGTTCTACCTGGTGTCTTGGCCAATATTTATCCTTCAACCAACATCTTAATTGTTTGGCTGTGCAGAGGAAAAGAAAAACATAAAAAAAAACCTAGTTGCATGTAAATAGACTGCTCTAGTCATCTTCACATCAGGCACTTTCCTTAGGTGAATGCTTTTGACACCAACTGCACAGTTTGCCCACCTTCAATGGACTAGCCATTATAAAGGAGGTCTGGAGTACTAACATACCCGGCAGATCTTCCCTTTTGTTCTTTCATCCTGTTAAGTCTGTGTGTTCCAGTTGTATTAAGATTAATTACTGACACAGACTACAAGAATAAAGTTCAACAGGTCTTTACTAGTTGGAGGTCAGGACTATACTAAATACAATATCACTACACAGTACTTATATACCGGTGGTCACCACCGGTATTACGTATACAGCAGCCAGAGAAAGTAGTACATCTCTTAAGGTGGAACAGGCTTAAGTTCTCTTAAGGTGGAACAGGTTACATACACCACAATCCTCCCTTTTTAGCTTAACAGTCATATCCCCATTTAACATAACATAATAACATATATACATATATAACTTCAGGTATAAATAGTTCAAAGGTTCAGTCTCTCAGGAGGCCTTCTGATTCGGTTTGGATAACGCCTTTCAGTGGTCTCTGATTCTTGTTGCTGAGGTGACTCTTCTTGTTGGTTTCCTATGTATTGGACGTCATCATCAGGTACAGTCCCTGCCGAGGTAGATGCTTCAGGTTCATTAACGTCTTCCACAGTTGTCTCTGTCGCAACCATGGGTTCGACCCTTGCTCTTGATTCTACCAGTTGATCCGCATGACGCCTTATCACATTGTTACCAATATCTACTGTGTACATCAGAGGTCCTTGTCTGGCCCGAATTGTTCCGGACTGCCATTTTTCGTTTCCATAGCCCCTTGCCAACACTGGTTGTCCTACGTCGAAACTTCGAGTGGAATTGTTATTAATATGCCGGAACTGTTTGTTTTCCACTTCCCTCCGCACATTTGGTTTTAACAAGTCCAACCTGGACCGCAACCTCCTGTTATAAAACATCATGGCAGGACTTTGGTTAGTCACTGCATGAGCGGCGTTTTGATATGCCATTAGGAAATTGTCCACCTTGTGTTGTAACGGAATCTGATCATCGTTCATGGCCTTTATTGCCTTTTTGAATGTTTGGACAAATCTCTCGGCCAACCCGTTTGTCGCCGGATGATATGGGGCAGAGGTATAATGCTTCACCCCATTCTTCTTTAAGAATTTTTGGAATTCTTCCGACACGAACTGTGGTCCGTTGTCCGAACATATCTGTTCTGGCAATCCGTTCCTTGCGAATATTGTTCTTAACACCGCAATTGTCTTTTCTGAAGTAGTGGCATTCATCTTGATCACTTCTGGCCATTTGGAATGTGCGTCCACCGCAATTAGGAACATGGAGTCCATGAATGGACCAGCAAAGTCAATATGTACACGTTGCCATGGGGCTGAAGGCCATTCCCATGGGTGTAGTGGTGCGATCGGAGGTGCATTTTGCACTTTTTGGCACCAAGCGCAGCTTTTCGTCAACTCCTCTATCTGTTGGTCAATACCCGGCCACCATACATAAGCCCTAGCAAGACTTTTCATCTTAACTCCCCCCAGATGACCTTCATGCAGTTCCTTTAGAACTCTTTCCCGTAACTTGGGAGGAATAATCACTCTTGTCCCGTACATCAAAGTACCATGGCAGACGGACAGCTGGTCTCGCCTTGCCGAGAATGCCGGTAACAGAGGATCACCATGTGTTGGCCATCCCTTCACTGTCACCTCGTAAACTCGGGACAGTGTCGGGTCGTTCCTGGTTTCTCTTTCAATACTTGCATTGGTGACTGGTAAACACTTGATGATGGTCGAATGAAATAACTCAACAGGGTCAACTTTCGTCGTCTCTTCTGCTTCAGGTAGTGGCAGGTGCGACAGCCCATCAGCATTGCCATGCTGCTTTGTACCTTTGAATTCTATTTGATATTGATGTGCCCCTAGGAAAAGGGACCATCTCTGGAGTCGCTGTGCTGTCATCACCGAAACACCCTTCTTAGGGTTAAAAATGGATACCAACGGCTGATGGTCTGTCAGAAGTGTGAATTTTTGGCCCTGCAGGTAATGATTAAACTTCTTCACTCCCCATACAAGGCTGAGAGCCTCCCTATCAATCTGCGCATAGTTGCGCTCAGCGGAGGTCAATGATCTGGATGCAAACGCGACTGGCCTTTCCGTGCCATTTGGCAACTTGTGTGAGAGTACTGCCCCAATACCATATGGAGAAGCATCACAAGCCAACCGAATAGGCAGTGTCGGGTTGAAGTGAGCCAACACTTCCTCTGAGGTGATCAATTCTTTGCTTTTGCGAAATGCCTTCTTACAGTTTTCGCTCCATTCCCATGGTACCCCCTTCTGTAAAAGAGCGTTCAGCGGGTGCAGTACCATGGATAGATTCGATAGAAACTTATGGTAATAGTTAATCAATCCCAGAAACGACCTCAACTGAGAGACATTATCCGGAGTGGGAGCCTTTACAACTGCCTCTATCTTGTCAGGAGACTTATGAAGCCCCTCCCGGTCAATGACATGACCACAGTACGAGATCCGCTTCTGAAAGAACTCATATTTCTGCCGATTAACTCTAAGTCCATACTCTTTCAGTCTGTTGAGCACCAGTTCCAAGTTTGCGAGGTGTCTTCATCACCATCACCTGTAATCAGAATATCGTCCAGGTAACATTGTGTGCCTGGAATTCCCTGTAATACCTGCTCCATGGCCCTCTGCCAAATTGCCGGAGCCGATGCCACTCCAAAAACCAGCCTATTATACCGGTACAAACCTCTATGCGTGTTGATCGTGAGGTACTGGCGTGACTCTTCTTCAACCTCCATCTGCAAGTACGCCTGCGCCAGGTCTATCTTGGTGAAGTGTTTCCCGCCAGACAACGAAGCAAAAATATCCTCAATCCGCGGAAGCGGATACTGCACCGTGTGAAGCACCGGATTAACGGTGATCTTGAAATCTCCACAGATGCGAACCTTCCCTGGTTCTCCTGGCTTGTTGCTCGAAGGACGTTTCATAACGGGAACAATGGGCGTAGCCCACTCACTCCAATCTACCTTAGACAGTACACCTGAACGTTCTAGCGCTTCCAGTTCCGCTTCTACAGTAGGTCATATTGCATAGGGTACTGGTCTGGCTTTGAAAAATTTTGGTTGTGCATGTTCATCAATCTTGATGTTTGCCATAATTCCTTTCAGTGTTCCCAGTCCTTGCTGGAACACCTCTTTAGCATCATCCAATATTTTGGACAATCGTTTAGGTTTGACATCTGTTTCCCCGGAATCTACCGTTAGTGCTTTTAAGGAGTGCCAGTCCATATTCATTTTCCTAATCCACTCCCATCCCAGTAGTGGTGGACCTCCTTCAGGTAGCACATATAAGTCCATTACTTGGCTTTCTTCGCCCTTGTGGACCACTTTTACCTCTATCTTTCCGATGGGGTACACTCTTTGCCCCGTGTATGTTTTCAATATAATCTCCGTATCCCGTAGGGGAATATGTTGGAATAACCTTTTGTAATCTTTCTTATTCATGACCGTCAATGCCGATCCAGTGTCCAATTCCAGCTTTACTTGGACTCCTGCTATCTGAAGAGTGACCCAAATTGTCTGGAGATCTGCATCTTTACCAACGTTGTGTACTCTTAAGCTACCCAGTTCATTACTGCTAGCGTCTGAATCTGACTTCTGTTCGTTCGAACTGGTCTTTGTCACCTTGTGCACCTTTATGTATTTTCCTTGCGGTGACTTTTTGTTGCTGGTCTTCTTTCCTGACCGGCATACTTTAGCTATGTGGCCAAGCCTGCCACACGTTCTGCATTCTTGGTTTTTAAACCAACACTGGTTCTGATCGTGTGTTGTCTTTCCACAACGATAACATTTTACAGTACTCAAACCCAATTTATTTGTACTGAGTTCCGGTGACCGTAGCTGCATTACTGCCGTGCCTCTCGCTGCGGCTTCGTGTGCTGCTGCCATAGTGACCGCTTTCTCAAGCGTCAGCTCATTCTCCTCGAGCAGTCGCTTTTGTGTATCTTCTTTTAATAATCCACACACAAATTTATCCCTTAGCGCGTCTGTCAGTCCCGTTCCAAACTGACAGTACCTTGCCAGCTTACGCAATTCCATTAAATATTCAGCATTGCTTTCATCCTTCAGCTGCCTTCTGCTGTAAAATTTAAATCGTTCCGCTAGCATCAGCGGCGTGGGGTTTAGATGATTTCTCAGGACAGTAACAATCTCCTCGAACGTCTTATCCGCTGGTTCATCTGGTGATAAAAGGTGTTTCAATTGCCCGTATGTCTTCGCACCCATTAAGTTCAATAACGTTAGTGCTTTCTCTGCATCTGAGATTTTATTTGCTTTACAATAATTTTGTATGCGTTCTACATACATGGCCCAATCTTCGATGTCGCTATCAAAGGTATTAATGTTCCCATGTTTAGGCATCGTTGCAATTTATTTTATTTTATTTTATTTTTTATTTTATCCCAAGATGGCGGCTTCCCGCTCTTGTCTTCGTCCTCCGCCTACAAAATGGCGGTTTTCCCGCGCTTGGTGGTCTTCACCCACTGGCTGCAATGGCGTTTGGCGTGCCGCTGCTGCTCCCCTTTCCCAGCGGTTAGTAACTCCCCCGACGCTGTCTCCGCTTCACTGCGGCTCCCTCGGGCATTCGCGCTTCCCCGATGTCGCGCCTCGCAGCCCTTCTTGCAGCCCGGTTATTAGCACCGGCTGCGTTCGCCTTCACCGCGGCTCTCGCGCCTTCAGTCGCCCCAGACGCTGCGCCTTTTTGGCCCGAAAGCGGCCCGGCCCTTATCACCAGCCGCGATCGATGTCCCCGCGCTGCGCCTTTCGGCCCGAATGCGGCCTGGCCCTTATCTCCGGTCGTGATCGATCTCACCGCCCTTATTCCTCCGTCTTCCTCCCTTGTCTGTACAGCCAACGCGGCCGACTTTCTGCTCGCGTCGCTGACCGGCTTACCCACTACCGAGGTAGAAAGAAGATAGCTGACTGCCGCTGATGGAGGCTTCGAGTTCAGGATGTCTTCTGCACTCCGGGTTCTTGATGCCTGCCGCGCGACGTGTCTTCCAGCAGGGTGATGAGGGTGGATGCCTCTCCTCGACGCCCGTTCTGTGGACGAAGCCGCCATGGATATAAACTGCCGCAGGGTAAGAATCGGACTCGTCGCCACAGTTAAGTCTGTGTGTTCCAGTTGTATTAAGATTAATTACTGACACAGACTACAAGAATAAAGTTCAACAGGTCTTTACTAGTTGGAGGTCAGGTCTATACTAAATACAATGTCACTACACAGTACTTATATACCGGTGGTCACCACCGGTATTACGTATACAGCAGCCAGAGAAAGTAGTACATCTCTTAAGGTGGAACAGGCTTAAGTTCTCTTAAGGTGGAACAGGTTACATACACCACACATCCCCTCCCCCCTTTCCCAGCTCCTACCCTTCCTTAAAAATCTGTTCCATTTCCTACTTTTTTTCAGTTCTGATGAAAGGTCATCGACCTGAAACGTTAACTCTGTTTCTCTCTCCACAGATGCTGCCTGACCTGCTGAGTATCTCCAGCATTTTCTGTTTTTATTTCAGATTTCCAGCATTTGCAGTATTTTTCTTTTCTATTATTTATATTCTGTTGTCTAGTTGAGCATGTTCCCAATGTGGTGTCATTTGCCCCAAAAATTACAAGAAGGAATTGCAAAGGATTCCAAACGTGCCTTGTTGAATGACTTGAGAAGTGAGACATTGGCCATTTTATTCATGAAAGCAACTGAGCCATTCAGAAAGTGATACTGGAAAGCAAAATAGCATTACTGCCATAGACCAGTACCAACACTGATTTTTAGTTATATTTATTTTTTTATATGTGTTAATACGAAAACTTCCAATACAAGATACATTTCCAAAGTTTTACTGAAAATGGCAACAGGTAGTGAGTTAAGAATATTATGGTCCAGAAATTCGGGTCGGGCAAGCCTCCGACCTGCACTTAACTAGTGCGCCGGTCGTTGAGCTGTGGGCCTGCGAGGGATTCCAATCCTGGGCCTCCTCTAACTGCCGGCGCGCAGTGCTTGCGTATCCCACGGGCGCAGTTAGTTCGATGCATCCCCTGGGATCACGTGGGCCATGGAGAGCCAATGGTAGCAGGGAATGCTTCATTCATAAGTTTGACAGGAAGAGCTGTCAAACCTATAAATACTATAAGCCCCAAAACATCACTAAAACTTCAAATAAATTAAAAAATATATCACATTTTTTAAATAAACTATAAATTACATGAAATAACTATTTTGAAAAAATTTATTACATTTTCTAACGGGGCTAAAAATAAACTTACCTTTCTTTAAAGTATTTAAAAATAATAAACCTGTGGAAAAATGTTTTAATTTTAATTAATTCACCACTTACCTTGTTAAAAGCAGGCCTTACCCTCCCAGAGAAACCTGCGAAAAAAATGTAAGTTCGATGCGCATGCGCTGCCTCTCTGGCGCATGCGTTCCACCTCTCAACCCCTTCTTTCAGGGGAACGGAAGTGCCGGTTTCTTGCGCATGCGCAGTGCATGCACGAAACTGGCACCTTCATTGGGCCTGCGCGTGAGTACTCAGCGCGTACTCACCCGTGGAGACCCGAATTTCTGGGCCATTATCTGAAAATAAAACTAGCTGTAAAAGGGTGCGCACTCAAAGCAAGTTCAAAATGTTTCCATTCGAGGGAGGAATGGGTGAAGGAGATTTTTGAGTAGGTTTTCTTGAATTCTCACCCATCGCTGACACGTTCAGGAAAAGTGCAGACGATTTCCCAATATGCGAGGCGTCTTGTCAGCTCAGCTGCTCAGAACATTTTCCCTGTTGTAATTTTCAGGAGTGGACAATGAAGGCGGAGTTAACCTGTTGTGAGGGGAAATTCGTGAGAATAACCAATCCATTAGCACTTAGATCTTTTTCTAAATATATGCTACCATGCATTCTTCATCCACTGTGCATTATACATTCAAGACTTGCCCTAAGTTACATAAATTTTTCAACATCGTTAGTTGTTTTCTGCCTCCAGCACTCCACCCTAAGTAAACCTTTCCATACACTATGGATTTAGATTCAGCAGGCGCCTTTGGCCTCTTACACTTAAAACAATTTCTTGGGATGTGGGTGAAGCGGGAAAGGCTACATTTATTGTCCATACCTAGTTGCTTAAAAGATAGGAGGCCTTCTCCTTGAACCTCTGCATTCCTTGTTGTGATGGTGCTCCCACAGTGGTGTCAGGGAAGGAATTCCATGATTGTGACCTGCACCTTGTAGATGCTAGAGAGGCTTTGAGGAGTCAGAAGGTGTTCCACTCATAGCAGAATACCGAGCCTCTGTCCTGCTCATGTAGCCATCGTGTTGATACGACTGATCCAGTTCAGTTTCTTGTCAATGGTGACCCCCTTCCCCCTCCCTCAGGGTGTTTACAGTGGTGCAATTGAAGGTCAAGGGGAGATGGCTGTGCTTTCTCTTGTTTGAGATGGTCTTTACCCGGCACTTATAGAGTGCGAATGTTTCCTGCCACTTGTCAGCCAAAATCTGGATGTTATTCAGGTCCTGCTGCAGGCATGGGCTTCTATGTTACCAGAGGAGTTGTCAATGGAGCTGAACACTGTTGAATCATCAATGAACATCTGCACACTTGACCTTATGGCAGAGGGAATGTCATTGATGAAGCAGCTGGAGATGGTTGGGCTGAGGATGCTTTCCTGAAGAACTCTTGCAGTGATATCCTGGGGCAGTGCCGACTTGCCTGCAACAACCACAACCATTTTCCTTTACATCAAGTATGACTCCAGCCGTTGGTGCGTCCTCCCTCTGACCTCCCTCCACTGACTTCAGTTTTGCGAGGCTCCTTGCTGCCATACTCAGTTGAGTGCAGGCCTTGATGTCAAGGGCAGCTACTCTCTTCCCTCATCTCCTTTCCTCGGGTATTCAGCTCTTGCATCCAAGTCTGGATTAAGACAATGATGAGGTCTGGAGCAGTGTGGTTCTGAGCATCAGTGGGCAGGTTTACTTTGAAAGCCCAGGAGAGCTTGGCTGTTCCAAATCCCCATTAAATTAAAGGGCCATTCCAGCAATGCCTGAATTAACTTTTGTAATGGTGAAACTGAGTGTGGTGCAGTTACTCTGACTGTGGAGCTGCACTAGTCTGGTAATACTAAGGCCTCTTAGTAACAATCCACATAGAAACTTGTTGGGGGGGGGGAAGAAATAACATTAAAGATCCTTTTTCTGATTTTAAAATTTGCTTCAAGTTTAATTTGCAGCCCAACCATTGCCACCTATTTAATATGGGAAACATATTCTAATTTAATTCCATTCCTCCGATCATTAAATGTACTGTGTTTTAGGGAAAACTCAATGAATGGAGACTGTCATAAAATTTGTTTCTTTAACATTTTGATGATGGATAAAGGACAAATTACAAGTTCTGAAGAAACATCCCCAGTTAAATAACAGATGGTGCAGCAGCAATATCTGCATGTACTTGAGGTTCAGATGAAATCTCTCTCAGTGAAAACAACAATAGACCGAGAATAGAATCTGGGAAATGTGATTTAAAAGCAGAATTCCTGAACCTCGTTACCTTGGGTCTATTTAAAAGAAATGAAGATGAGGTTGGATAAAAGGTTACAATGAAACAATTTGTTGCAAGTGATTATGATTGATAATATAATGAGTGACATGAATCAACTGAGCGGCCTGCGGGTGGCGCTGTCCAGGGAGAGTATAAATACTCGGGCACGGGCCCAGCTTGCGCAGGACATTCTTAACAGGAACTAGTGAAGGACACAACTAGACCTCCATGTTGTAAAACAGTTGATTAAAGCTTTGTTTAACGCTTAGACCAAGGGCCTAGTAGTTTCCTTACATCAATGAGTTTGTCATTTGCGCGCATATCTAGGTGTAGAGATTTCGGTTTTGTTTGCTTAAGTTTTCCACTCCTTAAAAGGTGGAATTCTTTGCTCTGGTGTCTGGTGAACCCTTGACTCTGGATTCAGACTGTATTTCCTCTATAACTGCAGCGTCGGTGCAAAGTGTTATAGTGTGAATGCACCCTAAATTAAAGAGAAGAGTTTGGGTCTCCCTGTTGCCTTCCGTTGTGATCATGTATCAACCATTGCAGGATGCTTTTCATTCCATCTGTCTGAACACATGTGCCAGAGAATTTCAGCTTGTCTCAGCTGCATTATTACTTTGTTGATCTTTCCAAGCTTGTTTGATTTTGAAAAATCTTCTGTGTAATGATTGTAGTCGTGCAATATCATATCCACTGAGGCTTGCTTGGTGGCACTTAACAGCTCAGACAGTTTCTTCACAGGCCCAAAGGCATTTTTGGATACTTAATGGGCAATGTGTTTGAACCGCTGTTCTGTCATTTAGTTGAGAGATCTTGAGATGGAGAAGTGAATTTTCAGAACGAGATAGGACAACTTTTAAAAAAATTCAAAATACTAATGGCAGTGATAGCTTGTATCAAACATCAGTCTACAAAATAATATTTCCAAGATCGGCACAATGATACATGGGACACCTAATGAGGTTGTTCTATCATATGTTTGTTTTAAGCACAATTTAGGACGTATTGTCAGCATTATAGCTAGGCTGTGTACATTCCATTGTACATTATTAGAATCATAGGGCTCAATTTTCATTGAGCCGTGGAGTCGGCCTTGGAGGCGTGCGGGGGGTTAAAATCGCAAAAACTGGTGGGCGGGACCCCCCGCCTGGTTCCCGACTCTGAGCAATTTTAACTCAGGCGTGTCTGATGGTCCCGACTCCGTCCCGCATCCAATAGGTGGGACTGGTCGTTAAGGCCCTTAACAACCACTAAATGGCCTCTATAATCCTATTTTGAAAGGCCCTTGTGAATTTAACCCTTTTCCCACATGAAACACACCTGGTGGAAAACACGAATGTGAAACCTGGTGGGAGCACTATTGGATTGCTGACTATCAACAGCAGGTCAACCATTAAAGAGGAGATTTGATCAGCCATGATTTGCAGGTGGCAGGATTTAGTGGTCTCAGGTCTGGGGCAACTTTTAGAAGGCTTAACCACACCTGTGGAAGATTGGAGCCTCACACCCATCTCCAGTGTGACCGCCTGGGAAAACCCCTCTTGCCACCTTCACTCAGCGCTTCCTCAATGGAGGCATATACCAGAAACATGGAAGACATTTATTTCCTTCCCATCTGGGCATTAGAGGAGCTCAAGCACCAGCCGCGGCAGCAGCAGAACCATGAGCAACAGCAGCACCAACAGCAGGAGCATCAACAGGAGCGGCAAGCTGCTAGTCACCCACCTGAAGATGCGCAGGCCAGAAGGTGCCAGCGCGCAACAACATTGCTGCCCGGGATGCAAGGGACGCACTCATCCTGGCCAGATTTGCTTAGCCTAGTCAAACAAACACTTTTGCCTCGCAGCTTCTTACCAGAGCACTGACAATGGCCAAGAACCAGAGGATTCCTAGCACTTTGACCACCATACTGACAGTTGTAAGTATGCCTAAGCCCTCAATGTGGAAGTCCCACTAGCGAAATGACAGACAATACAACTGCACCATTTGCCATCAGAAATTTTATGTACATTACCGAAATGATGGCATTTTTGCAGTAAACACAAAATTGCACCCAAGTGACTACCCTTGTGACTATTTGTGCAGAATTTTCCTCTTACGCGTGCTCCTACGTGGTGCCTCCCCTGTGGCTTCAGCAGATGTGGAGGCCCCTTGCTCACTTTGCTGCTGCCCCTGTCTCTACACCTTTGGCGGGCGTACTCTGGGGTGGCAAGCCTGTGAGGGCTCGTCAACAGTCTGCTGCTCCTGTGGCTGTGCAGGGGTTGAGACGCCTACCTCACTTGGGTGTGGACTCCGGTGGGGCTCTGACCGAGGGCACTGCAGTGGCATGGAAGTGTGAGCGCTTGGAGAGGAGCCCCCACTTCTTTGAGGTCTGCCACCAACCTCCCTCTCATGGGTCAGGTCTCCCTCAGCGCTTGCAAGTGGCTGGAGAGCACCTTGCTGCACATCAGGGGGGCCATGGGGACCTGTATCTGCAATGGCAGTCCTACTCAGAAGGACTTCCATGAAGGTCTGGTTTCTCTGTTCAATAGATGCCCATCGCTCCTCAAGAGATTTCATTCTATTCTGAACAATGACCATATTTTCCATACCCTGGCGACTAAGCTCCTCCATGGCTGTAGCCCTCCTCTCCTCTACTGTAGCCATCCTCTCTCTACGGTAGCCAGCATTACCACGGAGGTAGCAATCGTTTCCACGGAGGTAGCCATCCTTTCCGTGGTGATGCGTTCATGCGCCAATGACTCCACAAAGGCTCTGCTCATGTTCGCTATGGACACCTCCATTCACTCCACAATCACAGCGACCCTAGAGACAAAACCTGCCAGAGACTCCTGCATCTGTGCCTGGAGTTCCATCATCTCTGATCTTATGGATGGACCCAGAGGCAGAGGGTCGACATGCTGCTGAGCCGAGCTGGCAGAGCCCTGCGCCCTCCGACTAGGACTCTCCACTGCTGTCCCTGTCTCCACAATCTGCTGATACTCACTTGTGAGCTGCGATACACCAGGTGACAACACTACTCTGTGTCCCGAAGGTCCCACCCAGGTGTGAGTGTCTGCGCTGGTGCTGGGTGCGCTGAATTCTGCTGACGCTGTGCCCTCAGAGGTTGCAGCTTCCTCTGAGGAGTCTGGATGCTCAGCCTCTTCTTCCTGGCTAGGGGGACGGATGCTTGTGATGGTCCTGTGGGGGAGTAAAGGAAAGAGTCAGAAATGTGATGCAAAGGCTACATGCACATAGCTTTTTGCAGATGCTCGTAAGTGCATCTGTTACAGCTTCACAATCATTATCAGCGACTCATGCAATGCCAAAGAGAGAGATGGGAGACTTTTCTGTCACCAGCTTGCTGTGTTACACCCGTCTGTCCGTCCCCCATGCGCAAATCATCCTCAATGCCCATAAGTTCCAGGACGGCCTCCTCCCAGGGGGTGAGGTGGGCTATTGAGGCTGTCCCTCCTCCTGTCCTGGCTCGGTCTCTTTTGTTGTGAGCTCTCTTTTCCTGCAATGAGGGAGACAAGTGGAGATTGAGTGAGAATGAAGGAGTGAGTGTAGAGATTGCATAACATAGATACTTAGAAGGAGACAAAGATGGAGTGAGGTTGCAAGACCAAGGGCCCTCCCTGTGTGTTGTCAGTTGTGTTCAAAGCATCAGAGTGATAGGGAGTGTGAGGGCTGCATGGTTGAATAGTTATGTGAATGTGAGCATAGAGAGAGAGGGAATGGGTAAGGGTGCATGGATGTCAGTGTCAAGTGGGATGTGGAGGAAGAGATTGCTAAAACTGAGTGCTGGTGAGGAAAGGCAATGGGGATCAGATTGAGGGTGATGGGAAATTCATGCTCACTTTTCCAGTGCGCTGAAGGTCATGAAATCTTTTCCTGCACTGTATCCAGGTTCTGCGGGTGACTCCCAAGGAGTTGATCTCCTCAGCCACCTGCATCCACTCTGCCTTGGTCTGAGTGGGAGACCTCTTCCTCCCTGATGAAGGGAAGAGCACCTCCCTGTTGGCCCTAGCCCTATCGACTAATGCCTGCAGTGCTGTCTTGTCAAAGCGAAGAGCTGATCTTGTCCTCCCGCTTGTCATTTTTGCTGCATCTCCCTCACACTGCACAGTCAAGAAGCTTGGCAGTCTGCAGAAGAAGCAAGGCTTGCTGTGGACCTTAACTGCAGCAGCAATGATGACTTAATCGGAGGGGACTTTCAGTCATGAAAAACCCATTTGCAAAGGCTTCCCACACGCTGGAAATCAATTGGCCACTTAAGTTAAAATTGCATCAATCTCCCACATCCATTTAGATTCGTGTGGGAAACACGAAATTCGGATAACACGACACCATCCCGCACCTGAGTTAAAATCCCCCCCATAATGTCTTGCAGTCTAGGCTTATGTGCCATGTAAAGTTCAGACTGACTGCCATTGTCCAATTTGGTTGCTTGATGCATGGAAGGCAATTATTGAAGAATAATTTAAACAGTTATCACCAATGTCATTATTCAGAATGAATGTGTACCTCAAACCTAGTCATTAATCACTCTTCAATTGTTGCACAGCGTGTAATTGCTGCTGTCCTTCCGTCTAACAACAAAGGTAAGTCCTGAATGTAAATGTTGCCTTTCTTACCGGCCTAGATAATTTATAAATGGTTGTTTCTAATGAGCTGCTATCTGTTCTCTTATAAATTCAACTCCTTGGATAGATCACCTCATCAGTTGCTAGATTTGTAGCTCGATTAAACAATGTGTGAGAACACTCCAGCTGGCTAATCAATAGTGTTTATCACGTTGAAGCCCAGATCACTGTTCTAATTCCAACTGATGTGCCTGGCTTTTCCACAAAAGGTTTCCCTAGCATTGCATTTCTTACATAAGGATAGGGTCAAAAATCTAGAAGGTGGCAATCCCCCTCTTCCACTATTTAAGGGGGTTGCTCCCCAATTCTTGGCTCCACTTCAGTCCCACGCTCCTGATCTCTGGCTACCCGGTGCGGAGGAGAGTGGGATCTCCTCGTGGGTCTGCTCCTGGGCCTGGCCAAGGTGGTCATCAACAGGTCCAGGCTGGATGCAGCCGATGGGGTTGTTCACTCCGGTTGCCTGCCTCTCTTCCGTGGCTATGTCCTCGCCTGGGTGGCCCTGAAGAGGCAGCACGCAGTGTCTGCAGGTACGCTTGAGGCCTTCTGTGACCGGTGGGTCTGGAATGCACTGCAGACACCAAGAATAACATTATTATTTAATTTGATAAATTTCCTTTCGTTTTTATTTATATTTTGGATTTATTGTTTGTACCCCTTTTTAAATAGGAGGCACTTTTGTTAATTTGATTTTGATTGGAGACACCTGGGTCACCCTCACCGACAAATCAGAAGAGTAAAAGGTGGTAACCAAGGCTTTTCTCCCACCCAAATGAATGTGCCTGTGGATATTCCTGTCAGAGTTCCTTGAGGCCCTATGACTTGTCTTGCAGGATTGCTGAGGCTGATCCACCACTCTACCTAGACGCTGACTCTACAAAATTATCTTTGTAATAATCGCTCCTCGGATTACTACAAAGTAATATAAGACATTTTGGGTATCATGCACGCTTTCAAATTCAAAAATGATCTAGTTATGATAGCTTCGAGCAGTTTGATGTGTAGATTTGTGATTGTGTCAGTTGTGGCTCAGTGGGTAGCACTTTTGCCTCCAAGTCAGAAGGTTGTGGGTTCAAGTCCCACTCCAGAGACGTGAGTTCATAATGCAAGCTGACACTCCAGTGCAGTACAGGAAACTTTTTTTTGATCCGGCACCGATGGGACCGACGTGGTGCCGGTTCATCAAAAATTTCGGATAACCGAAAGCTATAGTAAAAGATACGGAGAGCTGAGAGCTCCGTATAAAGCAACAACCCCTGTTGCTTAGCAACAGGTTCAGAACAATGGTCAGAAGTTCCAAGCGTCTCTGTAGCTTAGCAACAGCTGCAGCCACACCCTTGCACAGCAACAGATCGAGGAAGGCAAGTACAATATGAAGTAAAACTTACCTGAACCTACTCCTAAATTTTGCCGGTTAACCGAGATTTCCGGTTATTTAGGTGCCGGTAAATCGAAGGTTTCCTGTATTGAGAGAGTGCTGCACTATCAGAGGTGCCGTCTTTCAGATGAGATGTTAAATCGAGAAACCCTCTGCCCTCTTAGGTGGACATAACAATCCCATGGCACTATGTGAAGAAGAACAGCAGAGTTTTCCCCGGAGTCCTGGCCAATATTTATCCCTCAACCAACACTGAAAAGCAGATGATCTGGTCATTATTTCATTGCTGTTTGTGGGACCTTGCTGTGCACAAATTGGCTGCTTTGTTTCCTACATTACAACAGTGATTCAAAAAGTACTTCATTGGCTGTAAAGTGCTTTGGGATGTCTTGAGTTCATGAAAGGTGCTACATAAATACAAGTCGTCATCTTCTATTAGGCATAAAATAGATGGGGCGTTAAACCCTAATTTGTATGTGTTGTATTACAGATATCCAGTGCACAAGCAAATGTGGAAAATGGGAACGTGTCTTATTTTAATCTCGTCCGCCCCTTAATTAAATTAATTAGTGGCTTAATGACCATGCAATGAATGGATGATTATTGGCAAAATAACTATTGTCATGAACAGTTAGTATGTGGTAACATGACCAAAGAAAGGATGAATCTGGCTTGTTACTATTTTTAGAATATTTCCCCAATAAATAGGATATTTATTTATCAGGATCAGTGTGCAAGCAGTGAGTGAGATGTTGTCTCCAATGAAGTGTCAAGTGTTGAAAGACAGAATCTGAGGTAGTTGAAATTTTCTTTAATCAGTTCATCACCTACCTGCGTAGGAGAGGATTTTCTACAATATTTTTATTCAAAAATGCTTTTGGAATAAACATTTTAGTGGTTATTGGGGCTCTACAAACTTGTGCTTCTGAAAGATTGCAGTTGTTTTTTTCTTCTCAATCTACTCTTTCTAAATTATACACAACTGTAATGGGAATCATAGACAATAAAAGAATAGGCAGGAGTCTATAGATAGTCACAAACATGGATGCCATGTAACTGTGTGTGCTTAGAAGATGCTGTAGTCTGCTTTAATAAGGATTGACTGTTTTTATTTGTATTGACTCAGTCAATTGGATGAACCTTTAATGTAAAATTGCAAGTATTGACTATAGGCACTGCACAGGGGCAATTTAAATTTAAAGAAGGTCTTGTAAATGTGTTCGCAAATAGGAAACATCAAAATAATTACAAATTTATTTATTTTAAACATAATTTGAAAGTCTTGATTGACCATTTCAGTTTGTATATTTTCATTGACCGCACATAAAGTGTTCAATAGTCCAAATGATCTTGTAGACAATATAATGGCACCTGCTTGAACAGTGTGGCCTGGGTACCGCATGTAAAGTACAGTCAAGTCTAAATATTTTTTTAAAATTGTCAAAATGGGTCAGAGCCCAATGCCACAGATTATAATTGAGGTCAGAGCTGACTGACTGCTGAGTCGAATCTGTGTTGAGGAACTTTTTGTGTGGTGGGACTGAACTCTCCTACACAGGGCATTTACCAATTAAAGTATCTATGAAGCTTCCAAAGGGCATGCATTACAACTATTTCTGATCATCTCGGAGAGGTGGGTGGATCAGTCAGTGAAGCTTGGCAGCCTCTTCGCTGTGATCTTGCTATTTCATAAACATGAATGGTTGCTGTGATTTGCTTTCATGATATCTAGGCTCTTGGTCTAATAGATGGGCACTGTATTTGTTACTTGGCAAATGTTTTCTTTGCAGATGTATATATTTTTTGCCAATTTGCTCCCTTCCATTCTTCTACTGAAGGCATTGATTAACTTCTTGTTCAGGTATTGTTCAACAGGCACTGGCTGCTCGTTGGTACTTTGCCCAAAGGCTGTTATTCGTATCTGAGCCTAGACTAAGTTATGGGCAGTTATTTAAATAGTTCCCTCCAATGTTCCCCCTAATTATTTTTGGGCACCCGGTCCCTTTAAGGGGCTGCGCGGCACATTCAAAGTTTCGCACACGCCCGAAATTCCACATTTGAAAAGCCGGTCCCGGGCTGCGCGGGACGGGCAGACAGCTACGCAACCGCGCAGCTTAGAGGGAACGTTGGTTTCCTCTCTTCAGATTCTGTTCACCTCCCTTTCAAAGCTGTTGTCGCTCTCTTCAAAAAAAACTCACCCTCAACCCATGGAAATTACCGCCCTATTTCCAATATCCCTTTCCTCTTCAAGGCTGTTCAATATGTTGTCCTCTCCCAAATCTGTGGCTATCTTTCCCATAATTACCTGTTTTGCATTTCTCCAATCCGGTTTCTATCCTTGTTACAGCACTGAAATAACCCTAAACAAGATCACAAATGACATCCTCTGACGATGACCAGGGTGCACTCTTTTGATTGGGTGCTAAAACAAATAAACTGTAACTAATAAAGCATTAAAGGAAACTTAACAACTTAAATTAAAATTTGATTGGCCGGGGTGATGATGCACTCCAGCCCCCGCTGTGCCCACTGGTCGCGGAAGGCCTCGAGTGTGCCGGCGAACACCGCGTCCTCCATCTTCAGGGCCACCCGGGTGCGAACGTGGCCGCGGAAGAGAGGCAGGGCAGTCAGACCGAATGACCCCCTTGACCGCCTGATGCCTGGACCAGTTAATGGCCACTTTGGCCAGGCCCCAGGAGCAGTCCAATGAGGAGGTCCTTCGATCTGCCCGCTCCCCTCCGTACCGAGCGACCAAAGATCAGGAGCGTGGGACTGAAGTGCAGCCAAAAATCGAGGAGCAGCCCCTTCAAACAATGGAAGAGGGGGCTGCAACCTCTTGACCAGGGTGTATTCGCTCTCCTGTACAGCTGCAATGAATTGGCAGTCAACAAGTAGCGAGTGATCATTAGTCACTGGCCATGTGTCGTTGGGCTGACTGAGCAGCTGAAACTGGCTGGTGACTTAGTTTGGTTAGAAAGTATAAAGAGAGCTGGCGTAAGAGCACACCAATTTGAGGGAGAGCGGACCATGGAGTGAGCTGGAGACAAAGTGGAAACAGTACGTACAGAATGGGAATTTGATTACAGGGGAAAGGAGGAGTACAGATAAGAATATAAACTTTAAGTTAAGAAAGTAAGAATGGTAGCACAGGAAGTGACATTAATGTACGGTTCCTGTAGGATGTGGGAGCTTTGAGTAGCAGATGTTAATGCCGACAAGCACATTGCAGGAAGTATCACCAACTGAGATTATTTGAGCTCGAGATCTCCGAATCTCTCAGAACACATCTGGGAAGGAGATAGGCTTCTGGAACAAGAGTTTGAGGGTCGTCCCTCTGACGAGAGACCGGGAGTTGGCAGTGGTCGAGGACGGAGTGGAGACTATCCACCAGTCAGAGGGACAGGCTAGAGAAGGAACGCCTGTGTAACAAATTTGAAACACTGGCTTCCTGCGGTGGATATAGACTCTGCGTAGGATTGTCAAATGCATAACAATGGTACCACAAAACATGAGCTGGCTCAAGGGGATTCAGCTGCCTAGGCCCTAAGCTCTGGAATTCCCTTCCTAAACCTCGCTACCTCTCTCCCCTCCTTTTAAGTCGTTCCTTAAAACCTACCTCTTTGACCAAGTTTTTGGTCACCTGTCCTAATATCTCTTTATGTGGCTTGGTGTCAAATTTTGTCTGATAACACTCCTGTGAAACACCTTGGTAAAGGCACTATATAAATATAAGTTGTTTCTTCTATTTTTGTCAGCACAATTTTTTTTTAACTTTGCATTCACAAGTGTTCATACAAAAACAGTCTTTTGCTGTTTAGTCTCAATTTCTTCATTTTATTGAAATTTAAAAAAAACAATCTTGTCCTAGCATTTAGGGGCACTTGATTCACGACAGCCCCAGTACCTGTAGAAATAATTTACTCCACAGCTCATTAGAAGCAATCATACAATTCCTGGCATCACAATCTAAAAAAAATCTTCCAGGAAGTGAACTTAGGGTCAGGATAATGGGATAAACCACATATGTTTTTATTGACCGTGGCGTTTGAATGGTACTTTAATTTTTCTTTTTTAAAAGAAATACTTGTGATTTTTCTTCCTGCCCGCACCTTGATTTTTCCCCCATGTGCTTTTTTGCCCCTTCCCTTTCCCCCCACTGCATCCCTCTTGCTGGGGTGCAGTTTTATAAGGCAGCAGCAGCTCTCTTTCCCCGCCCCCCAAGTACCTTACCCAAGCGGTGGTTGCTGTGTGAGCCTTGACATTGTGTCTTGACAGGCTATTCGACTGTGGGGGGGGAGTATTTCAGCTGAGCCCGATCCTATCCACACAATCGTATTTCCAGCAAGAAACTGGAAAGTACTGTAGTACAAAGGGATCTGGGGGTCCTGGTGCACGAAACTCAAAAAGTTAGTATGCAGGTGCAGCAAGTGATTAAGAAGGCCAATGGAATGTTGGCTTTTATTGCTAGGGGGTTGGAATATAAAAACAGGGAGGTATTGCTGCAGTTGTACAAGGTATTGGTGAGGCCGCACCTGGAATACTGCATACAGTTTTGGTGTCCATACTTAAGAAAAGACATACTTGCTCTCGAGTCAGTACAAAGAAGGTTCACTCGGTTAATCCTGGGGATGAGGGGGTGGTCATATGAGGAGAGGTTGAGTAGATTGGGACTCTACTCATTGGAGTTCAGAAGAATGAGAGGCGATCTTATTGAAACATATAAGATTGTGAAGGGGCTTGATCGGATGGATGCGGTGAGGATGTTCCCAATGATGGGTGAAACTAGAACTAGGGGGCATAATCTTAAAATAAGGGGCTGCTCATTCAAAACTGAGATGAGGAGAAACTTCTTCACTCAGAGGGTGGTAGGTTTGTGGAATTTGCTGCCCCAGAAAGCTGCGGAAGCTACATCATTAAATAAATTTAAAACAGAAATAGATAGTTTCCTAGAAGTAAAGGGAATTAAGGGTTACGGGGAGCGGGCAGGAAATTGGACATGAGTCTGGGTTCGGAATGGTCATGGCCCTGTGGGTAGTGGAGTGGGCCCAGGGGCCGTGTAGCCTTGTTCTGCTCCTACTGTGTTCTAATTCTGTTAGATTTCAGGAGATGGTTTTATTCCTGTTCCTGGCTGGGGTGGAGATCGCCTTTACAGAAGGTAAGTACTGTAGAAAATATAGGGACAGAGTGATCTCCTGGAAGAATTTCGATCGCCTAGATGGGTCGGAGAGGAATTTCCCAGATTTTTTTCTCCCAAATTGGCCATTGGGTCTTTATCTGGTTTTTCGCCTCTCCCGGGAGATCACATGGGTTCGGGTGGATGCAGAGTGATAGAAGATTTGAGGTTAGGATCAGATCAGCCATGATCTTATTGAATGGTGGAGCAGGCTCGAGGGGCCGATTGGCCTACTCCTGCTCCTATTTCTTATGTTCATATGTTCCCTCCAAGCTCAGGGACTCTTGGGCCAGCTATATGACTTTGCTGCCACAATGGCCGAGATTGGCGCTATAGAAAGAATAAACTTGCATTTATATATGTTCCTGGGATTGAACTTGGGCGCTTCCTGACGTTGCCACCTTGCGTAAAAACATAAAATGCTGGAAAATGCTCAGCAGGTCAGGCAGGATCTGTGGAGAGAGAGAAACCGAGTTAACGTTCAGTTCAATCAGTTCTGATGATAGGTCATCCACTGCACTTCTTTAATTTCATATCAAAATGACAATGTAGTGGTCATAAGATTAGCTAGACTGCAACTCTTGTATTGGTACCTATTTGCAAGCATGAAATACCAGGTAATATGAGTTCTTGCTTACATTCAGCATATATAATACCAATTGCATTGGGTGAGATTTTTGTTGTTTTTTTACATTTAGGTGACTACATATTTGTCTCCAGAGATCATGGTTCTTCCAGATGAGATGCATTTGATTTGTGGTTTTAAAAAATGCACCTTTTTAAAAATGATGCAAAGATTACAAGATTTAAAGATCTGTTTAGATTGTTTTTCATAGTACATAACATATAGCATCTGTAGAGCAATAGTTGCAAATCAATGACCTTTGTGTGTGGGGCTGGCTCAAAAAGGGTTGCTGATGCTCTTAATTGGCTATTGACATCATGCTTCAATTTAATGTAGGAAATAATTTAATTGATATCCTTGTAATTTTTTTCCTAACTCCAAGCAAACTAGTTTCACGAAGCACAAACATAATTTGTCTTCCGTTGTCAACTGACTCATCTGAGTTGAACTCTTTTGCTGTATAATTTTCCAAAAATGCTTTATAATGTAATACAGTAATGGGGAATAGATAGGTTTATGCATGAATGGATTTTCCTTGTGTAGTTCTCATGATATTTGCTACAGATTACTTTACAAAAACTGAAATGGTTTTGTGTTTAGAGTTGATGGTTTCCAGATCTTCCTCTACTGGATATGCATAATCCATGTTGATCTGCCTAATCCATGTTGATCTGCACTTCAAAATCATTAATTGGCTATGAAGCGTTTTGGGAAGGCAATGCAAGTACTTCGTCCAGTGGTGAACACAGACAGAAATGTCTCTCTGAATGACTTAATTATGTCTGGTGAGAAAATAACGACACGGGGAAAAATTTGGTTGCTTTGTGCCTCCCGTTAGCGCACTAAGAGGGCGCTAATGGAATGCAAAGCAACTAGCACCCAGGCACGGCGATATTTGCGCCGCTCGCGAAATTGATCAGACATTTTGTGGCGCGCTAAACACTACCGCCACAATCTCCTGCGCCCGCAGATCATGACGTCAGTCGAGCATGCAATGCCCCGGACCAGATAATGAGTGGCACCCCCTGCCTTACCGCCTGACGCTAGCAACGACAGGTTGAGGGGAACATTTTGCAGTCGGGAAGGGACTGGGGGCGCGCTTTTTACCCTTCAGCTCAATTTTTTTTTTTGCCCTGTAACTTGCTGGAAGTGCGAGCTGATAACATCGCGGCGAGGGCAACGAGGCATCTGGGACCTCAGTGAATGGTGCGACCAACAGTCTATCTCCTTAACCAATGAGATTTAAGGATTGAGAAAGAAACAGAAGGTCGACAGGAGGAGGAAGGTGAATTAGAGTGGGTGAATAAAGTCAAATCAGATATGGAAAGAGAAAGTAAGATTGGATTGAGAGAAAGAGAGAGAGAAAAATGAGACATAGAAAAAGTAAGAAAAAAAGTTAAAGATTATGGTCTAGAAATTCGGTGGGCTGCGCCACCAGTTAGCGCCTAAAGAGGGCACTCAGTGGCTTTAGCACCACTGGCCATGCCTCCTGCGATATTTAGCGGGGCGCTAATGGCGGCGTTAGCCTGTAGCGCTGCGCTGCCACCGATGACGTCATCAGTGTGCGCAGCGCCCCGCTACTGCCCCGATCGCAATATTTGGTCGCGCCCGCCTCTGTAATGCCGGTCGCAAATTGCGCCCGGTTCACGGGGCCTACATGTGGCGGTAGTGGCGCAAATTAAGGTGGAGGTGCGGGGCGGCCATTTTTTTCGGTGGCTGCCTGCCAGTACCTCCGCCCCCGGCCTCCTGCACCCCTCCCCGGCAGTGCCGGCTGTGTCCCGAGAGCCCGGCACTTCTCCTCCATGCCGGGCTCTTTTGCCGGCACTCGCGATCGGTCATCGCGCTGGTGCATGCCCCTCCCCCTTAAGAAGGGGAGGAAGGCCTGCAGTACCGCAGCGCGCCGTACCGCAGCGTGTGGTGCTGCGGCACGTTGCGCTGCGATATTCAGTTTCAGCGCCCCAAGAGGGACGCGGGGTGCCTCGAGCAGTGCCCTGCATCCCTCTTGGGGCGCTCAAACTGAATTTCCGGCGGGCGCAACGGCTCCCATCGCAGCAGTAATTCCGACGCCCAGGCAAGCTTGGCGCCCCAAATTTCTAGGCCTATAAATTTTATATTAAAAAAATTACTACCTGTCAGAATGAGACTCCACATATTATATTTCCTTTCTGGGCTGGAGAGGCTGATGAGCATTGCATGAACATAAATCTCCTCATTAAAAAGCTACTGCACTTGCATTAGCCCTAACTTTCTGTGGCAAGTTTAATTGGCAATTAATGTGCAAATGCAGCAACTTCATGAAACACGGGGAGGCTGAGGGCATACTTCCGTTTTTGCAAGGGTAAAGGTGGAGCAGCGCAACTTGTCCAGCAACTTGTGGCGATTTGCTATTCACGGGGTATCTCTTCCTCAAGTTGTTGGACGATTTACACATCGTTAATGGCGATTGCCATTAATCCCGCCATTATTTTGGCAGCAAATTCTGGGCCATGGAGGCTGGAAGTAGTTAGGATTTTGCAGAGAATAGAGACAGTCATTATCTGCAATACATTGCTTGATCAGACTAGGAACTGCAAGTCATTTAAATCTCTCAGAGGGAAGATACACTTTGGTTGCAACAAATCGCCACACCTCAAGAAATGGGAGTCGTTCTTCCATTTAATCCTTCTAATGACGCCAAAAAGCTCACAGCATTGGATTGTCTTCTAGCTGATGTGAAATTGTTTGAAGTTTTGCTTTTATGGTCCAGCCAACCTTTTGATTTGATTCATCTCTTTTTCGGAGACAACGGGCTGGATTTTCATTGGGCTGTGGAGTGGGGATTGGAGGCGTGTGGGGGTTTAAAATCCCGAAATCGGGGGTCCCGACCCTATCCCGCCCCCAACCCACCACCATGCCAGTTTCAAAGGAGGCGGGTACCCACCCCACACTGGGACCCGCCTCCCTGAGGCGGGAAGGGGATTAGTGCCAATTAACTGCCTGTTAACAGGTAGTTAACAGGCAGTTTTTAGCCTAATCCCTATTTTTATTGGTGAAGTGTGGGATTCCTGATGGCTCCAAACCACGCCAAGTTAGCGAGGCGGGCCGTCGGGATGAAGGGCTTGGAGGGGTCGAGATGTCCGGTGTTCAGGTGAGTGATGGGTGCATGAGTGCAGAGGTAAGTGTGTTTGGTGTGTGTAAAGTGTTTAAAGAAGTTTTACTTACATGTACTTACCTTTACAGCCTTCCTTCCTTCAGGTCTCGGGAGTCCCTCATCTCACCGGCACAGAAAGCAGAATGGCCGCGATCTGTCAAAATCTGCAGCATTCAGCTTTCTGTTCCAGAGAGATCTCTAAATCATCCTGAGAGGAAGGAATTAGCTTAGAGTACAGATTGTCAGTGTTTGACAGCTTCATACAGCTGTGAAACGTTGATATTTCATCTGTCAAAAGGTCTTGACAGATGAAATGTCAATCTGTGATGTCACCTGTTGCCGGGTGGCCCTTAATTGGCCTGTTGAGCCTGCTGGGCGGGCTCAACAAGGTCAATCAAGTGAAAATCGCGTGGGTTGGCCACAACTCGATGGAGGCGGGACTACAACCCCGAAAGTTGTAGTCCCGCCTCCTACACGCCTCCTCAATAAAAATCCAGACCAGCATGTTAAAGTGGTTTCTTTGGAAATAAATTGTGTTTAAACCTGCAATCTGTGTTTGTGTAGGTGAAAGGTTTCTGAAAGCATTTTTGTAATAGACTGATTATTATTTTCATTATTTCTATTTGCTGTCCTTTAATATTGGGATTCAGGGTAGTTTCATAACTGGAAAAGGATATTGTTGAGCACTGTATATAGCAGATAATGTCTCTCGGGGGCTTTATAAGTACAGTGACTAATCGATAATGAGTTTCTTTCTCATGGTGCTGCATTTTAATTATTAATATTAAGTCAGAATGAATGGAAGTCTTTAAGGTCCAAAAGGAAATGTGCTACTGTAACAAGTGAAGCAGGGCATTCTCTTGATCATGCATTTGTCTATGTACTGATATTTAGGATAACGGTAGAAGTCTAATGCTATGGCAATGTGTTAATATCATGATGCTACACTTATTTGTGGATATGAAGACTACAAGGCAACTTGGTCATTTTAAACAAAGTGGAGTTTAGAAGAATGAGAGGGGATCTTATTGAAACATATAAGATTCTGAAGGGGCTTGACAGGGTAGATGCAGAGAGGATGTTTCCCCTCGTGGGGGAATCTAGAACTAGGGGGCATAATTTTGGAATAAAATCGGAAATGAGGAGGAATTTCTTCTCTCAGAGGGTCATGAATCTTTGGAATTCTCTACCCCAGAGAGCTGTGGAGGCTGGGTCATTGAATATATTTAAGGTGGAGATAGACAGATTTTTGAAAGGTAAGGGAGTCGAGGGTTATGGGGAGCGGGCAGGGAAGTGGAGTTGAGGCCAAGATCAGATCAGCCATGATCTTATTGAATGGCGGAGCAGGCTCGAGGGACCAAATGACCTACTCCTGCTCCTACGTCTTATGATCTTATGTTCTTATGTGCTCCAGGGTTGCTAGGGACTGACTGGTCCGGAAGAGTTGCAGAATGGAAAATTTTTAGGCTGCTTTTGATTATTTTTTATTTCTTCTGCTGGCACTTGAACCTTTAGTGCTGTAAGTGATTATCCCAGAATTCATGTCATGCTTTCTATATCCTTGTACTTGGAAGTTCTCTGCATTGCTTTTGGTTGATGGTGTACTGAGATATTTATAAGGTCAAAAAGAAATGACCTGTAAGAACATCACGTGGCCTATCTGCTGGGAGGACAAAAGATGGGTCAGCTCCCGTCATAACCTCTTCACTTGTCATCCACTCGAGTGGGCGTGGAGTCTGCCCTCCAATTCACACTGTGTGGAAAATTCAATTCTGAAGACTTCCCCAATGTAGGCCATCCAATCAAGGCAACTAGATTGCTGTTAATGGGTGCAGTGGCAGTCCAGTGATTGGAGGACAAAACTAAAGCAAACTCCATTTCTGAAGATGAGCTTTTAAAGGCAATACCGTTCAGATTGAATCAAAGACTTGACTCCATGTGAACAGAATTTAATAAGGGTTACATGTTACCTGGAACAAAATATTCACTCTCTGAAGACAGAATGACACACTGGTGGTTTCCCGTCTCTTGAATTATCGTTTAAATTCTGCAAATTAGTAAGTTAATTGGGGGGGAAATTAAATGTTACAGTTCTGCCTTTGAGATTGAAACCAGGTTACATTTTCAATTCATTCTTTTTATTTCTAATTCAAAACAAGATTTGAAAATAGCAGTGTTTCACAAAAGCTTTGCTAATCTTTCAGCTCAAATGGAGAATAGCTACGGCTGTTTAATAAAGGTATATGTTGCTTCCTCTTCAATTGTGCCAAATTAATACCCCGCTAGATTTGCTATACTGGATTTAAACTTGGATCTTTCTGATTTGTTCATTACCCAAGATTTGATCCGTGTCCATTAGCTGATCTCTGTTAGGGTGATAATAGAAGTGCTGCTGGATAGGGAGGCGGAAATTGCCCAAGAGAATATTGGCAGGTAGAAAACAATGAAGGTGACAAATGTAATCAAAGATAAAACCCTAGTGAACCTAAAATAAATGCATGCAGTTTTTTAGATAACTTCCACCATGTGGACCAGTACAAAACTGCTTTGTGTAGAAGAGGTATGACATGGGTCAGTCGTACAAGCTGCAATTACTGTACTTGGCCTGGTCCTTGTGTCTGCAGGTGCAAAGAGTTTATATAGGAAGGCAAAATTCTCTCAATTTAGAGGATCGTGAGAAGACAGGGTTTATGTTTTGTGACAACATGTTCTACAAAAATACACTGCAGAAACATTGCAATATGTAACCCTTCATTTACAGTTTGTATTCTGGTGGTGGATCATTTGAATTTTCATTTAACTAGCCAACTATCTACCATATGAAAATTTAATAACAAGATGCGTGTTTAGCTAGAGCAGTTTGGGATGTTTTGCTATGTTAAAGGCGCTATATAAATTCAAGTTGTTGTTGAGAGGGCAAATGGGCTACAGTGAATTTGACTTTGTCTAAACTCGAGCTAGATTTTGAGCAATATTTTCTCTGGCAGGAATACATCTTAAATCCAGTTATAAGAACATAAGAATTAGGAGCAGGATTAGGCCATTTGGCCCTTTGAGCCTGCTCTGCCATTCAGTAAGATCATGGCTGATCTTCGACCTCAACTCCACTTTCCTGCACTATCCACATATCCCTTGGTACCCTTAATATTCAAAAATCTATCGATCTCTGTCTTGAATATACTCAACGACTGAGCCTCCACAGCCCTCTAGGGTAGAGAATTCCAAAGATTCACCATCCTCAGAGTGAAGACATTTCTTCTCATCTCAGTCCAAAATGGCCGACCCCTTTATTCTGAGACTGTGACCCCTGGTTCTGGACGCCCCAGCCAGGGGTAACATCCTCCCTGCATCAACCCTGTCAAGCCCTGTAAGAATTTTGTATATTTCAATGAGATCACCTCTCATTCTTCTAAACTCTAGAGAATATAGGCCTAGTCTACTCAATCTCTCCTCATAGGACAATCCCCCATCCCAGGAACCAGTCTGTTGCAGCTAGAACTGCATTAAAGTGTAAGCTCCAGAGCATTACTGGATGGTGAAGTAAACCAGTCCTTAAGGTGAAATACTGCACACTGGACTTTTCCTCAACACAGCAGCAGCTGGTTCAAAATTAATTCCACATTTCAGCGTGCATTGATTGTAAAATCAATTCAAGGATTTTGTGATGGATGGGTGACCTATGACGATAATTAGAATACTTCTTGGTGAAAAATAATTAGACGCAAGCAATCAAACCAAGAAAACTGTGGTATAAAACCAAGTCATAGATGTTTGAAGCGACCGCTGTAATGGGAATTGTTGGAGAATTCTTAGTCGACTACGATTCTAAACTGGCATCATTTGGAATGAATGTCCACATTGATGTCGATGGCAGCTTTGTATTCAATGAATACTGTGCACAGAATCTTTTGAACTCATTCCAAATTTTTTATATTCAATAGCTTTACAGCGACAAATCATACTTCCTCTATTCCTGATAATTAACCAGTTATCTGTCCTGTGTCCAAATAAAAGTTCAATGGGAGTAAAACATCTATTTCGTGGAGTTATTGTGTTAATATACAATAATAGTTCTGCTTCATTTTAGTGTAGGATTACTGATCTAAAAAAATCACAAACATTAGAACTTAACTAATTATCAGCAAGTTTCTATTTGAAAAGTCTAAAATGTAATTTGCTTTTTCAATTATTCAAATATCCCCCTTGTTGTAACTTCTTTTTCGTGCTGAAGGCTGATTTCAGCGGTCCTGTGTGCCCAGATAGCAGGTGCAGGGCGGGTGCAGAGGTTGTGCTAAATTGGAAGAACAGGCCTATGGCAATATCCTTCTGGGCTACATTCAGCACTCTTGCATTTTGAGTGAGCTATTGCATGCACAAACCTTATTAAGACCCCAAATACGATGCAAAAATATTTAAACAAATGCTTGACACAATTCAGCAATGTGTTTGTTCCTTTTTTCCTTGTGTGCCAACTTCTTTTTTTTTAATTTGCTTATGGGATGTGGGCATCGCTGGCAAGGCCAGCATTTATTGCCCATCTCTAATTGCCCTTGAGAAGGTGGTGGTGACCGCCACCTTGAACCGCTGCAGTCCGTCTGGTGAAGGTACTCCCACAGTGCTGTTAGGGAGGGAGTTCCAGGATTTTGACCAAACGACGATGAAGGATCGGCGATATATTTCCAAGTCAGGATGGCGTGCGACTTGGAGGGGAACTTGGAGGTAGTGGTGTTCCCGTGCGCCTGCTGCCCTTGTCCTTTTGGTGGAAGAGGTCACGGATTTGGGAGGTGCTGCCGAAGAAGCCTTGGAACGGGAGCAAAGGAAGCTCCATGGGCATAGGATAACTAGCCTTTGTTTTAAAAAAAATATTTATGTACCTTTTTAATATAATGGCTTTTGTTAAACATTTTCCCATATTTGAGAGACTTGCTAGACTTTTTTTAAAAAACCCAAGTAAATTTACTCTTAAAGCACCTCAACCAGTGTTTCATGGTTGTGTTAGTATGAAGGAAGGCATGCCAGGGAGATTAGTAAGCTCCAGACTATTCTGTAGAGCTTGGCACACCTAGCTGTTGAAGACCCAGGACAACAGCCTCAGCTTGATTTAGGTCAGTAAGAGCAGTCCTTTGTCATCTGCAGCAAGGACGCCCGCAGCTAACTTGCAACATAGAGAAGGCGCCGAACACCTTGAGTCTCTTCGCTGGGAACAAGCGGAAGCTAAGCGCAAACAGCGGAAGGAGCGCACGTCAACCCAAGCACCCCACCCACCTGCCCCTTCAACCACCGTCTGCCCCACCTGTGACAGAGACTGGAGGTCCCGCATTGGACTCATTTTTAGTGTGGAAGCTAGTCATCCTCGGTTCCGAGGGACTGCCTAAGAAGAAGAGTGCTGGTGCTACCAATGGTTGGAAAGGTCACATTGTCCTGCATTATTGTTATGTCTATGGCTCATTTCCAGCTAGCACTGCAGTACTGTGCTGTCGACATCAATCAAAAAGGTGACTGCTGCATGGTCATCACTTTCCGACTGTATAACAAGATCAGTTGTCCTGTGAAAATTCTACTCCTTTTGTATTTCTAGTCCTATATGTGATGCTGACAACGTGCACTTTTCTCTTGGCTTCCTGCAAGTTAGGTCTGTTATCTAATCTCTTGTAATTTTGCACTGATACAACAATCACTTGGTGGCCTTGTACCCAATACAAATGATATAACTGCTTCATTCACTCACTATCGGTGTTTGTACCCAAGCGCTCTCTTATTTGCTTGACTTGCTAGTACATCCACATTAACAAATTCCCACGTGACTTTTCTTCCACAAGGTGCAAGTGAATGTGCTTCTTCTGTGAGTTGCCCCATCTCGTGCATACTTTCCCAAAGACTGGGCAACTTTTGAGTTTATACTGCCTTCTATTTTTTGTAGACAATTGTGCAGCTGATCTTTTCTCTCTCGCCTTCAGCATTGAGGGATTATATTTCCGACTTCCCATCTGATTATTTGCCTGTTACATCCTTGACTACTGCCTGACTGGTTCAAAATTCCTCACTGCACAGCTCTTTGGCTCGCTGTGTAGTTACTTGTGCTGCCCTGGATATCATCTATCCAGCTTTGTCTAAGTTTCGATCTTGCACAACCGAATTATGCTCTCTTCGACAAATTAATCTATCCTTCATTAGTGATTCTGTCAGTTCCCCTAATTCACAGGTCTTGCTGTGAGCTCTTAATTGTGTCACATACTGATCAATGGTTTCTCCCTGTTTTTGAAGAGAAAAATCTGTCTTGCACACCTCACATCTCATTGTGATTACAGTGTCTCTCAATTGGATTCATTACATTTAATACCAGGTTGTCCTTCCCCCCCCAAATTATAAATATATCGCGTGCTTCTTCCCCAGGAGGAAGATATAAACTTTAATTTGCTCTAACCGCTCCGAAACACACTTCAAACTGTGGTTTAAACCTTTTCCAACTTCCTGTACAATTTCCAGTTACATGAAAGCCAGGTGCAAATTGCAGCTTGCCCATTTTAAAAACCCCTTTTTACAACATGAAACTTTCTTTTTCCTCCCAGTTATTTACTGTGGTTTTTAAAAAAACAACAGATTTATGAGGATTTAAAAACAACTCGGTTTCAGCAAATTCTGCCTGCTTGCAAACCTTGGCCCTGAAATTTCTGGGTTCCTGCTCCGCCGGCATAAATGTGGTGGAGTGGAATAAATCTCGGAGCTAAATAACTAGAGTAGGCTGTAATTTACAATAACCATTACAACCTCAATTAAACATTGTTCATGTCATTATCTTTATTGGTCCTTGTTACTGGTTTTCAAAGCCCATCATGATTCCGATTTAATAAGTCACATTTATAAAGCATTAAAATTATATTATTTTTACACGTTAAATATATAATTTCACTTTATGTCCTCTCCGCTAAATGTTACAGAATTGCAGTAGTTCAGTTTTAAACAGCAAAAAGGCAGCATCGTGACTTAACTTCTCTCAGAAACCAGTTTGGAAAAAATGCAGCGATCTGATATTATGATATCCGTCCATCTTGTTCGATTTTAAGTGTACTTAAAATTTTTGACCCATCAGAAGTCTCGAACTATCTGCTGATACAATTTTTTTTTTGTTGGCTTTTAATTCCGGGTGTAGTGAAAAAAAGACTTGTTATTGGCTATCCTGTAATATTTTAAAAATCAATGCTAAACGCAATGAATAAGCATGAGGTTATTCTCAAATTAGATTGCTAAAAGCTTTCATGTTTTAAAACTAAAGGAGTAGAAAGTAAATGCCCTTAACGCTGAAGTAATTATTGTGTAAGTGACTCATTTCACTGTTATTACCATGATTACCACCTTCTAAAACTCAGCAGTTCTCAATTTACTGTAATGTACTGCAGCAGACAGAAGCTTGTCACCCAGTATTCGTAATACTTTCACTGTAAATTTTAGGGTTGTTCCATGCTCAGAATTTGAAATGGCTTCTTAAACAGGTAACTTGCTTTTGGCGTTAATACAGAAGGAAAAAATATACAAAAAATGGGTGCAATGCTTCCTTTGCTCCTAGAGCTGCTCGCATTCCTATAGAACTTTTCAAGTGGGGAGAAGTGCTGGAGCACTTTGTAGAGCAGAGGGAAGAAGGTGGCTGCTGACTAGAAGAATTGGGAGAGAGAAAACCAAAGAGATAAGCTTTAGGATGTTTCTGAAAGCAAAGATAAGAGGAGGCAAGGATTTAGGGAGAGAGGTCCAAAGGAAAGGCATGTAGTGACTGATTGAATGGTCGCTGACAATGGGAGTGGAGAATGATGAGTAATGTTACCCATAATTGGTACGAGCACGGTCTACGCTGGTTACCTAATCTATCATGTTTTCATTGGTTTGGAGGTAGATGAACTAGATTAAAATAGGACTAAAGCCAGCAATTATTCCAGCATTAAAGCCACTTTAGGTTTTTATTAGTTTCAAGTGTTTAAAAATATGATTACATTTTTTTTTGTTCATGGGATGTGGGCATTGCTTGTAAGGCCAGCATTTATTGCCCATCCCTAATTGCCCTTGAGAAGGTGGTGGTAAGACAACTGAGTGGCTTGCTAGGCCATTTCAGAGGGCAGAGGGCAGACAAACACATTGCTGTGGGTCTGGAGTCGCATATAGGCCAGATAAGGATGAGAGATTTCCTTCCCTAAAGGACGTGAGTGAATCATTTGGGTTTGTACGATAATCTGGTTATTTCCAGTCCACCATTACTGACGCTAGATTTTTTATTCCAGATTTATTTAACTAACTGAATTTAAATTCCCCACCTGCTGTGGTGGGATATGAACTCACATCTCTGGATTATTAGTCCAGGCCTCTGTCTGGTCCAGTAACCACAATGTTACCGTTCCCTCTTGGCCTCTTGACTATTCAAATCATAAATAAAAATGAATTCTGTTTTTGTGGGGTCTGGGAGAAAAAAACAATCAGTTTGCCTCCGTGGCAGTGTGGACTCTCGGGGAATCAGGGGATATGGGATTGGGCGGGAAAGTGGAGTTGAAGTTGAAGGTCAGCCATGATCTTATTGAACGGCGGAGCAGGCTCGAAGAGCCGAATGGCCTACTCCTGCTCCTAATTCTTATGTCACATATTTTGTTCAAAATCTCACTCTATTTCTGTCTCTCCAGTGAAAGGAGTCACATTGCTATTAAAAAAATATTTTTTAAAGGACATTACAGTTATTAAAATTAGTTTAACCAAACCCATTGCGTGTGGTGATGTGTGTGAATTTTAGGGTCATGTATTTGAATGTGCTATTCAGTTGAGCACTTGGAATATTGAAAATGAACACTAAGCTTGTGTAGTGTTAATTGGATGTTGATGCTTGCACTGACTCTGAAGCAGAATTAAATCCCTCCCACCGCCGTCTTCCAGGGTTCACTTGGGTTGGGTACTGACTCTGGATTCAGACTGCATTTACACTATTAATGCAGCATTAATGCATAGTAAAGTCACCTTGCACTGACTGGAATGGTAGCATAGTGGTTAACTTACTGGGCTAATAATCTAGAGGCCTGGACTAATGATTCAGAGACGTGAGTTCAAATCCCACCATGGCTCCTGGGGAATTTAAAAATTCAGTTAGTTAAATCTGGAATAAAAAGCTAGTATCAGTAATGGTGACCATGAAACTATCGAATTGTTGTAAAAACCCATCTGGTTCACTAATGTCCTTTAGGGAACGAAATCTGCCGTCCTTACCCGGTCTGGCCTATACGTGACTCCAGACCCACAACAATGTGGTTGACTCTTAACTGCCCTCTGAAATGGCCCAGCAAGCCACTCAGTTGTACCAAACCGCTACAAAAAACAATCATAAGAATTGACCGGCATTGACTTCGGACACGACAACGGCACACCCAGCCTAGTCGACCCTGCAAAGTCCACCTCACTAACATCTGGGGACTTGTGCCAAAATTGGGAGAGCTGTCCCACAGACTAGTCAAGCAACAGCCTGACATAGTCATACTCACAGAATCATACCTTTCAGCCAGTGCCCCAGATTCCTCCATCACCATCCCTGGGTATGTCCTGTCCCACCAGAGGTAGTGGCACAGTGGTATACAGTTGGGAAGGAGTGGCCCTGGAAGTCCTCAACATTGACTCTGGACCCCATGAAGTCTCATGGCTTCAGGTCAAGCATGGGCAAGGAATCCTCCTGCTGTTACCACCTACCGCCCTCCCTCAGCTGATGAATCAGTACTCCTCTATGAGAAGCAGCAAGGGCACAGAATATACTCTGGGTGGGGGACTTCAATGTCCATCACCAAAAGTGGCTCGGTAGCACTATTACTGATCGAGCTGGCTAAGTCCTGAAGGACATAGCTGCCAGATTAGGCTTGCGGCAGGTGGTGAGAGAACCAACACAAGGGAAACACCTACCTGACCTCGTCCTCACCAAGCTGCCTGATGCATCAGTCCATGACATAAGAAATAGGAGCAGGAATTGGCCACTTGGCCCCTCGAGCCTGCTCCGCCATTCAATAAGATCATGGCTGATCTTGGGTTCAAAGCCACTTCCCTGCCCGCTCCCCATAACCCTTCACTCCCTTATCTTGCAAAAATCTGTCTATCTCCAACTTAAATGTATTTAATGACTCAGCCTCCACAGCTCTCTGGGGCAGAGAATTCCACAGATTTACGATCCTCTGACAGTATTGGTAACAGTGACCACCGCACAGTCATTGTGGAGACAAAGTCCCGTCTTCACACTGAGGACACCTTCCATCGTGTTGTGTGGTACTACCACCGTGCTAAATGGATAGATTCAGAACAGATCTAGCAGCAAACTGGGCATCCATGAGGTGCTGTGGGCCATCAGCAGCAGCAGAATTATATTCCACCACAATCTGTAAACTCATGGCCAGGCACTCTACCATTACCACCAACCCTGGTTCAACAAGGAGGGTAGAAGAGCATGCCAGGAGCAGCACCAGGCGTACCTAAAAATGAGGTGCCAACCTGGGGAAGATGCAACACAGGATTACATGCATGCTAAACAGAGGAAGGAGCATGCTATAGACAGAGCTAAGCGATCCCACAATCAACGGATCAGATCAAAGCTCTGCAGTCCTGCCACATCCAGTCGTGAATGGTGGTGGACCATTAAATAACTAACGGGAGGAGGAAGCTCCACGAATATCCCCATCCTCAATGATGGTGGAACCCAGCACGTGAGTGCAAAAGACAAGGCTGATGCATTTGCAACCATCTTCAGCCAGAAGTGCCGAGTAGATGATCCATATCGGCCTCCTCCTGAGGTCCCCACCATCACAGAAGCCAGTCTTCAGCCAATTCGATTCACTCCACGTGATATCCAAGAAATGGCTGAGCACACTGAATACAGCAAAGGCTATGGGCCCCGACAATATCCCGGCTGTCGTGCTGAAGACTTGTGCTCCAGAACTAGCCGTGCCTCTGCCCAAGCTGTTCCAGTACAGCTACAACATTGGCATCTACCCGACAATGTGGAAAACTGCCCAGGTATGTCCTGTCCACAAAAAGCAGGACAAATCCAATCCGGCCAATTACTGCCCCATCCGTCTACTCAGTCATCAGCAAAGTGATGGAAGGTGTCGTTGACAGTGCTATAAAAGCAGCACTTACCCACCAATAACCTGCTCACCGATGCTCAGTTTGGGTTCTGCCAGGACCGCTTGGCTCCTGATCTCATTACAGCCTTGGTCCAAACATGGGAAAAAGAGCTGAATTCCAGAGGTGAGGTGAGAGTGACTACCCTTGACATTAAGGCAGCATTTGACCGATTGTGGCATCAAGGAGCCCTAGTAAAATTGAAGTTAATGGGAATCAGGGGGAAAACTCTCCACTGGCTGGAGTCATACCTGGCACAAAGGAAGATGGTTGTGGTTGTTGGAGGTCAATCATCTCAGCCCCAGGACATCGCTGCAGGAGTTCCTCAGGGCAGTGTCCTAGGCCCAACCATCTTCAGCTGCTTCATCAATGACCTTCCCTCCATCATAAAGGTCAGAACTGGGGATGTTCGCTGATGATTGCACAGTGTTCAGTTCCATTTGCAATTCCTCAGATAACGAAGCAGTCCTTGCCTGAATGCAGCAAGACCTGGATGACATTCAGGCTTGGGCTGATAAGTGGCAGGTAACATTCGTGCCACACAAGTGCCAGGCAATGACCATCTCCAACAAGCGACAGTCTAATCACCACCCCTTGACATTCAACAGCATTACCATCACTGAATTCCCCACCATCAACATCCTGGGGGGTCACCGTTGACCAGAAATTTAACTGGACCAGTCACATAAATACTGTGGCTACAAGAGCAGGTCAGACGCTGGGTATTCTACGGTGAGTGTCTCCCCTCCTGACTCCCCAAAGCCTTTCCACCATCTACAAGGCACAAGTCAGGAGTGTGATGGAATACTCTCCATTTGCCTGGATGAGTGCAGCTCCAACAACACTCGAAGCTCGACACCATCCAAGACAAAGCAGCCCGCTTAATTGGCACCCCATCCACCACCTTAAACATTTATTCCCTGCCATCTACAAGATACACTGCAGCAACTCGCCAAGGCTTCTTCGGCAGCACCTCCCAAACCCATGACCTCTTCCACCTAGAAGAACAAGGGCAGCAGGCGCATGGGAACACCATTACCTGCAAATTCCCCTCCAAGTTACACACCATCCCGACTTGGAAATATATCGCCGTGTCTTCCTGGGTCAAAATCCTGGAACTCCCTCCCTAACCATACTGTGGGAGTACCTTCATCACAAGAACTGCAGCAGTTCAAGAAGGTGGCTTACCACCACCTTCTCAAGGGCAATTGGGGATGGGCAATAAATGCTGGCCTCGCCAGTGATGCCCACATCCCAGGAACGAATATTTAAAAAAAATGCTACAGTTGTAGCATGAATGTTACCTTTGAAACTTTTGTTCCATGTCACAGGAAATATCAAGTGATTGGAATGAAAATTGACAAACATACCAAGCTTCTGATCATCATCTGATTCTGATCCACCTGCAATGCCTGGTTAATGCAAGTGTTGGTATAAAATCACACATTTAATTTCTTTTGCGAACCATTTATTGGGTGCTAAAATATGTTTTACTGCACAAAACACGCCAGCTCGGTGGAAGTTAATGCTCAAAATGATATGTCTTTCTTAGTTTCTCTTTGTAAATTCCCCTTAATTATAAACCTCCTTATGGCAGACTCCCATATATTACATCAAGGCATAAAACTAATCTAAACATTGATGATGTAGTGAATAAGTCTGCGCCTTGCATTTGAATATATTGAATTAAGAATAGATATGCTTCTGGCAGCTGTCATATGCACATAACAATTAAGAGATATAACCACAGTGCTGCATTCTGTTTTAGAAAGAATTGATTCTCAAAGTAGAGACAGCAGGAGGAAATATAATTGAATTTCTGAATACTGACTTCAAAGTCTTTCTTGTCAAATCAGAAGTTTACTGCAATAAGCACCGAGCCATTGGGGGTGATTTTGCCAATGGGGGCGCGTTGGAGGCGCGACTGCTGCTTGTCGGGTTTCAGTCCCGCCTCCATCGACTTGTGGCCAACCCATGCTATTTTCCCTTGATTGACCTTGTTAAGCCCGCCCAGTGGGCTTAACAGGCCAATTAAGGGGAAGCCGGTTACAGAGAATGTCAGTGTATGACGTTTAATCTGTCAAAACGTTTTGACAGATGAATTGTCATCGTTTGACAGCTCTGTGAAGCTGTAAAACACTGACATTCTCTGTTGTTTGATGAGTTCTTGAATTCAAAACTCATCAAGCCTCTTTTTTGAGCAGAAGTTAGATGGTTGTTGCATCGGAGAATGCAGCAGCCATCTGTCATCTCTGCCGGTGAGATGCGAGAGTCCCTGCATCCCCAACGGTTGAAGCCTGCAGGAAGAAACAAAGGGAAGTAAACATTTTCTATCACTTTCCACTTACCTCACATACTCACCTCTCCACACTTTCACCCATCACTTACCTCCACAGTGCACTTTTGGACCCGTCCAACCCCCGCAGACCCACTGCTCGCCCCGGTGACCCTGGCGCCTCTGGTGAAAAAATGGGGATAATCCTCTTAACCTCCTGTTAACAGGCAGTTAAGTGGCTGTAATCCCCTTCCCGCCTCCAGGAGACAGGACCCGGCACGGGTCGGCTTCCCGCCTCCTGGGAAGATAGCACGGAGGCGGGTTGGGGGCGGGATCGGCACCCGCCCCCAGATTCTGCCATTTTCCCAGCAGTCCTGCCTCCAAACCCACCTCCCCAGGGCTGGCAAAATCCAGCCCATTGTTTCAAATTGCAATCTTTGCTCTTCCTTGAGTGAGGGGTTTGTAGCTTTGTCAGCTTTCAAAATTTCTGACCTGCATTGATTTCCGAGAATGCTGAAGTGATTGCTGAGGAGAAAAGCATAACCAGGAATAAATACTCAGATGGGTTAATCTATTTCAGTCGCCCAAACCTGAAATGAAAGGTAACATTAAAGACAGATTTTGAGGAAACATTATCAATAAGGTGAAGATAATGGTCTGTAATTTAAACGGGGAAATTGATCACATACAGCATCCTGCTGGGATTAAATAGCAAACCACATACATAAACATGTGACCTGATGTCTCTTCTTGCAAATTCCCCAACATTAAAGTCAAGGTTGTTAAGTGCTAACATATGTGAAATGTTAAGTTCCTTTCAAGCTTTGGCCAGTCCAGTGGCGACAAACAGTGAGTTGAAGTAGTCTAGCCAGAGAGTGGAACAAGCAGACAGCACTAATTCCGTTCCGCCCCAGATAAAAAGCGGAGAGGCAGACAGTATGGTTGTTATAAGAATTGGATTTGAAGCTTTTTATTATATAAAACACAATAATTTACTGATGCACTTGAAAGTGAAATGAAAATGTGGAACACCGAGAGATTGCCAATTTGGAGCTCGGTGCCTGGGAGAAAGGGTTTCCATTGTATCTGTACTAACTGCAGTCATCATCATGACATAATAAGGGGGACTTGGGACTTCTTGTGATATGTGAAAGGAACTGAAGCATGAAACGGGTAAGTTTGAAGGGTAGGAATGGGTAGGAACAGGAAGGATGGGATTGAGAGGGTGGGGGAAGAAAAGTTACATTAGGATACATGACCTTGTGTTTGATGTCTTGGAATAGCATCCCAAAAGAACTCTGCTGAAGCCAGGGCCCCAAACACTCCTTCCAGGTGAAACAACGATTTACTTGTACTTCTTGCAATTTAGTATACTGTATTCGCTGCTCACAGTGCGGTCTCCTCTACACTGGGGAAACCAAACGCAGATTGGGTGACTGCTTTGCGGAACACCTCCGTTCAGTCCGCAAGCGTGACCCCGAGCTTCTGGTCACCTGTCATTTTAATTCTCCGCTCCACTCCCACTCTGACCTCGGCCTCTTATATTGCTCCAACGAAGCTCAATGTAAGCTCGAGAAACATCATCTCATCTTTCGATTAGGCACTTTACAGCCTTCTGGACTCAACATAGAATTCAACAATTTCAGACCATAACCTCTGCCCCTATTTTTTCAGATGACAGCTGTCGATGATTCTGCTATACCCATTTACACCTCCTCTAGACCCAGCTTTTGATTCTTTACTTGTCCCATTACCATCTCCTTTTGTTTTGTACAATCATCCCTTTTGTCTTTTAATCTCTCCTGCCTTCCACCCTTTCACAGACCTTCCCTTTTGTTCTTTCCTCTCCTCCCCCCTTTCCCTGCCCCTGCACTTGCTTAAAATCTGTTGCCTCTCTAACTGTTTCCAGTTCTGAAGAAAGGTCATCGACCTGAAACGTTAACTCTGTTTCTCTCTCCACAGATGCTGCCTGACCTGCTGAGTATTTCCAGCATTTTCTGTTTTTATTTCAGACTTCCAGCATCCGCAGTATTTTGCTTTTGTTTAAACAGAAATAAACTGACCAGATATTGAGATTTGTGAAATTAATTTATGGTCAAGAACAAAACTAAGTGTGTGAATGGCTGCAGCAGGTTAGCTTGATAAAAGACAAATTAATGTGGTGAGGAATGTTGTTGCGGTGTGAAGTTGACGGCAATGTGATTCCATTTCTTTTAAGAGAATTTAAAAAAAACTGGTAGATTTTGATCTGATGTACACTGCAGTCCTGTGACAACAGTTTGCTCTTCCTTATAATAGAACAAAGTTAATGAATGTTAAAAATTACGGACAGGAAAAGAAAAGGAGGATTCTTCCATTGAGCCTGTCACAACAGTCCTGACACAACTAAGAATCATGACCTCCAGTCTTCCCTCCCGTTCAAACCAATGCAAACAAAAAGAGAGAGCTGTAAAACCGGCTGCCAACTCGCTCTCCCTCGTTTTACACTACCTCACAACGATCTACCCCCACGACTCCTACATCGCCACAAACAGCAGCCCGAGTACAGGAGGTTAACGAAACCCTCCTTCAACACTGGGGCAACTGATTGATCATGATTCAGATGCTGACCTTTTTCGAGGCAATTCAGCCATTCACTCTTAGCATAAAGTAACAATGATAAGCAGGTATGCTTTGATTCTATTCAAACAATTATCACAAATCAAAATCAGTCAGTGATTTTTCACAAGTTTCTGATTCTGCCTTTGTGAAGCGCCTTGGTGTGTTTAGCTATATTAAATGCTAGTTATTTGTAAACTTATCAGAAACTCAAAAACTATAAAGGGGAATAGAAAGATAGGAATGCATAGGACAAGAAAAGACCATTGCCATCTATCTGGTTGGTCCCAGAGTCTAGGGAATACTATATCCCTCTCGCCTCTCTATCAAATTTACCTAACCCTCTCGTGTGAATTTGCTGATAGAATAAACCTCCACTGTCTCTCTTTGGCAGTCCATTCCATATATTCACCACCCAGTGTAAAGTGGTTAAATCTAAACTGTCTTTTCACCTTCCCCTTTCTAAGTTTCATCTTAGCCCCTGAACATCACTGCAGAGTTCTTCAGGGAAGCATCCTTGGCCCACCCACCTTCAGCTGTTTCATCAATGACCTTCCCTTTGTCATAAGTTTGAGTGAGGCTGTTTGCTGACTATTCTACAGTTTTCTGCTCTCTTCACAACTCCTCTGATAATGAAGCAGCCCATGCCAGCCTACAGCAGCATTAAGATAACACCCAGGCTTGGGATGACAAATGGCAGATAGCATTTGTGCCACATTATTGCCAGGTAATGATCATCTCAAATAAATAAGGGAAAACCTAGTCACCTTCAATAGCACCATCAGCCATATCAAGCACTGCCGAGACTGGGTACTCTGAGGCGATTGGCTCTCCTCTGACCCCTCAAAACCTATCCACCATTTAAGTCAGGCATGTGGTGGCATACTTAACACTCACCTTGATGGGTACAGATGCAATAACACTTGAGAAGCTCAACCGATCAGCTCGCTTGATTGGCGCCCTTGCCACTGGACTCAATATCCAACCTCAGCTTCGCCACCAGCACACCATGTGTGGCTGCAGTATATGTGATCTACAAGCTACAGTCCAGCAACTCTCAAAAGTTACTTCGGCTGCAACGCCCTCTCTACGACCAAGGACAGGAGCAGTGACAATATCGTGGGGACACTATCTCCCACCCTTCCACCTCCTCTAACCTTTTAGGGGTTAGGGGAAGTTGAAAAGGTAGGTTCAATTTATTTTATTTCAGGAGCCTAACCTAGGTGGAAAAGGTTCCAGGACAGGAGGCGGCAGTGAAAATACAACACCAGAAAACAGGTAGGTGACTGGTTGGTGAGTACTTTCACAAACTTATTCTAAGTAGAATTCAATAATTAAGCTAAATCGTAGTAAATAAAAGGGTATTGTAAGGGTTAAGTCATGGAAGGGCAGCTCGGACCCGTGTCATGCTCCTCCTGTGCCATGTGGGAAATCAGGGACACTGTCCCTGACAACTATGTGTGCAGGAAGTGTGTCCAGCTGCAGCTCCTAGCGGACCGCATGGCAGCGCTGGAGCTGCGAATGGACTCACTCTGGAGCATACGCGATGCTGAGGATGTTGTGGATAGCACATTCAGTGAGTTGGTCACACCGCAGGTAAAGGCTAGCTCAGACAGTAAATGGGTGACCAAAAGGCAGGGTAAAGGCAGGAAGGTAGTGCAGGAGTCACCTGCGGTCATCTCCCTCCAAAACAGGTTTACCGTTTTGGGTACTGTTGGGGGAGATGACTTATCAGGGGAAGGCACCAGCAGCCAGGTTCAGGGCACCACGACTGGCTCTGCTGCACAGAAGGGCGGGAAAAAGAGGGATAGGGCTATAGTGATAGGGGATTCAATTGTAAGGGGGATAGATAGGAGTTTCTGTGGCCGAGACCGAGACTCCAAGATGGTATGTTGCCTCCCTGGTGCAAGGGTCAAGGATGTCTCGGAGCGGGTGCAGAGCATTCTGAAGGGGGAGGGGGATCAGCCAGTTGTCGTGGTACATGTAGGTACCAACGATGTAGGTAAAAAGAGGGAGGAGGTCCTACAAGCTGAATTTAGGGAGTTAGGAGCTAAATTGAAAAGTAGGACCTCAAAGGTAGTAATCTCTGGATTGCTACCAGTGCCACGAGCTAATAAGTTTAGAGAGAGTAAGATAGATAAGCTAAATACGTGGCTTGAGCAGTGGTGCAAGGGAGAGGGATTTAAATTCTTGAGGCATTGGAACCAGTTCTTGGGGAGGAGTGACCTGTACCAAGGGGACGGTCTACACCTGAACTGTGAGGGAGCCGATGTCCTCGGGGTAATATTTTCTAGGGCGGTTCGGGAGGATTTAAACTAATTTGGCAGGGGGATGGGAACCTAGGTAGTGGAAAAGAGGGAAGTCATATGAAGTTAGAAATAGATGGTAGAAAGGTGAGAAGCAATAAGCAAAGGAGAGAAACACAAAGGGCCAAACTAATTCATAATGAGAGTGTGAAAAAAGCAAGCCTGAAGGCTTTGTATCTTAATGCTAGAAGCATTAGGGACAAGGTGGATGAATTAGTTGTGGAAATAGAGGTAAACAAGTATGATTTGATTGGGATTACAGAAACGTGGCTGCAGGGTGGGCAAGGCTGGGAACTTAACATCCAGGGATATACAATATTTAGGAAGGATCGGCAAAAAGGTAGGGCAGGTGGGGTAGCATTGCTGGTAAAGGAGGGGATTAATGCAATGGAAAGGAAGGATATTAACTCGGATGAAACGGAATCTGTATGGGTAGAAATGAGAAATAGCAAGGGGAGGAAAACGTTAGTGGGTGTGATATATAGGCCTCCAAATAGTAATATGGAGGTGAGGGAAGGCATAAAAAGGGAAATTAGAGAAGCGTGCGATAAGAGCACAGCTGTCATCATGGGTGACTTTAATTTACATATTGATTGGACTACCCAAATTAGTAAAAATTCTGAGGAGGAGGAATTCCTGGAATGTTTTCGGGACGGTTATCTGGACCAATTTGTCGAGGAGCCGACTCGAGATCAGGCCATTTTAGACTGGGTATTGTGCAATGAGAAGGGACTTATCAGCAATCTTCTTGTACGAGGCCCCTTGGGTCAGAGCGATCATAATATGATCGAGCTCTCAGTCGAGATGGAGAGTGAGGAAATTGAATCAGAGACTAAGGTCCAGAACTTAAATAAAGGGAATTACGAGGGTATGAGACGGGAATTGGGTAAGATTGATTGGGTGGTGTTTCTGGGGGGATTGACAGTGGATAGACAATGGCAAGCATTCAAAGATAGAATGGAAGAATTCCAGAACATGTTTATACCGGTTTGGCATAAAAATAAACCTAAAAAGGTGACTCAACCGTGGATAACGAGGGAAATTAGGGACAGCATAAAATCAAAAAAAAGGGCATATCAACTGGCAAAAAAAAGCACCAGACCGGAAGATTGGGGGCAGTACAGGATACAGCAAAAGAGGACAAAGGGATTAATCAGGAAGGGGAAAATAGAATACGAAAGTAAACTTGCAGCAAACATAAAGACAGACTGCAAAAGCTTTTATCGGTATATCAGGAGGAAAAGACTGGTAAAATCCCAAGTCGGTCCCTTGCAGTCCGATTCGGGAGAATATATAATGGAGAATAAGGAAATGGCAGACCAATTAAACTCATACTTTGGTTCTGTATTCACAAAGGAGGACACAAATAACCTCCCAGGAATATCGGCAAACATAGGGACTAATGAGAGGGAGGAGCTGACAGAAATTAGTATCTCTAGGGATATGGTGTTGGGTAAGTTGAGGGGACTGAAGGCCGACAAATCCCCGGGGCCTGATAAACTACATCCTAGGGTACTTAAGGAGGTGGCCCTGGAGATAGCAGATGCTCTAAGGATCATCTTCCAGAACTCCATTGACTCGGGAACAGTACCCGTGGATTGGAGGGTAGCTAATGTTACCCCAATATTTAAAAAGGGGGGTAGAGAGAAAGCAGGGAATTATAGACCAGTAAGCCTTACATCGGTTGTGGGCAAAATGCTAGAGTCCATTATTAAGGATAAAATAGCGGAGCACTTGACAAATGGGGAAAGGATCGGACAGAGTCAACATGGATTTACAAAGGGTAAATCGTGTTTGGCTAATCTGCTGGAATTTTTTGAGGAAGTAACTGGTAAAATAGATGGGGGAGAGCCAGTGGATGTGGTGTACCTTGACTTCCAGAAAGCCTTCGATAAGGTTCCACACAAAAGATTATCATGCAAAATTAAGGCTCATGGGATTGGGGGCAAAGTATTAACGTGGATAGAGAACTGGCTGGCGGATAGAAAACAGAGAGTTGGAATAAACGGCTCGTTTTCGGAGTGGCAGGCAGTGACCAGCGGGGTGCCGCAAGGATCTGTCCTGGGACCCCAGCTGTTCACAATATATATAAATGATCTGGATCAGGGAATTGGATGCAATATTTCCAAATTCGCTGACGACACTAAACTAGGAGGAGGGGTGGGCTCTGATGAGGATGTCAGGAGGCTACAGTGCGATTTGGACAGGTTGGGGGAATGGGCGGATACGTGGCAGATGCACTATAATGTGGATAAATGCGAGGTTATCCACTTTGGGGGTAAAAACAGGAGGGTAGATTATTATCTAAATGGCAATAGATTGGGAGATGGGGAAGTGCAGAGGGACCTGAGTGTTCTTGTGCACCAGTCACTGAAGGAGAGCATGCAGGTGCAACAGGCGATTAAGAAGGCAAATGGTATGTTGGCCTTCATATCAAGGGGGTTCGAGTATAGGAATAGGGATACCTTACTACAGCTGTACAAGGTGCTGGTGAGACCGCATCTGGAGTATTGTGTACAGTTTTGGTCGCCCCATCTGCGGAAGGATGTTCTTGCCATGGAAAGAGTGCAACGGCGATTCACCAGGCTGATACCTGGAATGGCGGGAATGACCTACGAAGAGAGATTAAATAGTTTGGGCTTGTACTCACTGGAGTTTAGAAGATTGAGAGGGGATCTCATCGAAACATATAAAATTATGGCAGGCCTGGACAGGCTGAATTCCGAGAGAATGTTTCCAATGGCCGGGGAGCACAGAACCAGGGGCCACAGTCTAAAAATAGCGGGCAAATCATTTAAAACAGAGATGAGGAAGAATTTCTTCACTCAAAGAGTGGTGAGCCTGTGGAATTCCCTGCCACAGAGGGCTGTGAAGGCTAATTCAATAAATATTTTCAAGAGAGAATTGGATATATTTCTGAAGGCTAAGGGGATTAAGGGTTACGGAGAAAAGGCGGGGACGGGGTACTGAACTGGTAAGATCAGCTATGATCTCAGACGAAGATCAGCCATGATCTCATTGAATGGCGGAGCAGGCTCGAAGGGCCGAATGGCCTACTCCTGTTCCTATCTCTATGTTTCTATGTTTCCTCCAGATATTCCTCCAAGTCACATCACCATCCTGACCTAGACATATATTGTCATTCCTTCACTTCCTCTGGGTCAATTCCCTACCTAACAGCATTGTGAGAGCACAATAGTCATAAGGACTGCAGCAGTTCAAGAACAATCCCCACCACCACTTTCTCAGGCCAACTAGGGATGGGCAAAAAATATGGCCTTGCCAGCATTGCCCACACCCAGAGAACAAATTTTGAAAAGGTTTGCGGTTACGCCCTCTTGTTAAATCTGTCACCATGTTAAACATATTGGCCCGGATTTTGTGGGCCGATGACGGCATATGCTGTTGTAAGCCTTGTAAAAGGCCCCGCCAGTTCCAGGTTTCCACATGTGCTGCGCATGCGTGAAAACAGATCCTCCGAACCGAAAGAAAAATCACTTTTTCTGGTGCAGAGTTGGGCAACTACTGCACAGCAAGTGCCCATGAAACCCTTGCGCCTGGTAAAAGCAGGCTTAGGGCCTGCTTTCACCAATGCAAGGGTTAATATTATTGGTAAAAATTTTTTTAAATAAAAAATCATCCACAAACATTTAAAATTAACTTATACAAATTTTGGCCCAGATTAAAATTTAAATTATTTATCAAAAAATTTAATTTTTATTGCAAATGCTTCATTAAAAGGACTTTTAAATAAATTTGAAAATGTGAACTTTATTTTTATTCCAGTTGTGTAAATTATTTAATTATTTGGGGATTCCTCATCTGCTAATGGGGATTAGAAACATAGAAACATAGAAGATAGGAGCAGGAGTAGGCCATTCAGCCCCTCGAGCCGGCACCGCCATTGAATGCAATCATGGCTGATCATCCAAATTCAGTACCCTGTCCCTGCTTTCTCCCCATATCCCTTGATCCCTTTAGCCTTAAGAAATATATCCAACTCCTTCTTGAATATATTTAATGAATTGGCCTCTACTGCCTTCTGTAGTAGAGAATTCCACAGGTTCACCACTCTCTGGGTGAAGAAATTCCTCCTCATTTCTGTCCTAAATGGCTTACCCCTTATCCTTAGACTGTGACCCCTGGTTCTGGACTCCCCGACCATCAGGAACATCCTTCCTGCATCTAGTCTGTCCAGTCCTGTCAGAATTTTATATGTTTCAATGAGTTTCAATTTCCGTTCGTAAATGGAATCCCCATAAGCATGATGAGGAATCCTCCTTTCTGATAGGAGGACCTGGCCCACGTGATCCCAGGGATGCTTCCGAACCGCCTGCATCCCTGGGATCCATGGGCCTTTACGCAGGCCCGGGACCCCAAGGGCTGGATTTTCATTGAGGAAGTGGGTAGGAGGCAGGACTACAACTTTTGAGGTTGTAGCCCCGCCTCCATTGAGTTCTAGCCAACCCACACGATTTAGACTTGATTGACCTTGTTGAGCCTGCCCAGCATGCTCAGCAGGCCAATTAAGGGCCACCCGGCAACAGGTGACGTCACAGATTGAAATTTCATCTGTCAAGACCTTTTGACAGGTGAAATATCAGCGTTTCACAGCTGTTTGAAGCTGTCAAACACTGACAATCTGTACTCCAGGTTAATTCCTTCCCCTCAGGATGATTTAGAGATCTCCCTGGAACAGAAAGCAGAGGCTGCAGATTTTGACAGCTGGCGGCCATTCTGCTTTCTGTGCCGGTGAGATGAGGGACTCCCGAGACCTGAAGGAAGGCTGTAAAGGTAAGTAAAGGTTAGTAGAACTTCTTTAAACACTTTACACAGACCAAACACACTTACCTCTGCACTCATGCACCCATCACTCACTTGAACACCGGACATCTCGACCCCTCCAAGCCCTTCATCCTGACGGCCCGCCTCGCTAACTTGGCGTGGTTTGGAGCCGTTGGGAATCCCACATTTCAACAATGAAAATAGGGATTAGGCTAAAAACTGCCTGTTAACTACCTGTTAACAGGCAGTTAATTGGCATTAATCCCCTTCCCGCCTCGGGGAGGCGGCTCCCAGTGCGGGGCGGGTACCCGCCTCCTTTGAAACTGGCATGGAGGTGGGTTGGGGGCGGGATGGGGCCGGGACCCCCGATTTCGGGATTTTAAACCCCCACACGCCTCCAATCCTGACTCCACGGCCCAATGAAAATCCAGCCCGAAGCCCAGGAGCCAGCAGGTAGTTTTGGATTTTCTTTTGGATTGGAGGCATACTCCGGAGGTACGCCTCCAACCGCAAATTCCGGCCCATCAATGATTCTTATCTGATCTATTCCCTTTATTTAATGAGATCGCCCATGCCAACCCTTCTGCACTGCAGACCTTCCCAACTTCTGCAGCCTCTATTCACAATTTCGGTGGCTACTCTCACCTGTCAATTTAATTGTCCTTCATTGCACCCTCTCCAATGGATGTCTTCTCATAATACAGTGATCAACACTGTAGGTGGGGCCACACCACCACTTCGAATCACCTCCTGAGATTTCTGCTCAATTCCTTTGGCTATGCAGCCTAACATCCTATTTGCTTTGCTGCTGCATCCTGTGTTGATGGCTTTGGCAACCTATCCAGCAGTGTTCCCAAATCCAACTCCTGCGTCATGTCTTGTAGATGTTTGTTCCAAAGTAATGGGCCATCATCCTACAGCAGAATTTGATGGAATTTCTGCTCTTTTATTAATTAAGCCTCGCATGTATGCATTGTACAGATTGTCGCGATCCTGGTGCAGTGCTTGTGTGTTTGGTTGGGTGTGGGGAGTCTGATTGCTTAAACATAGTATACAGAGTATTCCATTTATACGTTAGGTAGATATTTTAACACGTAAAAAAAAATATTGTTAAAATCAAGAAAATATTGAGGACCTTTGCTTATATTTCCTTTCAGCAAGGGGCCACATTGTAAGCATTTGCCATATACAGCTTTGTGGTATTGGAAATGAATGAACATAGCTCAAGAAAGGACAATGATTTATTTAGACAATTGTTAAATGTTTTGCTATCAGCCTGGAAATTAAAATTGGATGCTTAAATGTAGCAATTGTTGATGGAAATAATTTCAACCTAGCCTTTCCTTCACCTACAACTTGTTGCAGCACTGTAGAGGAAGGCGGCAATAGCTCTAGTTGAACCTTTCATGAAATAAGGCAATTTAATTCTACAGCTGTCCATACCTTCTAAAGACCATGTTAAAGGAGAATCCCATAGGATTATCCCTCCTATTGTTGTGCAGCTAGGATAGATTAAATGTTTATCTGTCTCTCAAGTCATTTTCTTTGAATATTGCATTGCCATGATGGATAATTGCTCAGTTAAATATTCTAATCATTAACAGAACCTATAATGCTGACCCCAATTATATTCATCCATTGCACAAGTGTGGAAAAACTAATTTTGTCTTTGAGGGATTTATCTGATGGATTGCTTTGTGCCCCTTGGACTGTTGAAGTCTTTTGGGAAATCACAAAGATAAGAAATGGTCTGAACATCAATTGTGGATTGCAATTGAGTTGAAATATTATGGAACTCTTTCATCATTATGTACATGGTCCCTGTTTGGCATTGTGTAAAAACAGACAGCTGAAGGGTCTAACATTCACAGTAGCATCCTTCTATGATTTACATAAGTCTAATGGTTATTAAAATTGTATTTAACAACCATTTCTTGAAAGATCTCCATTTTAATGATGAAAAATCAAGGATGCTATACCTCTGCTAGCCTATGTGGTGATCTGTGCTTTGGGTAGAATATGCCATTGTGTGTGCAGGTCATGAAAGATGTATAAATTGTGCTTGCTCTTTAGTACAATTTGCTCCCTTCATATTGATTAGAATTGTGTGGCTAATGTGCATTGCATAAAAGTGCAGGAATACTCTGTCAACTATAGCTATTGTGGACATTACTGCATCGGCTATAGCTCTTATAGGTATTACTACCAACTGCAGTTCTTATGGACCTCTCCATTCAGCTTTAACTCTGGCTGTTTAATAGGGAGGTTAAGGAGTTCTATTAAAATAGGCTGCTTTAAAAATATCAGGAGAGTATTCTGTTGCTGTTAAGTGCCAATACGCGACAGATTCAGCGAAGTGCTCCACATTGATCTTATACTTGAGAGTAGATATGACCTATAGTTGACTTAGAATAGAAGAGAAGAGGGCTCAATGTAAGTGATCTTGGCCAAATAAAACTGTTTCCAAAATTCTTAATGTCAACTATGGGGTTATAGATCTAATAATGTAAAGTATGGAATGAAGAAAGTCACTTGGCCCATAAAGCCTGTTCCTTCCCCATCCATATACAACCCACCCTATCATGGACACCACCCCACCTATTTATACTTTTGAGGAAAAACTCTGCATTAATTCAGCCTAGTCCTCAAAGTCAATTGAGTGAAATTGATGAATATTGTATAATCACTGTTATTTTTCAACCTTATCTCCTACTTTATTCCAACTTTAGTGGTTCACCCTGTGATGCACTATGCAACTATGCCCATCACTAGGGACTGGATTTTGCCAATGGGGAGCTTTTGGAGGTGGGACTCCCACTTGTTGGGTTTCAGTCCCGCCTCCATCGACTTCTGGCCAACCCACGCTATTTTCCCTTGATTGACCTTGTTAAGCCCGCCCAGCGGGCTTAGCAGGCCAATTAAGGGGAAGCCGGTTACAGAGAACGCCAGTGTATGACATTTCATCTGTCAAAAATTTTTGACAGATGAATTGTCATCGTTTGACAGCTCTGTAAAGCTGTCAAACACTGACATTCAAGTCCTTGTATTCAAGACTCATTAAACCTCTTTAGCAGAAATTAGATAGATGACTGTTGCATCGGAGAATGCAGCAGCCATTTGTCATCGCTGCTGCGGAGATGCGCGACTCTCTGCATCTCCAACGATTGAAACCTACAGGAAGAAACAAAGGTAAGTAAACTTTTTCTAACACTTTCCACTTACCTCAAATACTCACCTCTCCACACTTGCACCCATCACTCACCTCCACAGTGCATTTTTGCACCCCTCCGACCCCCGCAGACCCACTGCTCACCTCGGTGACCCTGGCGGGGTTCGCCGACTTTGGGAAGCCCACACTTGTGTGGGTAAAATAGGGATAATCCTCTTATCTGCCTGTTAACTACCTGTTAGCTACCTGTTAAGTGGCTGTAATCCCCTTCCCGACTCCAGGAGACTGGACCCGGCGCGGGTCGGCTACCCACCTCCTGGGAAGATGGCACGGAGGCGGGTTGGGGGGCGGGATGGGCACACACCCCCAGATTCTGCCATTTTTCCAGCAGTCCCGCCTCCAAACCTGCCTCCCCAGGGCTGGTAAGATCGCACCCTAGGTTTCTCAATTAAAAGAAAAAAATGCCATCTCCATTATTTAACCCGAACCCTTCACCCATTAAGCATTGAAATCCTTTAAGGCTCATACCTGAGCCCACTGGCTCCAGTAGCACAGGAACTATTGTGCTTTTTCAAAATATTTGGTCTGAGTTGACCTATTTATCTCCGTAACCTAAGATATTATTCCCAAGGAGATGTTTTTGAAGGAATCGATGCAGCATCAAACTGATTTTGCTGAGAATTTGTTCCACTAATGTGCAGGGGAAAATTCTTCTCGCAGCCGATGATAGAATCTCTAGCATCTGCAGCGCTGATGTGCATTCAGTGCCAGTTCCTCACATGACAGCATGTTGAGGCTTATGGAGTGTCGAAGCAGACAATCTCTGATAACCAGATCAGGTGCATCCCTCTTGGGCAAATGAAAGGAAGCCCTCCTAACATTAGTGAAGCATCTGAACAGTGCTTTCCCCTAATCGACGTTCATCCAGTAGAGATATTTGATGGTGTCATCTCACATAATTGCTTTAAAAATATATTTGCAGGTGGATAATATCTTTCCATTTGTCCAGAATCTTAGATTATCTATGACCGGTTGTGCAAACTCTTGTCTTTGTCGACCACATAATTAAATACCAAAGAGTCTCAGTGGACTTGCATGAAGTTTAATCCATATTCCTATTAATCTGCATACATTTTAAGTCGCTGATACTAATCAATCTTAGTGTTCTGAGTTAGGATTTATCCATCAGTGAAGCAATAGCATGAAAAACACCAGCCTTACAAAATTCAAACAGGACAAATCCAACAAATATCCTAAACACAAATCTTAGAAGGGCCTGATTTCTAGCACTTGGGTTACAAGCTGTATTCTATTGCTATTCAGTGCCAATACGTGACAGATTCCGTCAAGTGCTCCACGTTGATCTTGTACTTGAGAGCAGGTATGATCTATAGTTGACTTAGAATAGAAGAGAAGATCTGAATGATTTTATCTGAGCTATTGCCCATTAAACAACGTTTTTAAACTTGACATTATTAATCCTTAAATCCACAAAGTGATAAAGAATGCATAATTCTCTTCTGTGCAAGGGGAAGGATGTTAAATACTCCAGTACTCCTGATGGTTTTTCTTGCATAAAATTTGTATTCAAGCATCTTGTAAACTGTACCAGCATGTAATGCACGTAAAAGAACATGATTTACAAACAACCTGAATAGAGGGGTTACAATATTGAACTTTGTATCTCATAGAAAAGATTTACCAAATTGATGCCATTTTAGATGATTTGTCACTACTGGAAACTGTACCTCAAATGATCACGGGTTACTCATTTCTGCATCTGGAAGAAGACTTTTATTTGCTGTTGAACACCCTTTTATGATTGAAATGGAACTCAAATTGTATCTGCTTAAGATTTGGATAAACTGTGTCCCTGCAGCTTCCAAAATTATGCAGTTTGACCTTCTGGATAATCCAGTTTTGATTTTGCTGACTGATATTTATTGTTTCCCCAGTGTAGCCCACATTCAGTGAAGATGGTCTTCAGAGTATTGAATATAATGGAACAGGTTTTACTCGAAGTTGGAAGAACAGCAACCAACTGCAGTAGGAAGTGAACAGATGCTTCTGACAGCTCAGGTAAACGTTTAATCAACTTAAGTAGACATCACCTCTCCTCGGTTATAAATCAATACTAAGGAATATATGACTTCTATTTCTAAAAGACACAAACACCATATCAGATAATGTCTGGTAATCTTTAGTCTCTGATAAGAAATGTTGATTCTTCAATGGTATAATTGCTATAATTTAAGCTGTACTTTTAAATCTAAACATCTTTGTTGTTTTGTCCCTATGACTGACAGTCTATTGCATTCATAGCGTAAGTGTTATCTACTGTGCGTGTGTGTGTGAGAGCGATAGGGTGGGGAGTGTAATACGAGCCAGAAGGAAGTATGGGCTAGATTTTCAGTTGCTTGCGCCAGCAGTTAGCGCCTTAAGAGAAGTGATTTTTGGGCGCTATGCGTGTAGCGCCCGGGCGCAGCGCAGTTTGCGCCCTGCCCCAAATTAAGTTGCCCGTTAGCGCCGGCGCAAAGTTTAGCGGCCGCCCGGATGCGCGCGCAGAAAATGACGTCACATCCTCGTGCAACGCCCTTTGGCCGCCCCGAATCCAAACTTCAGTCGGACTGCCCCATTGTGCGGCTGGCGTCCAGAGCGTTTGTAAAATGGAACGCAACACACCCTGGGGAGCGCTAATTAAAGGGCACTCCTCCTGCACTATAAAAGGCAGTCTGCATGTGTTGTGTGGACGGCTCCAGTGAACGGTGTATTTATGTTTCCGGCCACCACCACCACCACCACCACCACCACCTCCTCCTCCTCCTCCTCCTCCTCCTCCCATCATCATCATCATCATCCTGCTGTTGTCCCCCCCCCCCCCCCCAGACTCTGCCTTTAAAAAAAGACATGCACCCTTCCCCTTTAAGAGCTCACTGGCACCACAGTGTCTGCTGCGCCCGAGCTCGGGCGCTGCGCTCTGCATCGCCGGCTTAGCGCCTAAAGATAGTAGTGGAACGCCTCTTTTAGCGCTCCACCAACCTCTTAGGGCGAAGCCACTGAATTTCCGGCAACGGGGCGCTACTTTGGGGCGGGCGCTAAGGTTAGCGCCCCAAAACTGTCTATACTGAAAATCTAGCCCTATGTCTCCATCATTTGGTAACATTATAAACTTAATGAGAAATTAAATATAGTTTTAAGGTCATACCAGTAGGTTAATTATACAGATCCATTCCATGCTGTATGATGAGTCATTTAGGTGACTGACACAGGAAATCTTCAGAGGGAGTTTGAGTTTGGAGCACATGACAACCTGCTTAACACTGAAGAGAAATCAGACTTCGATATATCACCATGGTGAAAAAGTGAATTGTATAAACAAAATTCGGGTCACAAGAAATTTAACTACTCCAGTACTTCTGATGTTTTTCTCGAATAAAATTTGTATTCAAACAGCAGCTTCAAGAAAGTCTATGTGAGTAAACAATGGTTGCTGCACAACTGATAGAAAGCATTACCAAACTGTTGGACCACATTTAGGACTATTGAGGATGCACCCCATCCAAGAAGTGAGAGAAAAAAAACATGATTTTTTTTTTCACTTTTTAAAGGCTAGTCATTAAAAAAAAAAGTGTGTGGAATTATGCAGGGTGGTCAGACCCGGAGTTAGGGACCTTAATGAATGTTGAGATTTCCACTACCACTACAGGATTGAATCTGCCCCAGAGGATGGTGTAGTGGCCATTGTTTCATACCTTGCAGTGCAGCAGCGGGAAAAGGAGAGGGTGGACCAGGAGCACGGAGAACATAGGAGGAACATGAGTCGTAGAGATTTAATGCAGGAGAATCAGTTACCTGGGCATGATGGAGCAGCAGTGCATGAGTAGGCTTGAGCTTAGCAGTGAGGATGTGCTATCTGATTGAAGAAGATCTATAAGGTCGGACCAGTAGGTTAATTATACAGATCCATTCCATGCTGTATGATGAGTCATTTAGGTGACTGATAACAAGAAATCTTCAGAGGGAGTTTGAGCTGCACTGTCTGCAGTGGCACTAAAAGTCTCTACTGCTTTCAATATTTGTGCCATATAATCCTTCTACATCTCCCCAGGGGGCATCTTAGGAGTCCACGTCTTGGCTCTGCATCACTTTATTAAAGAAAATAACCAAAACCCCGTACTGAAAATTCATCCAACTACATAACCGTCAGCATCAACCAGCATAGAATCATAGAAAGTTACAGCACGGAAGGAGGCCATTTCGGCCCATTGTGTCCGTGCTGACCAACAAAGAGCTATCCAGCCTAATCTCACTTCCCAGCTCTTGGTCCGTAGCCCTGCAGGTTACAGCATCCCAAGTGCACATCCAAGTACTTTTTAAATGTGGTTAGGGTTCCTGCCTCTACCACTCTTACAGGCAGTGAGTTCCAGACCCCCACAACCCGCTGGGTAAAGAAATTTCGCCTCAAATCCCCTCTAAACCTTCCACCAATTACTTTAAATCTGTGCCCCTGGTTTTTGGCCCCTCTGCTAAGGGAAATAGGTCCTTTCTATCCACTTTATCTAGGCCCCTCATAATTTTATACACCACAATAAGGTCTCCCCTCAGCCTCCTCTGTTCCAAGGAAAACAAACCCAGCCTATCCAGTCTTTCCTCATAGCTAAAATTCTCTACTCCCGGCAACATCCTTGTAAATCTTCTCTGTACCCTCTCTAGTGCAGTCACATCTATCCTGTAATGTGGTGACCAGAACTGCACGCAGTATTCTAGCTGAGGCCTAACTAGTGTTTTATACAGTCGAAGGATAACCCCCCTGCTCTTGTATTCTATGCCACGGCTAATAAAGGCAAGCATTCCGTATGCCTTCTTAACCACCTTATCTACCTGGCCTGCTACCTTCAGGGATCTGTGGACATGCACTCCAAGGTCCCTTTGTTCCTCTACACTACTCAGTGTCCTACCATTTAATGTGTATTCCCTTTCCTTGTTAGCCCTCCCCAAATGCATTACCTCACACTTCTCCGGATTGAATTCCATTTGCCACTGTTCTGCCCACCTGACTAATTTATTAATATCTTCCTGCAGTCTACAGCTTCCTTCTTCAGTATCAACTACACAACCGATTTTAGTATCATCTGCAAACTTCTTAAACATTCCCCCTATATTTAAGTCTAGATCGTTGATATATACCACAAAAAGCAAGGGACCTAGTACTGAGCCCTGCGGAACCCCACTGGAAACAGCCTTCCAGTCACAAAAACTCCCATCAACCATTACCCTCTGCTTCCTGCCTCTGAGCCAGTTTTGAATCCAACTTGACACTTTGCCCTGGATCCCATGCGCTTTTAACTTCGTGACCAGTCTGCCATGTGGAACCTTATCAAAAGCCTTGCTAAAGTCCATATACAATACATCAAACGCACTACCCTCATCTACCCTCCTTGTTATGTCCTCAAAAAATTCAATCAAGTTTGTCAGACATGACCTTCCCTTAACAAATCCGTGCTGACTATCCTTGATTAATCCGTGTCTTTCTAAATGAAGATTTATCCTGTCCTTCAGAATTCTTTCCAATAATTTTCCCACTACCGAGGTTAGGCTGACTGGCCTGTAATTACTCGGTCTATCCTTTGCTCGCTTTTTAAACAAGGCTACCACATTAGCAGTCCTCCAGTCCTTTGGCACCACACCTGAAGCCAGAGAGGATTGGAAAATGATGGTCAGGGCCTCTGCTATTTCCTCTTTTGCTTCGCTTAACAACCTGGGATACATTTCATCCGGGCCTGGGGATATATCCACTTTTAAAGCTGCTAAACCCCTTAATACTTCCTCTCTCACTGTTTATTTCATCTAATATTTCACACTCCTCCCCCCTGATGGCAATGTCTGCTTCGCCCCTCTCCTTTGTGAAAACAGACGCAAAGTATTCATTAAGAACCCTACCGACGTCTCCTGGCTCCACACACACATTACCCTCAGGATCTCTAACAGGCTCTATCTTTTCTTTAGCAGAAGCAGCTAACATTTTTACTATATTGCTGGCATCATCAAAGCATAGAGAGGATTTGTTAGAAGGATTCCATCACAAGTGCATTATTTAAAATACAGCTACGTATTTGCATCTACTGTGGTCAGGAGACTTGATATGCAAAGTATGCATGAAGCACCTTGGGCCCAAATTACCTGTTTAGTTGTGATGTATTGTAGTTTTATAAACAGATAAGGAATATACCAATCAAAAGTGGGTGCATAAACTTGCAATGAAAAATGACTAAGGACATATTAAACTACCAAGCGACAGAAGCTACTGATTGAAAAAGAAGTTGAACCTTATCAAATTGCGTTAAATATCATTGTGAAAATCATTTTGACCATTAACTTGTACTCTCACTAAGCTGAGATAGGGACATGTGATTACAACAACATAACATCCAACTCACAAAGGGCAACATAATGGCCCAGTAATTCGGGTCCCAACGCGTGAGTAAGCACCGTGTACTCACGCGTGGGCCCGATGGAAGTGCCGGTTTTCAGCATGCACAGCGCATGCGCGGAAAACCAGCATTTCCTTTCCTCTGAACCAAGGGGTTCAGAGGTCGAACGCGTGCATGCAGGAGTCTGCGCGTGTGCGCTGAAATTCCTTTTTTTTTACAGGGTTGCCCGTGCGATAAGGCCTCCAGTTTTTACGTGAGAAAAAAGCAGACGTAAGTACTTAGTTTTAAAAGGTAAGTGGTCTATTAATTAAAGTTAGAAATTTTTTTCCACAGGTTTATTTTTAAAGACTTTACAGTAAGGTAAGTGTATTTTTAGACCCGATTTGTTAAAAAATTATTTTTTTCAAAAATTTGAATAATTGTTTAAATTAGTTTTTTACAGTTATTAATAGTTCATTTAATTAGTGGGATTTTTTTAAACTTTTATTTGAAGTTTAAGTACTGTTTTGGGCGCCCGGAGTTTTCATGAGTTTGACAGTTCTTACTATCAAACTCATGAATGAACTTTTGCAACCTCCGATTGGTTGCCCAGTGCTCACATGATCTCAGCCGGCTCATTGAACTAACTACGCCACTGGATCACGCAAGCACAGCGCGCCGGGAGCTGAAGCGGGCCACTGACAGGAAATCCACGCAGGGCCAGGCTTCAACTGTCGGCGCGCTATGTAAGTGTAGGTCAGGGGCTTGCACCCGCAGGAAGCCTCCGACACCAATTTCTGGGCCAATGGCAGATCTGCTCATATCTTCAGATTTCTCTACTTGTCATTGGATGAAGCCTGTAGTAACCTGGGAGGTTATGTGTAACCTGATCCACCAGGTGGTGCTGTGGCAATGGCTCTCCTGAGTTAAGTCTGATCTGTACTGGTTGTACTCTTTGTTTTTGCTGCCTCATGGCAGAAGCTTTTATGTGCAAGTGTTGATTAAACCATGTTACGGAGTTAACCTGTGTCTGTCTCCATCTATGGCCAGCTCAAGATACCACATATGGCGACGAGAATAAAGGACGGAAAAGTTTTGGAGTATTCGGAAGAGGTGCTCGGGTTGGTTAGCAAACTAGTCGGAAAAGCACGAGGCTAGGCCGCGGGAGTCGAAACGGAGTTTGATTTTTTGGCTGAAATGACCGGACTCCAAGGATGGCAGGAACGGTAGGCTCCGTGGCACCTTTTGACAGCAAGTCGCAGTCTTGGGAGGAGTATTGTGAAATACTGAGCCATTTCTTTATGGCAAACGAGGTGGACAGTGCTGAAAAGAAAAGGGCCATTTTACTGAGTTGTGTGGGAGCGCAAACCTATACACGGATGAGGAATCTGCTGAGCCCGGAGCGGCCAGGAGAAAAATCTTTTGACGAGTTGGTGAGTCTACTAAAGAATCATTTCAATCTGAAACCTAGTGAAATAGTACAGAGATGGAAATTCAATTCGAGGATTAGGAGGCCAGAAGAAAGCGTTACTGAGTATGTGGAGGAGCTTCGGAAGCTCGCACAGGACTGTAATTTTGGAAATACACTCACAGTCATGTTAAGGGACAGACTAGTATGCGGAGTTAACGACGACAGTATACAGCAAAGGTTGCTGTCAGAAGAAGGATTAACGTTTGAGACGGCACTTAAAAAAGCACAAGCCATGGAGACGGCTAACAAGGACATTAAGGACTTAAACAGTATGAGCAAGGAGAAATGGAGTAAACCAGTGGAAGGAGCTGTTTTCAAGATGGAAGCTGGCACGAAAAGTCCACCAGTCGGGGTTGGGGATTGCTACCGATGTGGCGGGACGAGCCATTATGCAAAGGACTGCAGGTTTGCAAAGGCAAAGTGCCACAATTGTGGAAAAATAGGGCACTTAAAGAAAGTCTGTAAAAGGGCAGTGAGTGAGAGAAGCAGTGCTAAAGGGGCAAAGCATGCTAAAGGGGGGAGGGAGAAGTACACAAAGCAGGCAAATTACATACAAGAGGAAGAGTCTAGTGAGTCTAGTGAGGAGGTTTTCACTATATGCAGTATAGACACTTCAAGGCCCAACGTACCCCCTCTCACTCAGTATTTGATAGTGAACGGAGGTCAAGTAAAGTTTGAGATTGACACCGGATGTAGTGTAACCATAATGTCGCAGACTGAGTACGCCAAGCTATGGGGAAAAGCAAAAGTACCAGAGCTAGGTACATGCCCCATTAGTCTCAAAACCTACACAGGACAGAAGGTGGACATTTTGGGGGCGGCCGAAGTACAAGTGGAACACAAAGGAGTCACCAAAGAGCTTACGGTGGTAGTGGTAGCAGGGTCAGGGCCAAACCTGTTAAGGTGAGGGTGGATCAGTGAGTTGAGTGTGGACTGGCAGGCAATGAATAAAATGGAGGACAGTACAGAGGCACTGCAAGAAGTGCTGATGAAGCATGAGTTAGTGTTCAAGGACGAACTGGGCACCTTAAGGGGAGCCACAGCCAAGATTCATGTAGCCAGTGATGCCACGCCTCGTTTCTTTAAACCAAGGTCGGTGCCTTTTGCAATGAAAACCAAGGTTGAGGCGGAACTAGATCGCCTGCTAAAGGACAAAGTAATAGAACCAGTGAAATTTTCAGACTGGGCGGCACCAATAGTCCCAGTATTGAAGCCCGATGGTAACGTAAGGGTGTGTGGTGACTATAAGTTAACAGTGAACAGAGTATCATCACTGGAACAGTACCCCATTCCGAGAATGGAGGACATGTTAACATCGCTCGCTGGGGGAGAAAGATTCAGCAAACTGGACATGAGTCATGCGTATCAGCAGATATTGCTAGATGAAGAATCAAAAAAGTTTGTCACGGTGAACACGCACAAGGGGCTGTTCACATATGCCAGGTTACCATTTGGTGTCAGTTCTAGCCCAGCAATATTCCAACGGACTATGGAGGGCATTCTGCAGGGCATTCCAAAGGTGGCCGTGTACTTAGATGATATTCTGCTAACAGGAAGTGACGATCAGGATCACTTAAAAACACTGGACAAAGTGCTACAGCGGCTGGAAGAGGCGGGGCTATGCCTGAAACGGAGTAAGTGTAGTTTCATGGAGAAGGAATTTACATTCCTGGGACATCGGGTGGATGCCACAGGCCTTCATCCATTACCAGGGAAAGTGCGGGCAGTGCAGGATGCACCGGCACCCACCTCAGTGACTGAACTGAAAGCCTAACTAGGGCTCCTGAATTATTATAACCGGTTTCTTCCAAACTTATCGATGCTGCTGGCACCCCTGCACAAACTGCTGAGAAAGGAGGAGCCATGGTGTTGGGGGCCAGAGCAAGCGAAAGCGTTTCAGCAGTCAAAGGAGCTACTTCAGTCCAGCAGGGTGTTAGTGCATTACGATGAGAAGAAGGAGCTGATAATGTCCTGCGACACATCACCCTATGGAGTGGGGGCAGTGTTGGCCCACCGCATGCCAGATGGAGCGGAAAGGCCCATCGGGTTTGTTTCACGCACGCTCACAGCTGCGGAAAAGAACTATTCACAGCTTGATAAAGAGGGGTTGGCCATTATATTTGGAGTAAAGAAATTCCATAAGTACATATATGGGAGGAAGTTTGTAATCAGTACTGACCACAAGCCTCTTATTAGCTTACTGAATGAGATGAAAGCGGTGCCTCAAATGGCATCACAGAGAATAATGAGATGGGCAGTAATACTAAGAGCCTATGAATATGTGATCACGTACAGAGCCGGCAAGGAAAACGGGAATGCGGATGCTCTCAGCCGCCTGCCCCTTCTCAAAATCTCCTCGCAGTACTTCCCCTGAGGAGCACGTCCTGATGCTGGATCAGGAGATCAGTCCCCTGATGACTTCAGCGCAAATCCAGGGCTGGACAGCCAAGGACCCCGTTCTGTCAAGGGTCCGTGAGTATGTGTTGAAAGGCTGGCCAGATCACCGTGAGGGACCGGAGTTCGCGCCGTACAGACAGAGACAGCACGAGCTCAGTGTCCAAGATGGATGTGTGCTATGGGGAGCACGCATCATAGTCCCAGAGCGGGGACGCTCTACTTTGATGGAACAGTTGCATCAATCGCACCCAGGAATGACTAGAATGAAAGGACTGGCTAGGAGCTACCTGTGGTGGCCTAACTTGGATGCTGAAATTGAGTCAAAGGTAAAGTCATGCACTATATGTCAGGAACAGAGGAAAGCACCTGCCGGGGCACCACTCCATCCCTGGGAGTGGCCCAGCAAACCCTGGAGGAGAATTCACATAGACTATGTGGGACCTTTTATGGGCAAAATGTTTTTGGTGCTGGTTGACGCTCACTCAAAGTGGATCGACGTTTATCCAGTGAGCTCTGCAACGACTGATGCCACACTGAATTGTCTCAGGAACAGCTTCAGCACGCATGGTATTCCAGAAATGATTGTATCCGACAATGCACAGTGTTTTGTTAGTGAAGGGAGCAAAGAATTCATGGTAAGGAATGGAATCACACATGTCACCTCGGCTCCATATCACCCAGCCTCAAATGGGTTAGCCGAGCGAGCCGTGCAGACTTTTAAGGAGCTCATGAGGAAGAGCTCAGATGACACCCTGGAGACCAAGCTCAATAGAGCCTTGTTTAGTTATCATATAACACCCCAAGCTACCACGGGGCTTTCTCCGGCTGAGTTGATGATGGGGGGAAAGTTACGGTGCACGTTAGACCTGATACACCCAGATCTCAAAAGCAAGGTTGAGACAAAACAAACAAACCAAAAAGCGTACCATGACAAACATACTAAAGCTCGCCATTTCGCCATAGGGGACTCTGTGTACACCCGGAACTTTGGTTATGGACCTAAATGGATACCAGGACTAATCCAGGACATTACAGGACCTGTGTCGTACTCCGTGTTACATGGGGATGGTTGAGGGGTTTGTCGGCATGTGGATCAGCTTTTTAGCCGGCAGCAGGGGGAACTGCCTCAGATGGAACAAAGGGCAGTGGAGGAGGCTGTTCCAGGACCCAGCACGGCTTATAAGGTGCCAGTGGACACTGGTACTGCCAGGCCACAGCGGGACAGAGTAAAACCAACATCAGAGACTACTCCAATCTCAAGTGCGAATGAATCTGAGAATCCACCACAAGTGGAATTAAGACGTTCACAAAGGATTCGCAAGCAACCAGAAAGACTTATACAAACCTGTTAAATTAGTCAGGGGTTAACCATGGTTAGAGCATACTGGTTAGTTAAAACGTAGTACCTAGTAAGGGTTATTGTTTAAGAATTGCATACGGCAATCTTAAGGGGGGAGGAGTGTAGTAACCTGGGAGGTTATGTGTAACCTGATCCACCAGGTGGTGCTGTGGCAATGGCTCTCCTGAGTTAAGTCTGATCTGTACTGGTTGTACTCTTTGTTTTTGCTGCCTCATGGCAGAAGCTTTTATGTGCAAGTGTTGATACTTGCACATAAAAGTCTATTCGTCCGTAACTCCCTTCGTAGGATTTTCTACTGAAGCATCATTCACACACGATGACTGTTGGTGGCGTGGTGGTTTGGAAAGAGACTAGCAATGCGTTAATTCTTCATAGATAACCTCTGCAGTAATCCCATCATTCGCACTTCAAATTAATTGTGGAGGTGAGATATCTCCAAGTCTTTTAGTTTGAACACAACTTTTAACTTTCTTTTCTCTGAGTTGCTTGCTTCTCCAGTAGTCATGGTGTTCATTGTGAAAACTGCTTTACTCCGTGTAATATCTCAGTGTAATTGTATTGGCCTGGAATTTGCGGTCCTGATGACGGCAAACTACCAGCGTTCGCCGTCATTTCGCATTTGAAACTGACCACAACTTCATGATTTAGCGCATGTGCAGCCTAATGCGGAAATCCTGAAGTTGCGGTCTGTCATTCACAACTCCTCCACAGGTTGCGCTGCCACCCCCCTCCCCCACAAACCACCACCCCCACCCCCGCACAGAGCCACAATCCGTGACATCTCTATAATCATTGAAACTGATGAAAAATTCGGCTCTTCCGCAGTAATATCGCTGTTAAATACCCCATTAAAAGTTGGAGCCTTTTGGATTAGGTGTAACTGGGGTTTTAACAGCGTATTTACTGCTAAATAAAGGTTATGGCCCTGAAAAACTAATTTTACTTTTGTGCAGTGTCAAATTTATCCATTTTAATAAAAATTAAAATATTTAAGAAACTTTAAAACATTTTTTTAACTTTTAAATGTTTGTTCATCTTTATTTCAAGTTTGCCTTTTCCCCATGTGAGAGCCCCAATCTTTGTTTTGTTCTCTAACATTTTTAAAATTTCAGGAGCTTACCCACTTCCGGGCACACGGTGAGAATTCTGCGTTTCGATTGGCTGCTTCGACAGCTTGTTGTCGTCACAGCAGCTCTTCGCTGGGAATCCCCATGAACTTCCGTTGATTTCAATTATGTGTCGGATAACCTGGAATTCTCGCCACAGTGATCGCGAGATCTTTGTGCGAAGCTTACTTCGGGTTAAGCGGCGAACGCCTTTGATTCGCCGCTGACCGCAAATTCCGGACCATGATATCGAAATGTTGGGAATTTAATTGGAATGTGAATGGGACTCTCGAGCGTCGAGAGTTATTCCCAGCCAGTTCTGATGAGGGTTTTTTTCATGTATTTTAACCCCCTTATGTAATCTGTTTCCAGCAAATGATTGAATAATGCAACAATAATTGCCCATTAGTGCCTAACATTATGAAGCTTACAAATTCAAATAAATATTATATACCCTGCAGAAGTTCGATTTAATTTTAAAACTAAAAGGAAGTGTGCGACTAATTTGATCTGTGCTTCAATAGCAACAGTATGGTTCAGTATCTAGGAGCACAAATTAGGCCATTTGATCCATTGAGCGTGTTCTGCCATTTATCAGCCAATTGAGCATTATCTTTAGTGGAGTTGGTTAAATTGGAATTTAGGATTTCTTTCTTTTGTTCTGCTTTGATTCCCCTGCCCTAACCCTGAACTCACATCTTTCTCCAGTATCTCTCCGATCTCCCCTCATGACCTCTCCATGCTCATCTTGTCCATGAGACCCACTTCCTGCTCCCTAGACCCTATTCCCACCAAACTGCTGACCACCCAACTTCCTTTTCTGGCTCCCATGTTAGCTGACATTGTTAACGGTTCTCTCTCCTCAGGTTCTGTCCCCCTCTCCCTCAAATCTGCCGTCATCACCCCTCTCCTCAAAAAAACAACTCTTGACCCCTCCGTCCTTGTAAGCTACCGCCCCATCTCCAACCTCTCCAAAGTCCTTGAACGATTTGTCGCCTCCCAAATCCGTGCCCATCTTTCCCGCAATTCCATGTTTGAATCCCTCCAATCAGGTTTCCAACCTTGCCACAGTACCGAAACGGCTCTCATCAAAGTCACAAATGACATTCTTTGTGACTGTGACAAAGATAAACTGTTCCTCCTTGTCCTTCTTGACTTGTCTGCAGCTTTTGATATGGTTGACCATTCCATCCTCCTCCAGTGCTTCTCCACCGTTGTCCAGCTGGGTGGGACTGCACTCCCCTGGTTCCATTCTTATCTATCTAATCGTAGCCAGAGAATCACCTGCAACGGCTTCTCTTCCCACTCCTGCATCATTACCTCTGGTGTCCCCCAAGGACCTACCCTTGGCCCCCTCCTATTTCGCATCTACATGTTGCCCCTTGGCGACATCATCCGAAAACACAGCGTCAGTTTCCATATGCACGCTGCCGACACCCAGCTCTACCTCACTACCTCTTCTCTTGACCCCTCCATGGTCTCTAAATTATCAGACTGCTTATCCGACATCCAGTTCTGGATGAGCAGAAGTTTTCACCAATTAAATATTGGGAAGACCGAAGTCATTGTTTCGGTCCCCGCCACAAACTCCGTTCCCTAGCCACTGACTCCATCCCTCTCCCTAACATCTGTCTGAGGCTGAACTACACTGTTCACAATCTTGGTGTCATATTTGACCCTGAAATGAGCTTCCGACCACATATCCGCAGCATAACTAAGACCGCCTATTTCCACTCCGTAACATCGCCCGTCTCTGCCCTTGCCTCGGCTCATCTGCTGTTGAAACCCTCATCCATGCCTTTGTTACCTTGAGACTTGACTATTCCAACGCACTCCTGGCTGGCCTCCCACATTCTACCCTACGTAAACTTGAGTTCATCCAAAACTCGGCTGCCCGTCTCCTAACCCGCACCAAGTCCCGTTCGTCCATCACCCCTGTGCTCGCTGACCTACATTGGCTCCCGGTTAAGCAGCGCCTCAATTTCAAAATTCTCATCCTTGTTTTCAAATCCCTCCATGGCCTCGCCCCTCCCTACCTCTATAATCTCCTTCAGCTCCACAACCCCCCGAGATATCTGCGCTCCTCTAATTCTGCCCTCTTGAAGATCGCAGATTATAATCGCTCAACCATTGGTGGCCGTGCCTTCTGTTGCCTAGGCCCTAAGCTCTGGAATTCCCTGCCTAAACCTCTCTGCCTCACTCCCTCTCTTTCCTCCTTTAAGGCACTCCTTAAAACCTACCTCTTTTGACCAAGCTTTCGGTCACCTGCCCTAATTTCTCCTTGTGTGACTCGGTGTCAAATATTTTGTTTTATAACATTCCTGTGAAGTGCCTTGGGATGGTTTATTATGTTAAAGGTGCTATATAAATACAAGTTGTTGTTGTTGCTGACTGATTGTGGTAAAATTCTATAGCTGGCTTGGGCATTGCCACTCAATCTGCACATACATGGAATGAGAAAACGTGGCATATAAAATCAATTCTTGGAAGATTTTCTTTTTGCTGGTGTATTGAGGAGATTTGCTACTGATTTTATCTCCCCATGCCCTGTGGGGAATGGGCGTACCATACTCTGTATACTAAATTTTCAGTTATTAATAAAGCCAAATCTAAATCAGATGTTCAAAATGTTAAAACTGTGGGATGTGAGCCAAAATCATGTTTTGCTTTTTGCCCCTTTGCAGTTCCCTGGTATCAGCAAACTGCTTAACAGTCTTTATAAGCTGGCTTGTTTATGTTTAGAGATAAGAGCTCGGACAAACAACATGCATGTGACATGGAAGCTAAACTATCATTGAGTGGATGCGTAGTCGTCAGGAATTCCAAGCTTCTCTCCACAACTACAGAATATCAAACAATATTATTAGATCTTTTTCTTGTTACAAAAACCAAAGTCTGTATTTGTTGCTACCCCCAGATGCTCTTTGCTCGCTTATTTGACATTACAACAATATACACAAAAATAGATACATGCACATTGGGACATCCTCCACTGCAGGAAATTTTTGCCAACATAGGGACAGGCCAGTTCAGCCAGTCGTCTAAATGGGGTCAAATATTTGTTTGCCAAATAAACCCAAAATGACCTATTTGTCTCTTCATACACTACCATATTACTCAATATTTGGCAAACTATTAGGTGTCATAGAGTCATAGAGTAATACAGCACGGATAGAGGCCCTTCGGCCCATCGTGTCCGCGCCGGCCATCAAGCCCTGTCTAATCTAATCCCATATTCCAGCATTTGGCCCGTAGCCTTGTATGCTATGGCATTTCAAGTGCACATCCAAATGCTTCTTAAATGTTGTGAGGGTTTCTGCCTCCACAACCCTTTCAGGCAGTGAGTTCCAGACTCCAACCACCCTCTGGGTGAAAAAGTTCTTTCTCAAATCCCCTCTAAACCTCCCGCCCTTTACCTTGAATCTATGCCCCCTAGTTATCGACCCCTCTACTAAGGGAAAAAGCTCCTCAGCATCCATCCTATCTATGCCCCTCATAATTTTGTACACCTCAATCATGTCCCCCCTCAGCCTCCTCAGCTCCAAGGAAAACAAACCCAACCTGCCCAGTCTCTCTTCATAGCTGAAGCGCTCCAGCCCTGGTAACATCCTGGTGAACCTCCTCTGCACCCTCTCCAACGCGATCACATCCTTCCTGTAGTGTGGCGACCAGAACTGCACACAATATTCCAGCTGTGGCCTAACCAGTGTTTTATACAGCTCCATCATAACCTCCTTGCTCTTATATTCAATGCCTCGGCTAATGAAGGCAAGTATCCCATATGCCTTTTTTTACCACCTTATCCACCTGTTCCGCCGCCTTCAGGGATCTGTGTACTTGCACACCCAGATCCCTCTGACCCTCCGTCTTGCCTAGGGTCTTTCCATTCATTGTGTATTCCTTTGCCTTGTTAGTCCCCCCAAAGTGCATCACCTCGCACTTTTCCGGGTTAAATTCCATTTGCCACTGTTCCGCCCATCTGACCAACCCATCTATATCGTCCTGCAGACTGAGGCTACCCTCCTCGCTATTTACCACCCTACCAATTTTTGTATCATCCGCGAACTTACTGATCATACCCTTTACATTCATATCCAAGTCATTAATGTAGACCACAAACAGCAAGGGACCCAGCACCGATCCCTGTGGTACCCCACTGGCCACAGGCTTCCAGTCACAAAAACAACCTTCGACCATCACCCTCTGCCTTCTGCCACTAAGCCAGTTTTGTATCCAATGTGCCAAGGCACCCTGGATTCCATGGGCTCTTACCTTCTTGACCAGTCTCCTGTGCGGGACTTTATCGAAGGCCTTACTGAAATCCATGTATACCACATCCACTGCGTTACCCTCATCCACACACCTAGTCACCCCCTCAAAAAATTCAATCAAATTAGTCAGACATGATCTTCCCTTGACAAAGCCATGTTGACTATCCCTGATTAATCCTTGCCTCTCCAAGTGGAGACACATTTTGTCCCTCAGGATTTTTTCCAATAATTTTCCTACCACTGATGTTAGGCTCACTGGCCTGTAGTTCCCCGGTTTTTCCCTACTACCCTTCTTGAATAATGGTACTACATTAGCGGTTCTCCAGTCCTCTGGCACATCCCCTGTGGCCAGAGAGGTCCTGAATATATGTGTTAGAGCCCCCGCAATCTCCTCCTTTGCCTCACACAGCAGCCTGGGATACATTTCATCCGGGCCTGGGGATTTATCCATTTTTAGGCCAGCTAAAACCGCCAATACCTCCCCCCGCTCGATGTTAATATGTTCGAGCATATCACAGTCCCCCCGCCCTATTTCTATGTCTACATCGTCCTTCTCCATAGTGAAAACAGACGCAAAAAATTCATTCAGAACCCCTCCTACATCTTCCGGCTCCACACACAGATTGCCACTTTTGTCCCTAATGGGCCCTATTTTTTCCCTAGTTATCCTCTTACCCTTAATATACTTATAAAACATCTTCGGATTTTCCTTTATTTTGCTTGCCAGTGTTATTTCATGGCCCCTCCTTGATCTCCTAATTTCTTTTTTAAGTATCCCCCTGCACTTTTTGTACTCCTCTAGGGCTTCCTCCGTCTTTAGCCTTTTGTATCTACCAAAAGCCCTCCTTTTTTTCCTAATCCATTCCCGTATATCCCCTGACATCCAAGGTTCCCTGTGGTTTTTGGAACCACCCTTGACCTTTACGGGAACATGTTGCCATTGTATGTTCTCAATCTCCCTTCTGAAAGCCTCCCATTGCTCCGATGCGGATTTTCCTACAAGTAGCTGATCCCAGTCCATTTTGGCCAGATCCTGCCTTATCCTATTAAAATCGGCCTTCCCCCAATTTAGAACCTTTATTTCCGGCCCATCCCTGTCCTTTTCCATGGCCACCTTAAATCTTACCATATTATGGTCACTATCACCAAAGTGCTCACCTACTAGCACTTTTTCCACTTGGCCGGCCACATTCCTGAGAATTAGGTCCAGTACCGCCCCCTCTCTTGTAGGACTTTCTACATGCTGGCTCAAAAAGCTCTCCTGGATGCACTTTAAGAATTCTACACCCTCTGAGCCTTTCACACTCTGACTATCCCAGTTGATATTGGGGAAGTTGAAATCCCCCATTATTATTACCCTATTATTTGCACATTTCTCTGAGATTTGCCTACATATCTGTTCCTCTATCTCCCCCTGACTGTTTGGAGGCCTATAGTACACTCCCAGCAAAGTGCTTGCCCCCTTTTTGTTTTTAAGCTCCACCCATATGGCCTCATTAGAGGACCCTGCTAATATATCATCCCTCCTTACTGCAGTAATTGACTCCTTAATTAATATTGCGACACCCCCTCCTCTTATACCTCCCCCTCTGTCTCGCCTGAAGATTCTGTACCCCGGAATATTGAGCTGCCAGTCTTGCCCTTCCCTCAACCATGTCTCCGTGATAGCAACAATATCATACTCCCATGTGTTTATCAACACCTTCAGTTCATCCACCTTATTCGCAAGACTCCTTGCATTAAAATAGATGCCATCCAGCCTTGCCCTTATATATTTGCCCTGTCTACCAAGCTGACTTGTTTTTTTCTCTATAATTGGCAGCACATCCCCCCCCTATTTCAGCTCCCCTCTGTATCCCATCCCCCTGCCAAGTTAGTTTAAACCCCCCCCAACAGTGCTAGCAAACCTCCCCGCAAGGATATTTGTCCCGCTCTGGTTCAGGTGCAACCCGTCCGACTTGTACAAGTCCCACCTTTCCCAGAAGCAGGCCCAGTGATCCAGGAAAGTAAAACCCTCCCCCCTACACCAACTCTTTAGCCACGCATTCATCTGCTCTATCCTCCCATTCCTATACTTACTAGCACGTGGCACTGGGAGTAATCCAGAGATTACAACCTTTGAGGTCCTGCTCTTTAATCTGTTACCTAGCTCCCTAAATTCTTGATGCAGGACCTCATCCCTCTTTTTACCTATGTCGTTGGTACCAATGTGGACCACGACCATTGCCTGTTCACCCTCCCCCTCCAGAATGCCCTGCAGCCGCTCAGTGACATCCTTGACCCTGGCACCAGGGAGGCAACAAACCATCCTGGATTCACGTCTACGGCCACAGAAACGCCTATCTGTTCCCCTTACTATAGAATCCCCTACCACTATTGCTCTCCCACTCTTTCTTTTTCCCCCCTTCCTGGGCAGCAGGAGCACCCCCAGTGCCAGGAAGTTGGCTGCTGCTGCCTTCCCCTGGTGAGTCATCCCCCTCAACAGTATCCAAAGCGGTATACTTGTTTGAAAGGGGGATGCCCGCAGGGGTTCCCTGCACTACCTGCCTGCCTTTGTTGCTCCGCCTGATGGTCACCCCCTGTGCCGCCCTGCCCTGAGGCGTGAACAACTCGCTAAACGTGCTATCCACGAGCCTCTCAGCATCGCGCATGCTCCAAAATTCATCCACCTGCAGCTCGAGCGCCGCAATGCGGTCTGCAAGTAGCTGCAGCTGGATGCATTTCCCGCACACATGGTCGTCAGGGACACTGGCAGCTTCCCTGATTTCCCACATGGAGCAAGAGGAGCAGAACACGGGTCTGAGCTCTCCTCCCATGACTTACTCCTTTAATTAATTAAAAAATTTATTCAATACCCCAGTTACAGGTATACTCTAGGGCGCTTTATTTACCAACTGTCCCCACTACACCACAGAAGTGTAACACCACAGAATTCAAGCTTGTATTGAAAAGGTGTCCTCGTACAGGAAACACAGACAGTTAGCCTGCAGGTACAGCAAGCAATTAGGGAGGCAAATGGCATGTTGGCTTTTATTGCAAGGGGATTGGAGTGCAAGAGTAAGGAAGTCTTACTACAATTGTACAGGACTTTGGTAAGACCACACCTGGAGTACTGTGCACAGTTTTGGTCTCCTTATCTGAGGGAAGGATATACTTGCCTTAGAGGCGGTGCAATGAAGGTTCAATAGATTGATCCCTGGGATGAAAGGGTTGGCCTATGAGGAGAGAGCGAGTAGATTGGGTCTATTGTTAATGCTACAAAGAGCCTTGAATTTATGCCTTTTGCCTGAGAAACTCCAGCTTTCCTACACAGCTAGGTATTATCTGACAACTTGGCCATTTTACAGTAATATCTTTTATCAACATCTTTTCTTAAATATCATGAGCAGCCAAGCCCTAAGATTGATAATTAGGGTACTCTGCAGCTCATGGCTGTTCAATTGGTGTATATTCAACTTATTCAACCAGCACTAGACTATTTTCCTTGATAAAATAGGTCCCTTCTTTTTATACTACATCACTTGTAGTACAGTCGGATATGCTTCTGGGAAGCTACTGCTGGGATTACTACTCTACATGTGCATTGTAAAACCACAGACATCAGTGGGAATTATGTGGCAACCATAACAACAATTATTGTGGAAGACCCACATCACATTTGCATTAATTTAGAAATATTACTGATATGTGACGTCTTTTTTTCCATTTTAACAGAACTTTGGTGGTGTTGCCAAAGCTACCTATTAGAAGATGTGTATTATTGGTGAACAACACCAGGCAAACGTACCAGCTTGTCCTGAGGATGGCCTCTGAAAGTTCTTTAACAAAAGACTCTTAAGCCTCCTGATTTGACAACTAAGAAAGATCTGCCAGCATTCCACAATTTGAACAGATCTGAGCTGGGGTGACATAAACTGCGCAGGATGTACATGGACTCCTGCCATGGCAGAACAGCTTTTAAAGATAAGTCTGATGATGGGAGTAGTGCAAATGCAGTGCTCCTACATCCTGATTAGATTTTTCCTGTAGTCCAGACTTTTACCCCCTGTCCTGGAACAGTGTGCTGGTTCACATCATGGGTGTCATCAGTGTTGTTCATAGTCCCAATTATCACAACACCTTGTCCTCTGTTGTGACTAATTTAGTGTTGCTGCATAGACTCCAGCTTGATCTGATCAGAATAACTGTAGCAGTTATGAAACAACGGTGGGATTATAAAGGATTATTATAGTTCAGTGACTCGATTTGTGGTGGAGTCGCATGAATTTTCATACACCTGCTACCATAAACGAAACCCCATTCTTATTACTCTGCCGAAGAATTGCTCCGATGCTCTGTACCAGAGTAGACCCATTGCTTTTCCAATGTGGCTGTCCAGCAATTTTAAGAGAATCTTCCTGTCAGCAGCCTTATTGATTGTTTTCTCCGTCTTTGCGAGGAATTTCTATGGGAGAGTTTGGAAGGAAGGGTGAAACTCTATTTGCAAATCAGTTAGAAAATATTGGCCCAGATTTCGCGGTGGTAATGATGCCGAAGCTGTCAGCGTTTGCTGTCATTACCCCTCTGAAACTGACCGTAACTTCAGGATTTAGCCCCAGCGCAGAAAAACGGTGAAATCCTGAAGTTGTGGGCAGTCATTCCCTGCTCCGCCATAGGGTGCACTGTGGAACTCCCCATAGCCGGCAATAAATGAAATCACTTGAACTGACGAAAACTTCCCCTTTTCCGCTCTAATATCGCTGTTAAAAACCCCATTACATGTTCAGCATTTTTCATTGAGGTGTAACTAGGTTTTTAACGGTGTTCCAAGTAATAACTAATGCTGATCAACCGTTCTGGTCCTGAAAAACTAATTTTATATTTGTGGAATGTCAAATTTCTCCATTATGATAAAAATGACTAGATTTTTAAAATAATAAAACTTTTTTTAAAGTTTGTTTATGATATTTCAGCTTCTACCTTAACACCATGTGTATGTCCCAAATTTTATTTCGCTCTCTGTAAAATTTTTACTGAGTGAATGAAAAAAGCTGCATTTTATTTCCTGGTTTGCTGTCTCTGAGAATTCTTCAATGTGATTGGCTGCTTAGACACCTTGATGACATCACTGCTGCTGTATGCTGGAGATCCCCTATAGACAGCACTACAATCAAATGAACGTCGAGAAAAGCTACAGTTTGCGCCACAGAAATTGCAAGATCTTTGTGGGCAGCTTTCTTCGAGGTCAGCGATGATTGCCGTCCCTTCACCACTGACCACAAATTCCAGGTCATTATGGAGTGAATTTGCGCAGGGGTCTTTTCAGTCATCCACTGTGCCGTCAATGGAAGAGCTGCAGAAACACAACAGGGGCAGCATTAGTGATGTACAATTGGTTTTTGAATCCCAGGGCTAGAAAAGGGGAAAGCAGCCAAAGATCCCAGTTCTGTTTGTTGTCAGTAACCCCTGTATGTGTGTGGATTTTAGGTGATGACCGCTTCAGGCTTGGATGTGATACTTTCCCACAGTTGAGTGGCTTGATAATACTCACTGCTTGGGCTCGCATATTCAAAGCGGATACTTGGGTGAGGGAGAACAGGGCTGGTAGCATGAATCGTATCCTACCAAGTGTCAGAGACTTAAGGAATAGAGACACTGGGGGAGAAAAATAGTACTTTGGTGAGATGGTTGTAAAATTCGTAAAATTACCTTAAAGATTTCACTTCAAGCCTGTATAAAGAAAGTATCTGGTTTTACACTTAATTTTTTTTTGTTCATAGGCTGTTTACATTGGGTAAAGTTTACAGGTTCCCCTGTGTCCTTTTCAAAAGTAAAACACTTCATAACTCTAGTTTTAATACGGTATAATCCAAACCAGCAATCAGTGATCTGTGAAGAAGTAAACCTGGGCTGTAAAAATTCCAGTCACTTTTTTAACCCTTTGCTTCCCAGGTTTCATCACAACTTTTTTTTCGATACCAGTATTATTTAACACCAGAAAATATCGCTTTGGAAGCATTTGGCAAAGAGCTTATGTTTCCGCAAAATTGTCCCTTTGCCTTTTGAATTGTTTCGCCATGGGGCATCCTTTTCATTTCAACAGGATTGCTGTTGATTTGATTTAAAGAAGTTTATCAATCAGAAGATTACAACCTGAACAGCAAAGGGGAAGTACAAAGGATCCGTGGGGAAAAATGTGGTTCTTGAACATAATCCATAAAATGGAAGCTTGTAAAATTGGAGATTAAAACAGCTCACGTAGAAATGAAAAACAGTTTTTCATCTTACATGGGGAAAAAATCCATCCCTCTTCAATACTGGATAGGAATGTAAGAATGTAAAAATGAAGAATGGTCAATACAGCATTGTCATCCAAGTGCTCTTACAAGACTTAGTCTGATTCTTTGTCCTAACTAAAACCTGTTTTATTGGCCACTATTAAATTAGGAGTTTGTTCCATTCCCTTTTGAGTATTTTATTTGACTCCATATTTATTGCAAGGTGATAAGTATTGCAGAAGTCAATGCTTCAAAGCTTGAATGATTCCCTTCCCCAAGTAAATTAGGTCATGCCTTCTTTAGTTTCTAATTTTGGGTCTGGCATTACCAGCTTAGATTTGTACAAAATGTCTCCATCTATTTTCCAGTGAGACTAGATTTAATTTCCTTAGTGACGCTTCATACACAAGTGACTTAAAACCAAGTATCATCATTGTGTTCTCCTCTACAAATGGTTTCCACTGCCTCCATATCTCTTGACTATGGAAGGGGTCACAACGGGAACATTACAATACTTCCGAACTTACTAGTCTTTTGCATTGAGTCAATGTCACTTACTAAGATGTGTATTCAGTAGATCTACTTTTACACTTCAGCATGCTATTTGTCTCTTCATACACTACCATGTTACTTGATATTTGGCAATCTATTAAACATAGATCTTTTCTCTGGCTTAGCTTATTTAATGATATATATGCCCTTTATTTTGCAATCTCACTTCTTAGTTTAGTACACTGCTCAGTATTAAATTCCGTTTGTGAATAATCTGCCTCACTGCTAATACTATGAAGATCTTTGAATTTATGCCTTTTGCCTGAAGCCCCAGCTTTCATACACAACTGGGTATTATCGGACAACTTGGCCATTTTGCTGTAATATCTTTTATCAACTTCCTTTCTTAAATATCATGAGCCGCCAAGTCCTAAGACTGATAGCTTGGGTTCTCTGCAGCTCCTAGCTGTTCAATTGGAATGACAGCCATTGATCCCCATGTTTTGTTTCCTTTCATTTAGCCACTTGTTTCCATCTTTCACTTTATCCACGAGTACATTTGGAGGCACGTTATCGAACGTCCACTATATTATCATCGCCTTGATAGCTTCACTAGACTTATGATGTTGTGCCTTTCCTAAAAACACTGCTAACTTGAAATAATTACCTTTTACTCACGTCAAATGCACTAGAATTGCTTTCTTGGGTAATCAATACTTTGTACCTACCATAGGTGTCAAACCAACAGGCCAGCAATCCCAAGGATCGTGCTTCTATTTTCTTCATTTTGAAGCAATGTTAACCATTCTGGCACTACTTCAACATTTGGCGAGCTGTGAAAAATCTCAGCCACAGTGCCTCCGTGTCTCCACTGGTTTGTTATAGTACTGCTGGATGCATTACATCCGATATTATTGCTCCCATTTCTATGCTTGTGTTGGTTTCCAGACTTCTCAACATAGTGTGAACAAAGCTGAAAAGAATCAGAGTGAGCTGTACTAAAGCTCTTGTCCTGAAGCACTCTTAGCAAGTAACCGGAGACAACTTCATGTCTTTTGTAAATTGCTTCTAAACTTTAAAATTAATCGTACACTATCCGCAGTGTTGAAAATCAGAGTAAATTGGACTAAAAGTCTCATCTTCTCCATTTATTCTGTTTTTTTCTCTTTCGAAGAAAACATTAAAAAAAATATATCTTAAAGTGCTTGACTAGTAAGTTGCCATGTTCCGTCTCTGTGCATTGCTATATAGTAGAGTTGAATAAGAATTTTTAATATTTTATGTAAAATAGAAAGGCAGCAGCTACTTAAAGTTTAGGTTTAAGATGGTTCTAAGCCATTTGTGGCCTTTTAAAAATGGTACACTTTAATTCTATATGAAATAGTATGTCGGAGTGCTCCAGCAGCATCATATATATCTGTAGATAGATGAGTCACCTGGGTATTGTCAGGACTGCGATGTAAACGTGTGATTACATATGATGAAGAATTGGCAGCATGAGGTAGTTTTTGTGTCCAATTACAGTGGGAAAATTGCATCCATAAAAACAAATTATTCTATGGGTGGATTCAATCCAACTTGTTACATCAGTAGAATCACAGTAATTTTTTTTTTTCTTTTTGATTGCTTCTGACCCATGAGTCCATTCCCTCTTTATTTTCCAAGCTGACCATGCAAATCTTTTGGAAATGATACAGCTACAAGCACAATCATATTGAGAGTTTAAAAAAAATAAGAAATCTAATTAAAATGTAATTTGAATCTGCTGGTCGTTTGCAATAAAGTAAACTACTAATCTGCAACTAAATATTTTGGAAAGCCACATTTATATTACATTACAAGAAACCTCTCTCTGCTCTCATCAAGTTTAACATAGTCATAAAATGTGAATCTGTTTATTGACCTAACATGGCTACTTGAATTATTACTGTTCTAATGGCTGATGAGACTTAAATAATATTAAGTGCAAATAATCTCCCAAGTAATCAGAAAAAGCTAAATTATTGGATGCAGTAAGCTTTTCAGCCTTCTCCTATGATTTACCTATTTATCTATATTCTAAATTACCTTCCCACCCTGAAGGGATATAGGCCTAGAAATTGGGTTTTGGCTTAGCCAGGGCTTTAGCGCCGGAAGTTAGTGCCGGCGCTAAGTCCCCTGCGCGCGCCAGAAATTCAGTGGCGCCGCGCCCAAACGGCTGCCGGCGCTACTGAAGGGTGTTTGCGGCGGTACATCGGCGCTAACTGCCGTTTCGCGCCGCAATTCCGGCGCTGCGGCGCCCGATGCGGTGCGGCAGGCTGGGGACGTGCAGGCCTCCTCCTCCCGTTAAGGAGGAGCTGCCTGCACCCGGCCGCGGCCCGCGCAAATCAGCTTAAAAATGAGCCCGGCACCTCGGACAAGTGCCGGGCTTGCATCTGTTCCGGGGGGGGGGGGCGGGGAGAAGTCCGGGGAGGGAGCTGCGGGCAGGCGGCCGGCGGGAAAGTGGCTGGCCGCCGCGGGGCCTTTAATGCGCCGGCGCAAACTGGAGTAAGGCACCTCTGCCAGAACGTTGCTTGCGGCTGCCACGGGTGAGGCGGCCGCAACTCAATTTCGGAGTTTGGGCGGGTTACCACGGCAACCGGGACGCTGCGCACACCGATGACGTCATCGGTGCCGGCGCAGCGCTACCGGTGCAACGCCGATTTAGGGCCCCAGGGAATTTTTAAACTGGCCATAACTCTGGCGCTAGTCCCTCTAGCGCCTCAAAAGCGGCGCTAAGGCAACTGAATTTCTAGGCCATAGTCTTCAGAACAAATGGACCAATAAATCTATTTTTAATTTGGAGAATCATGTTGAAAAGCATCATCCCTTCACTTGTGCATGACGTGGTGTATGGTTCTTTTAGTTGATTCCTATTGTCCTATGGTTAAAACAAAACTTTTCAAACACTTCTGATGAAGGTGCTGCCCTAGGGAACCAAATGAAAGGCATGGCCTAGTGAATGGTGTAGGTGCTTGAAGAGCCATAAACAGTGTTCATTATATCAGAAGTCATGGAAGTATATCGTACAGCATTATATTGAAGGGCTACATATATATTACATTTTCTCCATTGCACCTCCTCCAAGATTATTCCTTATATTCACCATGGCCTGGGAACTGAATCTAACATCTCTCACTCTGTTGCCAAATAGTTGTACAGGCAACTCTCTTTTAACCGGCACCTAAAAAAAAAAATAACTGGAAATCTCTGTTAACCGGCAAAATTCAGGAGTAGGTTCAGGTAAGTTTTAATTCATATTAGTGGCAGTTCCTGGATTTGTGGCTGTGTAACTGGGGTTCGCGCACTTGTTGCTAAGCAACAGGGATGCTTGGTCTGTGGCCGGAGTTCCTGCACATGTTGCTAAGCAACAGGGAAGCCTGGATTTGTTACTGTGTACGGCGCTCTCGTACCTTTTAACTATACCTCTCTGTAATCCGGACTTTTTGATAAACTGGCACCACGCCGGTCCCGTTGGTGCCAGATAATAAAGAGTTTCCTGTAACTAGCCTTGAACTCTCTTTTTTATGTAGTTTCTTGAAGGATAAAGTCCTGTGCTTAAGGATTTAAGTCATGTCAACGGTAGCTTCTACACATTGTACTTAGCAAATATACTGAATTGGTTGTTGATTTGCCCTGAATGGATCACAAGAAAAATGCATCATGGTCACACCTCAAAAGTATAGAATAAGAAAAGGCTACTTTGGAATCTCCAACTTGGTGTCCTGAGGGAGGTGGATAAAATTTCCAGGTAATCCAGAAAAATCCCACAACCTGAATCTTTCATTACAGCCCATAGTATTGAACCCTGACTGGTTGCATTTCATGGGTGATCACAACAAAAATGGATTATGGTCATGCTTCATAAAGTATTAACTTCTAAGCATTACATGAGCCGTATTATTCCACTAAATATTTGATGAGTTATGCCCGTAATTTTTCTTGTAGCCTTCAATCCCACTCCCAACTAACTATCCTGCTGTTTTCTAAAAGGGCAGTATTTAAACATTGAAGCGGATACCTGCTATCTAGCAGGGGATACTGTATGCTGCAGTAGAAGATTCCCCCTACTATAGACTCATTATTTTGAAATAAAGACTAGCATTTATAAAGTGCATCAAATATTTCAGAAGATTCTTAAAGTGCTTCACAATTAATTTCGCTGAAATGTGCTCACGTGGGTGCAAATGTTGCATTTCTCTTGCAGCAAGATCCCACAAACAGCAACGAGCCAAATTTATCGGTCTGTCTGCGGTTGATTGAAGGAGGAAGGTTGATAATTAAACTTCCCTCTCTTTGAATTTTGGCACTGTCCATGCACCTTAAGCCCCTCACATGGTTTATATTAAGGGGTGGTAAATGTATGTCCGAAAGTAGCCTCATTCATTTATACAGGATAGGTCATGAGACCGATACAGATGTGCTTGAGCTGGAAGTCTAAGCTCAGTGGTGCTCTCCACAGGTTCTGTGTTATTTTAAGTTCTTCCATATAATCATCTCCTGCACATCTGTAATCATTTTGTTCTTTTTTATACCGTATCAAATCTGATTGTAGAATGATATCTAAACTAAGGCTAATCTCTAGTAGAATGGTACATGTTTAATCTGCACTCGTTCTCTATCTCATACTTTCTGTTAAGTAGTCATCAATTATCTGAGTTAAACTGTTTCGATGCTTTCACCATGTTATTGATTGCCTTAAATTGAATGATTACATTTTGATATGCTGTGGCCTTTTTATTTGCCTAAACACCTTGGGCTGGATTTCCATTCAGAAGTCGGGAAGGAGGTGGGACGACAACTTTTGTGTTGTAGTCCCACCTCCATTGAGATGCGGCCAATCTACGCGATTTTCACTTGATTGACCTTGTTGAGCCCGCCCAGCGGGCTCAGCAGGCCAATTAAGGGCACACGGCTACAGGTGACATCACAGACTGAAATTTCATCTGTCAAGACATGTTGACAGATGAAATATCAATGTTTCACGGCTGCTTGAAGCTGTCAAACACTGACAGTCTTACTTCTAATCTGAGTCCTTCTACGCAGACTCAGTTAGAAATCTCGCCGGCACTGAAAGCTGCAGGCTGTCACTTTTGACAGCTCGCAGCCATTCTGCTTTCTGTGCCGGCTGAATGATGGACTCCCGAAATCCAGAGGAAGGAAGGCTGTAAAGGTAAGTACAGGTAATTTAAACTTCTTTACACACTTTAGACACACCAAACACACTTACCTTTGCACTCATGCACCCATCACTCAACTGAACACCGACATCTCGAACCCTCCAAGTCCTTCAACCCGACGGCCCGACTCCTCTAACCTGGCGTGGTTTGGAGCCGTCGGGAATCCCACACGACAACCTTCAAAATAGGGATTAGGCTAAAAACTGCCTGTTAACTACCTGTTAACAGGCAGTTAATTGGCACTAATCCCTTCCCGCCTCGGGTCGGCGGGTCCCAGTGCGGGGCGGGTACCCGCCTCCTTTGAAACTTACATGGAGGCGGGTTTTGGGCGGGATGGTGTCGGGACCCCCGAATTCGGGATTTTAGCCCCCTGCACGCCTAAAAGCCCGCCTCACGGCACACTGAAAATTGACCCCCTTGTTATTTGTCCTCTCACCTTGAGCTGACAGGTAAAAGTAAATGCCTTTGATTGCTTCTGCCTTGTTAACAACTTTAAAGGAAGTTGCTCCCCTCCATTATGTGGTTGGCAGGCTAGTAACCATGAGGGGGATCACAATCAAACTCAATCTTCTCTTTGCTTGATGTTCATACACCTGTTGGGTAGCAGCCAGTGGCTCAGTGGTAGCACGCTCGCCTCTGAGTCAGAAGGTTCAAGTCCTACTCCAGGCATTTGAGCACATAATCTAAGCTGACATTTCAGTGCATTGCTGAAGGACTCCGGATGAGACATTAAACAGAGGCCCCCTCGGGTAGATGTAAAAGATCCCATGGCGCTATTCGAGGACGAGCAGGGGATTTCTCCCAGGTGTCCTCAACCAGCTTCACTAAAACGCAATCTGGTCATTATCACGTTGCTGTCCATGGGACCTTGTTCTGCACAAAATGGCTGCCATGTTTCCGACATTACAACACTGACTACCTTCAAAAAGTACTTAATTGGCTATAAAGGGCTTTGGGATGTCCTGAGTTTGCAAAAGCCACTATTTAAATGCAAGTTCTTTTCTTTTTCTCTCATACATATTTTTTTCCCCATCAGCAGTTACAATGTAGTAAATTGGAATAGGAGCCCTTGGCTGATTTTCCTTCCCAATCCAGAAGACATTGAGACTAGTTAAAATGCTGTTGCTCCAGCTGAGATTAGTTAACTCTACGCACATAATAGGACCTTCCTAGTCAGTATGACTTGAATTGTGCAATTAAACGATTGGAAGACTTCTGTTAATCAAATCACCCCTTGTGATGTTATTACTATGCTTTTAACAGCTGAATATTATTATCTTTATTAAAATATTCAACCATCTCTCAGCTTATTCTCTCGTTCCTATTTTTCTGATTTGCTAACTGCAATATTCCCTTAATTTCATTAGCTTTTTCCGAAAGATTCATACAGTAATCTGAAAGTATACAAGTTTATCCATCAACATCATCTTGCCCTATTTGAATCAATTATCATATTCATTTTTCCTTTTTGTCCTGGACTATGCCATTTCCTGTTACTGCTTGATCAACAATAATCATTTTCTTATCTTTACAGATTGAAGCATTAGCCCTTCTTTCGTGTGCTTATCAAGTATCATTGTTAAATGAAGTTTGTCTTTATTTTGAAAAATGGAGAGAGATGTCATTTCCTCTCCGTGGAACTGGTTGTTTCCGTTGTGCAGTCTCTGACATTGTTGGCTGGGCAATTTAGAACTGTCCAAATTTTGGCCCTGGTCTTCAGTTGCCTCAGATTGTAATTACATCATGATTTATTACCAACTTAATTATCCACACTGTCAACCTTATCGTGTATATCGAATGATTCAATTAATGTACATTTTGAGTGCAGAAAAAGCAGCAGTAGCTTAAGCAAAAGATTGATCAATTTTCATCTTTTTTAACTTTCATTCAGACATCAATAGGTCAAGCAGAAATCAAGGCCTTTGATGTTCTCATGTAATTAAATGTTTTATTTTCATGTTTCTTTCAGTTGGAGTCCAATGCTCAAGATTTCCACCACTGTTAATGGAGAATCCTTTGGCTTGTAGTGACCTACTTCTGCTTTTTCACTAATCAAATTATACATGCTTGTTTCACCAGATATATGTTTTGCTTTTACAATGTAAAATATGAATGGACACTCTTACAGATCGGCTGAAAACTCACTTAGTGACTTGCTGTAAGAAATTGTAAGTTTTGCAGCTCACTTGGGTTTGCGGAGACTTGGGATCATTTTTTCCTCTTGGCAAAAGATTGCAAATGCGACTTAAACTAGACCTGGAACAAATGGAGACTTTGCCCCCGTGCAGATTTAGTTGTTACTTCTGCCCTTGTTACTCTTAACAGGCAGCTGAACATTTTAAAAAGTTCTTGTATACTGTTAACCTCATTAAAGTTGGATATAACTTGAAATAAGAACTGGCTTCATTTATGACTGACAAACATATAGCATTCTTCAAGGAAAACATAGCTTATTTGATATCATCATGAAAATGGACTAAAGCTAATTGAATTCATTTCAGTAAGGAAAAGGGCATAGTTACTGTACTTAAGCATGTTTTTTGAGAATTACTGTAAGTACATCAAGCAGATATTCTATTGTAGAAATCAACTGCTAAAAATAATGCATGGGTATAAAGATTTGATTTCAGTGGGAGTGCTGTCACTTTATGCTGTAGAGGGGACTAAAGAGGCTGGGCTTGGTTTCATTAATGTGGGTTACTCAGGCTTGTCCTCCATGAACCTGGTGGCTTTGAACATCTCCAGTATCAATTCATCTTGCAACAAGGAGGGCACAGTTTCAGTCAACTCATCCATTGTGCAAGTGGATTGTGGATTTCATCGTTCAGATGTCTTCAGAGTGCTGATTTTACTGGCACGTTTTACTGAAACTATAAAGCAGGGCAATAAACTGGAAAATTGGAAGTCTAATTCTCAGAAGTAGCACCATATCAAACAATTTGTAATATAAAGTACAGAAACTTGGGGCTGGATTTTCTCTGCGGAGGTGGGATAGCTGGTTGGCGGGTTCCAGTCCTGCTTCCAGCTGCAGCCGCTCTGTCAAAAGGATGTTCCCTTGATTGGCCTTGTTAAGCCCGCCCTGCGGGCTTCCCGGCCAATTAAAAGGAAGCGGGTCCGATGACGCCATTTGATGATGCGTCGTCAGCCGGATTCCTTAAAAGCACCACGGCCACATTGATTTTGACAGTTATTCTGTCAGTGTTCTACAGCATTGAGGTGCTGCAAACACTGACAAGCACAGAGGTGCACGGCTGCACCCAGGCTCTCCCATGACTCCCTCCATATGCTTAAAGAGGGAGTCACTGCAGGCAGTGAGGTTCTCTTCCCTTCCATTGGGTGGAAGAGACCTCCTCAGGACACCAACGCAGCCTGGTTGCTCATTGCACAGGAGGGCCAAAGCAGGGATGTTGTCGGAAGTCCCTGGCTGCAGTGGTGCCAACTTTTCAATGATCTCAGTAGATCACGAAACGTTACTGCAAAGCCACACTCAAACTCACCCTGCTGTGCCACTCATCGCATCCCCATCACTCTGCCTTCCCTACCCTACTCCTGCACATCCTTACTCACACCAACTTACCTTGCACCTCCACCCATCCCTCTCTATCTACATTATCACTTCCCCATCTCACAAGTTACCCCCATCCTACTGCAAGCATACCAACTAACAACACACAAGGGTAGGCACTTGAGAGGTTTAGCCAATGTACATGTGACGTTTCTGGTAATGTGTTGTCATACAGTGAAATCTATATTTTCAACACTGCCCCTTATTGGACAGATCTGTGCGCACCTTGAGAAGTGTCTTACTGAGTTCCAGTGAATGTTGAGACATATCTTCCCCACCCCCAGCTATAGTGATGAGTGTGTAATGAAGGTTCACCAGACTGGTTCCTGGGATGGGGGGATTGTCCTATGAGGAGAGATTGAGTCTGTAATGTATATACCTTTAAGGGGGGGAACTACTTTTTACAGCTCATGTATACTGTAGTACCGGCAGTGACCACACCTGTATATAGCACTGAGTAGTAATCTGTACAGTCAGTTGCAGTGTGAGCCACGTTGAGTAAACACCTGTTGTACCGTTCTCCACAGTCTGTGTCTTATTATACACGGACGCAACATTGGCAACGAGGCAGGTTCGAACCTACCTGCAACTCTGCATCACCTCCCGGGGATTCGTTCCTGGAGATCAGTGGATTGGAGGTCAAGGCCAGAGACTCGGGCGTCGACCACGGGCAACCGCCCAGTCATCCAGCAGAGACTCGAGAATTGCAGGGGAGGCTGTCGAGAGCCAGGCTTGGCTTTCCAGTCGAGGTGGTCCAGCAAAACGGGCTGGCAACAGGTAGTGCACAGACCCTTCCCGGACAGCGGTGGGCTAGAGCCCGACCGAGCGGCACAGCAAAGGGCCGAGCAGCGTTGACGGGGGAGAGAGAGAGAGGGCAGAGCGCACAGGGCACAGCCGGTGTTCAGGGGCCGAGCAGCGTCGAAGAGAGGGAGAGAGAGATGCGCAGAAACCCGTGAGGCACCGCCATTGACACGATGACCGTCGAGAGCAGCGTTGGCAGCAGCGCAGGAGAAGCACGCGAAACCTACAGGGCGCCGCCATTGCCACGAGAACTGCCGGGAGCGGCGTTGGCAGCAGCGGGGGAGGAAGGACAGCGCGGGAGACGCCATTTTAAGCCATTGGGAGACGCCATTTTAAACCACACCCAAAATGCCTAAGAGTGGCAGTATCACCGCATTTGACAATGAAGTCGAAGATTGGACTACATATGTCGAGCGAATAGAGGTGCACTGCAAGGCAAATGAGGTGTCAGATGACAAGAAAGTGTCGGTATTGTTAAATTTATTGGGTGCAAAGACGTATGGTTTATTACAAAATCTAGTAACCCCAACGAAGCCAATGGAAAAGAGTTTTGAAGACATAGTAACGATACTACAGGAACATTTAAACCCCACACTGCTGCTGATAGCAGAAAGATTCAAGTTTCACAAATGGAACCAGCATAAGGATGAAAGCAATGCTGATTATTTAACAGAACTGCGCAAACTATCGAAACACTGCCAGTTTGGAGCGGGACTGGCAGATACCTTAAGGGACAAGTTTGTGTGCGGGCTTCAAAGTGAAGGAACCCAGAAACGGCTTTTATCTGAAAAGGACCTTACGCTGGAAAAGGCTTTCAGCATTGCAGTATCATATGAAGCAGCAGCACGGGGCGCTGCAGAGATACAACAGAGACCGCAAGAATATGGCACAAACAAAATGTCATATTGAACAGAGAAGTGCTATCGCTGCGGCAGAACACCACACGACCAGAATGATTGCTGGTTCAAAGACAAAGTGTGCAGACAGTGTGGAAAAGTAGGACACATAGCACGAGTCTGCAGGTCGGGAAAGAAAACCAGCAATAAGAAACCTACCAAAGGAAAGTACAAGAAGGTACATAACATGACGGAGAATAGTTCAGACGAACAAAAGAGTGATAACGACTCCGAAAGCAGGGAACTGAGTTGTCTGAAACTACATAATGTGATCACAACGGAGGATCACCGAACCATTTGGGTCACTCTCAAGATAGCAGGAGTCCAGGTAAAGATGGAATTGGACACAGGATCAGCCCTAACAGTCATAAACCGACGGGACTACGAGCGGCTATTCTCACACATACCCTTGAGAGACACAAAAATTATTTTGAAGACGTACACGGGGCAAAAAGTCTACCCCAAAGGAAAAATAAGGGTGACAGTTATATATAGCGGTAAGGAAATACCAAAACTAGACCTGTATGTATTGCAAGATGGAGGACCACCATTACTGGGACGTGAATGGATCCGGAAAATACAACTGGATTGGCATTCCATACAGGCACTGACTCTGGCTGACAAAAAGGATGATGACGCCACAACTGGGCGACTGTCAAAGATCCTAACTGACGCGAAAGAAGTGCTCCAGCAAGGACTCGGAACACTAAAAGGCATGACAGCGACGATTAAAATTGAAGAAAACGCAAGGCCAACATTTTTTAAGGCCAGACCGGTACCTTATGCGATCTGCCCAGCCGTAGAAGCAGAGCTGGAGAGTCTGGAACGTTCAGGTGTACTGTCCAAGGTAGACTGGAGCGAGTGGGCTACACCCATCATCCCTGTGATGGAAAAGTTGTTGAGCAGCACGCCTGGGGAACCAAGGAAGGTTCGCATCTGTGGGGACTTTAAGGTAACAGTGAACCCGATCCTTCACATTGTACAATATCCACTTCCGCGGATTGAAGATATTTTTGCCTCGCTATCTGGAGGGAAACACTTCACGAAGATTGATCTGGCCCAGGCGTATCTGCAAATGGAGGTAGAAGAAGCATCAAAAAAATACCTCACAATCAACACCCATAAAGGTCTCTACCAATACAACCGGCTGGTATTCGGGGTAGCATCAGCTCCGGCTATTTGGCAGAGGGCAATGGAACAAGTCCTGCAAGGGATCCCAGGGACCCAGTGTTATTTGGACGACATCCTGGTCACGGGCGAAAATGACAGTGATCACCTTGCCAACCTGGAGCAGGTGCTCACTAGATTGCAGGAATATGGGCTCCGAGCTAACCGCCCCAAATGCGAGTTTTTTAGAAAACAGATCTCGTATTGTGGCCACGTTATCGATAAAGAGGGGTTACATAAGTCCCCAGAGAAGATTGAGGCAGTAGTCAAGGCTCCAGCACCGAAAAATGTGTCACAACTGAGGTCGTTCCTCGGGCTGGTAAACTACTACCATAGGTTCTTGCCAAATTTGTCTTCAATACTACACCCACTGAACACCCTACTGCAAACTGGGGTGCCATGGAAGTGGAGTGACGAATGTAGACGAGCTTTCCAGAAGAGCAAAACACTAATCACATCGAAAGAGGTATTGGCCCATTACAACCCGGCATTACCAATTTGGTTGGCATGTGATGCGTCACCCTACGGCATTGGAGCGGTGCTGTCGCACAAATTCTCGGACGGCTCAGAGAGGCCAATAGCCTTTGCGTCACGATCACTAACCTCAGCCGAGTGTAACTACGCCCAGATTGACAGGGAGGCCCTCAGCCTAGTGTGGGGAGTGAAAAAGTTCAATCACTATCTGCACGGGCAGAAATTCACCTTGCTGACTGATCACCAGCCTCTTGTCTCCATTTTTAATCCGAAGAAGGGCGTTCCGGTGATGACTGCGCAACGACTACAAAGATGGTCACTTTTTCTAGGGGCACACTACTATGAGATTGAATATAAGGGCACGAAACAGCATGGAAATACTGATGGGCTATCACGCCTGCCACTGCCTACTGCGGAGGAAGCACCAGCAGTGGATCCTGTCGAAATATTCCATTCGACTATAGTTGAATACCTACCGGTAACTAACGCTTGTATCGAAAAGGAAACCCGAAATGACCCGACACTGTCTCGGGTATATGATTTGACGGTGAAGAGATGGCCAGCACATGGCGACTCACTGTTGCCAGCGTTCTCGACAAGAAGAGAACAGCTGTCAGTGTGCCGGGGGACCTTGATGTGTGGATCCCGGGTGGTAATTCCACCCAAGTTAAGGGATAGAGTCATAGAGTCATAGAGTTTTACAGCCCAGAAAGAGGCCCTTCGGCCCATCGTGTCTGCGCCGTCCATCAATCCCTGTCCAGTCTAATCCCATTTTCCAGCATTTGGTCCATAGCCTTGTATGCAATGGCATTTCAAGTGCTCATCCAAATGCTTCTTGAATGTTGTGAGGGTTCCTGCCTCTACCACCCTTTCAGGCAGTGAGTTCCAGATTCCAACCACCCTCTGGGTGAAAAAGTTCCTCCTCAAATCCCCTCTAAATCTCCTGCCCCTTACCCTGAATCTATGCCCCCTTGTTATTGACCCCCCTACTAAGGGGAAAAGTTCCTCTTTGGATATATTTCTTAAGGCTAAAGGGATCAAAGGGTATGGGGAGAAAGCAGGGACCGAGTACTGAATTTGGATGATCAGCCATGATCGCATTGAATGGCAGAGCAGGCTCGAGGGGCCGAATGGCCTACTCCTGCTCCTATCTTCTATGTTTCTATGGGACCCAAGGTATCCTTGCAGAGCCTGGAGGTATACTCCTGCTCCTCCTGGCCCACACGGATTCCATATAAAAAATATTTATTTAAACTTACCTTGGCCTCTGCTGGGCACTCTGTGGACTTCCGCCCTGGTTGAAATGTATGGGGTTGGTGGGAACGGTGCGGCCTTGGACCAGTTAGGGGACTCTGATTTTAACAGTTTCCCCATGCCAGCCTCACTGGGCAAGGGAGGGAGGGGGGGTGTTAAAATCGACCCCAAATCCCCGAATGTTGACCTTCATGTGACTGTTGTTGACTATCCCTCTCTATCTATCTCTGGTTTCAGGTAGATTACACCAGTTGAACATAACTAAGAAATACTTTTCAAAAAATGATTAGGGCCAACTAAATTTAAATATATGGCTCTTTAATTGAAAAATCAAACGTATACACCAATAAACACTACAAGTTGCTTGTATTTGATTTAAACACCTTGGCCCCTTCCTTAGACTCCTGGCCAGGCACAAGATCAATATTCTGCGATGATTGTAGCAAAACAAGGTGGGCCATTTTCTGGGAATAGGCCTGATTTTTAACCCCATGTGTACTATGACAAAGAAAGAAGCCAATTCCATGATAAATTATTGACAAAAATGCTTCACCTTTGTCACAGCTGGTATGTCCAAAAATGCAAGACTCCCTCAGTACTACATTGGGGTATTAACTTAGATTATGCACTTGAACTCCTGGTAAAGGGTTTGAACAGACAAGTTTCTGGTCAGCTTCTCTTAGTTGGTGAGAGTACACCAATAAGACAAGCTGGCAGATTAGCTTTACTATTGGCTTTAGAAGGTTCCACATCTGAATTTTCTCTCCTGTCCTGAAGATGTGGATTCATATTTGGATGTAGTTCAACAGGTGTGGCTGTCTCCTGTACCTCAATTAAGAGGCTGTTCTTTTATATATACATCTAACCATGAGTGTTGGTAGGATGCTTGAAGGAGTGTCCACCACTACCATACTCGATCCTGCCCGCTTCTAACATCCATAATCGCACAACTTCCTTTAGAGGTCTCTAGACCGTGATCATGAGCAGGAATAACAACAGAAAATGCTGGAAAAACTCAGCAGGCCAGGCAACATCCGTGGAGAGAGAAATCAAGTCAACGTTTCAGGTCGAAACCCTTCGTCAGGACTGAAGAAGCACAGGAAATGAAACATTAAAAGGCCAGTTTGGGGACTGGGAAATGGGGATGAGAGAACAAAAGAGAAGTGAAGAGACATTAAGAGGTATTCAAAACGAGACGAGATGGTGATAGGACTAGTGGAGAGACAAAAGACGGCTCTAGGTGAGGTGTGAAATGCGATGGCAGAATGAGAGACAGCTGCCATGTGGGAGAGAAAAGAAAGGGGAAGGGCCAAAACAAAGGTGTGGATAAAAAATAAGTAAAAATGTAATAGGGGCTGAGGTTATGATCTGAAATTGTTGAACTCGATATTGAGCCCGGAAGGCTGTAAAGTGCCTAATCGGAAGATGAGGTGCTGTTCCTCGAGCTTACGCTGAGCTTCCGTGGAACAATGCAAGAGCCCGAGTACAGTGAGGTCTGAGTGGGAATGGGGCGGTGAATTAAAATGTCAGGCGACCGGAAGCTCGGGGTCACCCTTACGGACTGAATGGAGGAAAAAAAAAGCGGAACTTCTCTTTTGTTCTCCCATCCCCATTTCCCAGCCCCCAAACTGGCCTTTTAATCTGTTTCATTTCCTGTGCTTTTTCAGTCCTGACGAAGGGTTTCGACCTGAAACATTGACTCTATTTCTCTCTCCACAGATGTTGCCTGGCCTGCTGAGTTTTTCCAGTATTTTCTGTTGTTATTTCGGATTTCCAGCATCCGCAGTATTTTGCTATCATGAGCAGGAACCCTGGTTAACTTCTTCCCCCTTCCTATCTGAGGGTACAGGAACCAACTGTTGTGGCACTGCTGTTTCCTGATGAATAAGATCAGTAGACTGCCCGGGCATTGAACCGAGGACCTTCCTGGTCTCTGGCTCAGTTCTACACTGCGCCGTACACTTGCTAATAGAAACTATTGAGCATCAGAAGCTTGTGTGATATTCAGACTATATTAAGGAAGGAAAACAAACAATTGTAGTTTAACTTCTTAGTTTCAACATGTTATAAATAACTTGATCAAGTAAATTTCAGTTTTAATTAATTATGCAAAATATATGGGGCTAGATTTTCAGTATAGACAGTTTTGGGGCGCTAAGCTTAGCGCCCGCCCGAAGTTATCGCCCGCCCCAAAGTAGCGCCCCGTTGCCGGAAATTCAGTGGCTTCGCCCTAAGAGGTTGGTGGAGCGCTAAAAGAGGCGTTCCACTAGTATCTTTAGGCGCTAAGCCGGCGGTGGAGAGCGCAACACCCGAGCTCGGGCGCAGCGCACGGCAGACACTCTGGTGCCAGTGAGCTCTTAAAGGGGAAGGGTGCATGTATTTTTTTCAAATGCAAAGTCTGGGGGGAAACGGGATTAAGAGGAGGAGGAGGAGGAGGAGGAGGAGGAGGAGGAGGAGGAGATGATGATGATGATGCGGAAACATAAATAGACCGTTCACAACAACACTGCTTACTTCCACACAACACATGCAGAGTGCCTTTTGTACGAGTGCCCTTTAATTTGCGCTCCCCAGGGTGTGTTGCGTTCCATTTTACAAACGCTCTGGACGCCAGCCGCACAATGGGACGGTCCGACTGAAGTTTGGATTCGGGGCGGCCAAAGGGCGTTGCACGAGGATGTGACGTCATTTTCTGCGCGCGCATCCGGGCGGCCGCTAAACTTTGCGCCGGCGCTAACGGGCAACTTAATTTGGGGCGGGGCGCAAACTGCGCTGCGCCCAGGCGCTACACGCATAGCGCCCAAAAATCACTTCTCTTAAGGCGCTAACTGCTGGCGCAAGCAACTGAAAATCTAGCCCATAGTCTTTTGGAAATTTATTTTTTCTAAAGAGAATTCTTCACTAGTGGATTTTCAAATAATCTGCTTGTAACATTCGGACTTTATATTACCAGCAGCGCTCATTATATATTGTGTGCTTTTATATTAGATGCACAATTCTAACACAAATAAGTCAATCTACAAGATGAAGTTTATACAGTAGCTGAATCCCGCTGCAGGTAAAGTTGTTTTCAACCATAGTAAGTTTAGTGTTTGTCTTTTATCAATTGATGTGGAATTATTAGAAGACGCTTAGAAAGTTGATACCATTAAATAGTTAAGGAGAAGAGTTGCTTTAAACAATTAGAAGTTTTGTTTTAATCTTCCAGGTCATAAATCTACATTTTTTTTCACCAAGAATGGTGTCCATTTGAAAAGATGATAAATAAAACATCGAGAGTCAGCGGCCAGGCATCCTACGAAACCCAGGCAGTGAGGACCTGCGGGAAGGAGGGAGGAGGACAGTAGGAGTGTGTGTGTGTGTGTGTGTATGTGTGCTCGGCCGATGTAGCAGAGCCTGGTCTCCAATTGTCTTGGATCCCCTTGCCATTGGACCAAGGCCTTGCTCTGTCAAGCCCATGTGGTAGCTGGTGTGCAACGGCCACCCCACGTTAAAAGAATTCACGCACAGGCATCTTCCACCCTTTAAAATGAAGTTCGGGACCTGGAATGTCAGGACCCTCATGGCTCGCATTGGACTCATCAGTCACCTGAGAACTCATTTTTAATGTGGAAGCAAGTCATCCTCGGTTCCGAGGGACTGCCTAAGAAGAAGAAGGGAAATAACATAAAAGAAGGAAAGAACTTTTATATAAATCACATTTATATTGTACTTTTTAAGCATTTTGAAATGTGTCTAACTGCTTCACACAGTGGATTACTTTTGGGAGTGCAGAGACTGTGGGCAAATACAAAGTTCGACTTGTTGTATTCTGAATGAACGGATAGTTCTGCCAGTGGACATGGGTTTTATACCATGCAGTGATGCTACCCTTTTCAGCTGGGTTAAATGACCAGGATTGCCACACATGTAATGCACAACCACTACGTCTAGCAAGCCTTACTTGTACCATGTGTCCCTGCTTGTAGGAGCAGCACTGGTACTTTATTTCCCTGCTGTTGTCATTCCCTCACAGATTGCCAGTCCCTGGAAGCAGCGAGAGAATCGGCAAATTTGAATAAAATGGCAGAACCTCTCAATTTTAGCAGTGGGTGGCGTGGTGATTTATACTACATTTGGGGCACATTACAGCCTGAGAACGTTACAGATCTGTGAAGCTCCATGTTTCACTTGTTTGTATTTTAAAACATGAAGACATGAGTGTAAGTTATTAGGCTCTGTCACTGTGCGTTGTATATAAAAATTGTTTCACGGGGGGGGGGAAAAACACTCGGGGGTGAGGGTTTGAGAGGATGCACCTAAGCACACAGTGAGATCACCTGATCCGAGACAAATGTATGTGTGAAAAGGTAAATAACAACAGAAAATGCTGGAAAAACTCAGCAGGCCAGGCAACATCCGTGGAGAGAGAAATAGAGTCAACGTTTCAAGTCAAAACCCTTTGTCAAGACTGAAAAAGCACAGGAAATGAAACAAATTAAAAGGCCAGTTTGGAGGCTGAGAGAGAACAAAAGAGAAGTGAAGAGACATTAAGAGGTATTGAAAACAAGACGAGATGGTGATAGGACTAGTGGAGACAAAAGACGGCTCTAGATTAGGTGTGAAATGCGCTGGCAGAATGGGAGACAGCTGCCATGTGGGAGAGAAAAAAAGGGGGGAAAGGGCCAAAACAAAGGAGTGGATAAAAAATATAAATAAAAATGTAATGGGGGCCGAGGTTATGATCTGAAATTGTTGATCTCGACATTGAGTCTGGAAGGCTGTAAAGTGCCTAATCGGAAGATGAGGTGCTGTTCCTTGAGTTTACGGTGAGCTCCTGTGGAACAATGCAAAAGCCCGAGTACGGTGAGGTCTGAGTGGGAATGGGGCGGTGAATTAAAATGACAGGCGACCGGAAGCTCGGGGTCATCCTTACGGACTGAACGGAGGTGTTCCGCAAAGCGGTGTAATTGTGTGTGAAAAGGTATGCAGCATATATTGAAGAGCTACTTAAATTTCCCCACTGACAGCACAAACCATTTTGTATTCTGCCCCTGCGTCGTCAATACTTTGCCAATTTATTTTGATCAATTAAATTATATGAATTGACGTTTTTATATTGTTAATTTACATGCCGCAAGGATAACGAAGGTCAGCTAAGTCCTCATTCACTCTGTTCCCTGCCAGTTGAACCGCTTGAATCTGGCAAAATCGAGGCCATGCTGAGGCCCCCTGGGGCTGATTAAAAGCCTGGGGTTTAATTTTGCCTTCCCAGAGGCTTTTACTGTCTCTCTCTCGCTTTGATCCTTTCTCTCAAAGTTGCTATATCTCTGATTTTTGCTTCTTTTGATTCTAGAAGGTAGGAGCATTGAGTGGTGTGCGTCTTGAAGGGATAATACAAAGCAATGTCTCTGGGTAGTTTTATTTGGGGATTTAGCTGATTTTCCCAGGCTTGATCATAACAGGAGCTTCTGAAGAGTGCCATTAATGATGACACTAATTCAAACAAAGAAAGATGCACAGACTAAAGAATTACTGTGTCACTTTTTTCAAAGCCAGTGAAACCTAAAATACTGAAGGAGCAAGTCAACTCAAGCTTTCATCTGTTGCAATGGAAATCAGCCAGGCTTGCTTAAATTTTACAATCATCAATGTACTGGATATTCGTCCTGAGGAGGAACGTTTTCTCAGTTCAGGCACCCAGTGAAATTATCCACCTTGTGTTGTAGTGGTATGTCGTCATTATGCATTGCCTTTATGGCCTTTTTAAAGGTCTGAACAAACCTCTCAGCCAATCCATTTGTGGCTGGATGATATGGGGCAGATGTGTAATGCTTCACCCCATTATTCCTCAGAAACCTCCGGAAATCCTCTGACACAAACTGTGGCCCATTGTCGGAGCAAATCTGTTCTGGCAAGCCATTCCTGGTGAAGATGGTCTGTAGGACTGCAATAGTTTTCTCCGTGGTGGTGGAGGACATTTTGATGACCTCTGGCCATTTCGAATGGGCGTCCACAGCGATTAGGAACATTGAGTCCATAAATGGACCAGCAAAATCAATGTGTACCCATTGCCATGGAGATGAGGGCTCTTATGTTCATTAATAAATAGACATTCTTATTATGAACACAGCTAGCTTTTGCTAGACACTTTTATTGAGCCCATGTGGACTAGGTACAGTATCTGTAGAGGCTTCCATCTTGACTGCTGCCTTGTGGTAGCCTATTGCCTCATGGGTAATGTAGTCTTAATATACATACAGCTGGGTAGTGTAGTCTTATATATATATATCTCTACACAGCTCTACGGCTCCACCTAGTGTCCACTATAGAATGACATGTTATTGATCATTACATCCCACTTTTTTTGAGGTTTAACAAAATCAATATCAATCAACTTTCAAGAAAACAATAAAGATAATATCAGTAACACTTTTGTTAGTGCTCTATAAACATAAACATTTTCAAAACAGTCAACACATTTTCAAAGCTTTACATTGTACTCAAAGATTAAGTCTATCAGGCTTTTTTACTTCACGTGTGGATCTTCTCAACACGGGTAAGTCTGATGTGTCTTCATGAGATTGTTCTGGCGGTGAATGACAAGATGCAGTTGCGGCATTGTCATCAATCTGCTCTTGTATAGATCGAGGTCTCCTTGCGATCTTTGCTTGGAGAGGGTTTCAGTGTTTCCTTCACTCTTCATGCCATAACTCTCAATGTAGTCAATGCACTCTCGAAAAACTGCTGGCATCTGGATCCCAACATACAGCATAGTCCTCTCAGCAGCCTCGGCTAATGGAACACCAAAGATTGGCCTGAGGGAAGAAGGAGTATCCACCGGAACTGCTTCCTGCTCTGGTGCAGGCTTCTTCTTTTACTTTTTCTCTTTCCACTGCTTAACAACACCTGCTGCGGTTATATCTTTGGACTTTTTCTCCTTGTGTTTTTCCTCTTTGTACTTTTCTTCCTTTGGCTTCTCTTTGACCTTAAAGTCTTTTTCTTTCTTCTTGGAGAAACTAGGCTTTTTGAAGACATGGATACCCTTTGGCCTTTTCATCCTTGATGGGCTCTCTGCTTCATCACCTGAGTCATCTGGTCTGCTTATGGCACAGTTTATACGGTAGACTCTCTTGACCAGTTCTAAGTCTTCACAAGCTTTGTCACCTAGTATCGAATCAAGTCTTTCAGCCACAACAGAAAACATGAGATGATGCACTTTGTCTTTGACTGTCACTTTAAGTCTGCATACACCTAAGCTATCTATTTTCTGTCCATTATAGCTCTTCAGTAATACTGACTTTTTCTGTATTTTGGGCTTTTCTTTCATATTTTTTATGACACTCATACTGATTAAGTTTGCTTCTGCCCCAGTGTCCAGTTTCAATGTAATTAATGCTCCATTTATCTGCAGTGGGATCATCCATTTGTCCACTTTTACTGCATTGACTTTATGTTCAGCATTGTCCATTTCTGAGGGCTGCACATTTTCTGTATCTTTTTTGATATCGTCACATGACACCATTCCTACAAAAAATGTCTCACTTAAATCAGTGTCCTCAATCACATTAACTTGTTGCCCTTTCGTTGTTTTTACTTTTGAAAAGTATTGTTTGGCAAAGTGATTCTTTCCATTACACTTTGTGCACATTTTTCCAAACGCTGGGCATTGTTTTAACTGGTGTTTGTAACCACAGCGTTTACAATTAAAAATGTCATCCTCCGATTGCTTTTCATTTCTGTTCTGCCCACGTTTCTTCCCCTTGTAGGACACAGCACCGACAGCAGCATTATCACTCATTACAATCGCATCATTATTGATTTCACTGAAAGTCTTCGCGTGTTTTCGAGCTAGCTCGCTGGCTTGGCATATTTTCACTGCATTTTCCAAATTTAGTTCGGTTTCTCTCAACAGACGTTCCCTGAATTTTTTATCATGAATACCAAACACAATCTGGTCACGAATCATGGATGATTTCAGCTCAGAGAAATTACATGTCTGTGCTTTCAGTTTCAGATCAGTTATAAAGCTATCAAAAGTCTCATTTTGTTGCTGTGTCTGAGAACGGAAGATATATCTTTCATACGTCTCATTCTTTTTGGGAGAGCAATGTGCATCAAATTTTTTTAGCACATCTTCTAATTTTTCTCTGTTCTCCTCTGGATTAAATACAAATGTATTAAATACCTCTATCGCCTGTGGGACTGCAATCGTAAGCAGCAACGCTATCTTCCTTGCATCTGGCTTCGTACCGAATCCGATGGCAGCAATGTAGAGTTCGAATTGTTGTTTAAAAATCCGCCAATTGTAGTCGACATTTCCCTCGAGATTCAAACGCTCTGGTGGCTTCAAATTCTCCATGTCGCTTTTCACAATTTTTTAGCAGATATTTACAACTCTTGGTATCCTGGTACCATCTTATGTTCATTAATAAATAGACATTCTTATTATGAACACAGCTAGCTTTTGCTAGACACTTTTATTGAGCCCATGTGGACTAGGTACAGTATCTGTAGAGGCTTCCATCTTGACTGCTGCCTTGTGGGTAGCCTATTGCCTCATGGGTAATGTAGTCTTAATATACATACAGCTGGGTAGTGTAGTCTTATATATATATATCTCTACACAGCTCTACGGCTCCACCTAGTGTCCACTATAGAATGACATGTTATTGATCATTACAAGGGCCACTCCCATGGATGTAGCGGGGCCTGTGGTGGAGCATTTTGGACCTTCTGGCATCCTGTGCATCTCTTGGTCATATCCTCGATTTCTTTATCGATTCCCGGCCACCACACAAATGCCCTGGCTAGGCTCTTCATTTTTACCCCTCCCAGATGACCTTTCTGAAGCTCATTGAGCACTCTATCTCTCAACTTGGGTGGAATTACCACTCGGGATCCACACATCAAGGTCCCCCGGCACACTGACAGCTGTTCTCTCCTTGGCGAGAATGCTGGCAACAGTGAGTCGCCATGTGCTGGCCATCCCTTCACCGTCAAATCATAGACCCGAGAGAGTGTCGGGTCATTTCGGGTTTCCTTCTCTATACTTGAGTTTGTAACCGGTAGACATTCGACTATGGTCGCATGGAATATCTCAACAGGGTCCACTGCAGGTGCTTCCTCTACCGTAGGCAACGGTAAGCGCGACAGCCCATCAGCATTTCCATGCTGTTTCGTACCCTTGTACTCTATGTCGTACTGATGTGCCCCTAGAAAAAGTGACCATCTTTGCAGCCATTGCGCCGTCATCACCGGAACGCCCTTCTTTGGGTTAAAAATGGAGACCAGGGGCTGATGATCAGTCAGTAGGGTGAATTTCTGCCCGTGCAGATAGTGATTGAACTTCTTCACCCCCCACACCAGGCTGAGGGCCTCCCTGTCAATCTGGGCGTAGTTACGCTCGGCTGAGATTAATGAGCGCGACGCAAAGGCTATTGGCCTCTCTGAACCATCAGGGAATTTGTGTGGCAGCACTGCTCCGATGCCGTAGGGAGACGCATCACATGCTAACTGAATTGGTAGTGTTGGATTGTAGTGGGCCAATACTTCTTTTGAAGTGATTAGGCATTTACATTTCTGAAAGGCACGCTTACACTCATCACTCCATTTCCATGTTACTCCAGTTTGCAGTAGGGTGTTCAGTGGGTGCAGAATTGTAGATAAATTCGGCAAGAACTTATGGTAGTAGTTCACCAACCCGAGGAACGACCTCAGTTGCGACACATTTTCCGGTGCTGGAGCCTTGACTACAGCCTCAATCTTGTCTGGCGACTTATGCAACCCATCCTCATCAATCATGTGGCCACAATACAAGATTTGTCTCCTGAAGAACTCGCATTTGGGGCGGTTGGCTCGTAGCCCATATTTCTGTAATCTCGTGAGCACCTGCTTCAGGTTGGCAAGGTGTTCACTGTCATTTTCGCCCGTAACCAGGATGTCGTCCAAATAACACTGGGTCCCCGGGATCCCTTGCAGGACTTGTTCCATCGCCCTCTGCCAAATAGCCAGGGCTGATGCTACCCCGAATACCAGTCGATTGTACTGGTAAAGGCCTTTGTGAGTGTTTATCGTGAGGTATTTCCTAGACGCTTCTTCCACCTCCATTTGTAGATACGCTTGGGCCAGATCAATCTTTGTGAAGTGTTTCCCTCCAGATAGTGAGGCGAAAATATCTTCTATCCATGGAAGTGGATATTGTACTGTGTGCAGGACTGGGTTCACAGTTACCTTGAAGTCCCCACAGATGCGAACCTTCTTCGGTTCCCCAGGCATGCTGCTCAATGATTTCTTCATTACAGGAACGATGGGTGTGGCCCACTCGCTCCAGTCCACCTTGGACAGCACACCTGAACACTCCAGACTCTCCAGCTTTGCTTCAACGGCTGGGTGGATCGCGTAAGGTACCGGTCTGGCCTTAAAAAATTTTGGGTTTGCGTTATCTTCGATTTTTATCATTGCCGTTACTCCTTTTAGAGTCCCAAGTCCTTGTTGGAACACCTCTTTCGCGTCAGTTAGAATTTTTGACAGTCGTCCAGGTGTGATGTCATCATCCTTGTTATCAGTCACAGTTAGCGCCTGAATGGAATGCCAATCCAATTGTATTTTTCGGATCCATTCACGTCCCAATAATGGTGGTCCTCCATCTGGTAGTATATATAGATACAGTTTCTGTGTTTCCTTGCCGTTGTATTCAACTGGCCCCCTTATTTTTCCTCTGGGGTAGACTTTTTGCCCCGTGTATGTCTTCAATACAATGGACGTGTCCTTCAAGGGTATGTGTGAGAATAGCCGCTCATAGTCTCGTCGATTCATAACAGTTAGGGCTGATCCTGTGTCCAATTCCATCTTTACCGGGGACCCTGCTATCATGAGGGTGACCCAAATGGTTCGGTGATCCTCCTTTGCAATCATGTTGTGTAACTTTAGACAACTTAGTCTCCTGCTCCCAGAGTCCTTATCACTCTCCTGATCTTCCGAACTACTGTCTGTCAATTTCTTTACTTTCTTGTACTTTCCCTTAGTAGTTCTTGTAGTGTTGGTTTTCTTTCCCGACCTGCAGACTCTTGCTATGTGTCCCATTTTCCCACATTGCCTGCATACTTTGTCCTTAACCCAGCAGTCCTTCTGATCATGGGTTGTTCTGCCGCAGCGATAGCACTTTTCTGCTCCATACGCCATTTCGTTAGCGCTGTATTCCTGTGGTTTCTGTTGTATTTCCGCAGCTCCCCGTGCTGCTGCTTCGTAGGGTACTGCCACGCTGAAAGCCTGTTCTAGCGTCAGGTCCTTTTCCGAAAGTAGTCGTTTCTGGGTTCCTTCACTCTGGAGCCCGCAGACAAACTTATCCCGCAAGGTGTCTGCCAGTCCTGCTCTGAACTGGCAGTGCTTCGATAACTTGCGTAGTTCCGTAAGATAGTCAGCATTGTTCTCATCTTTGTGCTGGTTTCTTTTATGGAACTTGAATCTTTCTGCTATCAGCAGCAGTGTAGGGTTTAGGTGTTCCTGTAAGATATTAACAATCTCTTCAAAACTTTTCTCCATTGGTTTAGCTGGGATAATTAAATTCCGCAATAGGCCGTACGTTCTCGCGCCCATCAAATTTAATAATACCGACGCCTTCTTTCCATTGGCCACCTCATTGGCATTGCAGTACACTTCAATTCTTTCCACATACGTGGTCCAGTCTTCTACCTCGTTGTCGAAAGCAGTGATACTGCCACTCTTCGGCATCTTGGGTGATTTAAAATGGCGCCTCCCGTGCTTTTTCTTCTTCCCCAATGTAATAAAATGGCGCCTCCCACGCTTTTCCTCCTTCCCCAATGGAATAAAATGGCGCCTCCCACGCTTCTTCCCCTTGCTGCCACGCTGCTCCTAGCGTTCTACAGGGTAATGGCGGTGACCCGCGGCTTCGGCGCGTCTCACTTTTCCTTCCCCGCATTCTATCCTCTCCACACTGCCCTGTTCTTGAGCACCGACTGCGCCCTGTGCGCTCTACCCTCTCTCTCTCTCTTCCTCCTGACGACGCTGCACGGCCCCTTTGCAGAGCCGCTCGATCGAGCCCGAGCCCGCCGCAGTCCGGAAGGGTCAGCGCACTACCTGCTACCAGCACAACTTGCTGGAACACCTCGACTGGGGAGCCAGGCCCAGCTCTCCACAGCCTCCCCTGCAACTCTCCGATGGATCCCTGGGCGGTTGCCCGCAGTCGACGCCCGCCGTTCTGACTTCGACCTCCAAGAAGCTTCTCTTCAGGGAAAAGATCCCCGTGAGGTGATGCAGTACTGCAGGTGAGTTCAAACCTGCCCGTCGCCAGTGTAGTGTCCGAGGATCAATAATACTCAGACTGCAGGAGAACAATAAAACAGGTATTTACTGAACAGAGAGTAATTCAAGGCTGAAATACAGAAGCCTGCTATGGCTTTATATACAGGGGTGGTCACTGCCGGTACTGCAGTATAGAATCAGTTCTTCTCTTAAAGGCATATACACAACAGTTGGCTCACTGTGATTTTTTTTTTATTCCACTGCCCTCACCAGCCATCTCTGAGTAAGATTGTCAGTTTTGTGCCAAACAAGAGCAAGTTTTCTACTGTGGACCCATGGCCACTGAGAGTGAGATTGAGCCTGCTCAAACTGATATCATACAGATATAGGCCATTCCCCATAAAGTTCCATCTAATTGATGCAACTTGGAAACAAATAGTTGAAACAAGGGAAGTATAGAATATGGAACACCAGCCATTCTTGTACTGCTCGTGCAAGCTTTGGCCACTCTAGACCAATGGACTTCTTCACCTTATTCAGGTAATTTTGTTATTAATCAATCTTAGTAGTGTGAGTAACAGATTTCCCCTATCTCCTCCAATCCCAGAGCCATCACTTTGGCCTAACACATAGATTGGTTGTTCTCTCTCTAATAGCTTGTCGCAGATGAAAGCTTGTATTTAATGTTTCAAAGACCTGAAGTAATTGCAGATACTGTTCATTTGTGAGTAGAGGCCATTGGCTGCACTATGGAGACTGGCTGGTTGTCCTCCATGCCCCTCTCCCTCCCACCCCCACACCAACAGCTGTCTGCAGATCAAATTTGTGTATGCAACTTTACTTTGCCAACACAAAGGCAAAAGAATTCTTCATAATGCCGATAACAGAAACCCAGTTTAAATTTGCAGCTTAGCTGTCTATTTAAAATTCCATGTCGAAAAAGATGTGCTGAGAGGTTTTGTGGTTTGAACCAAGGCACAACCTGCAATTGTGTGGAACCTCTGTTCAACATCTTTTTGAACATCCTTTAGCAGACTTTGCTCCTGTTCTGTCTCTGCCTATACTGGGGGTTAACAAAAGAAAAAGAAAGACTTGCATTTCTATAGCGTCTTTCATGACCTCAGGTCATCCCAAAGCTCTTTACAGCCAATTAAGTACTTTTGAAGTGTAGTTACTATTGTAATGTAGGAAAAGCAGCAGCCAATTTGTGCACAGCAAGCTCCCACAAACAGCAATGTGATAGTGACCAGATAATCTGTTTTAGTGATGTTGATTGAGGGAGAAAGATTGGCCGGGACACCAGGGATAACTCCCCTGCTCTTGTTCGAAATAGTGCCATGGGATCTTTTATGCCCAACCAGGAAAGCAGACAGGACCTTGGTTTAATGTCTCATCCGAAAGACAGTGCGGCTGACAAGTCACATAACAAATCCATGTTAATCGTATTGCTCCCTTCTTGTAGTTCTGGGAATATATATTTGATACGCTTATCAATTACTTCATAAAAGGTGATGAGTCGAAGAAGAGATGATGAGTCGAAAGAAGAGATGAATAAGGCTTTTATTAGCTAAGAAGAGACCATGCTTCTTCGTGAGTGACTGAACAAGTCTGAACGAAACCCACACAGTGGTGGGTGGAGTCAGCTGAGGCATGCCTCCATACACAGCGCCACCCAGAGGTGGCAATATACAATACAGTGGTTTACCACATTCACCCCTTGTTTAATGTGAAGTCCGGCGGGGTGAAGGGTACTACAAGTTAAGTCTATCAGGAGGCCTTGTCTGACGTCCTGATCGTCGTGGTGGCGGCGGTGGTGTTACAGCATCCGACGTCGGGTCTGGTGTCTGGGTGGTTGGCGAAGATTCCTGGGGCTTTGGCATGCCGTCTGCAAGGGTTGGGTTGGGAGGGGTGGTGGGGGATAACAGTGGTAAGGGGGATAACGGTGGTAAGGGGGATAACGGTGGTAATTCAGGGGTACCCGAGGGTGCGAGATCTCGTATGGAGACCGTGTCCTCCCGCCCGTCTGGGTATGTCACCCAGGCATACTGGGGGTTGGCGTGTAGGAGGTGCACCCGCTCGACCAGGGGGTCCGTTTTATGCGTCCTCACGTGCCTCCGCAGTAGGACGGGCCCAGGAGAAGTCAACCATGCCGGTAGCGAGGTTCCCGATGTAGACTTCCGGGGGAAAACGAACATTTTCTCATGAGGGGTCGCATTAGTGGCAGTACAAAGCAGTGACCGAATGGAGCGGAGCGCTGCAGGGAGGACCTCCTGCCAGCGGGAGGTCGGAAGGCCCTTAGATTTTAGTGCTAAGAGGACTGCCTTCCAAACCGTCGCGTTCTCCCTTTCCACCTGGCCGTTCCCCCGGGGGTTGTAACTGGTGGTCCTGCTCGTGGCGATACCTCTTGTTAGCAGGTACTGCCGAAGTTCGTCGCTCATGAACGATGAGCCCCTGTCGCTATGTATATAGCTGGGGAACCCGAACAGAGCGAAGATGTCATTCAGACACTTGATGACCGTGGTACTGGTCATGTCTGGGCAAGGGATGGCAAAGGGGAAACGGAAGTACTCATCAACTATGTTGAGGAAGTACACATTGCGGTCAGCGGAGGGGAGGGGCCCTTTAAAATCGACGCTCAGGCGTTCGAAGGGGCGGGTGGCCTTGATCAGGCTTGCTCTGTCCGGCCTATAGAAGTGCGGTTTGCACTCGGCGCAGATTTGGCAGCTCTTGGTCATGGTCCTGACCTCCTCGATGGAGTAGGGCAGGTTACGGGATTTGATAAAATGGAAAAACCTGGTGACCCCCGGGTGGCAGAGGTCATTGTGGAGGGACTGCAGCCTATCACTCTGCGCGTTGGCGCATGTACCACGTGATAGGGCATCTGGGGGCTCATTGAGTTTCCCTGGCCGATACAAGATATCATAATTGTAGGTGGAGAGTTCGATTCTCCACCTCAAGATCTTGTCGTTCTTGATTTTACCCCTCTGCTTATTATTAAACATAAAAGCTACTGAACGCTGGTCAGTGAGCAGGGTAAATCGTTTCCCGGCCAGGTAATGCCTCCAGTGACGCACCGCTTCTACAATAGCCTGGGCCTCCTTTTCGACGGAGGAGTGTCTCGTCTCGGGGCCCTGGAGGGTCCTTGAGAAAAAGGCCACGGGTCTGCCCGCCTGGTTAAGGGTCGCGGCTAGGGCGAAGTCGGAGGCATCGCTCTCCACTTGGAAGGGGATGGACTCATCCACCGCGTGCATTGCGGCCTTCGCGATATCGTTCTTGATAAGAGTGAAGGCTGCACACGCCTCTGGTGTCAGGGGGAAGGAGGTGGCTTTGATGAGGGGCCTGGCTTTGTCTGCATAGAGGGGCACCCACTGGGCGTAGTAGGAGAAAAACCCCAGGCATCTCTTCAGTGCTTTTTGGCAGTGGGGAAGGGGTAGCTCCATTAGGGGGCGCATTCTGTCGGGGTCGGGCCCGATGACTCCGTTCTCCACCACGCAGCCGAGGATGGCCAGGCGCTTGGTGTGAAACATACATTTTTCCTTATTGTACGTTAGGTTCAGCCGTTGGGCCGTACGGAGGAAATTTGCTAGATTAACGTCGTGGTCCTGCTGGTCGTGGCCGCAGATGGTGACGTTATCCAAATAGGGGAAGGTTGCCCGCAGCGCGTTCTGGTCAACCATTCGGTCCATCTCCCTTTGGAAGACCGAAACCCCGTTGGTGACGCCGAAGGGGACCCTAAGGAAGTGGTAGAGGCGGCCGTTTGCCTCGAAGGCAGTATACTGGCGGTCCTCATGGCGGATGGGCAGCTGGTGGTACGCTGACTTAAGGTCGATGGTGGAGAATACTTTGTATTGCGCAATCTGATTGACCATATCAGATATGCGAGGGAGGGGGTACGCGTCCAGCTGGGTGTACCGGTTTATGGTTTGGCTGTAGTCGATTACCATGCGGCGTTTTGCAGTGGTTTTAACGACTACAACCTGGGCTCGCCAGGGGCTAGTGCTACCTTCGATAATGCCCTCCTTCAAGAGCCGCTCCACCTCAGAGCTGATAAAAGCTCTGTCCCCGGCACTGTACCGCCTGCTTTTGGTAGCGATGGGTTTACAGTCGCGGGTGAGGTTAGCGAACAGGGGAGGGGGGGGGACTTTTAATGTGGAAAGGCTGCAGGTGGTTTGCAGCGGGCGATTTAAAAGTTGTTGGTTGCAGACTGTGAGTGGGGGGAGGGGTCCACCGTATGCTAGTGTGACACTCTTAAGGTGGCACTGAAAATCCAACCCTAGCAGGACGGCAGCGCAAAGACGGGGCAGGACTAGCAGTTTAAATTTTTTATATTCAGTGCCCCCTACTGACAGGGTCACCACACAGTAGCCGCTGATGTCCATTGACTGGGACTTGGACGCCATAGAAATGCGATGGTGCATTGGCAGAATCGTGAGGGAGTGGCTACGTACCGTGTCGGGGTGGACGAAACTCTCTGTGCTCCCGCTGTCGATCAGGCAACTGGTGGCGCGGCCGTTTACCGCGATATCCATCATGGAGCTGGATAGATGGTGAGGGAGGGCTTGATCCAGCGTCACGGAGGCCAGTATGTGGCTTAGTGAGTCACTATAGTCATCCGCCGAGACGGTGGTCGGTTCCGGTGACGAAATGGCGGTTGAGTGCGTTGGATACGATGGCGGCGGATGCCATGCGGCCGGGGGTACACAAAATGGCGGATAAGATGGCTGCTCCCACGGCCCGCACGCTGCGCTGCTGGCTGGCTTCCCCTTGCAGGCGTTAGCGTAATGGCCTTTCTTCCCGCAGCCTGAGCAGGTAGCTGTCTTAGCTGGGCAGTGCGCTCTGGGATGTTTTAACTGGCCACAGAAATAGCATTTTTGGGCCTGGTTACTGGGCATCGAAGCAGTTCTTACCGGAGGCTGCTGTCTCGGTTGGGTCGCTGCAGCGGTTGGTGCCGGGGGCGGCGGTCCCGTGTCCCACGGTTTCGATTGCCATGTCTCGGCGCCGTTACGGGGGTATGCCTCGAGGTTTCGGTGGGCCTCCTCTAACGAGAGCGCAAGGGCAATGGCCGTCTTCAGGTCGGGTTCCTTGCTTTCTAGCAGTCTCTGCCGGGTGTGGTCTGACTGGAGGCCCCTGACGAAGGCATCACAGGCGAGTCCCTGCGCTTGCTCCACAGCCGTTACCGCTTTACAATCGCAGTCTCTGCAGAGTGCCAGTAGCGCCCGTGCAAATGCCCCTACCGATTCTCCCGGTTGCTGCCTGCGGGATCCCAAGAGGTGTCGGGCGTAAATTGTGTTCACTGGGCGCGTATATTGCCCTTTTAGTAGCTCGAGGGCCGCCACGTACGTATTAGAGTCCCGGATTAGCATATATACTTGATGGCTCACCTGGGCGGTCAAAATTTTCAGTTTGTGATCCTCCTCTGTAACCTGTGAGATTGCGAGGAAGGATTCAAAGCAGCTCAGCCAGTGTTCAAACTTGGCTGATGCACCCACATCTTGAGGGTCGAGGTCCAGGCGTGGTGGTCTGAGGGCTCTCAGCAATGTCTGCTGTATCCGTTGCTGTTGTTGCTCCTCAGGTGTCGCCATTTAACTTTTAGCTAATAAAATTGATACGCTTATCAATTACTTCATAAAAGGTGATGAGTCGAAGAAGAGATGATGAGTCGAAAGAAGAGATGAATAAGGCTTTTATTAGCTAAGAAGAGACCATGCTTCTTCGTGAGTGACTGAACAAGTCTGAACGAAACCCACACAGTGGTGGGTGGAGTCAGCTGAGGCATGCCTCCATACACAGCGCCACCCAGAGGTGGCAATATACAATACAGTGGTTTACCACATTCACCCCTTGTTTAATGTGAAGTCCGGCGGGGTGAAGGGTACTACAAGTTAAGTCTATCAGGAGGCCTTGTCTGACGTCCTGATCGTCGTGGTGGCGGCGGTGGTGTTACAGCATCCGACGTCGGGTCTGGTGTCTGGGTGGTTGGCGAAGATTCCTGGGGCTTTGGCATGCCGTCTGCAAGGGTTGGGTTGGGAGGGGTGGTGGGGGATAACAGTGGTAAGGGGGATAACGGTGGTAAGGGGGATAACGGTGGTAATTCAGGGGTACCCGAGGGTGCGAGATCTCGTATGGAGACCGTGTCCTCCCGCCCGTCTGGGTATGTCACCCAGGCATACTGGGGGTTGGCGTGTAGGAGGTGCACCCGCTCGACCAGGGGGTCCGTTTTATGCGTCCTCACGTGCCTCCGCAGTAGGACGGGCCCAGGAGAAGTCAACCATGCCGGTAGCGAGGTTCCCGATGTAGACTTCCGGGGGAAAACGAACATTTTCTCATGAGGGGTCGCATTAGTGGCAGTACAAAGCAGTGACCGAATGGAGCGGAGCGCTGCAGGGAGGACCTCCTGCCAGCGGGAGGTCGGAAGGCCCTTAGATTTTAGTGCTAAGAGGACTGCCTTCCAAACCGTCGCGTTCTCCCTTTCCACCTGGCCGTTCCCCCGGGGGTTGTAACTGGTGGTCCTGCTCGTGGCGATACCTCTTGTTAGCAGGTACTGCCGAAGTTCGTCGCTCATGAACGATGAGCCCCCGTCGCTATGTATATAGCTGGGGAACCCGAACAGAGCGAAGATGTCATTCAGACACTTGATGACCGTGGTACTGGTCATGTCTGGGCAAGGGATGGCAAAGGGGAAACGGAAGTACTCATCAACTATGTTGAGGAAGTACACATTGCGGTCAGCGGAGGGGAGGGGCCCTTTAAAATCGACGCTCAGGCGTTCGAAGGGGCGGGTGGCCTTGATCAGGCTTGCTCTGTCCGGCCTATAGAAGTGCGGTTTGCACTCGGCGCAGATTTGGCAGCTCTTGGTCATGGTCCTGACCTCCTCGATGGAGTAGGGCAGGTTACGGGATTTGATAAAATGGAAAAACCTGGTGACCCCCGGGTGGCAGAGGTCATTGTGGAGGGACTGCAGCCTATCACTCTGCGCGTTGGCGCATGTACCACGTGATAGGGCATCTGGGGGCTCATTGAGTTTCCCTGGCCGATACAAGATATCATAATTGTAGGTGGAGAGTTCGATTCTCCACCTCAAGATCTTGTCGTTCTTGATTTTACCCCTCTGCTTATTATTAAACATAAAAGCTACTGAACGCTGGTCAGTGAGCAGGGTAAATCGTTTCCCGGCCAGGTAATGCCTCCAGTGACGCACCGCTTCTACAATAGCCTGGGCCTCCTTTTCGACGGAGGAGTGTCTCGTCTCGGGGCCCTGGAGGGTCCTTGAGAAAAAGGCCACGGGTCTGCCCGCCTGGTTAAGGGTCGCGGCTAGGGCGAAGTCGGAGGCATCGCTCTCCACTTGGAAGGGGATGGACTCATCCACCGCGTGCATTGCGGCCTTCGCGATATCGTTCTTGATAAGAGTGAAGGCTGCACACGCCTCTGGTGTCAGGGGGAAGGAGGTGGCTTTGATGAGGGGCCTGGCTTTGTCTGCATAGAGGGGCACCCACTGGGCGTAGTAGGAGAAAAACCCCAGGCATCTCTTCAGTGCTTTTTGGCAGTGGGGAAGGGGTAGCTCCATTAGGGGGCGCATTCTGTCGGGGTCGGGCCCGATGACTCCGTTCTCCACCACGCAGCCGAGGATGGCCAGGCGCTTGGTGTGAAACATACATTTTTCCTTATTGTACGTTAGGTTCAGCCGTTGGGCCGTACGGAGGAAATTTGCTAGATTAACGTCGTGGTCCTGCTGGTCGTGGCCGCAGATGGTGACGTTATCCAAATAGGGGAAGGTTGCCCGCAGCGCGTTCTGGTCAACCATTCGGTCCATCTCCCTTTGGAAGACCGAAACCCCGTTGGTGACGCCGAAGGGGACCCTAAGGAAGTGGTAGAGGCGGCCGTTTGCCTCGAAGGCAGTATACTGGCGGTCCTCATGGCGGATGGGCAGCTGGTGGTACGCTGACTTAAGGTCGATGGTGGAGAATACTTTGTATTGCGCAATCTGATTGACCATATCAGATATGCGAGGGAGGGGGTACGCGTCCAGCTGGGTGTACCGGTTTATGGTTTGGCTGTAGTCGATTACCATGCGGCGTTTTGCAGTGGTTTTAACGACTACAACCTGGGCTCGCCAGGGGCTAGTGCTACCTTCGATAATGCCCTCCTTCAAGAGCCGCTCCACCTCAGAGCTGATAAAAGCTCTGTCCCCGGCACTGTACCGCCTGCTTTTGGTAGCGATGGGTTTACAGTCGCGGGTGAGGTTAGCGAACAGGGGAGGGGGGGGGACTTTTAATGTGGAAAGGCTGCAGGTGGTTTGCAGCGGGCGATTTAAAAGTTGTTGGTTGCAGACTGTGAGTGGGGGGAGGGGTCCACCGTATGCTAGTGTGACACTCTTAAGGTGGCACTGAAAATCCAACCCTAGCAGGACGGCAGCGCAAAGACGGGGCAGGACTAGCAGTTTAAATTTTTTATATTCAGTGCCCCCTACTGACAGGGTCACCACACAGTAGCCGCTGATGTCCATTGACTGGGACTTGGACGCCATAGAAATGCGATGGTGCATTGGCAGAATCGTGAGGGAGTGGCTACGTACCGTGTCGGGGTGGACGAAACTCTCTGTGCTCCCGCTGTCGATCAGGCAACTGGTGGCGCGGCCGTTTACCGCGATATCCATCATGGAGCTGGATAGATGGTGAGGGAGGGCTTGATCCAGCGTCACGGAGGCCAGTATGTGGCTTAGTGAGTCACTATAGTCATCCGCCGAGACGGTGGTCGGTTCCGGTGACGAAATGGCGGTTGAGTGCGTTGGATACGATGGCGGCGGATGCCATGCGGCCGGGGGTACACAAAATGGCGGATAAGATGGCTGCTCCCACGGCCCGCACGCTGCGCTGCTGGCTGGCTTCCCCTTGCAGGCGTTAGCGTAATGGCCTTTCTTCCCGCAGCCTGAGCAGGTAGCTGTCTTAGCTGGGCAGTGCGCTCTGGGATGTTTTAACTGGCCACAGAAATAGCATTTTTGGGCCTGGTTACTGGGCATCGAAGCAGTTCTTACCGGAGGCTGCTGTCTCGGTTGGGTCGCTGCAGCGGTTGGTGCCGGGGGCGGCGGTCCCGTGTCCCACGGTTTCGATTGCCATGTCTCGGCGCCGTTACGGGGGTATGCCTCGAGGTTTCGGTGGGCCTCCTCTAACGAGAGCGCAAGGGCAATGGCCGTCTTCAGGTCGGGTTCCTTGCTTTCTAGCAGTCTCTGCCGGGTGTGGTCTGACTGGAGGCCCCTGACGAAGGCATCACAGGCGAGTCCCTGCGCTTGCTCCACAGCCGTTACCGCTTTACAATCGCAGTCTCTGCAGAGTGCCAGTAGCGCCCGTGCAAATGCCCCTACCGATTCTCCCGGTTGCTGCCTGCGGGATCCCAAGAGGTGTCGGGCGTAAATTGTGTTCACTGGGCGCGTATATTGCCCTTTTAGTAGCTCGAGGGCCGCCACGTACGTATTAGAGTCCCGGATTAGCATATATACTTGATGGCTCACCTGGGCGGTCAAAATTTTCAGTTTGTGATCCTCCTCTGTAACCTGTGAGATTGCGAGGAAGGATTCAAAGCAGCTCAGCCAGTGTTCAAACTTGGCTGATGCACCCACATCTTGAGGGTCGAGGTCCAGGCGTGGTGGTCTGAGGGCTCTCAGCAATGTCTGCTGTATCCGTTGCTGTTGTTGCTCCTCAGGTGTCGCCATTTAACTTTTAGCTAATAAAATTGATACGCTTATCAATTACTTCATAAAAGGTGATGAGTCGAAGAAGAGATGATGAGTCGAAAGAAGAGATGAATAAGGCTTTTATTAGCTAAGAAGAGACCATGCTTCTTCGTGAGTGACTGAACAAGTCTGAACGAAACCCACACAGTGGTGGGTGGAGTCAGCTGAGGCATGCCTCCATACACAGCGCCACCCAGAGGTGGCAATATACAATACAGTGGTTTACCACAATATTGTTCAGGTAAAACTCACAAAATCTGATTGACTGACTTAAATCATTCTAGATTGCGAAAAAGTAATCTCCCACGAGAGAAGCACAAACTGGTGATTTCCCACAATATATATTAATATTTGGCCACTGCGGCTCTGGAAATAGTAATTTGTCCGTTAGTGGCCCTCCAGAAGCCTAATACAGCAGAGATTGTCTGCTTGGTTCCTGGATCAGACAGCGACCCCGTGCTATGACCCTGATCCAAAGCCTAAGCAAGGTTGTTGTGGTGGTTAGTGTGAAACAGATACCAATTTGTTACCATATGCTTTTTCATTTCGCTCTGACCATTCAATTGATTAGTTCAGGCCTGAGTGATGAGTAATGCTCCCAATTCAGAAGAGCCATGGGGGGAATTTTCCCAGCCCTGGGGAGGCGAGTATGGAGGCGGGACTGCCAGGAAGATGGCAGAAACTGGGAGCGGGTACCGAACTCGCTCCCAACCTACCTCCGTGCCATCTTCCTGGGAGGCGGGTCCCCGACCCGCGCAGGGACCCGTCTCCTCGAGGCGGGAAGGGGATTACAGCCAATTAACTGCCTGTTAACAGTTAGTTAACAGGCAGTTAAGAGGCTTTTTCCCATTTTACCCCTTCAAGTGCGGGCTTCCCGACAGCTGCGAACCTCACCAGGGTCAGTGAGGTGAGCAGTGGGTCTGCGGGGGTGAGAGGGATCGAAAAGTCCGCTGTGGAGGTGAGTGATGGGTGCAAGTGTGGAGAGGTAATTATGAGAGGTGAGCGTAAAGTGTTAGAAAAAGTTTACTTATCTTTGCTTCTTCCTGCAGGCTTGGGGATCTGGAGGTGCCTCATCACAATGGCAGAGATGACAGAATGGCTGCTGCATTCTCAGATGCAGCAGCCATCTGATTTCTGCTGAGGAAAGAGGTTTGGTGAGTCTTCAGTGCAAGGGCTCACCTTAGAACAGAGATTGTCAGTGTTTGACAGCTTCTCAAAGCTGTCAAATGCTGACAATTCATCTGTTAAAAATTTTGACAGATGAAACGTCATACGCTGACGTCCTCTGTCACCGGCTTTCCCTTAATTGGCCGGTAAGCCCGCAGGGCGGGCTTAACGAGGTCAATCAAGGGAAAATAGCATGGGTTGGCCGGACGTCATTGGGGGCAGGACTGAAACCTGACAACCAGCAGTCCCGCCCCCACGCGCCCCCATTGAGAAAATCCAACCCCATATCTCTCAATGCTGGTTACTTGGATCTGTGGAAAATGCAAAAGAATTGATTGTAATTAACTTTTTTAATTGGGGCACATCAAAAAATAAAAAGTTTCCCTTGTTGCCTACACATTTTTAAATTTAATTCTTGAGCAACAATTTTCCGACTGAAAAGCTATTCTTTGCCTTTTTTTCCACTTCCTTTTCACTTCCTCTCTGAATCAAAAAGTATTAACGTTAGGCTGAAATTAACTGGTGTAACACACTGATAAATCAGGTGGAAAAATTTCAGAATAAAAGCATGTTTAGGAACAGGAAAAGACCTTTTAGGCTGAATGGCCTGAATTATACTTGGGAGGTGGGTTGGGAGCGGGTGGTGTTGTGGGGGGTGGGGCGGCGGGGAGGCTCAGAAGTGATCAGGAAACCCGGAAGAATGGGTTTCCCGCAGGCCCTGCTGGATTTAACGGCAGGGCCTGATTTGTATGGGAAACCGCTGTTTTTCCCACCCACAACCAGTCAGATTGAAAGGCTGGCCGGCTGTGGATGGGTAGGCATGCGGCACTAGGCCGCAGAGGGGAGGGAGGGAGGGATCACATGGGGGCCGGGGGGATGGCCAGAGGAGTGGGGGGGGGGGGGCGGTCGGGGGTGATTGGAGGGGCCTGGAGCGGTTGGGGCTGGGTGGGGTGGTCGGGAATGATCGGAAGGCCGGGAGCGGCTGATCAGGGCCCGGGGGGTGATCATCAGAGGGCTGGAGGATCGCGTGGGGGCCGGGGGATGATCATTGGAGGAGTGGGCCAGGGGGGTGATCATCATTCTCTCTCCAGAAACGTATCTAGTTGTTTCTTGGACTTGTATATCCTCTTAATTCCAATGGCCTTTCCAGGTAATTTATTTCACAAGTCTTTGTCAAGAGGGTCACTTCTTATTTCTAACTTTTAACTTGTGTCCAATAGTACATTGCAAGAGGATTTGAGTACAGGAGCAAGGATGTCTTACTACAGTTATACAGGGCCTTGGTGAGACCACACCTGGAGTACTGTGTGCAGTTTTGGTCTCCTTACCTAAGAAAGGATATACTTGCCATAGAGGGAATGCAACGAAGGTTCACCATACTGATTCCTGGGATGGTAGGACTGTCGTATGAGGAGAGTTTGGGTCGGCTAGGCCTATTTTCACTAGAGTTTAGAAGAATGAGAGGGGATCTCATTGAAATGTATAAAATTCTGACAGGGCTAGACAGGCTGGATGCAAGGAGGATTTTTCCCCTGGCTGGGGGGTCTAGAACGAAGGGTCACAGTCTCAGGATACGGGGTAAGACATTTAGGACTGAGATGAGGAGAAATTTCTTCACTCAGAGGGTGGTGAACCTGTGGAATTCTCTACCACAGAAGGCTGTGGAGGCCAAGTCACTGAATATATTTAAGAAGGAGATAGATAGATTTCTAGACACAAAAGGCATCAAGAAGTATGGGGAGAGAGCGGGAATATGGTATTGAGATAGAGGATAAGCCATGATCATATTGAATGGTGAAGCAGGCTCGATGGGCCGAATGGCCTGCTCCTGCTCCTATTTTTCTATATTTCTATGTATTTGAATCCTTCATGATAATAATGGTTCTAATTTTTCTTCTGGTAATGTTTGTGTAGTCACATTCTTCTTGTGTTAAACCACCTAAAATGCCTGGAAATATCTGCCGTGTCTAAAATCAATGTAGACTCGTTCCAGTAGAGATTTATGCATATACAAACTGTCATCATTATAAATGTATTCTTATTTGAAAGTAAAGACACTGACATTGCTTTTTAAAAGCAATTGATCATTCTATTGCCAATTAAATCAAGGTATTCTGGCCAGTTTTAACTCCATGCAACAAATGCTTCATTCAAATTAAAATGGATGCTACAAAATCACATTTTGAATGTGTTCCAATATGCTCCAACTATATATACATTCCTCAATCATACTGACAGTTGGAGACAGTGCAAGTATTCTAATGATCATTATGTAGATCATGTTTTCAAAATGATAGAAAATCAGCTCCATGGAATAGAATGTGGAGAAATGTGAAGTTATCCACTTTGGTAGGAAAAATAGAAAAGCAGAGTATTTTTTAAATGGTGAGAGATTGGGAAATGTTGGTGTTCAGAGGGACCTGGGTGTCCTTGTACACGAATCACTGAAAGTTAACATGCAGCTACAGCAAGCAATTAGGAAAGCAAATGGTATGTTGGCCTTTATTACAAGAGGATTTGAGTATAAGAGTAAAGACATCTTGGGAAGGAATAAGCAATATACCTATTCAGAAAAATACACCATTCTATAAAAGAATTCTGACTTTATTGAAACATGACATACTAGGTCTGGAAATTGAAAACCTAACAATGGAGAAGCTGTAAACAGCATACAGTCTATTGAGATAAGATAAGTTGTTGACACTGAATCAATAAATTTATTGAAACAGGAGGTTGGAGGTTCCTGATAGCCTGAAGCCTGCCTTGGAAAGAACACAATGGTACACCCTGTTAAGGTGTCTTAAACCAACACTTCGGAAAGAATCACAGAAAATTAAAGAAGCATATGCCTTTGTAAAAATGACATCAAATGAAACACGGGAGACACGAGTCTGTGTTGCAACCAGCTGAGGTGACTTAAGAATTGAACAGAAGACTTTGGTAAGAATGACATCAAATAGATGCACCTGCTCCATACCATTTTTTATGATAAGCTTTGACCACCTAAGGGTAGAGACATAATTCTTAATGCTACAAGCTGATCTAACTGTAAAAATAGCAGGGGTCAGCAGAAAAATGACTAGAGATAATTAGCATACATCAGCAGAAAACTTCAAAGGAAATACCACTGCAAAAGGGTATAAAAATTGAACTTTCAAATGGGAAGATAGATTCGCTGTATAGGGGCAAAGCGATTCTCGACTTCAGAGGCAAGCTCTGTAAGTCTTCAACTCTTTGTATCTCGGGGATCAAGGTATTGTATTTGATTTTGGTGGATATCCTGGAATAAACTAAGACCTGTAAAACTAGCGAAGTTAAGATTTGAGAATAAGGATCTCTGATAATAGAATTGTAAGTTTTTTGTATTTGGAACTGTTAATGTTGCGATTGAATCACCAACTGTAAATTACATGTCGGTTCTTTAATAAATCTATATATTTTTAGAATTGTCTCACATAATACTTTTGGATCAAACTCACAAACTCAATCTCTGTATACTCTTTGGTGAGGAGTTGCAGAATTCTGGGGGAGCTTTCTGGACCCTCATAATATCCGGAAGGTTACAGTCTAGCTAAACTTATTAAAAGTGCTACCTGGAGGATGGTAACATCTTCAGGTTGTTCCTTTCCTTTAGGGAGAGTTAGCCTGGACCTTTAGACCCAATTAAGCGTCTTTAGGATTCAGCTACCTCAAACTTAAGTTGAAAGTGAACGTCTAGGGAATACGCCTGATCCGGTTTATTACATTGAGATGATAAAATGTCTTCTATGACCTCCTAATCTGTATTGATGAAATTTAGGCCACGTATTTGTAAATGGATGTGGGTTGGGAGCGGGTCAGGTGGTTTCCGGGTTCCAGTCACGCTCCCAACTACATCCGGCCCACGGACGTGATTTTACATTGATTGACCTTGTTAAGCCTGCGCTGCAGGCTTGCCGGCCAATTAAGAGGAATCTGGTCAGATGATGTCATTTGATGACGCCTCATCTGCCGTCTTTCTTAAAGGGACCATGCACAATTTTTTTGATAGCTGATTTTTCGGTGTTTGACAGCATTGAGGTGCTGCAAACACTGACAGTGACTGTACAAAGGTGAACTCTTGCACCCAGGCTCTCCAGTGACTCCCTCCTTAGCTAGAACAGATGGCAGCTGCAGGTGAGGTTACAGAAGCGATCTATCACAGGTGAGAGAGGTTCTTTCAATGAAATCACAGAAATCACAGAAACCCCACACTGCAGATAGAGGCCATTTTGGCCCATCGAGCCTGCACCGACACATATCCCACCCGATCCCCGTAACCCCTGCACCAACACATATCCCACCCTATCCCCATAACCCCACGTATTTAATCCCCCTAACACTAAGGGTCAATTTATCATAGCCAATCAACCTAACCCGCACATCTTTGGACTCTGGGAGGAAACTGGAGCACCCGGAGGAAACCCACGCAAACACGGGGAGAATGTGCAAACTCCACACAGACAGTCACCCGAGGCCGGATTCGAACCCGGATCCCTGGCGCTGTGAGGCAACAGTGCTAACCACTATGCCACCGTGCTGCCCTAGACATGCTAATGAGGTAGCACTAGACATTGATTTCAAAACTTGCTACATAAAGAAATATGTAAATGTATTAAAAATGAATTTCCCAACATTTTCTTTCCTCTGAGACTCACCATGTGCACCATTGGATCCTTCACCCCACTTCTGCAGCTGTCATCAATGCAGAAACATTACAGCAGACTCACAACACGACACACTTACCTGGCGTGGTGTCCGGACGTCGGGAAACATGAGGCAGAAGCAGAAAAATTAAAAAATAGCTTGTCAGCTACTCTCAACTACCTGTTAACAATTGGCTTTAATCCTCTTCCTGCCGCTAGGTGTCGGGTCCATGCGCAAATCGAGGACCCGACATTTGGGAAAATTGTTTGGGGCGGGTTGACGGCGGGAACGGACCTCGCCGTCAAGCAAAATGATTTTACCCTTTGACCCACCTCTAAACCCACCCTCTGAGTGCCGGCAAAATTGCGACCTTAGAATCAGAGGGGTAGATTTTCAACTTCCTGCCCGGGTGTAAAACTGGTGTTGTGGATCGATCACCTGATAGAAAATGCCCAATTTTTATGTCCATTGATTACAATTGAAAATTGGGCAGTTTCTATAATGGGCGGCCAATCTACAACGCCAGTTTTACACCAGGGCGGCAAGTTGAAAATTAACCCCATAATTCCTTTAACGAAGACAGGCAATTTATTTTAAAAGGGAAATACTCTTGTCAAAATATTTGAATTGCAGATGAATTCCAAGTAGTTTAGGGTTTGCCTGTTGATGGCTTCTCTTGATTCATTCACCAAACCTTTTTCGGTTTCTCTCATCTTTCTTTGTAATTACTTTGCTGTTGTGTTTGGAAACACTTTCAAAAAAGATATATTGCTGAACAAATCAATTACATAACCACCTTTCAAAAATCTCTGACAATTCGAACTGCATCACTTGTCAAAATATTCTCTGGTGGGTTCTGGTTAGTATCATTTGTTTCCTATTTTTAATAGGCAGTTGTACATTAGTTATCTTAGACATGAGGTAGCTATTATCCTTAGCAGAACATTAGAGAAGCATTCTTGCAGGGAGCCTGGAACAGAAGATTAGTATAGGAACTAAGAACACAAACCCACAATAAAATATACACATGTGAGAGAAAAACATAAGGACATAAGAAATAAGAGCAGGAGAGGGCCATATGGCCCCTCGAGCCTGCTCCGTCCATTCAATAAGATCATGGCTGATCATCGACCTCAACTCCACTTTCCTGCACTATCCCTTGATTCCTCTAGAGTCCAAAAATCTATCTATCTCAGTCTTGAATGTACTCAATGACTCAACATCCACAGCCCTCTGGGGCAGAGAATTCCAAAGATTCACAACCCTCTGAGTGAAGAAATTCCTCCTCACCTCAGTCTTAAATGGCCGACCCCTTATCCTGAGACTATATCCCCTAGTTCTAGACACTCCAGCCAGGGGAAACAACCTCTCAGCATCTACCCTGTCAATCCCCTTCAGTATCTTGTATGTTTCAATGAGATCACCTCTCATTCTTCTAAACTCCAGAGAGTATAGGCCCATTCTACACAATCTCTCATCAGAGGACAGCCCTCTTATCCCAGGAATCAATCTAGCGAACCTTTGTTGCATCGCCTCCAAGGCAAGTATATCCTTCCTTAGATAAGGAGACCAAAACTGTGCACAGTATTCCAGGTACAGGGACTGAAATTTGCCCTGGGTGGTAGTGCAAAATGGCCGATAGCACAACTGGAAGGTCATTTTACACTTTGCCAAATTTTCCTTTTCATTAACTTCAAATGGAGAAGAAAATTGGGCGGAGTGTAAAATGGGCTGCCGATTGTGCTATCGCCTGTTTTGCGCTACAACCCAGTTCAAATTCCACCCCCAATTATTTTATGTTCCAGTCTTTCACCAAAACATTAAACGGTAAATAGGTATCAATGTGAGGTGCAGCAGTTGAACTTCTCACCCAAGTTTTTTTTTTTGGACAGATGTTAGTGTTGGGAATGGAACTATTTCCTATTTCAAATTCCCCAGTGTAAGTATCAAGCTCTCTTGAGCCATGTATAGCACACCCAGCTCCCTCTATTCTATCCCAGCAATGTGCCTTCACTCCCAACCTCATAAGAACACATCCTACTGCCCCAGCATGACATATCCATTTCCCATATCAGCCATTACACAGTTTTGTGCAGCGGGCTCACACCTACTAGGAGCTGGTTTGAGCCTGATGAAAATAATTTTATTTATGGTCCTTATCACCATGTGAGAAAGGGGACTTTTATTTTATTAGTCTGGGCTAGACTTCAATCTAGGTCACAGTGGTGAAAGGAGAGTGAATGAAATTGTTCAGTTTCTCCGACCACATAGATTAAATCTCTATCAGTAAAAGTTGTGGATTTTAACTGCCTATACAGTGTGAGGAATTTGTCTTTGTTCTGCAAACTAATTTATAGTAAAATGACAGTTATGACATTACAAAGGAGTAGAAGATACTTCTGTGAACACCATTTAACAACCTATTGAGACTCTACAAGCAGCATTTGAAATCGTTAAAAAAAAATTCTTGAACCTTTATAAAACCAGTACAATTTTTTTACTGTATGCCATAATTTCATATTGTTGATGACAAAATAGCAAATAACATTTAAACATTCCAAAACAAGCGCTCTACTCGGAGCTCCGACACGGCAAGAGAGTCCCAGGTGGGCAGAGGAAACGCTTCAAGGACACCCTCAAAGCCTCCTTGAAAAAGTGCAACATCCCCACTGACATCTGGGAATCCCTGGCCCAAGACCGCACAAAGTGGAGGAGAAGCATCCAAGAAGGTGCCGAACACCTTGAGTCTCTTCACCGGGAGCAAGCGGAAGCCAAGCGCAAGGAGCGCACGTCAACCCAAGCACCCCACCCACCTGCCCCTTCAACCATCATCTGCCCCACCTGTGACAGAGACTGTAAGTCCCGCATTAGACTCATCAGTCACCTGAGAACTCATTTTTAATGTGGAAGCAAGTCATCCTCGGTTCCGAGGGACTGCCTAAGAAGAAGAAGCATAACACTTAAATAATGAGCAACTGACAGCCGTGCTTTCCAGTCCTCTGAAGGCAGATCACGTCTGAATGCGGAGAAGGTACCAATCCTCCCTGCAATCTCTCCAAACAGGTTTCCACCCCTGCACAGTGCTGAAATGTTCCTAACCAAAGTCAGAGATTATATATTCTGTGACTGGGGTGCATTAGCTCTCCTAATTTTCCTCTCTGTCTCTGCAGCCTTTGACACAGTCAATCTCACCATTCTCCTCCATCGCCTCTCCTCCATTGTCCAGCTCAATCAGATTGCCTTTACTTGGTTCCACTTATACCTATCCTTCGTAGCCAGAGCATCTCCAGCAATGGCTTCTCTTTCTGCCATGCACTGTTAGCTCTGGAGTCCTCCAAGGATCTAGCATTGCCTCATCCTTTTTCTTGTCTACTGGCTGCCTCTAGGCAACATTATTTGGAGATGTTGGATCAGCTTCTACATCTACGCTGACGACATCCAGCTCTACCTCTCTGCCACTTCTCTTGACCCCTCCATTGCCTCTGTGTTCTCAGACTGCTTGTCCAACCTTCAGTCTTGTATGAACCAACAACTCAGTACCTGCCAACGATTTCATTCCCGCCCCCACAAACACTCTCTCGGGCTAAAGCTGCAACTTTGGCCTCAAGCTGAGCTTCCGAAACCATATCCTCTCCAGCAAAAACACATGTCTACTTCCACCTCTGCAACATTACCTGCCTCCATCCTACCTCAGCCCATCTGCTTCTGAAAATGTTCATCCACGCCTTTGTCACCTTCAGACTCGACTATTCCAATGCTGTCCTGGGCAACCTCCGATCCTTCACTTTTCATTAAGTTCAGCTCACCCAAGACTGGGCTTCCCATGTCCTATCCCGCACCAAGTCCCACACACCCATTACCCTTCTCGTTGTTGACCCCAATGACTCAAATTAAAAATTTTAAATTCTCATGTTTAAATCCTTTCATGGCCTCACCTTTCCCTATTTCTGTAATTTCTCCTAGCCCTAAACCTCATGTAGCCCCCAAAATCTCTGTTCCTCTGATTCTGGCCTCTTGTGCAACCCTCTCCCCCTTCGTCCCACCATCGGTGGCGTGCCTTCAGCCACATTCTGCAATTTCCACCCTAAACCCATCTGCCTCTCCACCTCCCTCTCCTTATTTAAAACCTTCCCCTTTGACCAAGCTTTTGGTAACTCCTACTAACATCTCCTTCATTGAATCAGCAACAATTCAGGAAATTAGAGGCACTAGTAGCAAGGGGGACTTCAATCTACATGTAGACTGGGCAAACCAAATTTGCAGTAATAGTGTGGAGGACGAATTCATGGAATATATGCAAGATAGTTTTCTAGATCAGTATGTTGAGGAACCAACTAGGGAACAGGCTATTTTACATCTAGTATTGTGCAATGAGAATGGGTTAATTAATAACCTTGTAGTAAAGGGGCCTTTAGGGAAGAGTGATCATAATATGATAGAATTTTACATTGAGTTTGAAAGTGATTTAGTTAAATCCGAAACTAGGGTCTTAAAGCTAAACAAAGCAAACTACATAGGTATGAGGGGCAAGTTGGCTAAGGTAGATTGGGAAACTACATTAAAAGGTATGACAGTAGATGAGCAATGGCTAGCATTTAAAGAATTAATATATAATTTTCAACAAATATACATTCGTTTAAGGCACAAAAACTCCACAGGAAAAGTGGTCCAACCGTGGCTAACAAGAGAAGGTAAAGATAATATTAGATCAAAGGAAAAGGCTTATAATGTTGCAAAGAAAAGTAGTAAGCCTGAGGATTGGGAGGATTTTAGAATTTATCAAAGAAAGATCAAGAAATTTAAAGAAAAGGAAAATAGAATATGGGAGTAAACTAGCGAGAGACATAAAAACAGACTGTAAAAGCTTCTATAGGTATGTAAAAAGGAAAAGATTAGTGAAAGTAAATCGGCTCCCTTACAGGCTGGGACAGGAGAAATTTTAATGGGGAATAAGGAAATGGCAGAGAAATTAAACAAATACTTTGGCCGCGATTTCACCAGCCGAGGTAGGGCCGAGGCGGCCGGGATCGGTGTTGTAGTCCCAGCCCAGTACCTACTACAGCCCGCACTCTCCAAGCGATTTTTCATTGATTGGGGCTGGTTAAGCCCGCCCTGCGAGGCTCCCGGCCAATTAATAGGAAGCGGGTCTGATGACATCATTTGATGACGTGTCATCAGCCGGTTTCCTTAAAGGGGCCATGTCCAAATTGATCTTGCTATGCTTATGAAGGGAGTCACAGCACACAGGGAGGTTCTCTTCCCTTCCCATGGGTGGAAGAGACCTCACCAGGAAATCGACGCAGCCTGGTTGCACATTGCACAGGAGGACAGAAGCAGGAATGTGGTCAGGAGGACCAGGCTGCAGTGGTGCAAGCCTTTCAATGATCTGAGCAGATCACAAAATGTTACTGCCAAGCCACACTCAACCTCATCCTGCTGTGCCACTCATCACATCCACATCACTCTGCCTTCCCTACTCCTGCACATCTTTACTCACACCAACTTAACTTGCACCTCCACCCATCCCTCTCTATCTACATTATAACTTTTCCATCTCACTAGCCACCCCTCGCACTCACGCTCAACCTACTGCAAGCATACGAACTACCAAAGGGTAGACACCTGGGTGGTTTAGCCAATGTTCATGTGAAGTTTCTGTTAATGTGTTGTCAAACATTGAAATCTATATTTTCAACACTTTACCTTATTGGACAGATCTGTGCTCACCTTTGGAAGTGTCTTAGTGAGTTCCAGTGAATGTTGAGACATAACTCCCTCCGCTCCCCCCCCCCCCACCGAATTGTGATGAGTGTGAAATGAATGGCTTAGACATTGTAGGGATGCTTTATGGTGCTGGTGTGGGGTGGTGTTAACCTGGCGCATTATGTGGCAGCCAGGGTGTACAACATCAAGTGAAGTAAATCTGGCCATGGTGATGCCATTGCTGGCCTCCCGGGCAGCAATGTTGTCGGGTGCTGATGCTCTGTGTCCTGTGCAGCATCAGGTGATTGCGGAGAAGGCTGGTATTATTGTTGGTGATGTTGGTGTGCCTGCTGATGTTGGTGCTGGGGCTGATCGTGGAAGGATTCCTAGGACCAAGGTGAGATTTTTTCAAGGGCACCGATGTTGCTGGAATAGATGGCAGCTGAAGTTGAGATGACAGAAGCGATCTGTCAATGGGGAGAGAGCTTGCTCCAAGGAGGTGACAGTGGATAGAGAGTTTACTCCAAACTGCATAAAGCTCAAAAGTGTCTTCCAAGTCCTGAAGGCTCAAGCTTCTGACACTGGAAAGTGAACAGCTGTGAAATGGTTGCTTTCATACCACTTTTGCAGCTGTCACCTATTCACAACAATGGGTAGACACAGAGAACCTGATCTATTTATATGATGTGATCTCCAAATGACGTGAACCCTGTTTAAAAAAAAGTGGGAAAATAGAAATAGGCTGGCAAAATAGTAGTTAACAAGCATTTAATAAGCATTTAACTATCTTAAATGTCTCCCCCACCGCTTGGTGTCAGGTCTGTTCTGAAATCACAGACCCGACACTTCGGAAACTTACATGGAGGCGGGTTCAGATCGGCTTCCCAACTCGCTATCAATCATTTTGATTTTGACAGTGGACCCGCCTTTGAGCCCACCCTCTGAGCGCCTTTGTGTCTGTCTTCATGAAAGAAGATGCAAAAAACTTCTCAGAAATAGTGGAGAACCAAGGGTCTAGCGAGAATGAGGAACTGAAAGAAATTAGTATTAGTAAAAAAAATAGTACTGTAGAAATTAATGGGACTGAAAGCCAATAAATCCCCTGGACCTGATGGCCTACATCCTACGGTTTTGTAAGAGGTGGCTATAGAGATAGTGGATGCGTTGGTTGTCCATCTTCCAAAATTCCATAGATTCTAGAACAGTTCCTGTGGATTGGAAGGTAGCAAATGTAACCCCACTATTTAAGAAAGGAGGGAGAGAGAAAACAGGGAACTATAGACCAGTTAGCCTGACATCAGTAGTAGAGAAAATACTTGCCATAGAGGGAGTGCAATGAAGGTTCACCAGACTGGTTCCTGGGATGGGGGGATTGTCCTATGAGGAGAGATTGAGTAGGCTAGGCCTATATATTCTCTATAGTTTAGAAGAATGAGAGGTGATCTCATTGAAATATACAAAATTTTTACAGGGCTTGACAGGGTAGATGCAGGGAGGATGTTTCCCCTGGCTCGGGAGTCTAGAACCAGGGGTCACAGTCTCAGAATAAGGGGTCGGCCATTTAGGACTGAGATGAGGAGAAATTTCTTCACTCAGAGGGTGGTGAATCTTTGGAATTCTCTACTCCAGAGGGCTGTGGAGGCTCAGTCATTGAATATATTCAAGACAGAGATCGATAGATTTTTGAATATTAAGGGAATTGAGGGATATGGGGATAGTGCAGGAAAGTGGAGTTGAGGTAGAAGATCAATCATGATCTTATTGAATGGCGGAGCAGGCTCGAGGGGACGAATGGCCTACTCCTGCTCCTATTTCTTATGTTCTTATGATTACGCCTCTGAAGTCCCTTGGGACATTTTTCTACATTAAAGGTGCCATATAAATGCAAGTTATAGTTGTTAATTTGATTTCCCTGGCAATCTGTGGCACAGTGACAAATGCAATGGGCTCACTCTGATTAAACCATCGGTTTTGTATTAATCATTTTTTGCCATTGTTGTGGAATTTTAGGGCTTCATGTCCATGCATTTTGGATCCTTATCCTAATTTTATTGCGCTCTCCTTTTAAATTTTAAATCGTTCATCTGGATTCCTGAGGATTTATGCGTCATGGTCGTAATGATTTGTTCCACTGAAAGACTGTTTGGAGAATTCTTCCTTTAAACATTGACTTATTAATGAAGTTGAATAATCATGGTCATTAAGCGTCCTCTGGTTTTGGGTCAATTCATCTTATCTAAAGGAAAGAGAACTAGACTAGACGAGAGACAAATCATGAATATACCCAAGTCATAACACCTAAAAAAACATGCTGGGGAGGGGCGCTGAATCTCAATCAGGAGAAGATGGTCAGTCATTTCCACATATCATTTTGAGGAATCATCAACTAGACCTACAGTTGGCAAGCACCCTGTGATTTTTGCTGCTTTAGAGTGGCCAGTTTATTTACAAACCTGACTGGCCAGCCTTTAAAAGCACTTAAGGTTTAAAGAAAAAAAAATTAAGAATTCTGATCTAGGTATTGAAGAAAAGGTATGCTTCAACAATGGCACAATTTGCCATCAGAAATTAGGTAATTGTTTGGCCCAAGTGAGGATTTATTCATTGACAGTAGCTGATTTAAAAAAACAATTGATTCTAATCTCTTCAGTCTATTTTAAAATCATAGAAACATAGAAGATAGGAGCAGGAGTAGGCTATTCGGCCCCTCGAGCCTGTTCTGCCATTTAACGAGATCATGGCTGATCATCCAAATTCAGTACCCTGTCCCTGCTTTCTCCCCATATCCCTTGATCCCTTTAGCCTTAAGAAATATATCTAACTCCTTCTTGAATATATTTAATAAGTTGGCCTCAACTGCCTCGGTATCAGAGTGACTTGTCATCTAAGTGAATTCACCGTTCCTGGTCAATCCGATTTATGAAGGTGAAATGAGTTGTGAGTTGTTCCACTTAACTGTGCAAGTTGACTGTTGGAACAGTGGATGTGTCAAATCATTATGATTCAAATCCTGTGAGAGCAGTTGGTTGATATAGTTTAAATCTGATTCCATTTGGTTTCTTAAATGGGAGGAAATCAACATTCTGGTTCTGGGAATCTTGGACCAGTCATGCACGCTGGCATCAGAACTGCATGTGATCTTTTTTCTACAAAATTTTAGATTCCTGCACAAAATTTATATTTTTGAGCAAAAGCAAAATATTCATTAAAATTACAAATGCATATTTGCATCGAGTTATATTGAGTGTACAGCACAGGAAAAGGCCATTCGGCCCAACTGATCAATGCTCCACACAAGCCTCTTCCCACCCTACTTCATCTAACCCCATCAATATATCCTTCTATTCCATTCTCCCTCATGTGCATAGCTCCCTTAAACACATCTTAAACAAGTGTGCGCTTAGGCGGTCACGTGACCTGCGTCGTTGCATCGGTACATCTCCCCGGTACGGAGGCTGGCCTTTGAGGCCGAGGTTGCAAAGCTGGACTGTGCCGGTACTTGCCGCGGGAGTGGAGGATCGCTTCGCTTCCGCCTGCTGGCCGATGCGGCCGAAGTCGCGGTAGGCCGGGCTGTGCCAGCGGCTGTCTAGGAAACCCGAGTCGGGCCGGTGGCCGGCGCGCATGCGTCACGTGATGCGTGACGTCAGCGCGTTAGGTCGCCTCTTAAAGGGGCAACGGCCCAACAGGTAAGTTAAAGGGGCAACAGCCCCAACTGGTAAGTTATACAAATAAGTAAGTTAAGTACATACAGTTAAGTAAGTCATACATACATAAGTAAGTTAAGTTAAAGGGAATTATGTATCTCAATGTAAAGGACAACCAATGGGACCGCCACACAGGCCCCCCCAGAATTCGCTTTAACAAAAGTCCAAGGATGAGATGGTCTGACGAGCTGGTGGTCACAGCGGTCATGCTGTCTCGACTTAGTAGACGAGGTATAAAGATACTACTCGTAAGCGGATCCTTACACGCGTCATGGCGAATAAAACATATCCGTCAGGCGAAGGACCATAGAGACGTGCGAAACAGCAGGCCTTGTCAGAGTGACGGGCAGATTGGGTGGACGCGGGCGATGTCTCCGTTGGCTGGTGAGCGAAACCTTCGGGAGGCTGGAACGCACGGAACAGTGCGTGCCATAATGCTACGACGTGAACGGAACGGAGGGTGAAGAGTTGCTGCGTTGATCTGTGATCGGTGAGGCTAGCAACTTTCACGTGGCTGATCGCGGCCGCAGGATGCCCGTTGGACCCGTCCTCGATGTGTGCAGCTTCAATAGACATTTGCGTTTGTTAAAGGGAAAACTGGAGAAAGGGCGGCAACGGTCCAGGTTGTTGTTGCTTTCAGGAGAGGTTAACTCTGCCTGGAGGGCGGCAACACTTGTAACAGTTGTAAATTTAGGAAAAAACAGCCGGAAGGGCGGCACACTTTTGTTCACGCCGATTCGTGTAGTAAGTAACACAACCAGCAAGCTGAAAAGCTGGTGTGTCGTCAGCGGGGAAAGAGTCATCAGTGTTCACGAGGGAGGGGTTCTCGTGGGCGAGGAGTGCGTCCTCGTATTTTGCGGGGATGAGTCCTCGTGGTATCCCCGCGGGGTGCGCTCCGATCTTATGGGCCCGAACATGCTGTACCCCGCACTTGGAGAGATGTATACTTGCTGTTACTTTGGATGTAGAGGCAGACGATCCGTGTGGCAGTAGAAGAATCGAATACGGAGACCGTGGTCTATGCCGCATCGATGTTCTCGGCGAACAGGGCTTCATCCTTCAAAAAGCACGAGGGAGTCCGTGGCTCCCTGGATTGTGGTAGCAACAGCAGAACGGCTGATGCTTCCATAGCGTGCTTCGTTTGTGAAAAACGTTCACAAACCCACCAATTGTAGCGCTGGTGGACGACGGTTGCCGTTGGTCATGCTCTACTTCTATGAAATTATTCATAAAAAACGGGCTCACCTCCAAGCTGCGCTTCTGTTGCGAAGACGCTCGCAAAGACGGGGTCGCTTTTGGTGGAATCGGTGTTAAGCGGTTGCTGTTCCGTGTTGTTCGTCGGTTGTACGTTGGTCATCTTGAGTGAAGACGAGGTTCAGGCGTGCGTTGCTACCGTGAAAATCGTTCACGGATACGGGTTCACCAATTGTAGCGTTGGAATTGATGAGCTCCCGTACTCACGTCGTGGGGTCACCAATGTAGCGGTTCGAGTAAATCGCCACTAAATGAAAGAGTTTAACTTCGACGAACTATAAATAAGTTGTTTATTTACCAGAACAGGATAATTACAGCAGGTAAGATGGCTGACTGCAGGAGCACCATGTTGTAGGTCTTGTCCCAGCGGGGACTCCACAAGGACTGAGTTCCCAGTCCCGTGGGGAGCGTCATGACCTCATTACGCTCTGCTCTATATTCCCGCGCTTTGGGCGTCACTTGACCACATCGTGACGTCAGCACGTTCGCGTGCGCTTAGGCGGTCACGTGACCTGCGCCGTTGCATCGGTACATCTCCCCGGTACGGAGGCTGGCCTTTGAGGCCGAGGTTGCAAAGCTGGACTGTGCCGGTACTTGCCGCGGGAGTGGAGGATCGCTTCGCTCCCGCCTGCTGGCCGATGCGGCTGAAGTCGCGGTAGGCCGGGTTGTGCCAGCGGCCGTCTAGGAAACCCGAGTCGGGCCAGCGGCCGGCGCGCATGCGTCACGTGATGCGTGACGTCAGCGCGTTAGGTCGCCTCTTAAAGGGGCAACGGCCCAACAGGTAAGTTAAAGGGGCAACAGCCCCAACTGGTAAGTTATACAAATAAGTAAGTTAAGTACATACAGTTAAGTAAGTTATACATACATAAGTAAGTTAAGTTAAAGGGAATTATGTATCTCAATGTAAAGGACAACCAATGGGACCGCCACACTAAGCTATTTGCCTCAACTACACCTTGTTGTAGTGAGTTCCACATTCTTACCACTCTTTGGTAAAGAAGTTTCTCCTGAATTCCTTATTGGATTTATTAGCGACTATCTTATATTTATGACCTCTAGTTTTGGTCTCCACTACGTGTGGAAACGTTTTTTCTACCTCTACCCTATCAAATCACTTCATTATGTTAAAGAACTCTATTACGTCACCACTCAGCCTTCTCTTTTCTAGAGAAAAGAGCCCCAGCCTGTTCAGTCTTCCCTGATAAGAATATCCTCTCAGTTCTGGTATCATCTTTGTGAATTTTTTGTGCAGCTTCTTCAAAGCCACTACATCCTTTTTATAATAATTAGGCCAGGACTGTGCGCAGTACTCCAGGTGTGGTCCAAGCAAGGTTCGATACAAGTTTAACATGGCTTCTCTGTTTTTCAGTTCTATCCCTCCAGAAATGAAGCCCAGTGCTTGGTTTGCTTTTGTTATGGCGTTATTAACCTGTGTCGCTACTTTTAGTGAATTGTGTATCTGTACCCCTCGATCCCTTTGCTCTTCTACCCCATGCAGACTCTTCTTCTCCAAGCCGTATGTAGCCTCCTTATTCTTCCTACCACTTCACACTTATCCATATTGAAATTTGTTTGCCAACTACACGCCCATTTTGCAAACTTATTAATGTCTTCCTGTATTATGTCTCATTCTTCCTTTGTATTAACTAAACCTTCCAATTTGGTGTCGTCTGCAAATTTTGAAATTGTTCTACTGATTCCTGAGTCCAGATCATTGATGTAAATGGTGAACAACAGTGGTCCCAGCACCGATCCCTGTGGAACACCACTTCCCACCTTTTGCCAGTCTGAGAAGCTACTCTTAACCCCTACTCTCTGTTTTCTGTTTTGTAGTCAACTTGCTATCCATTCGGCTACCTGTCCCCTGGCTCCACAGCTTAGTCATGCGTCTGCCTTATTGAAAATCCAGTTTTAGCTTTGTCCTTTTATATTGTAACTGAACAGATATTTTTTATGTCGACATGGTAATTGGGCTCATCTCTTAATCAGTAGACAAACATTGGGACAGAATTTTTGGCAAAGATAACGGCAAGATTGATGGCACGCGCCATTATTACTGTATAAATCATCCAGCAATTTGTGGCGAGGAAGAGATATCCTGTGAGTTGTGAATCACCACAAATTGCTGGACGGATTGTTCCGCTCCACCATTAGACTCGCGAAAACGGCAGCTCGCCCTCAACCACCCAGTGAGTTTCAGGAAATTGCTGCATTTGTGCATTAATTGCCATTTAAACTCACTGCAGAAAGTTAACGCTGGTACTTAACAGTGTAAGTACCCTTTTGATGATGAGATTTATGCTCCTGCAATGCCAATCAACCTCTCCGTCCAGAAGCAGAACACATCCAACCCGGCCAATTACCACCCCATCAGTCTATTCTCAATCATCACCAATAACCAGCTCACTGATGCCCAGTTTGGGTTCTGCCAAGCCCACTTGGCTCCCGACCTCATTACAGCCTTGTTCCAAACATGGACAAAGGAGCTGAATTCCAGAGGTGAGGTGAGAGTGGCTGCCCTTAACATCAAGGCAGCATTTGACCGAGTGTGGCATCAAGGAGCCCTCGTAAAACTGAAGTCAATGGGAATCGTACTGGCTGGAGTCATACCTAGCACAAAGGAAAATATTGTGGTGGTTGAAGGTCAATCATCACAGCCCCAGGACATCGCTGCAGGAGTTCCTCAGGGCAGTGTCCTAGGCCTAAACATCTTTAGCTGCTTCATCAATGACCTTCCCTCCAACATAAGGTCAGAAATGGGGATGTTCGCTAATGACTACATAGTGTTCAGCGCCATTCACAACTCCTCAGATAATGAAGCAGTCCATGCCTGCATGCAACAAGACCTGGACGACGTTCAGGCTTGGGCTGATAAGTGGCAGGTAACATTCGCGCCACAGAAGTGCCAGGCAATGACTATCTCCAACAAGCGAGAGTCTAACCACCTCCCCTTGACATTCAATGGCATTACCATCGCCGAATCCCCCACTATCAACATCCTGGGGGTCACCATTGACCAGAAACTTAACTGGACCAGCCATATAAATACTGTGGCAACAAGAGCAGGTCAAAGGCTAGGTATTCTGTGGCGAGTGTCTCACCTCCTGACTCCCCAAAGCCTTTCCACCATCTACAAGGCACGAATCAGGAGTGTGATGGAATACTCTCCACTTGCCTGGATGAGTGCAGCTCCAGCAACACTCAAGAAGCTCGACTCCATCCAGGACAAAGCAGCCCGCTTGATTGGCACCCCATCCACCACCTTAAACATTCACTCCCTCCACCACTGGCGTACCATGGCTGCAGAGTGCACCATCTACAAGATGCACTGCAGCAACTCGCCAAGGCTTCTTTGGCAGCACCTCCCAAACCCGCAACCTCTTCCACCTAGAAGGACAAGGGCAGCAGGCGCATGGGAAGACCACCTGCTCCAAGTTCCCCTCCAAGTCACACACCATCCTGACTTGGAAATATATCGCCGATCCTTCATCATCGCTGGGTCAAAATCCTGGAACTCCCTCCCCAACAGCACTGTGGGAGTACCTTTACCACACGGACTGCAGCGGTTCAAGAAGGCGGCTCACCAGCACCTTCTCAAGGGCAATTAAGGATGAGCAATAAATGCTGGCCTTGCCAGCGACGCCCACATCCCATATACGAATTTAAAAAAATCAACCTCTCTGTCCAGAAAGGGAACAATTGAAATTGTGGAGTCTCATTCCTGCAGGTAGTAAATTGTTAGAGATTTAAAACATTTTAAATTACAAATATATTCTTTTCCCTTCTGTCTCTTTCTTTCCGTCCCTTTATTTCTGTTTCTAAAACCTGATTTGACTCTAATTCACCCTCTTTCTCTGTCGTTTTGTTTCTTTTCTCAATCTAAATCACATTGGTTAAGGAGATAGACTGTTGGTCCCGTCGTTCCCCAAGGGGCTCCAATGCTTCATTGGTCTCATTGCACTGCTAACAGTTTGCACTTCCAGCAACTTGCAGAGCAATTATTTTTCAAGCTGAAGGGTGAGTGGAAAAAGCCTAACTAACACCTCGAAACGCCCCCGCTCCAGCAACATCTGGGCCAATAATGAATTGATTGGGATCAATATATCAGGGGAGTAGTGGGGGTTGGGAGCAGCTTTATCACAGATGCAACAGTTTTGGCACAAAGCAAATTCTAAAGAATATCATTCATAAATTAATAACTTCCGATTCCAATGCATCCAAAAATGGATTTTCAGTCTACAATGACAGCTGGTTCCACTGGTGCCAGCACCATGCTATTCCCACCAGCAAATAAAAACTCTAATAATTGATATTAAATACAGTGAGGCCTTGACTTTTAGTTTTCAATATTATTACACATCCATAGTCATCTTGGGGTAAATTTTTACAAACTATCCTTTGGCGGGGGAGTCCAGAACCAGGGGTCACAGTCTAAGGATAAGGGGTAAGCCATTTAGGACTGAGATGAGGAAGAATTTCTTCGCCCAGAGCGTGGTGAACCTGTGGAATTCTCTACCACACATTAAATATATTCAAGAAGGAGTTAGATATATTTCTTAAGGCTAAAGGGATCAAGGGATATGGCGAGAAAGCAGGGACAGGGTACTGAATTTGGATGATCAGCCATGATTTAATTAAATGGCAGAACAGGCTCGAGGGGCCGAATGGCCTACTCCTGCTCCTATCTTCTATGTTTCTAAAGCTCAATTCATGTGTGTGCGTGTCTGTGTGTTCACCGATGTATGCGAGTGTATGTAGAAGTCTGTGCTGGGGGAGGGCTGTCCAAGTACAGCAATATTTTCAGGGATCTTAAATTCTATCTTACAGCAATTCTTAGGTTAATAATTTTCCTTCAAAATATTCAGGTAAACCCATACAATGGCCTTGCTCTCTTACATCAACATCTTGTATCGTCTTAACTAAAGGAGAAAATAGACGAACATCTAGAATCCAAAAACATAGCAATGAATAGTCAGCATGGATTTCAAAAGGGAAAGTCCTGTTGACCAACCTCATTGAATTTTTTGAAGAGGTAACAGTGAGTAAACAATGGTAATACAGTAGGTGTAATTTGATGTAAGAAAACTACTAAGCACTTGGTTTGAGTATAAAACAAGGCTTTAATCAACTGTTTCACAACCATGAGTTCTAGTTACATCACTAGTTCCTGGTTACAAAAACGTCCTGAGCAAGCTGGGCCCACGCCCGAGTATTTATACTTTCCTTGGGCGGCGCCACCAGCTGGCCACCCAGTGTTATCTCATGAGTCATTTCTACATGAATGGTAAGATTCATGACATAATTTATGTAGATTTTTAAAAGGCCTTCGATAAGGTTCCCCATAATAGACCATTGAACAAGGTCAGAGAATGCGGAGTCAGAGGACAAGTAGCAGAATGGATAGCTAGCTGGCTTCAAGACAGAAAGCAGAGAGTAGGAGTAAAGGGTAGCTATTCAGAGTGGCAGAAGGTGGGAAGTGGTGTTCCACAAGGATCAGTGCTTGGACCACTGTTGCTCATAATTTGCATTAACGATTTAGACTTTGGAATCAAAAGCACAATTTCTAAATTTGCGGATGATACCAAATTGGGGGGGGGGCAGTCAATACTGAGGAGGACTGCAACAAATTACAGAAGGACATTAATAAACTTGCAAAATTGCTATATAATTGGCAAACTAAGTTCAACACAGATAAATGTGAGGTATTACATTTTGGTAGGAAGAATAGGGAGGTCACTTATTACTTGGAGGGTGCGAGTCTAGGTGGAGATCTCGGAGTACAAATACACAAATCACTAAAAGTTGTGACACAAGTTAGCAAGGCCATAAAAAAAGCAAACCAAGCACTAGAGTTTATTTCTAGAGGAATAGAATTGAAAAGTAGGGAAGTTATGCTAAACCTGTATCGAACCTTGGTTAGACCACACTTAGAGTACTGCGTACAGTTCTGGTCGCCATATTATATAAAGGATCTTTTTCTTCCTCTCCTTCTTCTTAGGCAGTCCCTCGGAACCGAGGATGACTTGCTTCCACACTAAAAATGAGTTCTCAGGTGACTGATGAGTCCAATGCGAGACCTACAGTCTCTGTCACAGGTGGGGCAGATGGTGGTTGAAGCGGCAGGTGGGTAGGCTGCTTGGGTTGATGTGCGCTCCCTCCGCTGTTTGCGCTTGGCGAAGAGACTCGAGGTGTTCGGCGCCTTCCCAGATGCTTCTCCTCCACTTTGTGCGGTCTTGGGCCAGGGATTCCCAGGTGTCGGTGGGGATGTTGCACTTTTTCAAGGAGGCTTTGAGGGTGTCCTTGAAGCGTTTCCTCTGCCCACCTGGGGCTCTCTTGCTGTATCGGAGCTCCGAGTAGAGCGCTTGTTTTGGGAGTCTCGTATCGGGCATGCGGACGATGTGACCCGTCCATATTATAAAAAGGATATAGAGGCATTGGAGAGGGTGCAGAGAAGATTTACAAGGATGATACCAGAAATGCGAGGATATACATATCAGGAAAGGATGAACAGGCTGGGTCTCTTTTCCCTTGTAAAAGAGAAGGCTGAGGGGTGACCTAATAGAGGTCTTTAAAATTATGAAAGGTTTTGATAGAGTAGACACAGAGAGAATGTTTCCACCTGTGGGGAAGAGCATAACTAGAGGCCATCAATATAAGATAGTCACCAAGAAATCCAAAAGGGAATTCAGAAGAAACTTCTTTACCCAGAGAGTGGTGAGAATCGGGAACTCGCTACCACAGGGAGTGGTTGAAGTGAATAGTATAGATGCATTTAAGAGAAGGCTAGAGAAGCATATGAGGGAGAAGGGAATAGAGGGTTACACTGATAGTTAGGTGAGGAAAGACGGGAGGAGGCTCGAGTGGAGCATAAATGCCGGCATGGACTGGTTGGGCCGAATGGCCTGTTTCTGTGCCGTATATCCTATGTAATCCTATGTTTTTACAAGGCAAATGAAGTTTGAATGGAATAAGCCCCTCTGCTGTTAATAACTGCTGTTTCTAAGTGCTAAATCCTCAATCAATACACTGCTTGACGAGCTTGCCAGGGGGTCTCTTGGGTCAACTGTAATTATTGATCATTTCCACATAGTAAAGTGGCAGAACGCATCTTGTGATTCAGATGGTGATTCATGTCAGCAGTCGTGTGCTGCTTATTTTTCCACACTAATGTGTTGAAATGCTTGCTTATGACAGCTGGGCGGATATTTCAATGAAACTTTTTTTCCTGTTCTCACTGAAGGTGAACTCTTCAATCTTGGGCCCTCTCCTGGGTTTCCAAGGAAGTGTGCACTATTAACAGCAAGTATTTGATGCTTGCAAAGAAAAAAGCACGTCTTTCGGATGAGTCATTAAACCGAGGTCCCGTCTGCTCCCTCAGGTGGACGTAAAAGATCCCATGGCACGATTTCGAAGAAGAGCAGTGGAGTTGTCCCCGGTGTCCTGGCCAATATTTATCCCTCAATCAACATCACTAAAAAACAGATTATCTGGTCATTATCACATTGCTGTTTGTGGGAGCTTGCTGTGTGCAAATTGGCTGCCGTGTTTCCTACATTACAACAGTGACTCCACTTCAAATAAAAAAGTACTTCATTGGCTGTAAAGCGCATTGGGACATCTGGCGGTCGTGAAAGGCGCTATATAAATGCAAGCCTTCCTTCCTTCCTTCCTTTCCTTCTTTCCTTTCCTTTCCTTCTTTCCTTTCCTTTCCTTCTTTCCTTCCTTCCTCCTTTCCTTTCCTCCCTCCCCTCCCCTCCCTCGTAGGTGTGGTTTTTAAAAGTTATGTAGGCCCCATATTGTGTTTGACAAGTGGATACCCTTAGTATTTTGGTGTACTGGCTTTAGCAGAGCACCCCCAACTGCACCAATGTGAAACTTCTAATTTCTCACAGTCTCAGTTTCTCTGAGCAAGATAGTTTTGTGCTGTGAATCTTTCTCATTAAGATTGCCAAATCTCATTTGCTTGGGGCATTTAAGACCAGCAGAGAAAGGAGACTTTCAACTCATCGTTCTGGGTAGCATTTGAACTTTTGTCCCAGAACTAGGAGGCTGTAGGGGATACCGTATGCCCTTGTGTGGTGCAACACTGAAACCCTGGCTGTGATTTTGCTGACCTCGACGGGTCCGTGGCAGGTCCCGACCCCGCTGCTGTCTCCATCCCGTCCTCTGAAATGAATTTCCCTTGATGGGGCTTGTCAAGCCTGCCCCGCGCATTTCCCGGCCAATTAGACGAAGCAGGTCTGGTGACATCATTTGATGACGCGTCATCGGCAGAGATGCGATAAATGGCAGTTGGAAAGGTTACCTGTAAACATCTGACATGATTCTCTGACTATATAAGCTGTGTCTTTATGCATTTCTCCACTTCACCTGAAGAAGGAGCAGCGCTCCGAAAGCTTGTGATTTCAAATAAAGCTGTTGGACTATAACCTGGTGTTGTGTGACTTCTTACATTTGTCCACCCCAGTCCAACTCCGGCATCTCCACACCATAACAATCACTGCACAGAGGTGCAGGGCTGCACCCAGGCTCTCCCATGACTCCCTCCATATGGGAGTCAGAGCACGCAGGGAGGTCCTCTTCCCTTCCCATGGGTGGAAGAGACCTCCCCAGGAGATCAACACAGCCTGGTTGCACATTGCAGAGGAGGGCACAAGCAGGGATGTGGTCAGGAGGATCTGGGTGCAGTGCCGCAAATGTTTCAATGATCTCAGTAGATCATGAAACGTTAGTACAAAGCCACACTCAACCTTATCCTGCTGTGCCTTTCATCACATCCCCATCACTTTGCCTTCCCTACCCTACTCCTGCACATCCTTACTCACACCAACTTACCTTGCACCTTCACCCATCCCTCTCTCTCTATCTATATTATGACATCCCTATCTCACTAGCCATCCCTCACACTCACCCTCATCCTAGTGCAATCATACCAACTAACAACATACAAGGGTAGGCACTTGCGTGTTTTATGCAATGTTCATGTAAAGTTTCTGTTAATGTGGTGTCAAACATTGAAACCTTTATTTTCAACACTTTGCATTCTTGGACAGATTTGTGTGCACCTTTGGAAGTGGCTTAGTGAGTTGCAGTGAATGGTGAGATATAATAGTACCTTCCGCAATGGTGATGAATGTGAAAGGAATGGCTTAGGCATTGTAGGGATGCTTTATGGTGTTGGTGTGTGGTGGTGCCAACCTGGTGCATCATGTGGCAGCCAGGGTGTACAGTGTCAAGTGAAGTAAATCTGGCCATGGTGAGGCTATCTCTGGCCTCCTGGGCAGCAATGTGGTTGGGTGCTGATGCCCACTGTCTTGTGCAGCATCAGTTGATTGCAGAGAAGGTTGGTGGTGGTGTTGGTGCTGCTGGTGTGTCTGGTGCTGCTGGTGTTGGGGCTGGTCGTGGTGGGATTCTGAGGACCAAGGTGAGAGAGTATAAAGGGCACCCATGCTGATGGAATAGTTGGCAGGTGAAGTTGGGAATGACAGAAGCGATCTGTCAATGGTGAGAGAGGTAATGGGGTCAGACTGGATGGAGACTTGTGTAAAGACCTGCAGCATGGTGAATCTGTTGTGGAAATGCAGTGAGGAACAGCTTGTGGCTGAGGAAAGATATCTCTGTAAGGTGGGAGCTTTTACTTTACATTTGAAGCTGTCAACTCAACAATGGCCACTGAACTCCCGCCTCAGCTTAACTGACGTGATCTCCGAGCAGCAAGGACCCCGTGTGCGAGCACGTAAAATCAAAGCGTGAGCTCAAATGTTTTCTTAATGATCTCTAAACAACGTCGTAATTATTTGAATTGGGTCCCCCGCCACTGCATGTTGGGTCTGCTCAGTGCTGACAGACCCGACATCGGGGAAAGGCGCGTGGTGACAGGTTTACAGCGGGGTCCCAACCGGTGGACAAATAAAGCACTTTCCCACCCGACCTGCCACCCATAGCGCCCGCTGACCCACCGGAAAATCTCGGCCAAAATGTGGACCTGAATATGCAATAAAAAAACCTTGCACTTATATAGTGCCTTTCACAACCTTGGGATGTCCCAAAGTGCTTTACAGCCAATTAATTACTTTTGAAATGTAGTTACTGTTGTAATGTAGAAAACACAGCAGCAATTTGCACACAGCAAGGTCCCACGAACCGCAATGTGATAATGACCAGATAATCTGTTTTAGTGATGTTTGTTGAGTGATAAATATTGGCCAGGACACCGGGGAGAGCTCCCCTGCTCACCTTCGAAACATTGCCATGGAATCTTTTACGTTCACCTGAGAGGGAAGACAATGCCCCAGTTTAACATCTTATCTGAAAGACAGCACCTCCAACAGTGCTGGACTGCACTGGGCTGTCAGCCTAGATTTTGTCCTTGGAGTGGGACTTGAATCCACGACCTCTCTGGCTCAGAGGCAAGAGTGCTACCAATTGAGCCACTTAATACAACCTCAGTAAGCACGTGGGACCATTGCAGTAGTCTGTTACTGCGAGGTGTAAGCAACTTTAATGGTTAACATGTGAAAGGAAATGTTTAAAGAAAGCTAAAATCTATGGAGGACCTACCCTATCCAGGGTTGTGGCGTGCAGGACATGCACAGTGATTTGTAGGTTTGTTTCTCACTGCCAGCACCTATGAGTTTGGTATTAAAAACCAAAGAATAAAGTTCAAGCAGTGTCAACTGCTAGCTTTACAAATGTTATTAACAGTAACATTCTGGCGATATAATATTTTAATGCCCATTGTTTAATAATACTAATTAAGGACTTGTTAAAGTCTCTTAATACTGATGCTTTCTGTTCGATATAATAAATTCTGCACTGGCGCCAGTACTGTATCTTGGGAGTAGGTGAGCACACTGGTGAGTATTACAGCTGTGATATGTGCTGTAACACTGCATGTGACAGAGGGCAGAGTAAGAGTGCAGGCTTATGACCACCTGCACCAACTACATCAGCTGTGTGTATACACCAAGAGCAGCAGAAAGCCCAGACCATTTAGCCCAACAAACCCATTCCACCCCGAGCCCCTGTATGATTATTCTGTTACGGACTTCCCTCCCATCACCCCTGTGCTCGCTGACCTACATTGGCTCCCGGTTAAGTAGCGCCTCGTTTTCCAAATTCTCATCCTTGTTTTCAAATCCCTCCATGGCCTCGCCCCTCCCTATCTCTGTAATCTTCTTCAGCCCCACAACCCCCTGAGATATCTGCGCTCCTCTAATTCTGCCCTCTTGAGCATCCCTGATTATAATCGCTCAACCATTGGTGGCCGTGCCTTCTGTTGCCTAGGCCCTAAGCTCTGGAATTCCCTGCCTAAACCTCTCTTCCTCGCTACCTCCCTCTCCTCCTTGAAGATGCTCCTTAAAACCTACCTCTTTGACCAAGCTTTTGGTCACCTGCCCTAATTTATCCTTATGTGGCCCGGTGTCAAATTTTTTGTCTTAAAATACTCCTGTGCAGCGCCTTGGGACGTTTTACTACATTAAAGGCGCTATCTAAATACAAGTTTTTGTTGTTGTTGCTGATACCCAATTTTAGTGAACACAACATTTCTTCCTCTAACTTCCCTTGGAAAGCGAATCAATGCAGTTACGATCTCAATTCTCCCTATTCCACAGGTATCGATCCAGTTGTGTTTCAAAGGTGCCACTTGTAGTGTCCGCGTATAAATAACACACGGACTGCAGGAGAACGGTAATAACAGGTGTTTACTGAACAGAGGGTATGCTGGAACTAACTGTACAAATTACTACACGGTGTTATATACAGGTGTGGTCACTACTGGTACTGCAGTATACAGGGGCTGTAAAAGATAGTTCCTCTCTTAAAGGTACATACATTACACCACTGTTATCCTGTATCTTGCACTAACTCATCAGCAAGAGCTAATACTTTGTTTGCAAAGCAGGTATAGACAGCATGATGCTTTAATTGATGGTAATATGAACTGCGCATTACTCTGCAGGTATCTGTCCTAAGTGTTTCTGTGCCTTTAGTGGCAATCGAGTGTAGAACTAAGACGTGAGAAGTGATATTTTTGTGCACAGATTTATGTAACGGAAATGCTATCAAGTGAATGTGAGAAGCATTTACTATCTGAAAGTAGACAGCTGTAGCCCTCGTTCTCTTTCTCAAGTCCTCATCTATTTCTATGTGGTGCGGTCCCCGGAGTGCATCGGGGGCAGGTGGCTACATAACACTCCCACCTACTCCTGGGGGAAAAAGAGGACACTCTGCTTTTGACATCAGTTTCAGAAATTTTGAGCTATTGTCACCCCAGCGTTCAAAGCTTATGTTTTATTGAGTCTTTCATACCGGGCTTGGTGCCAACCTGAGAGCCAACCGGCAGGCCCTGTCCTTTGTCTGACCTTGTACATATTGGAGGGCATGTCCTCGTGAGGGATACTGGCCTGCTGGAGCACCCAACAATGAGTTGCTGCAATACCTCCTGCAGGGTGATCTAAATTCATGCTGCTAATGAGTTCAAGCTGGCCTTCACAGCTTCTTGCATTGTGCCACCAAGGCTCTCACAGCAGCAATCACCTCTCTGTCTGTGGTAAACCACTGTATTGTATATTGCCACCTCTGGGTGGCGCTGTGTATGGAGGCATGCCTCAGCTGACTCCACCCACCACTGTGTGGGTTTCGTTCAGACTTGTTCAGTCACTCACGAAGAAGCATGGTCTCTTCTTAGCTAATAAAAGCCTTATTCATCTCTTCTTTCGACTCATCATCTCTTCTTCGACTCATCACCTTTTATGAAGTAATTGATAAGCGTATCACTGTCCTCGGCCTCTTACACTGTTCCAGTGAAGCTCAATGTAAGCTCGACGAACAGCATCTCATCTTTCGATTAGGCACTTTACAGCCTTCTGGACTCGACATCGAGTTTAACAATTTCAGACCATAACCTCGGCCCCTATCATTTTTCTCTCTCTCTCACATGGCAACTGTCGATCATTCTGCCAGTGCCATTTACACTTCATCTAGAGCCATCTTTTGTTTCTTAACTTGTCCCTTTACCATTTCCTTTTGCCTTGCACCATCATCCCTTTCGTCTCTTAATCTCTCCTACCTTCCACCCTATCACAGACCTTCCCTTTTGTTTTTTCCTCCCCTCCCCCCTCTCCCTGTCCCTACACTTGCTTAAAATCTGTTCCATCTCCAACTTTTTCCAGTTCTGACGAAGGGTCATCGACCTGAAACGTTAACTCTGTTTCTCTCTCTCCAGATGCTGCCTGACCTGCTGAGTATTTCCAGCATTTTCTGTTTTTATATTTGGACTCTCTATGTGATGTGCGTACACTGTACCTATGGTCTCATTCACTGAGACTGACACTTGTGCCATTGGCTTCACATCATTGGGTGTGACAAAAAAAATAAAGTGGCTGTTAAGATGTGCAAAATCGACTTCTTCAGAGGTAGCTCGTATAATTGTATAGTACGAGCATTTGATAATGATCCTTTAATGAAGTTAGTGTCGAGTTTGCAAAGTAGTTGGGAGATATTACTTCAACACTCAGTATCTAATGGTGTGCAAATTAGGTCATTTATTTCAAGCAGAGCTTTCTAACAACACTGAAGATGGCGTTCTGCGAGCAGAATTGGAGTTGCTCAGTAATGTTTTTAAATATTAATTAATTTACGCCTTTTCATTTGATCTCAGATTAACAAGAGAAACAAGTTTAAAATAAGAACATTAATAGACCAGATTGGCCAGATTTAACATCAGTGGTGAAATTGTTCCCAGCGGAAAACGTATGGGATTTCACATAGAAGCACATTAGTGTTAATAATCTTTAAAAAAAAAGTGATATTAATACTCCAAGTATCGGAAGTGGAAAACCTACCGTTGTGATGGTATTCTGACTGAGGTGTAAGGTGACTCTCACAGTGTATGGATATTGCAGAGGCTGTGGAACAGGACAGGCCTGCAACTGAAGCTTGTGTCCCAGCTAGCTCAGTGCTGGCAGTTCATTGTAACATTGTGAAAATAGAATTTTATGCATGAATCATTCAACTATAACAAAGTTTTGTTTGTAACAACTTTTCTTTATAATGGGAGAGGGGAGGTGAAGGTGTGTTAAGGTCCTTTATGAACAAACCTTTTGCCATGTTTAGGTGATAGTTCAGTCTTGTGGATGTGAAGTTGTAGAAGATAAAAGTCTGAGGGCATTGTCCCCATTCGGTAATCCTAGATTGTGTTGTCAATGGAGATCAGTGGTGCGGTGTTCAGGTGCTGTAGCTGTCCATTCGTATTTCTGCTGGTTGTCATTTTGTGCACAGTCTGTATTCTGTACATTGCTGCATCCTGATATCTGCATGGTTTCTGTTGGTGGATTGTTATTGTGATTTTGTACAGCGTGTTTCAGTGCAGAGTGCTTTGACAGTCTCTTGTGGTGTTTCCATTCCAAATAATGATCTGATTTTGCTGCTTCTCACGCACTTTCCTTCTGTGGCTGTGTTGTGAGTTGAAAATAAAACCGAGCTATCTGTTTTCTATCTATTGCTTTCTATTTCAAAGGGATGATTTTCCAATTACACTCTCCCTAGTGGGTGACTGTAGGGGGTGGCGGGTGGCGCATCGCGTGCGCCCAGTCAGTTATGCCCCTGACTGTTGGTGAGCGGTTCAAATCGCTCCCACGCCCCTGGGTTCTAGACACCGGACTTAGGTGCAGGCGGCGATACAGAAGAAAATTGAGTAGACAAGTGGTTTGGTGTAAGAAAACCAAGATTTTATTGAACAGAGGTAAAACACAGTCTTATGAGAAATTACTGGTAAACAATTGCAGGCATAAACAAAATAATATACTTATACAGGGAATGGGGAACACACGACACATCGAGGGAAAACAAACTACATTAACAATCCCCTTATCCTTATCCCACCCCTATACCTAACTAGATTAAGCTATGAGGGGCCAGGAATTCATGCTCACCGAGTCAAAATCTGCTGAGTTCAAACGGCTGTGGGGTTTGGGGTTCGCTCTTTGTGCTCTCTGGGGCCTGCCGTCGTCACGTGGTCTCAGGGCGCTGCAAGGGCATCGACCAGGTAAAGTACCCCGAGGTTAAAGTCTTTGCTTGGGTACTTTACCTCGCAGGGATGATGGTTCTTCTTCCCTGGGCGGCAGCAGCTGGGGTTTGCATGAAGATAGTCACAGGTCGGCTGGATTGAAGGCCCGATCATTCGAAGCGTTCTTCAATCATCTCCCAATTCGCCTCGCCTCGTCTCGTCTCATCTCATCTCACCTCGTCTCGTCCCACCTTGTCTGGCCTGGTTTGCCCGTGTTCGCCTGGTGCAATGCCGGGCGTCCCTGATGGAGTCGGGAAAGACACGGGCAGTGGCCAGGCGGCAAGCGCGGGAGGGGAAAAAGGAGCAGGAGTCATGAGGGCAAGGAGCAAGAGAGTCAAGGGGAAGAGCCAAGCATAAGCGTCAAGGGGGCGATTGCTACTGAGGGCCTACAGTTATACTCCTTTCGATGGCCCTTATCTGCGCGCCAAATCAGGTCAGTTCATTGTTTCACTTTTGGCGGGTTGTTTTAAATGATTATACCAATCAAACTAACTGTTTTAGATGGCCATTTATCGCACCTAATGGCTCGATGTCCAGGCTGTATTGTCATTAATGCATTTTAATCGGCCTGTGCAGCTTTGATGGCTTCCATAAGCTGTTTCCGATTATGCATGCGGACAAACTAATGGCCTTGCGCTTAGGCCTAACTGGGGTGATCTGTTCCAATCTGACAAAATGCATATTCAGTGTTTGCTTAACTGTCTAGGTTTTCAAACACAAAAGTCCTTTTTCACAGAAATGCATTTTAAGTTTCGATTTCCCAAAACAGCTTGTTCTGTGCTGCAGAGTCCAAGATTTTAAAACCTTACAGGCTTTTGGTCATGAGGTGCGGACGCCATCTTTTGGGTACCCTTTTTAAATTGTCCATAGGGTCCCTTTATTAATAACCTTGGGGGAAATGTGGGAATTTTGTGAATCCTACAGTGACATACCCCATTTGGAGTGCAAAGTTGGAAAATTATTCCTTTTATATAGTAATAGCTGGGGGGAGCCCGGCTTTGTCAGGGCTGTTTTGGGCCGGGCGGTTTAAATCGAGTGCCAGGCTTTGGGGCCCTGTCTGTGTCCCTTTGTGAATCTGGTGCCGGGCAACATTTTAAATCGAGTCCCAGGCTTTTGGGCCCTGTCTGTGTCCCTTTGTGAATCTGCTGCCGGGCAACATTTCTACCTTTTAATACCTTGAAAGATGAAAGTGAAAGTACTTATAAAACGTTTTTGGTAAATGTTATGTTATTTTTAAAAGAGATACTAACTTTCAAAGTAGTTTGAGCTGGAAGCTGAAGTCATGGCACTGAAACAATGGCTGCCAGATCCCCGAGATGAAAATGATTAGTCCCGCCCACACACACACACACACCGATTGGCCAACCATCAGGGGACCGTACTGTAGGATTGGTCAATCGTGACGGCACAGGATTGGTCGAACCTTGACGTCAGTCAATCAATGCTCGCAGATAATGAGTTTAATTTTAAAGGTTGTTTGCATAAGGCGTGAACAATTTTCGTCCGACCGAAAAGTAAATACGCTTACCAGCGTCCAGGAAGCGTAAGCTTTCTTCGGAGGTAACGCGCGCGTAGGTACGCTCTATAACTTTCGAGCGCATAGCCGGACAGACGCACACCCGAGGACAGACAGACAGAAGGACAGACAGACAGATCGATTCCTTTATATATATATATAGATGAGGACAGGAGTGATTTTATTTTTCAACACAAAATGCCTGATTTCTCAATATTACAAATGAAATTGCAGAAATAGACAGTTTCAAAACATGAATTCAAAGAATGAGATTTCATTAATTAGCCAATATAATAACAGCAAGAGCAGGCTCTCTCACTCTTTCTCGCACTCTTTCTCGCACTCTCTGTCACTCTCTGTCACTCTCTGTCTCTTGCACTCTCGCTCTCTCTCTCACTCACACTCTCTCTCTCACTCGCTCAAGCTTCCACACTCGCTCAAGCTTCCTCGCTCTCACTCTCTCTCACTCTCTCTCTCTCTCACTCTCTCTCACTCTCACTCTCTCTCACTCTCTCTCACTCTCTCTCACTCTCTCTCTCTCACTCTCACTCACTCACTCTCACTCACTCACTCTCTCTCACTCTCTCTCACACACTCTCACACACACTCACACACACTCTCTCACACTCTCTCTCTCACACTAACCCAGTCAGTCCAGGATTTGGTATTGCATTACAACACGTGCACAAACCCAAAGAAGAACAAAAATGCAACACTCCCTCCTTTCATACAATAATATTTTGTTTGTTTCAAAGCGCTCTGTAGAAAAAAATGTGGTGGGTGATATTTACAAAAATTGTATCTGAAATTATACTGTGATTTTTGGTTTCAGCTATTCAAACTAAATTATAATAGCGGGAAGATTATTTGTGATGATTGTGAATGTGTCAGATTTATAGTGACAGTAATAGTTCTAATGTATTGCAAAGTTTAATCTCTGAAAAACACAGGTTGTGCACTAGTAGATTGTCCACAAAATAGTTCAATTTTTACAAGCAATCAATAGACATTCCTCATAAATGTTTCATTGCCTTGATGGGGATCAATGCTCATTAATGAAACCAGGGGCTAAAAATTGAGTAGCACCCCCTTTGGGGCTCTAAGTCCCAGAAAAATTAGCGCCCCCGCAGCAGAAATTGAGTGGTAGCGCCCCAAGAGGGAAGCTGGGCGCTATGGGAAGTGCCCCGCCTCCCTCTTGGGGTGCTGCGAGGGAATATCACGGCGCTACGTGCCACAGCGCCATGCTGGCCTTCCTCCCCTTCTTAATGGGGAGGGGCCTTGCGCAGCGCAACCCGGGACCCAGCTGGGCCCCCGGGGATCGGGAGTGCAGCCGGCACTCTGCGGGGGTGGGGGGAGGGTAAGGAGGCCGGGGATGGGAGCGGAGGCAGGTGCTGGCAGGCGGCCAGCAACAAAAATGGGCGTCCCACACCTCGCCATTAAATAGCGCCTCCCCGGCCGCAGGTCGGGCCCCCTGACCTTGTCGGACATAGGGTCCGGTGGTAAGTCAGGGGGCGCTCCTGAAGATCGCGGCCGGGGCGCGAGCCGGGCGTTGTGCATGGCGATGATGTAATCGCTGGCGGTGCAGCGCCACGGGGTGTTACCAGTTCCCGCCGCCACTAGCCTCCCGCTGAATTTTGCACGAGGCGTTGGCGGTGCCACGCCATGGCGCTAGTTGCTTTGTGTCCCGTTAGCGCCCTCTTAGGATGCTGACGGGAGGTGCAAAGCAACCAAATTTCCCCCCCCACCCCCCCAGGGGTTCTTTTACCTTTTTGGCGGCCACACTTTCGGGTTTTCTCATCTTGTGATGTACACGGCCGGTTTCTTCAACCATACAACAGCAAAAAATAACACACAATGAAACTATTAATAAGTTAAAGGTGAAATTAAGTGGAAATACATGTTTTAATATAATCACTTCTTTCTCAACCCAACCAACAGTAATCTCCCAGTTGGTGAATGTTGTTTGTTTTTTGGGTATTTCTTCTCTGTAGTTGAAGCAGAATTTGTTACAGTAGATACTCGTGTCCTACAGAACCCTGGCTTATTTTTCATAGGAACTGTGAATTGATTGGGTGCTGAGTCAGCCAGCTAAATCAAAAGAGATTGCAAATATATATCTTCTTCAAGGAGGAACAAGTTCTGTAATGCACTGGACTTGGTGGTATGAAAGGGTGATGCATTTGTGGAATAATTGACCAGGCTTGGGAGAGAAAGACAAAAATGAGGGTCAGTGAGAGAAACAAAATTGGAAGAGAAAGAGAAACAGAAACACAAGTGAAGGGGAAGATCGAGAGAGCAGTGAAGGAAGGAGAGAGAAACTGAAGTGAAGAAAGAGTTTGACATTTTTTTGCAGCCTTACCATGACTAACATTCTAACCTAGAGTGGCTGATTATCTTTGGTTGGGGCCAAGCCCAAAAACATGTGAGACCTAGAGAATCAAATATTTTGTTCACATTTATTGCTGAGCCTGACAGTTGACCTGAGCGAACCTTCAGTCAAGAAACGTCTGTGGGCGGATGTGATGCATGCGTGTGAGTTATTGTGTGGGCAGGCCCCTAATCATTTTGTTGAGTGTTTGAGAGATTATTGCATGTACTGGTTTACCTTCATCAGTGTGTAGCGTGATGTCTCCTTAACTTGCTCTGGGGTTGGTTAGTGACACATCTCATGCCAAACTGCAGTGCGGATGTAAGATAGGGACCATTATAAGAAGTTGAGCAGCAAAGTTCAAGCTATTCATGTCAATAACATTGGATAATATTATGCATCAGTTTGTCTTCACTATTTAATTTTGTGACTTTTCCCATTTGTTTCAGTTGTTTCTGCTTTCCTTGTAAATATATATAGATTTAATTTTTTATCATTTTATTAAGCTAGATGGATAGTTTTCCTTTAAGTGATTCTGGATAAAATTCTTTTTAGGGTTCTCATTTTCTGATTTGTAGGGGAAAAAATTAAACCGTAAAATGCCCATATCTTCAAGCAGTATTGTATCCACTGACCTGTTGTCTTTCAATATTTGTAACCTAGTCCTGCAGAACAATGATTTATTTATTTGTCTGCTCATGAGATCTTTCTTTTCTGTATCTGATGGACACCCTTCCTCCATTATGCCTTTGTACCTGTTGTATTGGCATCTTTGTTCTTGTAACAGTCCTTTCTGTATGTCCAACATATTGTGAAAATAGTCACACAAATGTTCTAGGGTTGTTACATCTTGTCCAGCCTTTAGATTGGTCATCTATGTGCATTGTGTAAATACTTAAGGAGAGAATAGGTTAAAACCAGTTGGTATAGTGAGTGTAGTACAGTATGTCATGCAATAAAAGATCTAGGGGGAAAAGTTCAGTTGGTTAGTGCCTTCCGTTAGCGCCTCCGAGGGTGCTAACGGGGCGGTAGGAACTTAGCGCCCGAGCGCAGCAATTTTAGCGCCGCTCGCAAAATTGACCAGCCATTTTTCAGCAGCGCTAAACACTACCGCCACAATCTCCTGCGCCCCTTGCCTTAGCGCCTGCTGTTAGGAACAACAAGTAGAGGGGAACGTTTTCAAGTCAGGAAGTGGCTGGGGGAGCGCTATTTAAAGGCGCGTGCTTCCTGCCTTTTCTTGTCGGCAACATTTTTGGTTTTAACGCTGTCCTAAGGAGTTTTGGCCCTCAGCACCACTTTTGAGATTCCTAAGCGCTGAGATCTTTCCCTGGGCCTATCCATTAGTGCTTCCAACACAATTGCTTTTGAGGTCTCTCCAGGCCGAGATTCAAGGTTGCAATGAGCAGGGAGTGGCTGGCCAGCAAGATGGCCCCTCCCCGTTAAGAACTGGACGGCGCCAGTCTGTCTGGCTTCCATGGTAACTGGCATCACCTGAGCTTCGGTAGCGTCCTGAGGTAGCGCCTCGCTCCCTGACGTTTGTGCCTTAAGAGAGTGTGTAGCGCCTGATTTAGCGCTCAAATCACCTCCAGGGGCGATAGTGTCAAATTTTGCAGTCGGAGGCACTAATTAGCGCCGGGTGCTAAACTTTGCGCCTGGCTCATAGTAGCGCCCCAAAATGGGCGATAACAAATTTTTCCCCCCTAACCTTTACATTTGCAACTTCTGCATAGTCTTTATTAATATGTCTCTATAAAAGATAGAGAGAGCACTGATGGTTCTAAAGATTCTCTCTATTCTTCCCCTCTCCCCAGTGTAATTTCTCTTGAAGATGAAGTTTAGTATAATGTTGTTTTATATACATATACGCCTGATAATTCAAAGTCATTTTTTCCACTTAAATAGAATGAATTATCCAATAATTTGAATGAAGCAACATAAATCATACAGCAAAGTGGGAATTCAGCGCTTAAAAAAAGTGAATTATCAAATAATGTGGATTAAATGACTTTGAATTAAGAGTAGCCTGAATCATTGTAGTGATTTCGGAGGATAAAGATTAAATCGTTTAAAAAAAAAGCTACAAATGCCGAAATTCTAAAATAAATCAGAAATGAACAGATGATCTGTCAGCATCTGAAAAAAACCAAAGACGTGTGACTGTTTCAGGCAGAGATATTCTGGCACTGCTATCAAGTACGCTAACCATTTTGAGTGCTGATGGACTTCTGTATTTACAGCGTTTTCTGTTTTTATTTGAGTTTTCAGCTCTAGGCAGAATTAAGTCTTCATTTTGGAGTAGTTATTTGTTTGCACAAAGGGGTTTGGAAGAGGAGAGCTCAGCTTGTGGAGAGTGGAGCCTGCTAAAACAGGCCGAACTAAGTGCATGGCCAGATTTGACTCCAGGATGACATGTAGCCTGCCGCACTGATTGATAACTTGTTTCCTTTGCTTCAATAAAGTAGCTTTTGTTTCATCTGGCTGGGTCCAATATGCTGTCTGATGAAAGGGCTGGTGGTCTGCACTCAGAGTTGATGAGGTTCCAAGGGCCCATTTCACACAAAGACATAGGAGAGAAAGCTTTAATCTGTATCTTGTTTGCTGCACGGTTGACCAAGCAATGCTTGATGTTGGGTGAAATAAGCAACCAAAAAAATCCAATCCCAAGCACCGAAGGACTTCATCTTGATGACTACATCACTCTCAAAAGCAAACAATAAAATTGAGTGGGTTTTTGAGGTGACTTCATTTATTTTTTGATATTTTTTCACTGGGCTACAAACAGCAATAAAAAGCAGTCTTCTGGAAGGAAATGCCAATATTCGAAAGTGCCAGAAGTGTTACATTTTTGGCAGTGAAACTCAGTCTTGGCCATTGGTGCAAGGTTTTGGGGGGGATCGGTAGCTCCAGTGGTGGAGTACTGGGGATAGCAAAATACTGCGGATGCTGGAAATCCGAAAAAACAACAGAAAATGCTGGAAAAACTCAGCAGGCCAGGCAACATCCGTGGAGAGAGAAATAGAGTCAACGTTTCAGGTCGAAACCCTTCTACAGAACTGAGAGAAAAGGCGGGAAATGAAACAAAAGGCAGTTTGGGGGCTGGGAAATGGGGGAGGGGATAAAAGAAGAGACATCAAGAGATATTCAAGGTGAGACTTCATTTAGAGCCATTGTTTGTTTCTTTACCTGTCCTATTACCATCTCGTCTCACCTTGAATATCTATTAATGTCTCTTCTTTCATCCCCTCCCCCATTTCCCAGCCCCCAAACTGCCTTTTGTTTCATTTCCTGCCTTTTCTCTCAGTTCTGTAGAAGGGTTTCGACCCGAAACGTTGACTCTATTTCTCTCTCCACGGATGTTGCCTGGCCTGCTAAGTTTTTCCAGCATTCTGTTGTTATTTTGGAGTACTGGGGACTTGGGATTCAATGGCAGCCTTATCTGCCTGAAACTGTCGTATTGTGAATGCAGAATAAACGGACACTCCCAAAAAATAGCAGCCTAGTGAGAGAGCCAAATAACTTACAAGGTAAAATATACAAGAGGCAATCTGAAACCACGGACACTTGCGAATTACGACCCACGGACAGACTTCCATGCACCAAGCCCTTTTACAACTTAAAACATGCGACGCAGCCTGTAGAAAAGCTGCAGTATCTGGAACTTTTACTGAATCGGGATCACTGGCGCTTCCCCTTGAAGCTTTCTTCCTTTTCTGCCCCCAAATTCTCTTGGGTCTGTCACTTTTGTGAGCTCAGTATTTATGTATGGCAGTGCTTTTGTTAATAACGGCCACACAAATTCTGTTAATGTCAAACAGGGCTACACATGAAATCAAAGCAGAAAAATAGACAATTGTCGGCAAGGTGAGAGCTCTGTTCAAGATGATTTCCATCTGGCTCTTCATTTTGCTTTTGATTAAGTACTTTATCACCATTTTGATTAGGATGTGTTCCATATAAGCCTTGTGGTTACTAATGAACCCCTATGGTATTGTGGAGTGAGAACAATGATGTGCTTTCATTTAAGTTTTCAAACCAAATGCTTCAGTTTGCATTTTTGCATGTGTTTGACTGCGGAGAGCAGCAGGTTTATCATGGGGAAGCTTGCTTTGTCTCCTGCTAGTCTTGACTTCATTAACAACTTGATTATACAAAACACTGACAGCTGGTTTTACATGATGGCTTTCTACATTTTTAGTTTGATCTGTTATACCTTAGATCTGGTACATTACGTGTGTGTGCGTGTGCGTGTGTGTGTATTTCATTCTTAACATCCCCACCGACACCTGGGAATCCCTGGCCCCAGACCGCACAAAGTGGAGGAGAAGCATCCGGGAAGGCGCCGAACACCTCGAGTCTTTTCGCCGGGAGCAAGCAGAAGTCAAGCGCAGGCAGCGCAAGGAGCGCACGTCAAACCAAGCACCCCACCCACCCGCCCCTTCAACCACCATCTGCCCCACCTGTGACAGAGGCTGTAGGTCCCGCATTGGACTCATCAGTCACCTGAAAACTCATTTTTAATGTGGAAGCAAGTCATCCTCGGTTCTGAGGGACTGCCTAAGAAGAAGAAGAAGAAGAAGATTTCATTCTAAACTGGAATCTTGGAGAAAACTGTCCTGAAGATCCTAACTCTTCGATCATAAGGAAAGCCATATAGCCTATTGAAGCTCAATCCTGACTCTCCCAATTTAACATGTTTAATGTCCTTAATGTTTCTTCCTCCACGGCCCTTTATGGCAAATAATCCCAAAACATTTATCACTTCAAGTAAATGCTGGCCACCCTTGGGTACCTCATCCAAGTTGCCAATCTTCATCCGTGAACAAGTTATTGGACTTTTCAAGGCATCACAAGTGACCCTGATCTGGCCAGTGGCTCCATGCTCCCGATGTTGGAAGGTTAGAAAAATGTATTTAGGTTTCCACACTTGATCACTATTCAGTGACCCCCTGCTGGGAAGTGAACGTATGGAGACCGAGTTGAAACACAGTGAGGATAATTTTTGGCTTTGACCGATTATGTAAAACGGGTGATATCGATTCAGCTGCCCGTCCTCCTGCTCCCTGATTTTGAGGAATGTATAGCGGGTGCTGAATTAATTATTGCCCAAAGTCAAAATTACCTCCAGTGAGCAGGTCAGCAAAGAGACTAAACAGTAAGAAGAACATAGTTAATGGAGATTGATTTTTTTTTAATGCAGAATGTACAATCTGCAGGATGCACTTCAACACCACCTTCCTCCTTTGCAACCTTTACCAAGGAGGCCAAGAGCAGCATTGCCGTGGCAACACCTTCCAAGTTCCCTTCCAAGTCACACATCATCCAGACTTGGACATACATTGACATTGCTGGAATTCCCTCCCGAACACCATTGCGGGAGCACTCTTGCCGCAAGAATGGCAACAGCTCCAGGAGAAAGCCCAGCGCCTTCTCTGGGGAACTAGGGATGGACAACAAATGCTGCTGTGCCAGCGTCACTCAGTGCCCGCCAACAAATGAAGACAGATTGGATGGCTCAGGAGGTTGTCTTGTCAAATCTCTGAATTTAAAGAAAAATTGCAGTGATCGAGAAAGGAAATGAAGGCGGCAGCAGGAGGACAAACTGGGAATGGAAAAAAAAAGGACAAACCACTTTATAACTCCCAAAGGAAACAAACGAAGTATAGTATATCTGGGAGGGAGTTGCACAGATGTAGTTTAATCGAGGGGTTAAGATGATGACTGAAAATACTGGATCAAAGCTTGAGGGATTTATAATTGTGGTTGAACTCCAGCACTGGAGTAAAGCCCACAACTTGTATTTTTTTTGTAGAACACTCTTTCAAAAGGATACAGTGTTCAATAAATTTTCATTAAAGTTGCATGTGAATTCTCTGTTCTGTTTTTTTATAACGGTAATATAAATGATGTGCATGCATAGCATTGTACCTGGGTGGCTGTCAGGAAATTTGAGCGGCTATATTGGAATTTATTAGTCTGACACACCAAATGTTGCCGTGCCAGCAAACTGTAACTCTGTACTGACCAAGGCACTTCTTTTCCTTTTATCATCTAGCAAAATACTGGAGACTCTGGAAGTCTGAAATAAAAACGGAAAATGCAGCAAACACTCAGCAGGTCAGGCAGCATCTGTGGAGAGAGAAACAGAGTCAAAGTTTCTGGTCAATGACCTTTTACAGATGAAAGGTTATCGACCTGAAACGTTGGCTGTGATTATTCCGGTCGGTGCGGCTTGCTGGCGGGACAGCTGCCTTCCGGGTTCCAGTCCCACCTCCAATGACGTCCGACACACAGATGCGGTTTTGCATCAATTGGCCTTGTTAAGCCCGCCAGCCGATTAAGAGGAAGCCGGTGTCAGATGATGACGCGTCATCTGCCGGTTTTCTTAAAGGGACCACGCACAGTTTTTTTTGACAGCTGATTTTGACAGCATTGAGGTGCTGCAAACACTGACAATCACTGTACAAAGGTGAGCCCTTGAACCCAGGCTCTCCAGTGACTCTTTCCTTAGGCTAGAACAGATGGCAGCTGCAGATGAGGTTACAGAAGCGATCTGTCACTGGTGGGAGAGGTTCTCCCAATGAGGTGGGACTACACAAACAATTCAAAACTTGTTACCTACAGAAAAGTCTAAATCCATTAAAAATTAATTTTCCAACATTTTCTACCTCTGAAGCTCACCATTGGATCCTTCACACCACTTCTGCAGCTGTCATCAATGCACAAACATTACAGTAGACCCACAGCATGCCACACTTACTTGGCATGGTGTCCAGACATTGGAAGCCCGCAGTAGACCTGTCAAAATTGCAAAAAGCCTCTTAACTGCTTGTTAACAAGCAGTTAAGTGCCTATAATCTTCTTCCCACCACTAGATGTTGGGTCCATGCGCAAATCAAGGACCCGACACCTGGGAAGATTGTCTGGAGGCAGGTTGACAGCGGGTTTCCGACCCGCTGTCAACCTTTGCGATTTTGCCGAATCTCCTGCCTCCAAACCCGCCCCCTGAGCACTGGCAAAATTTCCCCCGTTAACTCTGTTTCTCTCTCCACAGATGCTGCCTGACCTGCTGAGCAATGTTCCCCCTTCCCCCAGTTTTATTTTGGGTGTGCGGCCCCTTTAAGGGGCTGTGCGGCCCATTGACAGATGCGCGAACATTAACATTGGAGAAAGCCGGTCCTGGGCTGCGCGGGACCCGCAGAGAACGGTGTGGCCATGCAGGTTAGATGGAACGTTGCTGCCGAGTGTTTCCAGCATTTTCTGTTTTTATTTACTATAAAGACACTGCTTAAAAAAAATTCCGAAACACTATTAACAACTCATGCACTTTTGTTTTGTGCTGGTAGTTGATCTCTATGGCTCTGCTCAGGGCTAACAAAGATCAAACACCATAAATTTACATAGCATAGCTAATGCAGACAGTGTCCCAAAGCATTCTATGTAGCAGAAATGAACACCATGCAGAAGAGTAAGAGATGACTAAAAGAGGGGAGCGAAGTAGCGAGGCAGAGGGGTTTGGGAAGTTCCAAAGAGTAGGACTGAAGGCTATGCCACCAATGGTGGGTTCAAGGTATGGTAGCAGAGGCTAATAAGAGGCCAGAATAAAGGGGTTAAACAGCAAGAGCTGCGATGAAGAGATGAAAGAGATTGCAGAGGTAAACTGGGGCAAGGCCATAGAGGGATTTGCAACTGGGGTACAAGGAATTTGAATTCAATGCTTTGGGGGATGAGTAATCTATGGAGGTTGTCAAGGACTGGGCTGATGATGATGAATGGGAATTAAAGCATGACAGGATGTGGGTGGCAAGTTTTGGACAAATTCGAGTTTACGTATGGTGGAGCTTAGGCCGGTGAGGTGGGAGTTGGAGAAGTCCAGTCTGGAGGTAATGAAACTGTTGTGGTGAGGTAAAGAAAGATGTGATGATATTGCAGCAGCAAACATAAGCAATCTTGGTAATGGCTAGTCTGGAGCTAATCAAAGTGTAGATGAGAGTTTCAACACCATGGTGGTAAGGTAAGAGCAAAGGTGAGTGCTATTGTAGAGATGGAAATAAGTGGTCTTGATAGGGCAGGAGATGTGGATGGTGAGGGAGATGAGGAGGTGATCTGAGATGACCTTTCCAAGCAAGGGAGGAAATAGCGGAGGCTCTGACCATCATTTTTCAATCCTCTCTGGCTACAGGTGTGGTGCCGAAGGACTGGAGGGCTAATGTTGTACCGTTGTTTAAAAAGGGAGAAAGGGTAGATTGAGTATTTACAGGCCAGTCAGCCTAACCTCGGTGGTGGGCAAATTATTGGAAAAAAATTCTGAGGGACAGTATTAATCATCATTTAGAAAGGCACAGATTAATCAAGGACAGCCAGCATGGATTTGTTAAGGGAAGGGCGTGGCTGACGAACTTGATTGAATTTTTTGAGGAGGTAACAAAGAGGGTTGATGAGGGTAGTGCATTTGATGTGGTCTACATGGATTTTAGCAAGGCTTTTAACAAGATCCCACATGGCAGACTGATCAGAAAAGTAAAAGCCCATGGGATCCAAGGGAAAGTGATAAGTCGGGTCCAAAATTGGCTCAGTGGCGGGAAGCAGAGGGTAATGGTCAACGGATGTTTTTTGTGACTGGAAGGCTGTTTCCAGTGGGGTTCTGCAGGTCTCAGTACTAGATCCATTGCTTTTTGTGGTATATATCAATGATTTAGACTTCAATGTAGGGGGCATGATTAAGAAGTTTGCAGATGATTCAAAAATTGGCCCTGTGGTTGATAGTGAGGAAGAAAGCTGTAGACTGGAGGGAGATATCAATGGACTGATCAGGTGGGCGGAAAAGTGGCAAATGGAATTCAATCCGGAGAAGTGTGAAGTAATGCATTTGGGGAGGGCTAACAAGGCAAGGGAATACACCAATAAATAGTAGGATACTAAGAAGTGTAGAGGATCAGAGGGACCTTGGAATGCATCTCCACAGATCCCTGAAGGTAGCAGGACAGGTAGATAAGGTGGTTAAGAAGGCATATGGGATACTTTCTTTTATTAGCCGAGGCATAGAATATAAGAGCAGGGAGGTTATGCTTGAACTGTATAAGACACTAGTTAGGCTGCAGCTAGAGTACAGTGTACAGTTCTAGTCACCACATTACAGGAAAGATGTGATTGCACTAGAGAGGGTACAGAGGAGATTTACAAGGATGTTGCCAGGAGTGGAGAATTTTAGCTATGAGGAAAGATTGGATAGGCTGGGATTGTTTTCTTTGGAACAGAGAAGGCTGAGGGGAAACTTGACTGAGGTGTATAAAATTATGAGGGGCCTCGATAGAGTGGATAAGAAGGACCTATTTCCTCTAGCAGAGAGGTCAATAACCGGGGCATAGATTTAAAGTAATTGGTAGAAGGATTAGAGAGGAGTTGAGAACTTTTCACCCAGAGGGTGGTGGGGGTCTGGAACTCACTGCCTGAAAGGGTGGTAGAGGCAGAGATATTCATCACATTTAAAAAGTTTGTGGATAGGCACTTGAAGTGCTGTAACCTACAGGGCTACAGACCAAGAGCTGGAAAGTGGGATTAGGCTAGATTGCTCTTTTTTGGCCGGCACGGACACGATGGGTCGAATGGCCTCCTTCTGTGTCATAAATTTCTATGATTCTATGATTGACATTTTGGAAATGCTGAGGTCTTGTGATTAAAGGATCAAGTGGGTGGTCATGAGTGTTGATGCAGAGCTGATCTACAGGGCGAGACTGAGTAAGGGTCAGCGGACAGAGAAAACTGACAATAGGGGTATATTTGCTGTATATAATATGCATACTACAATATTGCTCGCCTATGTATATTACATGTATCTCTATAAATTATGAAGGGAGAGTTTAACATTTGGTGCCATTTAAAAAAATACATTTTATTTTTGTAAAATTGTAAAAAGTTTTTTTTTGTGTTTTTCCAAGTTGGAAAAAAATCAGTTGAAACTGTTCTATGATGCCACTGTGTCATTTTGTGATGCCACGTGGTTACTAGGGACCAATGACAACTTACTATCATGGAACAAAGGCAGATGAAAATGTCATTCTTTCTTTCTTATACAGTGTCACCCGTGGCTCAGAGGGTAGCACTCTCGCCTCTGAGTCAGAAAGTTGTGGGTTCAAGTCCTACTCCAGGGACTTAAGCACAAAAAGTCTAGGCTGACACTGCAGTGGCATGCTGAGGGAGTGTCGGACGGACGGACAAATAAGGCAAGGGAATGGGAATACACAATGAGTGGTAGGACCCTAGGAAGTACAGAGGGTCAGAGGGACCTCGGTGTACATGTACATAGATCTCTGAAGGCAGCGGAACAAGTAGATAAGGTGGTTAAAAAGGCATATGGGATACTTGCCTTCATTAGCCGAGGCATAGAATATAAGAGCAGGGAGGTTATGATGGAGCTGTACAAAACGCTGGTGAGGCCACAGCTGGAGTACTGTGTGCAGTTCTGGTCGCCTCACTATAGGAAGGATGTGATTGCTTTGGAGAGGGTGCAGAGAAGATTCACCAGGATGTTACCTGGGATGGAGCGCCTCAGCTATGAAGAAAGACTAAACAGGCTGGGGTTGTTTTCCTTGGAGCAAAGAAGGCTGAGGGGGGACCTGATTGAGGTGTACAAAATTATGAGGGGCATAGATAGGGTAGACAAAGAGGAACTTTTCCCCTTAGTAGGGGGGTCAATAACAAGGGGGCATAGATTCAGGGTAAGGGGCAGGAGATTTAGAGGGGATTTGAGGAGGAACTTTTTCACCCAGTGGGTGGTTGGAATGTGGAACTCAATGCCTAAAAGGGTGGTAGAGGCAGAAACCCTCACAACATTCAAGAAGCATTTGGATGAGCACTTGAAATGCCATTGCATACAAGGCTATGGACCAAATGCTGGAAAATGGGATTAGACTGGACAGGGATGGATGGGCGGCGCAGACACGATGGGCCGAAGGGCCTCTTTCTGTGCTGTAAAACTCTATGACTCTATGCTGCAATGTCGGAGGTTCCGTCTTTTGGATGAGACGTTAAACCGAGGCCCCGTCTGCTCTCTCAGGTGGACGTAAAAGATCCCGTGGCACTATTCAAAGAAGAGCAGGGGAGTTATCCCCAGTGTCCCGGCCAATATTTATCACTAAAAACAGATTATCTGGTCATCATCATATTGCTGTTTGTGGGAGCTTGCTGTGCGCAAATTGGCTGCTGTGTTTTCCACATTACAACAGTGACTACACTTCATTGGCTGTAAAGCGCTTTGAGACGTCCAGTGGTCGTGAAAGGCGCTATATAAATGTAAGTCTTTCTTTTCTTTTTTCTTTTATTGATTCCACAGACAAATCACAACACTCAAAAAAAAAAATAGTAGTTACCACAGACGCAGTTACCAGGGGCCAAATAGCAACCTTCCAAATCTCTATTCACAGCTGTCCTGCCTTTACTACAACAGCAACATCTAACATTAACAACAACAGCTTGCATTTAAACCCTATCATTAAGGTACATCACAGGGCACATGACAGAAACATAATCAGACAAAACTCAATGCCAAACCAAAGAACAAAATCTGAGGCAGGTGACCAAAGCTGTGGTCAACCAGGAGAGTCTTGAAGGAAGAGAGTGAGGTGGGGAGGCGGTGTGGTTTATGGAGGGAATTCCCAGAACATAGGGCCTTGATGGCTGAAGGCATGGTCACCAATGGTGGGCAATAGGAGTGGAGCATGAACAGAGGACAGAGTCAGAGGATCCTAAGGGTTCTTGCTGGGTTGTAGAGCTGGAGGAGGTTACAGAGATCGGAAGAGGCGAGGCCATCAAGGGATTTAAACAAGATGATAATTTAAGGCATTAGGAGACCAGGATCCAATGTAGGTCAGTGAGAATCAGGGTGATGGATGAACAAGACTTGATGTGAGATTGGATGAACAAGACTTGATGTGAGATTGGATGAACAAGACTTGATGTGAGATTGGATGAACAAGACTTGATGTGAGATTGGATGAACAAGACTTGATGTGAGATTGGATGTCAGGCATCAGAGTTTTGGATGAGCTGGTTTATGGAGGGCGGACGATGGGAGGCTAGCCAGGAGAGCATTGAAATGGTTGAGTCTGGAGGTGGCAAAGGCATGGATGAGTGTTTCAGTAACAAATGGGCTGAGGCAGGGGTGGAGATGAGCAGTCTTTGTGATGGAGAGTATTTGGGATTGGAAGTTCAGCACCGGGTCAAACAGGAGGTTCTGAACAGTGTAGTTCAGCCTAAGACAGAGGCCAGGGATAGAGATGGAATCGGTCTTGAGTTTGTGGTGAGGACCGAAGACAATTTATCTTCCATTGGGCCAAAATCTTGTCACTCAATTGAAGAACACGGTAACGTCAATAGTAATCACAGGATCTTTCTTTGTCAGTGAGATTGCTGGAAAGCATCACAAAGCTTTGAATGGTCATATGAGCACTGTTGTCATGAACTTTTAGAAATGCCACTCAACTAATCACTATTGCCCAATGAGATTACTCAAAACATGTATTCGAGATAGATTCAATGTCAGTAACAGTGCAGTATTGTTATGTCACACTGTTATGGTATTATTGAAGCAATATGTTGCAATGGCACAGTGTCAGCTGTGGCTCAGTGGGTAGCACTCTCCCCTCTGAGTCAGAAGGTTGTGGGTTCAAGTCCCACTCCAGAAGACTTGAGCACAAAAAGTCTAGGCTGACACACCAATGCAATGCTGAGGGAGTGCTGCACTGTCGGAGGTGCCGTCTTTTGGATGAGACGTTAAACCAAGGCCCTGTCTGCTCTCTCAGGTGGACGTAAAAGATTCCAAGGCATTATTTCAAAGAAGAGCAGGGGAGTTATCCCTGGTATCCTGGTCAATAGTTATCCCTAATTAAAATCACTAAAACAGATTAACTGGTCATTATCACGTTGCTGTGTGTGAGAGCTTACTGTGTGCAAATTGGCTGCTGTGTTTCCCACATTACAACAGTGACTACTCTTCAAAAGTTGGCTGTAAAGCGCTTTGAGATGTCCAGTGGTCGTGAAAGGTGCTATTTAAATCCAAGTCTTTCATTGTTTAATCACGAGGCATAATTTCTTGAGCTGACATTTCCATATTTTATTATCTACAATCAGGAAAAAAAAGAGCATCAAATGTCTTTTACAAATTAAGTTAACACTCCATTTTCTTATTAGTATTGATTTGTGCCAAAAATGAAATAAGCAACCTTCTCAGCTATAAACTAGCATTGAGATGTATTAATAAATGATAAGAAGTTGGCCTGAAGGGAGTGCTTGAGCAACAACTCCATAAATAATTGCTGCGATGAAGTCTGAATAAAAGAATGTGACTTTCACTTCTGGTGTGGAACTTTGTGTTAGCACAAGTTGATGTCTGCAAGACTGACACGAAGAATAATTTGAATAAACTAGGCTTTCATTCTTATTTAAGAGCCCTATGGTTCATTACTGATTTTCTGTGCTTTGCAGGGGATGGTGCTAATTACTCAGTGCCTGGTAATAAAAGGAAATACACACAACCAGCTGGTGTTAAAAGCAGCGACCGTAGCCTTGTGATAATGTGAATGGGATTTATGCCCTGCATATAGTTCCAGTAGCTAACAAATTATATTTGAAACCTGCAGACATTTTGTATTGGGAGAGAGCAGCTAATGGGAGATGAGTTGGTCTCCTTCCATTGGCTGCACTCTACAGAGTAAAAGCCCCATGCTCAGGGAACCAGCAACCTTGTAGATCCCCGAAGATGTGGGGCTGTGAATGTGCGGTTGGATTAAGATGACGTTTTCAGAAAGTAAACATTCAGAGATGGTTCCCCAAGTTTCCAGTAATTCACCAATTGGGTCTTAACATTCCAGAGTGAAACCCAATGTGACTGGAACCCCTCTGTAGCAATAAAGGGAAGAGGCTGACACATGGAGATTGTTCTCTCTAGAAAGGAACACCAATAATAGGCTCTGTAAACGTGCGTTAAGAGGCCTCTACAAACTTTCCACCGAAGCAAATGCACTCGTCGTGGAAAGGAATTGTTGAAGTGCTACTGAGGGTTTGGTTGATGCGTCAGTCACCCAGATAGTTTTAGATTCACAGCTGGTCAAAATAATGGATTCAGTGTTGTACTGCTGTGGTTGTGGTAACTATTTACACCAGCATTTACAATACTATTGCACATAATGAGCAGATGAATTACTTCCTTAAGCATCGAGCCTTTTTCCAAATCTTCATGATGTCCATCAGTAAGTGAGAAATAGTTGTGGGTCTGGAGGAAAGCGGTGGTAACGCACTGCGGGTATTAAGGGGAGCAGATAGGGTAGATGGAGAGAAACTATTTCCACTGGTTGGGGATTCTAGGACTAGGGGGCATAGTCTAAAAATTAGAACCAGACCTTTCAGGGGTGAAATTAGGAAACGCTTCCACACACAAAGGGTGGTAGAAGTTTAGAACTTTCTTCTGCAAATGGCAATTGATGCCAGATCAATTGTTAATTTTAAATCCGAGATTGATAGATTTTTGTTAACCAAAGGTATTAAGGAATATGGGACAAAGGCGGGTATATGGAGTTAGGTCACAGATTAGCCATGATCTCATTGAATGGCAGAACAGACTCGAGGGGCTAAGTGGCTTACTCCTGTTCCTATGGTCACACGGTGCGGTGACACAGGGTAACACGGCATGCTAACACGCTGTGCTAACACGCTGCAGTTACACCGTGCGGTAATGCGCTGTGGTAATACACTCAAATATGTTACAGAAGTTCTCTTAACTATGACATTACCATTGCTCTTTCGTGTACTCTATTTGTATTAGTTACACCACAAGACAATTCCTGGAACGCTGCTACTGCTGTTTGAAAGTAATAACTGGGAAACTGAATAATTTTCGCAATAAATTGAGAAGTTCACCATCAGTTTGTTGTGATTTCTCAAAAGAAGACAGATTTTGGAGCAAAAATAAAATCCTTCGGGACATGGCAGCATAACAATTTTGAATTTCAAAGACTGGGCGGCAAAGACAATGCAATGAAATAATTGTCAGAAATGTCAGCTATTAACGAAGGAGAGTGCTTCCACAAAATAAAACTGACAGATAGAGACTGGCGCTGAGAGCTTCTCTGCAGCGAATTCAACTAGGTGTTTGAAGAGATCGCTGTTTGTGTCTGAAAGATTTGCACGTTGCAGATTATGAGGGGGGAGCGAAGAGAGAAATCGTCAAAGCGCTGTCATTGTACACTCTCTAAAATATTCATTAGAAGTCCGTGTGGGAGGGTATGGGGCTGACAGCCTTGCAATACAAATAATGCCTAATAGCTCACGAGCAATGAAGTCATGAAGTTACGCAAATTATTTTCAGCGTGGCCAGCCACGATGATGGCGAGTTTAGACCTGGAATACTTTACTTTTCCCCCAAAATGGTTCAGTCACTTTTTCCATGCTGTGACTGAGAGATGAGTGGGCCCGTCTTGCGTTAATAGAGTTTGTCGTGATAGAACTGTAGCGAGGCAGCTATGGCTCCCTGCAGCAAGACTTGGGCTCTGTGCTTTGTGGCCCGGTTGGAGCTAAGGCTCAAAAGTTGCTCCAGCAATTCAGCTTTTATTTGCTGGGTTACATTGCTGATCGTAACTGATTAAATGCAAGTTGTTATTGATGGGCACATTGTTGCTTTGATGAGAATTACACACTGGTAAAATTTAGGGGGTCAAATATCTCCTGTTGATTGTATTTACTTCGGCTAATTTTGACACTAAAATAATTTTCCAAAAAAATGCCGTCTCTTTAATTAATTTTCTCTGGCTGTTACAATTTTCTTTGCCTGGATTATTCTGCATTAACTAATGTAACCTATATATTTATTGCTGATTGTGGTTTGGTACCAATGTCAGTAATAAAATGAAATAAAAATGGAAAATCCTGGAAATACTCAGCAGGGCAGGCAGCACCTGTGGAGAGAGAAAAAGTTAACTGTTCAAATTTTCCGGGTGGTGAGCGGGTCATGGGATGAGGTTGGTGGTGGGTCGGTGGGAAATTTGATATTTTTGGCAGCGGGTCGGGAACCTGCTGCCACGTGCCTTTCCCGATGTCGGGTCTGTCAGCACTGAGCAGACCCGATAGGCAGCGGTGGACGCATCAATTCAGGTAATTAGTGGCTTGTTTAAAGCCACTTAAGAATCATTTTCAGCTCACCTTTTGCATTTGACAGCTCACCCACGGGGTCCACGCTGGTCATGGACCACGTCTGTTAAGCTGAGGCGGGAGTTCAGTGGTCATTCAATGAGCTGTTGCGTTGACAGCTTCAAATGTAAAGTAAAAGCTCCCATCTTACAGAGATATCTTCCCTCAGCCACAAGCTCTTCCTCACTCCATTTCCACAACAGATTCACCATGCTACAAATCTTTACACAAGTCTCCATCCAGTCTGACCTCATTACCTCTCTAACCATTGACAGATCACTTCTGTCATCTCTACTTCACCTGCCATCTATTCCATCAGCATGGGTGCCCTTTATCCTTCCAGGAGGCCAGGGATGGCATCACCATAGCCAGATTTACTTCACTTGACGCTGTACACTCTGGCTGCCACATGATGCGCCAGGTTGGCACCGCCCCACACCAACACCATAAAGCATCCCTACAATGCCCAAGCCATTCCTTTCACACTCATCACCATTGCGGGGGATATTGTTATGTCTCACCATTCACTGCAACTTACTAAACCACTTCCAAAGATGCACACAAATCTGTCCAAGAAGGCACAGTGTTGAAAATAAAGGTTTCAGTGTGCAGGAGTAGGGTAGGGAAGGCAGAGTGATGGGGATGTGATGAGAGGCACAGCAGGATGAGGTTGAGTCTGGCTTTGCACTAACGTTTCGTGATCTATTGAGATCATTGAAACATTTGCAGCACTGCACGCAGGTCCTCCTGACCACACCCCTGCTTGTGTCCTCCTCTGCAATGTGCAACCAGGCTGTGTTGATCTCCTGGGGAGGTCTCTTCCACCCATGGGAAGGGAAGAGGACCTCCCTGTGTGCTGTGGCTTCCTCCATAAGCATATGGAAGGAGTAATGGGAAAGCCTGGGTGCAGCCCTGCCCCTCTGTGCAGTGATTGTCAGTGTTTGCAGCACCTCAATGCTGTAGAACACGGACAGCACAAATGTCAAAATAAAGTTGGCCATGGTCCCTTTAAGGAAACCGGCTCATGACATGTCATCAAATGACGTCACCAGATCCATTTCCTCTAATTGGCTGGGAAACGCACTGGGCGGGCTTAACAAGCCCAATCAAGGGAATTTCATTGAACAGAGCGGGATGGAGACAGCAGCGGGGTCGTGACCCGCCACCGACATCGCCCACCACGGCCCCGCCGAGGTCAGCAAAATCACGGCAATTCTTTCAGGTCAATGACCTTTCATCAGAACGGGAAAAAGTTAGAGATGTAACCAGTTTTAAGCAAGTACAGAGGCAGGGAAAGGGGCGGAGGGAGGGGAGGAAAGAACAAAAGGGAAGGTCTGTGATAGGGTGGAAAGCAGGAGAGATTAAATGACAAAAGGGTTAATGGTGCAAGGCAAAAGGGGGTGGTAATAAAATGCTACGGTAATGACCAACACTCAGAATTGTCCATCTTGTCTTTATACAATCTATAGTACCATACTTGTAAATTGGTGGGGAATGTGAATGTATAGTTCAGTACTGAAATGACCACCCTCATTTAGGACCTCCCTCCCTCACCCCACAATGTAGTGACTGAATAATCTACTTGCAGGTTCCATCTAAACTAGTGAACGGGATTGTTATACTTCTCCCTCTCTTTAGCACAGCCTGTGAAGACGGAGCTCCGTAGTCTTGTGTTTTTAAGTAGAGCTGGGATTGGAAAGATCAAGAATGACATCCCCCTCCCCCCATTATATCTCCCATAAGCAAATTATTTTTCAGAGGTTACAAATTTCATGATATTTATAACTGCTGGTTTACTCCAATATTTGTTTGGCAATGCAGATTGACCTACTAGGACATAGTAGCAGAATCGCCTCATTGATGTCAATTGTGATTCAGAGCTCACACTGGGAGTATACTTGTTTTATATAAATGATAGCACAGGCTGGGTCTCTAACGCAGTAGAATAATTTACTTGAAAGACTTCAATTTATGCGCGGGTCTTTGAAAGAACCCAAAGCTCTTCACATACAATGAATTACATTGAAGTGCCATGGCTGCCGTTATGGAGGGAACGGCAGCAGCCGGATGCGCACAGCACGATCCCACAGAGAGCGGTGAGATGAATCACCGGTTAATCTGTAATTAGCTGGTGTCGGATGAGAGAATAAATGTTGAGTTGGACACCGGGGGAACACTCATCTCTTCGAATATGCCATAGGATCTCCAGCATCCACTGGAGCAAGCAGACAAGGCCTCAGTTTAATGTGTCATTTGAAGGACAACACTCAACAATGCAGTGTTATTCTGCATTAAGTGATGTTGCCTTATATTTATTGCTGATTGTAGTATGGTATTAAGGTTAATAATACTGCAGTAATGACAACACTGGAGAGTACCGCACTGAAGAACCAACCTAGGTAATGGGGGAAAAATTTGGTATCTCCCCATTTGGGGCGCCATTATCGGCCATGCACAAAGTTTAGCGCCTGGCGCTAATTATCGCCTCCGACGGCAAACTTGTCTTTTATCGCCCCTGGAGGTGATTGGAGCACTAAATCAGGCGCTTCACACCTGTCTTGAGGCGCAAAGGCCGAGGAGCGAGGCGCTACCTCAGAGCACTGGCGAAGCAAGGAAGGGCAAATCAAAATAAACCTGCAAAGTGCTGCTCAGTACTCAAAACTCCTTCACACAGCATTGAATCTCTCCAGAAGTCTCTCTCTCTCTCTCTCAGAATGCGTGGTGCAAAAATGTCACCGACAAAAAAAGGCAGGAAGCGGTTGCCTTTAAATAGCGCTCCCCCAGTCTCTTTCTGACTGCAAAACGCTCCCCTCAACCTGTCGTTGCTAGCGGTAGGCGGTAAAGCAGGGGGCGCTACTCAATATCCGGTCCGGGGCGCTAACGGGGCGTTGCGCACTTGACTGATGTCGCAATCTGCCGGCGCAGGAGATCGTGGTGGTAGTCTTTAGCGCTGCCGCAAAATGTCTAGTTAATTTCGCGAGCGGCGCAAACATCGCCGCGCCCGGGCGCTAGTTGCTTTGCGCCCCATTAGCGCCCTCTTAAGGCGCTAACGGGAGGCGCAAACAACTGAATTTTTCCCCCCATGTGTTTAAGTCAGGGATTGCACTTGGATTCCGAAGTATGAGTGCTACTAAAGGAACCAAGCTGAGAACTGAAGACAGCTATACTATTCAGTGGGCCTTTACTGCGTATCCTTTATGCATCTACTTACCATTTCTGTTAACTGTATTTTAGCTAGTTAAAGGGGAATTATTTTGCTCGCAAGTACCCCTCCGCAACCACCCTCCCCCAATCGCGTCTACTTAAAGAGATGTATGAAAGCTAACTGATTCCAGAAAGCACCCATGTGTCCTTGGATGAGTCTGGAGTAAAGGACCCCCACTGAAATGACTGGAGCTGATCTAGCCACCTCCTGATCGGCAGTGACACCGGAAACACCTGGAAGGAATGAGAGCCAACATGGCAGATCACAGCTGGGAGACCATTGATGTCAATAGGCTTATGAATCTTTAATATACATTGGAGGCATACTTTGAACATAATGTGCTGCCTACAGACTTTTTGTTTCCCCTTTAATCAATGAAATATAGTGAACGTAATCAGGGAGAACTTTTGGGTAGGCATTCAGTCAGTTTTTCTGATGATGATCACTTCCAGCCTTCTGGACAGGGGATCTATTTTAATATTTCAGTTTCTCACTGGCAACAAAGAGGAATATAAGCAGAGAACAGGGAAGAAAGAACAACTGGCCCAGTAGTTAAGTATGGGCCAGATGAAAATTGAAGATAGGACTGAACACGCTGAGTGCACATGACTGCAGTGCTGATAACGTTTTTAAACTGCGCAGTAGGAGGCTCCGAGCCATTTATTTTACCCTCATCATTGCTCCAGTTTTCAAACTGGAAAATCAAGACCAGCTGGCCACGGCTACCAATCTCTCCCTGATTAAAGTAAAATGTCCGCATCAGCCAAAGGCCAGGCAGAGGTCAGGCAGCAAAAATAAAAAATAATCAGGCCTACGCAACATCTCCCCCACAGTTCTTGAGGAATTTGTGAGAAACTAACCTGAGTTTAAAGTGCCATCCATCACCTTAAACTGGAGTTTTAAATCAAAGTTAAATAATCCATTTGAATAAAGTTTATTTATAAATATAAGCTCTGTGTACAGCTGATTGCAATTATTCTGCTGAGCAAAGCTCTATCATCAAAATATGGCTTGATAGCTATCTAGTAAATAACAGGAACTGGCTTTAAAATATTAAAGCTAGATTAATGTAATATATTAAAATTATGATATATATACACGTGTATAAGAATCTTTATGCCTCATTAGTGAAAAGAAACATTAACTGATTATATTTGGACTTCTTGTGGTAGTTGATTATTAAATACCCACTGATGTTTGACCTGAATGATCAAATATTGGATTACATTAAACCTCCCTACAAATTTTGTTACTGATACTATCCTATAAATTGCATTACTTTCCGGTTAAATTAGGAATAACTATCTTGCACAGTAACACACTGGTACTCATTCCTGGTGCATTTTCTAATGGAGGTGTACAGCAACCTAATAAATTAAAACTAAATGTCAATTATTTGTGTTTATTAAAAGTCTAAGGGCTAGATTTTCAGTATAGACAGTTTTGGGGCGCTAACCTTAGCGCCCGCCCGAAGTTAGCGCCCGCCCCAAAGTAGCGCCCCGTTGCCGGAAATTCAGTGGCTTCGCCCTAAGAGAGTGGTGGAGCGCTAAAAGAGGCGTTCCACTCCTACCTTTAGGCGCTAAGCCGGCGGTCCAGAGGGATAGCGCCCAGGCGGGGCGCAGCGCGGGTGCGGTCATTTTTGCACTGACAGCAGACCCCGTGGTGCCGACCAGCTGTTAAAGGGGGAAGGGACGAATTGGTCTGCTGCCACGCCCTGCACACTGCAGCCTTGCAAAGAGGCCTCAACACTGCTGCTCAGCCCCAGGGAGTCATGGCAATGCCAGAGAAGGCCCGTCAGCGTGCCCTGCGCTTCTCAGAGGGTGATCTGGACATAATGATCACAGCTCTGGAGGTGAGGCGCAAGATCTTGTTTCCAGAGAGTGGGAGGAATCCAACCCACCATGACTACACCAAAGCCTGGAAGCAGATCGCCCAGAGGGTGACGTTCACCGGCGAGGCCCCCAGGACCCACAAACAATGCCGTAAAAAATACAACGATCTGACCAGGATTGTGAAGGTGAGTAGCCTTTCCAGTCTCCTCCTCATTCTTGCATGTACACCTGACATGATGGGCAAAGGGACCTGAAAGTCCTATTGGCCAGCCCTCAGCCAGCAGCATTGGGACAGTCATGAGCATCAAATGGCCATTCGGCACTCTACACTTTGGCCAAGCTATTCCACCATGGGAGGCAGTGCACAGTACATCAGGGCTTCACTCTGTCCAAGCTATTCCACCATGGGAGGCAGTGCACACTACATCAGGGCTTCACTCTGTCCAAGCTATTCCACCATGGGAGGCAGTGCACACTACATCAGGGCTTCACTCTGTCCAAGCTATTCCACCATGGGAGGCAGTGCACACTACATCAGGGCTTCACTGCGCACTTACAGCCCGTCCTTTCTCTTGCAGGCTAAAGTAGCGTTTAATCGCCAGGCCCGTGCCAGGGGTGGCCGCGCCAAGCTGCAGAAGCTCACTCGGCTGGAGGAGCGCGTGTGTGTGCTCATGGGAGCCCGTGTGATTGTCCCCACAGCGTGCGGTGTATCCGACCCTCCACTGCCCGGCAATGGTAAGGACCTCGCCTTTTGGCCCTCTCGCGTCGCACTGGCCCATCCGAGCTACCTCCTTTGCCACTGTCCCACCAATGCGCTGAATCCCACCAGTCCTAACTCCCTCGCTGACGCCGTCTCCTCACTCTGAAGCTACTCTTGTGCATTCCTGCTTTCAGCTGGTGACGACCAGGACCCTGAAGCTGCCAGTGACAGCACCTCCGACCAGGAGGAGGAGGAGGAGCAAGCCGGACCTTCGGGGGAACAGTCACGTCCCGCAGGAGAGGAGGAAATGCTTGACACCTCCTCACTGGACGAGTGCCTGGAGGAACTGTCGCAGGGCAATGCAGCTTCTGGGACCAGTGGCGTCCAGCCACCCAGCAGCCGTGCGCGTGGCCCGCGGCCTTCCCCCCAAAGGGGGGGAAGGATCAGAGGGGAGTGCTGCTGCTCGGCACACTCGCCGTCACCAACGCGGCAAGGGTCCCCTAGTTCGGCCCCCTCCTCCCCAGCGGGAGAGTCGCGACTCCAGTCCGGACACCTTCACTTCGGAGGAGGTGCGGAAGCTGGATAAGATGGCCGACGACTCGGACCGGCGCCACACGGAGCTCATGAGCGTGGTGGGGCGCATGCCTGAGGCCATCGAGTCGCTGGCGACCAGTGTGCGCGAGTTCGGGGCAGCAACTGCCGCGAGTGGCCGCATGCTGACTGATGCCGTCAAGACCCTGGCGGATGTGATGCGCGCGCACACCAGGACCACAGGGCCACTCACTGCTGCCACACGTGCTGTCTCAGGCAGGCATCGCCAGGGCAGGCGCCGCGCTGGACCATCCCAGCAAGCCGCCCGTCGGCTGATTGCTGCGGATCCTGCAGTGCGGGCCCGGCCGAGTGCCACCGCGCCACAGCACCAGCCAGCGCATCCCAGACGCCAGCTGGCCCACATTGCGCCATCCGTCGCCGCCATTCCCCCTCTGGGGCGTCAAGGGCAAGCGGCTGCAGCTGATGGTGGCCAGGCTCAGGTGCGCCACTCAGCAGACGGCCCCTCGAGGCCCAAACGCCGTGTAGGCCGCCCCCCAGCGGCATCTGGCGGAAGGGCATCTGAGCCTCAGGCGCCTTCCCCCAGCCTCGCAGCAGCCACTGGGCAGAGCTTGCGAAGGAGCAGCAGGCCGGGCAGGGGAGGCAAAATGCTGGCCAAGGTCTCGCCCTCGCGGGCCACTCAGTAGAGGGTGTGGGCAGCTTTCCTTTAATATGGCGGTGGCCATCTTTATTTTGCCCATGGTTGTGCTTTTGGAGGGCTTATTTTTTGCGTTAGGCCGACGTTGAGGCCCGGTTTGAATAAAGGTGGAGTGGCTCCTCCCCAGTTTGTGGGAGTGAGTCGTTTGTTGGGCTTTTTGTGGGGCCCGTTTATTGTTTTTGGGGATTCATGTGGGAAGGGCTTTTCATTTTTGTGCAATAAAAAATTATCTTTATTCATGCAGTCTCCATGGTTGTTCTTCTTAGTGTTTGTTGGCTTCGCCGGCTGAGGGCTTGCGGAGCGGCTGCATTCATCTTCCCTCATGGCCCCTGGCCATTCCCTGACAGGGGGCTTAGAAGTACCGTGTAATAAGGTGGCGTCGTGCGGCCCTTGGCCCTGGTCGCTCCCTCCTGGGAACGTACTCCTCCTCCTCCTCCTCCTCATGCTCCTCCTCCTGAGGTGCTGGTCCAACGTCAGGTGGCAGTGCCTGAGTCCTGCGGATAGCCAGGTTGTGTAGCATGCAGCAAACCACCACAAATTGGGAGACCCGGTCCGGCGAATACTGGAGAGCTCCTCCGGAGCGATCAAGGCAGCGGAACCGCTGCTTGAGGACCCCAATAGTTAGCTCGATGATGTTGCGGGTGGTTTGATGGCTCTCGTTGTAGGCCTCTTCAGCAGCGGTCCTGGGCGCGCGGAGCGGGGTCATGAGCCAGGTGCACAAAGGATAGCCTTTGTCCCCGATGAGCCACCCTCTTGGGGGAGGCTGTGCCTGGAACATGTCATGCACAGTACTCTGCCGCAGGATAAAGGCATCGTGGCTGCTGCCTGGGAAGCTGGCATTGACTGCCATGATGCGCTGCTTGTGGTCACATACCAGCTGCACATTCAGAGAATGGTAGCCCTTCCTGTTGCGATACTGCTCGCCATGCTCCAGAGGGGCCCGCAAAGCCACATGCGTACAGTCAATGGCGCCCTGCACCAAGGGGAATTCCCCGAGTCTGGCAAATCCCAATGCGCGCTGATGCTGGCTCTCGAGGGCCATGGGGAAGGAGATGAATTGGCTTCTCCTTCTGAACAGTGCTTCGGTCACGTGGCGGATGCAGCGATGCGCGCCATACTGGGAGATGTTTGCTATGTCCCCAGCAGCGTATTGGAAGGAGCCGGTGGCATAGAAGTTCAATGCCACCGTCACCTTCACTTCCACCGACAGAGACGTCCTGCACCTGAGCTTTGGCCGCAGATCTCGGCGAAGCAGGTGGCAGATCTCTGCAATCACCTCCTTTTGGAATCGGAGCCTTCTAACACATCGCGCGGCACTCATGTTTAGGTAGGAGCGCTGCTGGCGGTATAGCCTGACTGGGTAAGGCCTACGTGGCCGACGCCTGTAGCCCCCTCTGCCTCTAGCCAGGGCTGCCCCTCTCACAATGCGTCTGCGAGCCCTACGGACATGGCGCTGCAGCTGCGCGTTGGCACCCCATGCAGCCCCCATCAAATCCTGGCAAACAGTCTAATTTCCAAATGGCCACTTGCAGTGCTATTGCCCGAGTCCAAAAATACCTGGCTCTTGCTGCTTGAAACCAGTTAGCTATCCTCCTTGTTGTGTCTCCAGAAATGCGTTGCACAAGACTGTTTTCTGAAAAAAGGATGGCCTTTATACTGGAGAGGACGTTCCCTTTAATTAGCGCCCCCCGGGGCCCGCGCTGGTTGTGTTGCGTTCCTTTTTCCAAACGCTCCGGCCGCCCGCCGCACAATGGGGTGGTCCGACTGAAGTTTGCAATCGGGGCGGCCAAAGGGCGTTGCACGAGGATGTGACGTCATTTTCTGCGCGCGCATCCGGGCGGGCGCTAAACTTTGCGCCGGCGCTAACGGGCAACTTAATTTGGGGCGGGGCGCAAACTGCGCTGCGCCCGGGCGCTACACGCATAGCGCCCGGAAATCACTTCTCTTAAGGCGCTAACTGCTGGCGCAAACGACTGAAAATCTAGCCCTAAATGTGTTAGAATCATAGACTAGTACAGCACAGAAGGAGGCCTTTCAGCCCATCGAGTCTGCAGGTCTTTCGAAGAGCAATCCAGTTAGTCCCACTCCCTCGCTCTTTCCCCATATTTCTGCAATTTTTTTCTCCTTCAAGTATTTATCCAATTCCCTTTTGAAGGCTACTATTGAATCTGTATCCACCACCCTATTGACGAAAGACGCACATATCTCGTACTCTACTCATGCCAGACGACTCGATTATTAAGTTTTCTCCCCTCTTGCCCTGAAGCATGGCACCTACCCTGGGATATGGCTCCATCTTCTGGAGAACCTTGCCCAAGAGGTCACGCTTCACACCAACCTAGACAGCTAATGGATTGGCAACCTGTTCAACCATCGCAGCCAAGTCCAATGCTATCTTTCCGCTGAAGGGTTTACACCAGAAAGATTACAGGAAACTCTCTGGTATCCGGCACCAATGGGACCGGGGTGGTGCCGGTTGATTAAAAATTCCGGATGACGGAGAGGGTTATCTACCGAGGCTATTTTTAACAAACAAAGAGTCAGACTCCTGTTATTGAGGTGTTCGGACTTCTGACAGTGCCAAGAAACCGAGTAGTGGCAGTTTGGAGAACTACCCCCACTGACTAACTCAGCCACCGCGGGAGACTCGGACTCGGACTCGGCAACATTTCCGGTTATTGAGGTGTTTTCGGAGTATGAATTTTGCCGGTTAATAGAGAATTCCGGATATTTAGGTGCCGTTTAAACGAGAGTTTCCTGTAGTTTGTTCGTCCTCGCCACAGATGCTGCTGATTGTTTCCAGCATTTTCTGCTGTTTTTGTGTTTGTTTCAGATTTCCAGCAGCTTGCAGTGTTTTGTTCCAATCCTATCCTTGCCTGATCCCCACAAACAGAAAGGCGGCCACTGAATAATGATCAGGGCATCCCGGGAGATTATCCCCTGCCAAGTCAGGGGCACAGAGAGTAAATGTATTGCCCCTGTGCTGCCCCGAAACATTTTGAAATTGATTGCATTTTGCCTTGCAGCACCGTGGCAGTACCTTCACCACACGGACTGCAGCGGTTCAAGAAGGCGGCTCACCACCACCTTCTCAAGGGCAATTAGGGATGGGCAATAAATGCTGGCCTTGCCAGCAATGCCCACATCCCATGAATGAATAAATAAAAACAAGTAAAAAAATTGATTAATTGACATAGCTTTAATCTCAATGCTGATAGAAAGATTTGAGGTGTTAAATTTTCTCCTGTACTGCTTTTCTCTCTCTTGGAATGAATAAAAATTTGTTGCTGATTGTCTGCAGTCAAAACATCAGGATTAACTGTGATCCATTATATATATATATATATATATATACACATGCTATATTTAGATGTATATATAACTGTTATATGAAATGTAACAATTACAGACCAGCACAGTTTCATACTGAAGTCAGATGCATTTTTCAAATTGCTACCCCAATCTATCCTTAATGTAGCTTCTAAAAATAACATTTTTACTGATTAATAATACATGGTATGCATTATTGTATATAAGAAACAGAAGATTATAAAAAGTACCTGCTCAGGAAATCATTTCGATGAGTAAATTTATTCATAAAAGGGACCCTTTCATCTACATTACATTACTTCAGGTGCCCATGGAGTGTGGAAACCATTTAAAAAAGAGATTTAAGGGGAAAAATTCGGTATCGCCCATTTTGGGGCGTTAATATCGGCCGGGCGCAAAGTTTAGCGCCAGCGCTAACTATCGCCTCTGACTGCAAAATTCGCCTCTATCGCCCCTGGAGGTGATTTGAGTGCTAAATCAAGCGCTACACACCTCTCTTAAGGCGCTAACGTCAGGGAGCGAGGCGCTACCTCGAATGCTACCGAAGCTCAGGTGATGCCAATTACCATGGAAGCCAGACAGACTGGCGCCGTCCAGTTCTTAAAGGGGAGGGGCCATCTTGCTGGCCAGTCACACCCTGCTCATTGCAGCCTTGAATCTCGGCCTGGAGAGACCTCAAAAGCAATTGTGTTGGAAGCACTAATGGATAGGCCCAGGGAACGAGCTCGGCGCTTAGGAACCTCAAAAGTGGTGCTGAGGGCCAAAACTCCTTAGGACAGCGTTAAAACCAAAAATGTTGCCGACAAGAAAAGGCAGGAAGTGCCCGCCTTTAAATAGCGCTCCCCCAGACCCTTCCCGACTTGAAAACGTTCCCCGTTACCTGTCATTCCTAGCGGCAGGCGCTAAGGCAGGGGGCGCAACACAATATCCGGTCTGGGGCGCTACCGGGGCGTTGCACGCTGGACTGACATCACGATCTGCGGGCGCAAGAGATCATGATGGTAGTGTTTAGCACTGCCGCAAAATGACGTCAATTTTGCACGCTCAGGCGCTAAGTTCCTAGCGCCCTGTTATCTCCCCCCGGAGGCGCTAACGGGAGGTGCTAACCAACTGAATTTTTCCCCCTTACAGTTTTTTTCAGTGTCTATCTGGAATATTTATACATGCATTCTAAATTCTCCATCATCGTTAGGTGTGTCAACTTAAAAAAAAAAAAACACTTTTTGAGTTCTATAAATTTATGCCCTGGATTACTGTTCAGGAGCATTTTGCGTCGGACCCAAGCCTATAGGTGTGAGATTTTTTTCGCATCTCCATCTAAGGTCACCCAATACTTTGAATTCATAGATCTGACTTTGTTAGTCAGGATGAGCATTGCAGCTACATTTGGCTGGCCAGAAAATTCAACAGCACTTTTCTTGGAGGAACCTTTTTGAAATGAGAATTATTTGTTTATTCACTGAAATGGCTTTGAAAAGAAAATGGAGTCAATCAACCAGCCAGCCACATTCATAGCCCATCACAGTAGAAAAAGAACCTCTGATCAGGTCACTCTGTTTGTGAATCATAGCGCCCCAAAATTAATTGACTTGAAGTCTCAATCCTTGGCCGCAGAAGAAGAGCCCCAAACTAAATTCAAGAGTCAGAATGTGATGTGGTGATCCCACCAACGGCAACTATAATAATGGATTGAATATTTTGAGACGAGTAAGGCAGCAGTACAAAGAGAGAGTGGATGGACATTGGACAAGAAAACAAAATGTTCATTTTGGGGGCGATTTTGCCAGCCCTGGGGAGGCGGGTTTGGAGGCGAGACTGCCGGGAAAATGGCAGAATTTGGGGGCGGGTACTCATCCCACCCCCAACCAGCCTCCGTGCCATCTTCCCAGGAGGCGGGTAGCCGACCCACGCCGGGTCCCATCTCCTCGAGGCAGGAAGGGGATTACAGCCACTTAACTGCCTGTTAACAGGATTATCCCCATTTTTCCAGCAGAGGTGCGGGCTTCCCGACGCCGGGAAACCCCATCAGGGTCAGCGAGGTGAGCAGTGGGTCTACGGGGTCGGAGGGGTCCAAAAGTGCGCTGTGGAGGTGAGTGCTGGGGGCAAGTGTGGAGAGGTAAGTATGTGAGGTGAGTGAAAAGTCTTAGAAAAAGTTTCCTTACCTTTGTTTCTTCCTGCAAGCTTCAATCATTGGGGATCCGGAGGCTCCTCATCTCCACGGCAGAGATGACAGAATGGCTGCTCCATTCTCTGATTGAGACTTCAACAGCCATCTGATTTCTGCTCTGGAAATAGGTTTGGTGAGCCTTGAGTACAAGAACCCACCAAACAACAGAGAATATCAGTGTTTGACAGCTTCTCAAAGCTGTCAAACGATGACAATTCATCTGTCAAAAATTTTTGACAGATGAAACGTTCTCTGTCACCGGCTTCCCCTTAATTGGCCTGCTAAGCCTGCTGGGCGGGCTTAACAAGGTCAATCAAGGGAAAATAGCATGGATTGGCCACAAGTCATTGGGGGCGGGACTAAAACCAGACAAGCAGCAGTCCCGCCTCCAACACGCCCCCATTGACAAAACCACCCTGGCTCTGAACTTTGAAGAGAGTACAGCAAAATGTACTTTCAGATCAAGTGCGAGAAGCAATCAGTCAAATCTAATGCCCATCATACTGTCTGCCGAACTCGTATTGCCAGCTCACTTTAGGAGGAGGAACAGTAGTTGGAAACATTAGTACCAATACTTTCACAGGCTACTGATGTTCACATCTTAAACATCACATTTCACAATTGAAGAATTTGAGCTCCGTGAATATATTTTTTAAGGTCTTTGATTTGGCAGAGTTAAATTGCAGAAATGCAAAGAGTGTCAGATTATGATACGAGGAACATTTAACTTAAAAGAAAATGGTCTCACTTGTAGCATTTTTTAATAAACTCCTATGGTATCAGTCAGTCATCTGAACCTGGCTGGCTGTACATTTCTATAAGCGTAAAATTTCAATGCAGTAATCAAAATGTTTTTATGCTCTCAAATTTTGAAAAGAAAACCATTTATAGATCAAAAATGAGACATCTTATCTATAAAGCCTTTTTCAAAATTTACAGAACCACCCTATTATTCCTCCCCCTGCCAGTTCCTGCAGCTGTCTCCTGATTGTTGGTAATCAGTTCAGATCTTCAATGATATTATCAATGCAATAAAGGCAATTCAAAGACAGGCGTATTGTGAAAGTATTTGCTTTGTAACACAGAATGATGTGCTGGAGCAGCCTCAAATGAACAATATGTTAGGATACCATTGGCTCAGCAAATGCTAACCACACTGACAGCAGACAAGCAAGCTCCTTCCTTTAATCAGTGTCCCTTCATGAAATTTCGCTTTCAAATTCTGCAAATGATCGTTTTTGGTAATCGGCCCAGAGCTTGGGGCTAAAGAGTGGTCTTTCTCCATTTCTGGTTGGTTTTCCAGTGTTTTAATGGTAGTGGGATGATTGATGAAACACATCCAGGTCAGCAGTGTCCGCTCTGTGTGTGCATGCTGGACAAGATGTGTTGTAATCTCTCCCAAACAAAACTGACCTTTCTGTGCAATGTTTTGTCAGTCTCACCTTTACCCTGCAATAGTTATTATTCGAGCGTTTTCAAATACTCCTAAAACTGTGGTAGATGAACACTCATCCAGTCCATTCGTTCACTGATGATTCAGTGCTGTAATTCCATTTTTCTTTTAGGTTATGGGGGCAATTTTAACCTAACCCGCTCATCGGAAAACTGACAGGATCGGTTGCAATGTTGGTTTTACATCCCGCTTGATTATACTCTTCATTGAAGTCAGTGGAGAGTAATATTGAGTGGGGTGTAAAACTAGTCACCTCCCAAATCCGAGCCCATCTTTCCCGGAACTCCATGTTTGAATCCCTCCAATCAGGTTTCCGCCCCTGCCACAGTACTGAAACAGTTCTTATCAAAGTCACAAATGACACCCTATGTGACTGTGACAACAGTAAACTATCCCTCCTCATCCTTCTCGGCCTGTTTGCAGCCTTTGATACGGTTGGCCATTCCATCCTCCTCCCAATGCCCTCTCCACCGCTGTCCAGCTGGATGGGACTGCACTCGCCTGGTTCCATTCTTATCTATCTAATCGTAGCCAGAGAATCAACTGAAATGGGTTCTCTTCCCGCTCCCGCATCGTTACCTCTGGTGCAATGTCCCCTGTAAGCTGCGCTTTGTTCTGCGTGGCCTGTTTCTTTTAATGCGCAGTCCCTTTAAATTTCTGCACATGTGTGGTATTTACAATGTAAAAGCCAGTGAACGGCCTGCGCGAGATCTTTCCCATTACTGTGCGACCACGCAGCTTAGAGGGAACATTACTCTGATGTCCCCCAAGGATCTATCCCTGGGCCCCTTCCTATTTCTCATTTGCATGTTGCCCCTCGGCGACATCATCTGAAAACACAGCGTCAGATTCCACATGTACGCTGACGACACACAGCTCTACCTCACCACCACCTCTCTCGACCCCGCCACTGTATCTAAATTGTCAGACTGCTTGTCCAACATCTAGTACTGGATGAGCAGAAATTTCCTCCAAATAAATATTGGGAAGACCGAAGCCATTGTCTTCGGACCCCACCACTAACTCCGTTCCCTAGACACGGAGTCCATCCCTCTCCCTGGCATCTGTCTGAAGGTGAGCCAGACAGTTTGCAACCTTGGTGTCATATTTGGCTCAGAGATGAGCTTCAGAACACATATCCGTGCCATCACTAAGACTGCCTATTTCCACCTCCGGAACATCACCGGACTCTGTCCCTGCCTCAGTGCATCTGCTGCTGAAACCCTCACCCATGCCTTTGTTACCTCTAGACTTGACTATTCCAACGCACTCCTAGCCAGCCTCCCACATTCCACCCTACGTAAACTTGAGGTCATCCAAAACTCTGCTGCCCGTGTTCTAACTCGCACCAAGTCCCGTTCACCCATCACCCCTGTGCTCGCTGACCTACATTGGCTCCCATTTAAGCAGCGCCTCGATTTCAAAATTCTCATCCTTGTTTTCAAATCACTCCATGGCCTCGCCCCTCCCCATCTCTGTAATCTCCTTCAGCCCCACAACCCCCCCGAGATATCTGCGCTCCTCTAATGCTGCCCTCTTGAACAACCCCTCTTTAATTGGTCTACCATTGGTGGCCGTGCCTTCAGTTGCCAAGGCCCTAAGCTCTGGAATTCCCTCCCTAAACACCTCTGCCTCTCAACCTCTCTTCCCTCCTTTAAGACGCTCATTAAAACCTACCTCTTTGACCAAGCTTTTGGTCATCTCCACTAATATCTCATGTGGCTTGGTGTCAAATTTTGTTTTCGAACAGTTCTGTAGAAGGGTTTTGACCCGAAACGTTAACTCTATTTCTCTCTCCACAGATGTTGCCTGGCCTGCTGAGTTTTTCCAGCATTTTCTGTTGTTAGTCCTGTGAAGGGCTTTGGGATGTTTTACTATGTTAAAGGTGCTATAGAAATACAAGGGCCTAGAAATTCCCTTGGGTTTGCGCCCATTTAGGGGTGCAAGAGTGGGTTGCGCCGGAAGTTGCGTCGCCGCTGAAATTAGGTGGGCCTTTAAATCGGCGTAAGCCGGTAGCGCTGCGCCGGCACCGATGACGTCATCGGTGTGTGCAGCGCCCCGGTACCGCCCGAAACCACGCCGATCCCCATCTTCAGTAGCGGCCGCCTCTTCCCTGGCAGCCGCTAACAACGTTTTGAAAACCTGGCCGTGCTGCAGCCTTAGAGGCGCTATTTAAAGCGGAGGTGCGGCCGGCCGCTTTTTCGGCGGCCGCCTGCCCGCACCTCCTTCCCCGGCCTCCTCCACCCCCCCCCCGCGGCATTGCCGGCTGGTTTCCGTGGAGCCCGGCACTTCGCCGTTGTGCCGGGCTCTTTTGCCGGCACTTTCAACAGGGCTCCGGCCGTTGCAGGCACCTCCCCCTTAAGAGAAGGGGGAGGCCTGCAGTACAGCAGCCTGCCGCTCCGCATCGGGTGGCGCAGTGGGACCGGCAGCGCTGAAATTCACTTTCAGCGCCCCAAGCGGGGCGGGCACACCCTGTACCAGCGCCCGCTTCCGCTTTGGGGCGCTGAAAGTGAATTTGGGGCGGGCACAACTGGCTCGGCGGCGGGCGCTAAATTTCCGGCGCAAACGTGCTGGCGGGGCGTCACCGAATTTATAGGCCAAGTTGTTGTTGTTTCACTCGGCCCAGTGGGTTTTCCACCTGGTAAGCTGGGTTAATATTACACCTAATTGTTTAACTAACATAATAACAAGCAGCTTGTTCATGTAGAGAAGTGTCCCAAGGCACTTCAAAGGCTTAATAAAAGAAAATGGACACCGACATAGACAGAGATATTAGGAGGGGTGACCAAAAGCTTGGTCAAAGAGGTGGCCTTTAAGGAGGGCATGAGAGAGGGAGCGAGTGAGGCAGTCAGGTTTATAGAGGAAATTCCAGAGTGAGGGGTGTGTAGGCAGCCAAAGGCACAGCTGCCAGTGGTGGGGCAAAAGCAAGCGGGTTGAGGGGGTGGGGTTTACGGAGGGAGAAGAACAAGGGGCCGGAGTCAGAAGAAGGGAGAGATCAGGAGCAGGGTTGTAGGGCTGGAGGAGCTTACAGAGATGGGGAGGGGCAAGGCCGAGAATGGATTTAAACACGTGAATGAGAATTTTAAATTTGTAGCATTGGGAACCGGCAGCCAATCTAAGTCAGTGAGCAGATGGGAGATGGGTGAGCGGGACTTTAATGCAGGGTAGAATATAGGCAGAAAAGCTTTGGATGAGCTGAAGGTTATGAAGGATGGAGGAGGAGTGGCCAGCCAGGAGACCAATGGAATAGTTATTTGGAGATGACAAAAACATCGAGAAAGGTTTCAAGAGCAAATGGGCTGAGGCAGGCAATGTTGTGGGAGTGGAAGTCTTTGTGCCTGAGAGGATATGGGGCTGGAAGTTCAGCTTGGGATTGATAGGACACCAATGTTGTGAACTGCCCGAGACAGTGGCTGGGGGTGGAAAAACAAGTGGAGAAATGAAATATGGCGTGACTGGGTGACTGGAAGGAGAGGAGACAGGAGAGAAGGGCCTGAGAGGAGCCGAGGAAAAAATAAAGTAGATAAAAGTAATGGGCTCGGGGTTTGAACGACAGCCAAAATACGTTTGGGAATAGACAAAGGGAATGAACGTTAAATAAGTATGGCAGAGATTAGAAGAGATATATGGTCATAAACATATTTATCTGAGAAGTAAAATCTGTAGTCATGCTAATCCCAAAGCTTGAGTGATTGAGGCCTAGGTTTTCCTTCTGGTAAGTTTAACTGGAAAATTTGTTTTAGAGACTTAATTGTTGGTAACAACTACCATTTAGTGTAAATATTTTCCCTCCATTACTATAAAACAAAAAGGTGGAGCTGAGCTGGATTGACCACTATTGGGCCTGTTTTCCTTTTTTGAAATGGCTGCAGTTTATCTTGGACATCGAGGAGTTCTACGCTCAGTGTAGCAGGACTTCAGTTTTGTGCTCCAGTGACAGGAGGTGCTGTGCAACACTCGAATTTTCCTTGTTGCCACCAGATCTCTACTGACTTGTTGGCTGTGCTCCCTTCCAGCCATCCACCCCGCAAAATCCCACCAGGGGTTTCCAGACTAAATACTAACAGAACACGTTTGATTATCGCATTTATAAATGCAAGAGATTAAAAATTGTGGTAGTGATACAGGTTTAATCCCAGCGGTAGCCCATTGTATCCCTTCTATACGAATATTAAAGCTTGCACAATTTGAAAGTTCATGACTTTTAAGTATAGCGGGTGAAAAGATTTACACAACCGCTCAGATGCATTCGATCCACACTTTGGTAGTGAAGATGGTTTAACAACATTCATGAAGTTCATAGATAATTTAGGAGGGATTAAGGATGAGTTCTAGTCCAGAGGTATGAATTTGATTGATTAACTCTTAGCCTGTGTGTATGGAATGAGTCAGGAACCTAGGGTATCCCACAAATTGATAATCACCCAAGTCAGAGTGTTTGCTGAGCACCCCTTTGGAGAGTCAAGCCCCATGCGTACCCTCTCTTTAAGAAACAGAAGTCAATGGATTAGAAACTAGAGTACTGCATAAAAAACAACTGCTAAATGGCTATGAGCCCATTTCACCATACTTGTGAATTTACCCCCTCCTCCCCACCCCATATTTTTGCATAGAACAAGAGGGTTTTATTTTCTCGGCTAACATAAAAGATTGCTTAAGGCAGACAGCAACATAAATATCACCGCACTAGTACTATACAGCAGAATAAACCTGGGTATAAGAGAACACTTGATGACTCGTTCTTGTGTCACTGGGTAGGACGAGCCTGTTTGTCAGCGCGCAATTTGTGGAATTTCGTTTTGATGTTCAAATGCAAATCAGTCACTACGTTACGGCTACTTCTAGACATATTTTTGATGTAAGTGAAGTAAAGCCCACTTTACACAGACACGTTGGGGCAAAGTGGACAAGTATCTCAATAGCTCTTTGGGACAACTCAGGGAACTCTTTTTTGAATGGATAGCCAAAAGCAATCAAGAGGCATAACTTTAAAATTGTGTCCCCAAACAGAGTCAGTTGCACCAAAGATCAATTTCTCTTTTAGACTCACGCCAACCTTGGCCTTGGCCAGTCCTTCGAATATAGATTTGAAACCCGGCCGCTCATTTCCCTCTCTTTCAGGAAAATATGCGGTGAATTTTGTGCGAAGTTGAGACAAATGCTCCAGAATTACATGCAGTCATTCATATTTAACTTCTAGGATTGACATTTCACAATCCGTAATAGCAGGAAATAATGTCAGGAATGTAGTTTTGTTTTTTTGCCGCACACAGCTGCTCCGTAGCAAAGGTTGTTTGGCAAAGTTCTGCAGCAGTGTTATCAAACAAAATTTGAAACGAGCCACATAAGGAGATTTTAGGACAGGTGATCAAAAGCTTGGTCAAAGAGGAGTTTTAAGGAGCATCTTAAAAGGAGAGAGAGATAGCGATGCGGAGAGACTTAGTTAGGAAATGCCAGAGCTTAGAGCTTAGGGCCTAGGCAGCTGAAGGCACTGCCACCAATGGAGCAGAAATTAAAACCGAGGATGCGCAAGAGGCCAGAATTGAAGGAGCGCATCTCGAAGCGTTGTAGTGCTGGAGAAGGTTACAGAGATAGGCAGCTGAAAGCTCTGCCGCAGAAGATGAAGCAGAGGGAGTGGGGATAGAGGCGGCTAGAGTTGAAAGAGGAAAAGGGTCAGCTAACATCTATTCATTGGGATATTTGAGGTATGTTGCGGTTTGTTGTCTGTGGGATATGTCTAACCACATAGTAAAGTCTGCCCGTGATGCTTCATTGGTGCTTGAATTTGCCACGGTAGTCACAAGCTAAACAGTCAAACAGAAAGTGGCATGAATTACAAAGAACATCAACACAGAACTCCGATGGAGACTTCCAGAGGTTCATCTTTTACCTGCAAGCTAGTTCCCAGTCAATGCAGTCAGCCACCATGAAAGCCAACAAATGTATAGAGTACTTGTCAACCAGGTAACGTGGCTTATATTAAGAACTGCTGTTAGTAATTTACTGAGGATGTGTCTGAGTAACACTAACATCTAGACCTTATATTGTTGATATTAAATAATATGAGAACATTCTTTTTTTTAGTGGGAGCAGCTCTTTGCGCTCCCGCTTCCTCTCTCTCCCCCTCTCCTCTCTCCCCCTCTCTCATGCTGCCTCGTTCCATGAAATTGGTGCTTCCTGCAACCCCCTAACCAGCCATCAATACCTGCCCCTGTAGCTCCTGCAATCAATGGCATGGAAGTGATGTGATGCAGCACTGGTCTGCCTGTCTCTGACTCTTAGGGGGCGGGTTCTTGATGGCTTGGGTTCGGGTTTGAAATTGTTTATATTTTAACTTCCCACCCGACTCAAACCCACCTGTTTTGGGGAGTTAAAATTGCCCCCTATGATTCTAAGTTTTGTTCACTTTTGCCTCCCACTTCACTCCCTACAGCAAGATGAATTAAGCATAAGGGCTATTAGCTGAACTTCCCCTTCTTTCTTTTAAATTTTGTACTGACTAGTTGGTCAGGACTGTAGTGTTGCCTCAGTCCTCCACCTATCGTTGCTTCCCCAGATTCACTGCCTGCCACAACCCAGTGATTTTAGGTTTGGATTGAATCATATGGCATTATATTTTTTAAGCCGGTGGAGCTGTGCTTGAGGGGACGGGGAAGAAGGAAAGAGTGTGACAGGGTTTGGGAAAAGTATACGGCTAGGTTTTATAATTGCTCGCACATTGAGTTATGCATTTAGTGTTCAGTGGCTCATGCAAACTGGTATGGGATGTATCCTTTGGTGCTTTGAGATGAGAATAGAAAGTTGACTTGCAGGTGACTCTGATGGGATATAAGGGATGGTGAGGGTGGTTCTCCTTCTGTACCTCAGCCAAATAAGCTCTTAAAAGGGAACTACTCGTACCCCAATGTTATTGCAAGTGAGGACGTCGCAAAGAGCCCACAGCCAAGGAAAGGGTAGTACCTTCTATCCATTGATTTCTGGAAGCAATAACTGGAAGTTTAATCAATAAAGTTCTCACTTTTCTGAATTAAAATAGTACATTCAAACACTTGCATATGTCTGTCTGTTATGTTCTGACGTCCATTCCAGGGTGGGAGTGCATGCAGTTTGTTTTTACAAAATTCAGAATTTTCACAGCATCACATAAGGAATTGTGATCGAAGAAGCTGGTGACACACTAATCGTTTTCCTGTGTGCTATTTGCCAGGGCAGACATGTTAATTGATGTAACTGCATTTACATAGCACATTACTATTGCCCTGCTTTATACTTCAAGCAATTAAACATGCATCAATAGTTCATAAAAATTTAACAACTTAAAAGTATAAAATCTCTGTCAGCTCCAGTGGTGGGATAATTGCTTTAAAATGTGCTATCGCACTTGATTTCTCTTTTGTTATTTTAGACAAAAATGCAGGCCATCCAGGAATGAAAATGATCTTGCGGTATTAAAGTGGCTGTGGTAACAGACTTAGACTGCTGATCAAACAAGAACTACAAGGGACGAACCGTTCTTGATGCATCTAGACATATTGACAATGTGTACATGAGGAATTAAATTCTCAAGCTGATTGGAGATGCTCGCGGCAAATGTACTCATGATTATGTAGTACCCAATTTATCATAATCCTTTTATAAGAAAAATACATCCAAATGTTATCTTTTCTGAAGGTGTTGACTTCTTGCAGGGTACAGTTCTATAAGCGCCACTCACTCAAGTAGCCATTACTTGTGGGAACCTTGTCTTTGAGTGTTGCCAGGTTATTATCCCGTGGGGAGCATCACAGCACAGGGAGGTTCCAGATTTCATCCCCGGTCTTTGTTGATTTTACTGATCTTAGCCAGGAGGCACACTACAATTGGACTCATTAGGCTGCATTTAAACAGCCAAAAACGGGTGGGTTGGGGTTGGGACAGATGTTAAAATTTAAAAAACCTGAAACCCACCTCCAACTCGCCCACTTCTGAGCTTAACAGAGGCAGGGCAAGAGATGGGCAGCCAATTTGCTCCCAGGAAGCAGGTTGGCAATTTAAACATTTTAATGAGGCTGGCAGCCTCTGATTTAACCTGCTTTGCAGGTTTTACAGTGGGCGGTCGGGTTTCCCAGGCCTCCGGAAACCCAGCAGCTGAAGGGAGGCGAGGACAGCTTCGAGGAGAAGGTAAGTGCCTTCACAGCAGTGTGTGGGCCAGGAGGAGCAGCAGTGCTTCTGTCCAGTGCCCCAAGCTCCCACCCCACCATCAGACCCCACACCCCCACCCATATAAAGACCCCGGGATTTGACCACCCTCCCCCACCTCCGGGGTCGGACCGGCCCCCCTCGGGGTTGTGGTTTGGACCTATCTGCTCCTGCTGCCTGCTCCGGAGTCCTCCCCGCCCGACTGGAAGCCAAGCGAAGGGGAATCTGCCAATGACAAAGCAATCGAATATCCCCCCCCCCCCCCCCCCAACCACAACCACACTCTTTAGTCACAGGATTGACAGGCATTGATTTGTTTTCTACACCACAACATCTTCAATATCGTCTAATGTGCTTTTAGGTTATTGATTTCAGCCCAGGTTGGGTAGAAATCACATCTCTACCATCTCAAATGCGTGACTCTGTTCAGACCGGGCTGAGTCAAACAGTAACAAGAACAATGAGGAAATCGCTCAGTGCTGATGCTGAAAGGCTGGTTGGGACAGTGTGTTTCCATACAGTTCCTTTCTGTAGTTCCTACAGTTCTTGGCATATTTTCTAGTTCAGACTGGCTGTGCTATTTGAAATTAAATTGGTTCAGTACCTTTCAGTCCAATTTAGAGATGCTTTAAACGCTATCCAAATTGCTCTACACTGTTCACCTGCCACTATTACGTGGCTCCAAGCTCATCTGAATGTCGCATTAAGTATTCTACATTATAAAGTCATTCCTGCTCGTCTTAAAATTACAGATGCTGCATTAGCATTTGGCATCATTAACTGTCCCTGTTGCAATCCAACAACACACATTACCACATCGGAATGTTCTAAGTTCATGTGCTTTTTACTTTGTCCACTATTCCTCATGCACAGTTTCCTGCTGATTAAGCTTGACCTTGTTTATTTTAAGCAATTGTACACTGATTGCTCTCCCGTGGTAATTTTCTTTGGTACTTTGAAGGTATGACCAAGTAGCAATAATGTACTTGCATAGTATTAAAATCCTGTAGTTGTATACTGAAGCAAAGATTAAATACCAGTGAAATAAGCCACTGTGCAAGAGTAATAGAGATTGTACAGCCTTTCCTCACACATTGAGTTCCTCTCCACAGTATTTGACTTGGTTAACCATGCTATCTTCCTCCATTGCCTCCCCTCCATTGCCTCCCTTCCATTATCGAGCTCAGTGGGACAGCACTTGCATTCATATCTGTCCGAATGTAGCCAGTGCCTGTCGAGCAGTGACTTTTCTCTTATTGCCTTTGCACTGTTGCCACTGGGGTCTCTCAAGAATGTGTTTTTGGTCCCCTCGTTGACCTGTCACCCCTAGGTGATATTATCTGCAGGTACAGGGTCATCTTTCATAAATATACTGATGACAACCAGCTCTACCTCTGCTCCACTTCTCACTCTTTCTGTGCTGACCAACATCGAATCATGGATGAGTCACAGTTTCCCAAACTGATCATTGGGACGACCAAATCTATTGTTTTTTTGGCCCCAGTACAAACTACACTCTCCTGCCACTTACTCCATTAGCCTCCTTGATCACTTGCTCAACTGAATAAGACTGCATCCTGTTTAACATAAAGCTGAGCTTCAAGTCCCACCTCTGAACACTTACCAGAATTAGTCATTTTTACCTCCACAACATTAGCCCTCCACTGATCCAAAAATTACCAAATGCCTTGATCATCTCCAGATTCTCTTTGTCTAATATCCTTCTCACTGGTCTCGCATGCTTCGCTCTCCATAAACTCCAAATGGTCCAAAATTCAGCTGCCCACATCCTGTCCCATTCACCTATTACCCCTATTTTGCTGACCTACATTGTAGCCCAGTCCCCCAAAAGTATTAAATTTAAAATCCTCATTGTCTTCAAATTCCTTCATTGCCTCACTGCATCTTATAGCTGCAATCTCCTCGAGCCTTATTTCCTTTCCCAAACCCTTTGGCCCTCCAACACTGCCCTTTTGTATAGCACCCTTTCCCTTGCCCCACCATTAATGCACAAGCCTTTAGTTACCTTAGCCCTACTCTTGGGAATTCTCTTCCTAAACACCTCTGCCCCTTATCTTCTCTTTTCACCTTTAAAACCTTCTCGAAATGTACCTTATCAACCAAGCTTTCAATCACTCATCTTAATTTCTCCCACCATGCCTGAATGTTTCATTCCTTTTCTATCCCTATTTATTTATTTTCTCTCCCATCTGTAAAGTGCCTTGGGATGTTTATTCTTTAAAAGGTGTTTTCTAAATGCAAACTGTTTTTGTTTGATAGTTCAGCTGAGATAATGACAATTATTAAACCAAGAGAGGTCCAGAGGAGAGAGAAACTTGGCTTCTCTTCCATATAGACACCAGAGAGAGGTAATCGAGGTTAGTCCAATTAATTGAAGAATGTGACCTCTTGTCTCATCCTTGAACACCCTGTTCTAATAAACCTCTGTTCACACTGCAAATTCATCTTTAATTAGGCTGAGACCGCTGGTTTCCAGAGTCATTATCACAAATAGCCATTATCAAGAGATGGCTTCTATCAACTAGGATCACAACTGACTTTGAGATGATACCTCAGGATGTACAGGACACTTGGTTTGACTTTCCTCTGCTCTTTCGCTGTCAGTTTTTCCTTTTCTCTCTTTTTAACTCCTTGCTAGGATTTGGTTCCATGAAAACTTGGCCACAGGCCTTCTGTAGCTGATCATTCTGCATGTGTAAGTCTAGACAGCAAGCGCCAACAGGCTGTTCCACTGCCAGGGGAATGGAGGTGGAGACATCGCAACCATGCCTGATCTAGTCCACACCTAATCCCCATGCGCGTGCACACACGCTTCCAGCAAGGGTCACTTAGTAGTGGAACCCAGGTCGATCATTGCGCCCCATAACCCAGAGGTGCTGAGACCAATTGTAGTGCCATACTCCTACTGTAATTCGTCACACATTGGGCATGGAACCTGGAATCTTTGTGGTCAGCATGGTTCAGATGTTCACGGCCTTAGTTTTCTGAACCATCAGAGACGTTAAAGAATACCCGTTGAATACGTTTAGACCACGCACCCTTGCTTCAAGGGGAACTAAGAAGCAGCTGGAGACCTTTATATGAATTACAACCTCCTGCAGTGAAGAGCTAAGAAAGGCAATGCTTGGCACGTGATAACTTTCTAATAGTGTTATGCAAATATGGAGCATGCCATTTCCATTTCTACCTTAAGTAAAGGGATAATGCGGCTTGTGATGCAAAAATGCTGCCACATGTCATGTCCTTTGCAAATAATGACGAGCAAAAAGGTTCTTTGCGTCTCTTTAAAAGCTTTTCAAATGATGAGTTGTTTTGAAATGATAGAAGCGTCACCTTTCCCCACCCAATGTAATTCGTGTGATTTTAAATTCAAATGGCTGAGACATTCTTGCATTTTAAGCTTAAAAAAAGATTTTTAAATAGCAGCTGCTTTAATTTGAATCTGTAGCCTGTTGATCTGTATTTTGTTGATCGTATGCAGAAGGGTACTTTAGAATTAATATGCTAAAGCAATCGTCCAATTATACAGTTCGGGCTCAAAGCAGTCATCTGTTGCCCTGCAGTTTTACAACAGTGCTTACCACGTGCTATAATGTTGAAGGTTAAAGGCTGAGGGCATTGGCTTTCTTCGGCCTGAGAGACAATAGCCTGCCAATTATAGTCTGAACACTACAGACTGTGTTTACTTTATTAAGCCTCTGAGCTGAATTTATTATTTTAAACCAAAGGTACTTGTGCATCTTTTGAGTAAGTCCGGGAGCCTGAGTTTTACACTATCAGCAGGCATGGCCCATGTTCTACTTTGTCTCCTGACAGGAAGGGAGTTGATGAAAACAATTTTCATTCAATCATTCTTAATGTGTCGGCATCAAATTTAATGCCAAATTATATTGCTGATCTCACCCTGGAAAGATTAAGATGAGCTCATATGATTTAAGTCTTTATTGTGCTAAACAAATTAACCAAGTGGATATGAGGTGACATGAACCTGTCATTCATGTGGAAATGACTTATGAAGTAATACTTAGTGGCCTGCTGGTGGTGCTGTCCAGGGAGAGTATAAATACTCGGGCATGGGCCCAGCTTGCTCAGGACATTCTTTAACAGGAAATAGTGAAGGACACAACTAGATCTCCATGTTGAAAAACAGTTAATTAAAGCCTTGTTTAATACTCAGACCAAGTGCCTAGTAGTTTTCTTACGTCATGAGGTATTTACTGTTAAGGAGAAAAGGAGAGACAAGACCCGATGGACTACAAACAGATTTTAAATCTCACACTGACTTGCCACTAACCTTGAATGTACTGCTGGGTAAAAACAAAGCAATTTATTGAGATACAGGAAAAGCAGATTATTTATGAATACAGCCAGGGCTGCCGAACAGTTTGATGCCCCTTGGATCCACTCTGCCAAGTAGGCTCTAGCCTATTGGGTATTGAATTGAAATTGGCGTGACAATCAAACACAGAAGTTGATAATGATGTCTTGGGTGAATAACTGCTGGTTCCATAGAGGCCTGCTCTAGATGGTCTGTTTACACTTCTCCATAAATTATATGGAGGAAGAGGCTGCTGTCAATTTTAGAGTGTGGCCGAGGGACTAGTACAAAGGAGGTTGATGGCATTCCAAGTGGTTTGGACCAATTATATGAATGGATTAAGGCGGGCAGCTGGATTTTAATGTGGATACAAATGTAAGGTTCCGCACCTCAGAACAGGAAATGTAAAAAGATAGGTGTCTGTTAACAAATGTGGAAAAGGATTTAGACACGATTTGCCTTTCACTAAAGGCATCCAAGTCAATATCAAGCTGTTATCAAATAGACTAATCAAGTGCTAAAGTGTGCTGTGAGGGCATGTCAGGTTAAGTTAACCCTGTCTAACTTATCGATCACATTTAGGATATTGTATACAGTTTTGGCACCTGAGCTCCAAAAGTATATTGATGCACTGAACAGAGTTTAAAGAAGAGGGACAAGGAGATAGGTGGGTATAGTAATCTGGGATGTTATGATTAAGGTTATCCACCAGGTGGTGCTGTAGCCAATGCTGCTGCTAAGGTCAGAGGTTTGCTTCCTGTTAAGGTCAGAGGTTTGCTTCCTGTCAAGGTCAGCAAAGGTGGAATGCCAGGATGCAGGCATGATGTTTGTTACTCTGTTTGTTTAATAAAATACTCGTACTAGTTCCAAGATATCCCCTCTTTGAGTTCTTGTTCCACTACATGGATTTATCACATTTGGCGACGAGGTAAAAAGGACCCTGGATAAAGAAGAGAAGTCTGCCAGGACTTTTAAACAACAAAATCACGAGCTGAAGTTAGCTACCAGTTGGAAGAGAGCATGGCTGCCACGGTAGGAACGGTTTCCGCTTTTGATAGTCAAGCACAAACCTGGGAGGAATACTGTGAAATGTTGGGTTATTTTTTGAAGCAAATGAAATAAATGATGCCGGAAAAAGGAAAGCCATTCTGCTTAGTTCAGTGGGAAGCCAGACCTACAGTTTGATGAGGAATCTGCTCAGTCCTGAAAAGCCTGGAGACAAATCATTTGTTGAATTAGTGGCTTTGCTAAAAGAACATTTCAACCCTAAGCCTAGTGAGATTGTACAGCGGTTCAAGTTTAATTCAAGGAACAGGAAAGAGGAAGAGAGCGTAATGGACTATGTAGTCGTGTTGCGTAAATTAGCACAAGATTGCAATTATGGGAACAACCTGAAGGAAATGCTGCGAGATAGGCTAGTTTGCGGAATTATGGACGGCCGAATGCAGCGTAGATTATTATCCGAGACTGGGCTTACTTATGAAAAAGCATTGGAACTTGCTCAAGCCATAGAGACAGCGAACCGAGATGCAAAAGAAATACAGGGTTCAGACAGGGCTAATGCTATGCAAGTTGCAGGTCAGGTTGTTGTGCACAAGTTGAACATGCGTCAGAAACCACAACGTGAGCATGTGAAGGCATGTTATAGATGCAAGGGCGATCACCTGGCGAGTGAATGCCGGTTTCTGGAGGAAAAGTGCTACAAGTGTGGGAAACAAGGACACATAAAATGAGCTTGCAGGGCAAAATCACCTGTGGAGGAATCCAAACCAAAAGGGGGAGGACAGCAAAACCAAGGGAGAGAAGTGAAAAAACATGGAGCACACCACATCAGCGGGGAAGCTGAGGAAGAAGAGGACATGTTCATAATGTATAGCATGTTAGAGAACATTCCAAAAGTGGCTCCTATCACATTGCAACTGACAGTAAATGACTCTAAGGTGAACTTTGAAGCGGATACAGGGTGCGGCGTGACCATAATGAACAAGGCAGAGGACTCAAAATTGTGGAACCGTGCAAAAGTTCCAGAGTTAAAGCCTTGCTCCCTGCATCTTAAAACATATACAGGTGAATGAGTAGCGACATTAGGTACAGCTAATGTAACTGTGCAACACAGGGACACAGTGGAACAGCTACCTGTAGTTATAGTATCGGGTACCGGACCAAACCTGTTAGGTCGGGGCTGGATAAAAGAACTTAAATTAGACTGGGGAACAGTAAATCAAATAGATGCGGGCAAATAGTTGACTTTGCAAGAAGTGTTGAGTGAACATGAGAATGTGTTCAAGGAGGAACTTAGCACATTTAATGGCCCACCAGCTAAGATTTATGTAGACAAGGAGGCACCGCCAAGGTTTTTTAAACAACGACCTGTGCCTTATGCCATGAAGCCAAAGGTAGAGGCTGAGCTTGACCGTCTATTGAGAGAGAACATACTGGAGCCAGTGAAATGTTTGGAATGGGCAGCTCCCATACTACCTGTTTTCAAACCGGACAATTCGATAAGACTCTGTGGAGATTATAAATTGACAGTCAATCGGGTGTCCAAACTAGAGCAGTATCCAATTCCCAAAACAGAGGATCTCTTTGCAAACCTGGCTGGAGGAAAGAAATTCACAAAGTTGGATATGAGTCATGCCTACTTGCAGATTGTCAACTGTGTTAGCACCTCTTCACAAACTACTGCGCAAGGAGACACAGTGGCAGTGGGGAAGAGGAGCAGGGGGTTTCATTTGAACAGTCCAAGAAACTGATGCTGTTGTCGGATGTGCTGGTTCACTACAATGCAGAGAAAGACATCATTCTCTCTTGTGACGCTTCACCTTACGGGGTGGGGGCAGTTCTTTCACACTGCATGGAAGATGGAACTGAAAGACCAATAGGGTTTATGTCCCGAACTCTAACACCAGCAGAAAAAAACTATTCCCAGTTAGACAAAGAGGGGTTAGCAGTAATGTTTGGGTTACAGAGGTTCCACAAGTACATATATGGCAGGAAGTTCACCATATGCACCGATCATAAACCTCTTCTCTCTCTTTTCAATGAAATGAAAGCAGTTCCACAGATGGTGTCACCCCGGATCCAGAGGTGGGCAGTGACGTTGAGGGCATATGAGTATGTCATCATCTACAAGGCGGGCAAGTACCATGGGAACGCAGATGCCTTGAGCCATCTTCCACTGCCAGGCACACCTATCCGTGCAGCTCCAGAGGACAGAGTTTTGATGTTGGAGGACACTGACATGGCACTTGTGACTGCAGAGCAAGTAAGAACATGGACAGGTAAAGATCCAGTACTGTCTAGAGTTCGAGAATATGTGGTCAGGGGATGGCCACAGCATCCGGAAGGGGCTGACTTCACACCCTACAGTGTCAGGAAAACAGAGCTGAGTGTGCAGGATGGTTGCGTGTTGTGGGGAGCACGAGTGATTATTCCACAGCCAGCACGACAGTCTATCCTAGAGCAACTACATCAGTGTCATCCTGGGGTCTCGCGTATGAAAGCCTTGGCTAGGAGTTACTTGTGGTGGCCAAAGCTAGATGAGGAGATAGAAAATCTAGTCAAGACATGCAGCACTTGTCAGGAACACCGGAAGGCACCAGCAGCGGCTCCTCTCCACCCCTGGGAGTGGCCGGATAAACCATGGAGAAGATTGCACTTAGATTATGCGGGTCCATTCATGGGGAAGATGTTCCTCATAATCATTGATGCACATTCCAAATGGATGGATGTTTATCCTGTAAATTCTGCTCCCGCCACTACTACTATAGACTGCCTGCATCGGAGCTTCAGTAATCAAGGGCTACCGGAGATCGTGGTGAGTGACAATGCCACTTGTTTTGTGAGTACAGAGACAAAAGAGTTCTTGAGAAAAAATGGCATAGTGCAGGTGACCTCGGCTCCATATCATCCGTCCTCGAATGGACTTGCGGAGAGAGCCGTACAAACATTTAAGGAGATGATGAAAAAAAGTGCAGAAGGGAGTTTAGCAGCCAAAGTGTCACGGGTTCTGTTCAGCTACAGAATAACACCTCAATCCACCACAGGACTCTCTCCTGCTGAGATGTTATTAGGTCGTAGACTATGCTCCACTCTTGACCTTGTCCACCCAGACCTAAAAAGGAAAATGGAAAACAGACAAAACAAACAAAAAGAGAACCATGACAAAAGAACAAAGAGCCGAAGTTTTGGAGAAGGAGATGCGGTCCTTACCAGGAATTTCAGTTATGGACCAAAGTGGATTCCTGGCTTCATAGACTCAATGACAGGTCCAGTATCATACAAGGTCATGTTGGGAGATGGTAGGGTAGTACACAGACATGTAGATCAGATACTTCCCAGACAAGGGGAAATTGAAATGAAGGTTTCAGATGCAATGACTGAAGACAGGGTTGCCCCCAGTTATCCAAGTGCATCTGTGGTGCCACCCCCAGGGACAGAGACAATTCCACAGGAACCTATTCGTCAAGAGGAAACCATCGTTGCAGAGTCAGATACTCTGAGCACTGCTCAGGAGCAGCTGGTGGCTTCACCACAAACAAGCAGGGACTTTACTGTTAGACGTTCACAAAGGACTCGCAAGCCACCAGAGAGATTGATACTGAACTGTTAGATTCGTCAAGTATGGAACATGATGAATGGAGACTCCTTATGTGACCCTCAGGAATGGTTGTCTGCTAAGAAATTCATACTGAAATCTTAAGGGGGCGGGATATAGTAATCTGGGATGTTATGATTAAGGTTATCCACCAGGTGGTGCTGTAGCCAATACTGCTGCTAAGGTCAGAGGTTTGCTTCCTGTCAAGGTCAGCAAAGGTGGAATGCCAGGATGCAGGCATGATGTTTGTTACTCTGTTTGTTTAATAAAATACTCGTACTAGTTCCAAGATATCGCCTCTTTGAGTTCTTGTTCCACTACATGGATTTATCACAGTGGGCTATTCATGGTCTGTGGAGACTTAATGAGCTTTTCTAGCTCCATGCTTCTTTTTGTTCCCATATATACGCAGTGTGTGGAATTGCTGAAATCATGTGAAAGGGAACAGGACGAGTTCCTGAGTATGGTCGACATTACTGAATATGACATTACCACAGCGTGACATCCGTGGCTCAGTTGGTAGCACATTTGCCTCTGAGTCCTGAAGGTTGTGGGCTCAAGCCCCACCCTAGGGACTTGAGCACATAAATCTAGACTGACACTCCTGTGCAGTGCTGAGGGAGTGCTGCACTGTCGGAGGTGCCATCTTTCAGATGAGACGTTAAACCGAGGCCCCGTCTGCTCTCTCAGGTGAACGTAACAGATCCCATGGCACTATTTTGAAGAAGAGCAGGGGAGTTCTTCCCGGTGTCCTGGCCAATATTTATCCCTCAACCAACATAACAAAAACAGATTATCTGGTCATTATCACATTGCTGTTTGTGGGAGCTTGCAGTGCGCAAATTGGCTGCTGCTTTTCCTACATTACAACAGTGACTACACTCCAAAAAAGTGCTTCATTGGCTGTAAAGCAGTTTGAGACATCCGGTGGTCATGAAAGGTGCTATATAAATGCCAGTCTTTCTTTCTTTATATAGAAGGTAGGCAGATATTGGGGGATGTGCCTCCTAGTCACCATTGACCTTGTTTAATTGTCTTTGGGGGTTGCAGAGTAATTTCCCAGTGTTTTTTTCCTAAATTTGCCCAAGGTTTTTATTTTGTTTCTCCCAAGCGATTGTGTGGCTACATAGAAACATAGAAGATAGGCGCAGGAGTAGGCCATTCGGCCCCTCGAGCCTGTTCCGCCATTTAATGAGATCATGGCTGATCATCCAAATTCAGTACCCTGTCCCTGCTTTCTCCCCATATCCCTTGAGCCTTAAGAAATATATCTAACTCCTTCTTGAATATATTTAATGAATTGGCCTCAACTGCCTTGTGTGGCTAGTGGGTTGGTGGTGAAAGGGTGGGGGATCGGATGGGGTCATAGTGTGTAGAAGTTACACCATAACCATATTGTACAGGTCTAATGGACCAGCTGGTCTTTTCCTGTCTTTCATTTTCATAAGTTTTTATAATCAGGCCCATTTGTCATATGCTGGCTGTCCCTATGAGCCTCCCATCCTGCACCCTCTGATCTCCGATATGCCCTGAAATCTGCTGCACGTAGCCTGCCTGCATTAAGTCCTACTTGCCCATCACCCCTGTCCTCCTGACCTACGCTGGCCCCAATACAATAAATTCAAAATACTTGTCCTTGTCTATAAATTCCTCTGTGACCTTGCCAAACCATATCTTTGCAGTCTTGTCCTGCCCAAATTTCCCTTCCAAATACTGCATTTCTCTGATTTCAACCATCTGTGCAGCTCCCCTTCCCTTCATCCCACCATCAATGGCAGAGCTTTTGGCTGCATCAGTGTTGTTCTCTGGAACTCGCTCCCTAAACAGATTTTCTCTTCCTCCTTTTCAAAAAGTGCCTTAGAGCCCATATCTTTGACCAAGTTTCCTGTTTTGCCATCCACTTTCGTTTACCCTACTTTTGAAGCATCTTGGAATGCTTCTTACGTTAAAGGTGCTATATAAATGCAAGTTGTTGTTGTTCTTCCTTCAGTGGGCTTCACTATTATACAAGTGAACTGGACAATGTGAATGAAAGAAGCTCCTCTAAGCCTCCACCCTGAAACTGTCTTTCTGGCTGAGGAAGAGACTGATTGGGATGCCATTGAGCTTACCAATCAAACGTTATCAGGATGGCCCTCTCTTTTCCATCAACGATTTTTCCAAAGTTTAACACCATGGTAATGGTGGGGTGAAGGAATCAGGAGTATGAAAGCCAATTAGACCTGTTGATGTTTGTGTTTAGTTTCACTTAGGTCTTACAACTCTATCCGCTTGGAAATTTGGCATGTGTCAGCAACATTTATGTTGGAACCGGTGGCAGTGCTACCATCAGAGGTGTAGCTGAAGACTACAGACTTTGCTAGTACACAATGACCCTATTAGCAGCATCCCTGCTGCATTTACCCAATGCGTTTGTTGCTGATGAACATAAGAACATAAGAAATATAGGCCATTTGGCCCCTCGAGCCTACTCCGCCATTTAATGAGATCATGGCTGATCTGACCTTGGGCTCAGCTCCATTTCCCTGCCCGCTCCCCATGACCCTTCACTCCCTTATTGTTCAAAATTCTGTCTATCTCTATCTTAAATATATTCAATGACCCAGCCTCCACAGCTCTCTGGGGCAGAGAATCATCAGTAAACTCAGTATAAAGAGGGTTTCCAACACTGAACAAAAGCACTTTACCACAGATTTTTTGCTTGAAAGCGGTGGCATTTTCATTTGCAGAAAGAAAAATAATTCTTGGTAAACAGAATGGGATATATTTTCTGCTTTGGGCGTGTGATAAAAATGATAACTTCCGGGAAGTTATGTCATCACTTCCTGTGAACTATGAACTATGAACTATGAACTGTGTACATACCTCACTTCCTGTCATATGTCACTTCCTGTTGGACTGGTATAAATACTGGTCTGTTTAGTATTGTAAGAGGCTTCTACCAGAGGCATGGTAAAGACCTCTTGTGTATATAGTGTGTTTATAAGTTACTTAAAGCTTACTTTAAAGTTACTTGATGGTAAGTCTCCTTTTTCTTACATCAATTTAAGTAACTTAGTATTTACACTGACAAATACTAGACCTTCAGACAAACTCGGAAGTTAAGGATCCAGGGAACCACCCATCATGGAGAAAATCCTTAGACCTATTCATCTGGGCTTGGACCCGAATACACCAGCAGCTGGCAGGGTATGGAAGCATTGGTATCGTACTTTTGAGAATTTTCTGGATGAATGTAAAGCGGATGCTCCTGCTAAATTGAAGATACTTGTCAATTATGTGACCCCAAAAGTGTTCGAATATGTTGATGAATGGGATAATTACGAAGAGGTGATTCGGGCACTTAAGAAACTGTATGCGAAGACCCCAAATGAGGTCTATGCTAGACATCTACTGGCCACAGCCCGACAAGGGCCAGGGGAATCAATTGACGAATTCCTGCAAGAACTTTGCAGGCTCAGCGTAGATTGTAACTTTCAGGCAGCCTCAGCTGAGCTGTACCGCCAGGAAATGATTCGTGATGCTTTCATCTGCGGGATTGCCTCTCCATTTATACGCCAGCGTCTACTAGAAAGTAAAACACTTGAGCTACAAAAAGCTTTTGACCTAGCTTGTTCACTGGATTTGGCAAAGAGAAATGCAGACCTCTATCAGCTGCCCAGATCTCGATCTGCTGCTGTAGCTGCAACCAGACAATTCAAGCGGTCTCAGGTGAACCCTATCATGGGGGAATCTAACTGATAATTCTGATGAAGAAGAGGAGGATGACCCCACTTTAGCAGCCTCTTGGCAATCTAGGAAGGAATGCTTCTTTTGTGGAGATGCTTTTCACCCTAGGAAAACCTGCCCTGCTCGCAATGCAATCTGCAGTTATTGCGGGAAAAAAGGACACTTTGCTAAAGTTTGCCTATCAAGGGCCTCTACGAGGGCCAATCCAGCTAAGGCCTACCGAACTGCCCCAATTAGGGCCTATCAAGATGCTCCAGCTAGGACCTATCAAGCTTCCTCTCGAGCTCTCTCCCGAAGAAGCACACCGAGAGTTTTAGCCACTCTCTGTGCAACAACACCAATTACAGCTGCTTGCCCACAGAACCTGTCTCATGCAGCCACAAAAATTTCAATTAAAGGGCATACCTTAGATGCCTTAATTGACTCAGGAAGTACTGATAGTTTCATTAAGGAACAGATTGTTGCGAAATTGAAACTACATGTCTTCCCATCGGACCAGGCAATTGCGATGGCCCAGTCATCACTTAATACCAGAATCTCCGGCTTTTGTGTTGTTGATATGACACTTCATGGTCGTATGTATCCCTCCACCCGACTTTCGGTGCTCAAGGACTTATGTAGTGATCTCCTCTTAGGGCTGGACTTCCAAAAACAGCATAAGAAACTCACCATTGAGTTTGGTGGATCCAAACCCGGACTTACTATTTCTAATATACCGTCTAAATTACCATTTTGTGCATTATCAGCAGCTTCACTTGATGAACCTTCATTATTTGCCAGTATTCCGCCTCAATGCAAACCGATAATAACGAAATCGCGGCGCTTTAATCAGGAAGACCAATCTTTTATTGCGGCTGAAATCTCTCGACTTCTAGCAGAGGATATCATTGAACCATGTTCGTCGCCCTGGCGGGCTCAAGTCGTCATTGTCAAGAACCCTCTAAAACCTCACAAACAGCGACTATGCATCGATTATTCGCAAACCATCAATCAATATACCGACTTGGACGCCTACCCATTGCCACGCATTGATGATATGGTTAATAAACTGGCCGAATACAAAGTGTTCTCAACTTACGATTTAAAAAGTGCCTATCATCAGTTACCCTTGAAGGTCTCAGATAAGCAGTACACAGCCTTTGAGGCTAATGGACGGCTGTACCAATTTCGTCGCCTCCCATTCGGGGTTACTAATGGAGTGGCTGTCTTTCAACGGGCAATGGATGGCCTGGTTAAGCAGGAAAACCTAAGGGACACTTTTCCCTATCTTGATAACATTACCATTGCAGGTCACGATCAACAGGAACACGACTCCAACCTCCAAAAATTTCGGGATGCCCTCCATCGCCGTAATTTGACCCTGAATGAATCCAAATCTGTTGAGTCGCAACCGACCATCAACATCCTTGGCTACTGCGTAGGCAATGGTATCATTAAGCCAGACCCAGAAAGACTTCGCCCGCTCCAAGAGCTCCCGTCACCTAAGAATCCGGCTTCTTTACGTTGGGCTCTCGGTCTGTTTGCATACTACGCTAAATGGATTCCTCATTTTTCGGACAAAATCCAACCCTTGCTGCATGCTAGATCATTTTCACTGGGAACAGCGGCTGTTGCAGCCTTTAACCTTCTCAAAAAACAGTTGGAGAAAGCGGCTCTTCACTCCATTGATGAGAATCTCCCTTTCGTGGTTGAATGTGATGCCTCGGAGGTGGCGATCTCGGCTACTCTGAATCAGGAAGGTCGTCCTGTAGCATTTATGTCCAGGACCTTACAAGGTGCCGAGCTACATTATCCTCCGGTTGAGAAAGAAGCCACAGCCATCATAGAGGCAGTACGGAAGTGGAACCATTTTCTAGCTCGCCAGCACTTTATATTGATCACGGACCAACGATCAGTCGCCTTCATGCTCGATAATCGAAAATGAACCAAAATTAAGAATAATAAAATACAACTTTGGAGGATGGAACTGGCCTCTTTTGGTTATACCATTATCGGCCTGGCAAGGAGAATGTGGCCCCGGACACCCTCACACGGGCATTCTGCTCCACTATGTCATCCTCCACTCTCATGGATGTCCACAATGGTTTGTCATCCTGGCGTTACGCGCATGCTACATTTCGTACGATCACGGAATCTCCCTTTTTCCACTGGAGATGTAAAGAAAATATGCTCAGAATGCCGGCTTTGTGCGGAATTAAAACCTCAGTTCTTCCGCCCCTCAGATGGTATACTCATACATGCAACCCAACCGATGCAACGACTTAGCATCGATTTTAAGGGCCCAGTGCCCTCTTCAACTCGGAACACATATTTGCTCACCATGATCGACGAATATTCACGTTTTCCGTTTGCCTTCCCCTGCTCCAATATGCTGGCGTCCACAGTAATCTGCTGCCTTGAGCAGGTATTTTCTCTCTGTGGCATGCCGGCTTATATTCACTCAGATCGGGGTCCATCCTTTATGTCAAGGGAACTCAAGGACTACCTCTCAGAACGGGGAATTGCTACAAGCAAAACAACACCATACCATCCCATCGGAAATGGGCAGGTAGAGAGGTATAACGGTATCATCTGGAATTCCGTACGTCTCGCTTTAAGATCTCGGGGCCTACCAGACCAGCAATGGGAAACAGTGCTTCCGGATGCATTGCACTCTATACGGTCCCTGCTTTCTACAGCCACAAATACTACACCTCATGAGCGGTTCTTTGGATTCCAGCGTCGCTCATCTCATGGGACATCACTCCCGTCATGGCTAACTACTCCTGGACCTGTATTACTCCGAAGATACGTTCGGACGTCTAAAAATGACCCTCTTGTAGACGAGGTCGAACTAACCGATGCCAACCCCACCTATGCAAACATACGATATTCCGACGGCCGAGAATCTACCGTATCATTACGGGATCTGGCTCCCTGCCCACCAGGACCTAGTGGGACATCGGGTGATGGCATTTCACCAGGAAACTCTTGGGACCTATCGGGTACCCCTCTCCAGATCCTGATCGGACACCAACTAGCTTGGTGCCGGTAGAACCCCGTGCTCAAGGTTGCGACCCTCCCAGTACCGCGCATGAAAGTACTGATCCGCCACAGACCAGCTCTGCACCTCCCTCTGAACAGAGGCAGTCCGACTTTGAACCTATTGGGGCTCGTACTCGAAGCCATGATCTCCCCGACCCTTCACAGGGCAATCCAGGCCACACAGACTCTGACCAATGGCCAACCGCATGTAAGCGGACCAGCGACCCTCTACGACGGGAATCCAAACGGGTGCGACTCTTCCTTGTTCGGCGGCTGCGGACCAAAAGGTAGACCACAGCCTCCTAATCCTGCAGGAGGGAAGAATGTGATAAAAATGATAACTTCCGGGAAGTTATGTCATCACTTCCTGTGAACTATGAACTATGAACTGTGTACATACCTCACTTCCTGTCATATGTCACTTCCTGTTGGACTGGTATAAATACTGGTCTGTTCAGTATTGTAAGAGGCTTCTACCAGAGGCATGGTAAAGACCTCTTGTGTATATAGTGTGTTTATAAGTTACTTAAAGCTTACTTTAAAGTTACTTGATGGTAAGTCTCCTTTTTCTTACATCAGGGCGCAATCGGGATATTGCAGCCAAAATGCTGTTGAAATTGCACTGCTTAGGTTAGGCTTCAGGTTTCCGCTGAAAATCATTTGCATAATCACAAACGTAAAATCTTCCATGAACCCGCACAATCTGGCAGCGTAATGGAAGGTAATTGTTTAGTTTTTTCCATTAAGAAGTATTCCTTAATGTATTTAAGAGTGGTAACCTGGTGCAGTTTTATTAATACAGCTGAAAATGGGTTTATCACAAAAAATAATTAATTTTAATAAGGGCGTCCAGTCCTTCACCTGTGAGTAACCTGATTTAAAATCAATGAAAAAAACATACTAAACCATTTAATAGTTTCATTGGTGTGCACTATTCAGTTTCTTAGCAAATTAAATGGCCCGTAATTTCCGATGGGAGGCTTCTTACCTGAGGGCTCCTGAGGTCTGATCCTGGGCCTCCCCACAGTCGAAATGCGCAGGGCCCATGTATCCCAGGGGCGCAGGCGGTTCGCAAGTGTCCATGGGATCACGTGAGTCAGGCCAGCCAATAGGAGAAGGGAATCCCCCTTCACACCTTTGACAGATAGGCCTGTCAAAAGTATGAATGGGGATCACTGAAAAAAGACACAAACATTAAATACATTTTTTTTTAAATCACGATTTTAAAATGAGTTAAAATTACATTAAATTAAATATTTTAAGCAGAATTTTTTTTACCTTTTTTTAAAGTATTTTTAAATTATAAATGAGTGAAAAAAAATTATTTGTTTTACTTTTTTCAACTCTTATGCTGGTAAAAGCAGGCCTTACACCTGCTTTTACCAGGCATAAGATTTTTAAGTGATTTCAGCGGGCGGAGGTTCTGCAGAAAGAGGATTCTTGATGGATCGGAAATGCCGGTTTTCTGTGCGTGCGCTTCGCATGCCTGAAACTGGCATTTCTGACGTCCCTATGGGTGTGTACACAGCTCGTACACACCCGTAGGCATCAGAAAATACGGGCCAATGTTTTTTGTGCACCTAAGAAAATGAGCGCAATTTAAAGAGCCCTCCCGAACCAGCAAAGTCGGCAGAATCTCATAGTTTTGACCGGGGGGCATGGCCAGTTTTGTGGGTGGGGCCTTATTCAGGCGAATTGAATCTTGAAGCAGCGTAAAAGATCACAGGAAAAAAACACGAGCATAAGCGGTTTTGGGCGTAACTCAGGTTTAAAATTCCCCAATCTTTTGTGCTGGTCTGGCCGATTGCGCTGGTATAGCTAGCAAAAAGAAGCGGGAACGTGACCCCAGTGAGTTCTCCTGGCTTTGTTCATTCCTTTAGCATTGCATAGCATTTTCCTTTTGCTGTAGCAGGCAGTGTCCGCAGTCAATAGATGGAACTTTCTGAAATACATAAAGCTGAAGGCAAATCGAGCATTTCTCTGTATGACCATTTAAATCACAACACCACAATGATTTCTTTGAAAATGCTCATTTTTCTGCCTCATTAATGAATGATTTAATTGAAACATCTCATCAATTAATTATACAGCACTTGAGGGCCTGTATTCAGGAAGAAAATGAATCAGAATGTATGTGAAGTGTAACTGGAATTCCTCTGATACAGTAAGGTTGATCCCTGTCTCTCCTGACTTTATCATGTCCTACATAAAGTCTGAGCTTTTATAGTTGACTGTTTGGCGTGCTTTAGCAATGTGTTGACCTCTCACGGACTGAGCACACTGTCATTTAAATTTCCAGCCCACACTATGCTTTGGAAAGTGAACCCCAATATTAAATGAGCGGTGACAAGGTAATGGTGTTACTTATGCAGCTGTTTGATGCTCTTACTGAGGTGACGAGTGTTTGGGCAAGACCATTGCAACCCTATCATTCCTCCAACCTTGCAAAATGATTTGAAATTTAGCATCCTGATTATGCAGTAACCGGTTATGGGACTGCGCTGTGACCTGATATAGATGATTAGCGTCAAACCGTGCCCCAAGGCAGCCATGATGCAATAAAATAATAAAGCTACTTGGAATAGCAAAACTGAAGAAGGACTTTGCTATCTCTTCCCTCTGGCATTTTGTAACTCTCTGAGGGAAGAAACATTGCTACCTCCTATATTCAATGACTCTCTGTAATCAGTGTTACACCCAGGCTAGTCAAGACTTTCTTACTTGGAGTGAGAATCATTTATTTTCATTTCAACCTGTAACGTTTTATGTTCGTGTGCAGCATAATCACCAGCATGGACCAGGTGGGCCGAATGGCCTGTTTCTGTGCTGTGCATTCTATGTAATAATGGCCCAGAAATTCAGGTCGGAGGCTTCCCGCGGGTGCAAGCCTCCGACCTGCACTTACCTAGCGTGCCAGCCATTGTGCTGTGGGCCCGTGTGGGATTCCGATCCTGGGCCTCCTCCAACTGCCGGTGTGCAGTGCTCGTGTATCCCAGGGGCGCAGTTAGTTCGAAGCGCCCCCCTGGGATCACGTGGGCCATGGAGAGCCAATGGTAGCAGGGAATCTGTATTCATAGATTTGACAGGAAGAGCTGTCAAATCTATGAATACAATTCAGCCCCAAAACATCACTAAAACTTTAAATAATTTTTTTTAATCACATTTTTAAAATAACTATAAATTACATAAAATAACAATTTTAAACAATAATTTAAATTTTTGAAAAAATTAATTACAGTTTCTAACGGGGCTAAAAATAAACTTACCTTTCTTTAAAGTAATTAAAAATAATAAACCTGTGGAAAAAATGTTTTAATTTAACTTAATTCACCACTTACCTTGTTAAAAGCAGGCCTTGCGACTGCTTTTTACAAGCGTAGCTCCTGGAGACATACCCTCCCGGAGAAACCTGCAAAAAAAACGGAAGTTCCAGGCGCACGCGCTGCCTCTCCGGCGCACGCGTTCGACTCGTGAACCCCTTCCTTTAAGGGAACGGAAGTTCCGGTTTCCCGTGCATGCACGAAACCGGCACTTTCGTTGGGCCTACGCGTGAGTACCCAGCGCGTACTCACCCGTGGGGACCCGAAGTTAATGTATCTCACTCCTAAAACTGAAACAAAATTCAGGTTAGAGTTTTCGCTTTGGGGGACAATCGGCGACCTGGGTGCAAACTGCGCCCAAGTTTGCACTAGTTTTGAGATGTGTTTTTTTCCCCCTCAAGTTTCCGCTCAAACTCATTTGCATATCACCGAACGCAAAATCTGCCATGAGCCAGCGCAATCGGGCAGCGTTTTAGAACGTAATCTTTTTTTAAATATCTTTAAAAAATATTCCTTGATGTATGTAAGAGTAGTAACCTGGTGCAGTTTGATTAATACAGCTGAAAATGGGTTGATCACAAAAAATAAACATTTTAATCATAGTGTTTAGTCCACCACCTGTGAGTAACCCGATTTAAGTAGCTGAAAATGATTTAAAAAAATACAGATCCATTTGCCAATTGAAAAAAATGTATATTCAAAAGCTTTTAAAACGTGCCTATTAGTTTCCTTGCACATTTTTTTTAAAAAGCTTCATTTTTAGAGCCTCCTCGAAGGCCTGCAAACGAGCGCAATTAACAGAAACTCCCAATGGTGATTAATTCGACCTAGGGGCATGTCCAGTTTTGTGGGCAGGACTGGTTTCCAGTGCGATTTTTAAAAAACTAGCGCAAAAGATCGCGGAAACTTGAATTGATCTGGAGGTAATTTGCGCTTAAAATTCCGCGATCTTTTGTGCCGATTTCAAGCGAATGGCGCAGAAAATACCAACGCAACTGAGCGGAAACTCCAGGCCCATGCGTTTAAATGGATTTGTGATCTGTCTTATTCAATCTCAGTCCTAACCTTTTGCCATTGGTGACTGCTCTGTGGTGTGTATGAAAGCGATTTTAGTTGTGATGGTTGAATTTTTGAAAGTGGCACCAGCTTCATGAAAAAATATTGAGCAACACTTTGCGTGGTGATTGAGGAGAGCTGTGTGTCTTTTCTTGCAGTGACAACTCTCCACAAGATATATGCCAATCTAGAAAAATAGCAAAAGCTGGTCCTGAGCTTCAAAAGAGCCATCATCTGCATAACAGTTCTGAATATATAAATGCCTTATGGCATGTAAAGATGAGGAGTTAGACTGAAAGTGCAGTGGGAAGTGGGTTTGCCATAACTTGAGCTGCAGATACACCCAACAAGCTATCACTTTCTTTTGTAGGAAGGGATAACTGAAGTACACAAAAATACAGTTTGCAGCACTGATGAATTTAGAAATGACTGAAAGGAGCTCCAAGTGCTGAAGGTAAAAGATTTACTTTTAGGTTTTGATGCTGTGATGCTCTACACGGTGAATTTTATGTCATTTTGGAACTTAAGATGAATTTATTGTGCAAGAATTACAGCCATGAAATAATTTCTCGTGGCAGGGTTGCAGGTATTTTAAATATGAAAATAATATTTGTTATAGGTACTTCAGTACAACTCTACAGGGTACTGTTCTTTCATTGGGAATCTAACCCCAGGTACATCGCATTAATTTGCAAACTCAAATCTTTTGTAACCTGCACCGACAATAATCCTAATCAGTTTGTGCAAACTGCACTCACAAGATAAACGGGATCTGTCCGTGTCCTGGGCTCCATTGTAGACACGGAGGCAGTCAGGGATTGACCGTATGCTGATTCAACTAGTAAACTTTTTTTCCCCCTAATTAGCTTTGGGAGATGCAACATTAATTTGAGCTTTGATGAGGGTCAAAACCCAACTGATTAATTCTGCTGGGCAGTGCAAATATTTTCTGTTTTAAAATCTTAAAATGCATCAGGCTATAAATGTATTATTGGCCTTAATGTCGAATGGATATTTAACGCACCTGTGTGACATGTAACAAGAGCATTAACCAATTTAGAATAAAAACCAGTTGGTTGTTGCGGTGGTGGGAAATTAGGGGTCATTCTGGATAGATGAGCTAACGTGCTGAATGGCCTTCCTCGTTCGGAACGATTTTGTAATCTGGGTTTGTGATGTCCATTAAAATAACGAACGGAGGATTGTCATATAAATGTGTTAAGCACAGTCATTTCTAGTTTTTGTTTGCTCTTTTGAACCTGTCAAGAAGATCTCTTTTCTTGGATTGAACTTAAAAACATTGGGGGTGATTTTTGCCAATGGGGGCGCGACAGATGAATTGTCATCGTTTTACACTCACCTCACATACTTACCTCTCCACACTTGCACCCATCACTCTCCTCCACAGCGCACTTTTGGACCCCTCCAACTCCCGCAGACCCACTGCTCACCTCGATGACCCTGGCGGGGTTTCCCGACGTCGGGAAGCCCTCGCCTCTGCTGGAAAAATGGGGATAATCCTCTTAACTGCCTGTTAACTACCTGTTAATAGGCAGTTAAGTGGCTGTAAGCCCCTTCCTGCCTCCAGGAGACGGGACCCGGCCCAGTGCGGGTCGGGTACCCGCCTCCTGGGAAGATGGCACGGGGGCGGGATGGGCACCCACCCCCAGATTCGCACCCACCCCCAGATTCTGCCATTTTCCCGGCAGTCCCGCCTCCAAACCCACCCCCCCAGGGCTGGCAAAATCGCCCCCATCATTACACTAAAGTGCACAAAAACATGATTAGCAGGAACAGGCGCGTGAAGCTGAATTTTGCTCTCTTAGATGGACTTGACTAGCTGCTTCCAGTCTGGATCATTATGTATTATATTCTTATTTATTATTAATGCCACTCCTCACATTCCCCATGGGCGCTGGCCACTATAATCAGGCTGTACAGGCTCTTCACCTGTTTACTGTACAGAACAAATTCATAACTGCTTTTAAAGCTGCAGAACCTAACTGGGTGCTACTACTCATTCACCGCCAAGCCAATAGTCCACATTACTCATCATCATAGCAGACTAGAAAAAGTACCATTTCAACACCATTCCCTACTTTATTTTCTAGCCATGACACTTCCACATGTACAGTGATGAGAATGCTTAAATAAAGCTGTCGGTGTGTTCACACCAGAAAACGCTCTTGTATCTTGGAAAAATTACTGCAACCAATCGTGAAGTAAATAAGCTTTCATGCAAGGCAATAGCCAGAAATGCCCCAAAAAATTCTTTTGAGAAAAATATATTTTTTTAGAATCTGCATTTTAGCAGTTCATTTGGTTTCTATATAAAAGTGAGGAAAAATACTAAATAAATACACCTGTAACTATGACTCTATTTAAGTGTCAGCCGAGGCTTAGTTGGTAGCACCCTCGCCTGAGTCAGGAAGGTTGTGGGTTCAAGTCCACTCCAGAGGCTTGAGCACAAAAATCTAGGCTGTCACTCCCAGTGCAGTGCTGAGGGAGTGCTGCACTGTCAGAGGTGCCGTCTTTCAGATGACATAAAAAGGTGAATGTAAAAGATCCCATGGCACTATTTCAAAGAAGAGCAGGGGAGTTCTCCCCAGTGTCCTGACCAATATTTATCCCTCAATTAACATCACTAAAAAACAAATTATCTGGTCATTATCACATTGCTGTTTGTGGGAGCTTGCTGTGTGCAAATTGTCTGCCACGTTTCCTACATTACAACAGTGACTACATTTCATTGGCTGTAAAGCGCTTTGGGACATCCGGTGGTCATGAAAGGCGCTATATAAATGCAAGTCTTCTTTTCTCTCCAAAATCATCGGCTCATCTTAACATTTTTAGCTTTGTGTCCAACCAACAGTGGAAGGAAATAATGAATGAGTGATTCTGACGACCTTTCAGCCTACCCTTCAAACAATCTGGATTCTGACACGATCCAGTCCATCCTCCAATTGATCTGATTGACTCGTATAGCCTTCAATCCCGCCTTCCAGCTGATCTGATTGTTTAGTTCTGTCAATCTCCAATCCCAGTGATAAAAGTTCATTTTTCTTGTGGAACGCTGACAAGCTGATGCATGTTTTTGTCACCATTCTTCAGAACGTGGGTGTCGCTGGGAAGGCCAGTGTTTATTGCCCATCTCTAGATGCTCTCGAGAAGGTGGTGGGGTAGAGTGGTGGGGAGCCTTCTTGCACCACTGCAGTCCATGTGGTGAAAGTACTTCAACAGTGCTCTCAGGATTTTGACCCAGTGACAATGAAGGTACAATGATGCATGTCCAAGTCAGGATGGTGTGTTACTCAGAGGGGGACTTGAAGATGATGGTGTTCCCATGCACCTGCTGCTTTTGTCTTTCTAGGTGAAGGAGGCCGCGGGTTTAGGAGGTGCTGCTGAAGAAGCCTTGGTGACATGCTGCACTGCTGCCTGTAGATAGTACACACAGCAGGCACGTTATGCATGTTGGAGGGAGTGGGTATTTAAACCTGTGGACGGGGTGCCAATCAAGTGGATTGCTTAGTCCTGGATGGTGTTGAGCTTCTTGAGTGGTATTGCAGATGCATCCATCCAGGCAAGTGGAGAGTATTCCATCACACTCCTGACATCTTGCAAGTGGTAGAGAGGATTTCGGGAACCAGGAGGTGAACTACTCGCCACAGAGTACCCAGCCTCTGATCTGCTCCAGTAGCTATGGCATTTACCTGGCTGGTCCAGTTCAGTTTCTGGGCAATAGTGACACCCAGAATGTTGGTGGTGGGGAACTCAGTGATGGAAATGCCTTTGAATGTCAAGGCTCTCTCTTGTTGGAGATGGATGCATCTGGCACTTGTGTGGCGTGAATGTTACTTGCCACTTATCAGTCCAAGCCTGGATGTTGTCCAGGTTTTGCTCATGTGGGCATGGACTGCTTCATTATCTGAGGAATTGCCAATGAAGCTGAACACTGTGCAATCATCAACAAACAGTCCCACTTCTGACCTTATGATGGAGGGAAGGTCATTGATGAAGCAGCTGAAGATGGTTAGGCCTAGGACACTGCCCTGAGGAGCTCTTGCAGCTATGCCCTAGGGCTGAGATGATTTGCCTGCAAAAACTACAGCCATCTTCCTTTGTGCCAGGTATGACTCCAGCCACTGCAGAGTTTTTCCCCCTGATCCCCATCGACTTCAGCTTTACCAGAACTCCTTATTGAAATAGTTATGGTTGCCATGCATGCGATAAGTAAAGAGATGATTTATTCTACTGCAATTCTATCATTGCATATTGTGTTAATGCACACAGGAAGAAAACGTCATGAAGACAATGTCCCTTTAACCAATTCTATTTTAGGCCAATACAATTTCTTAATTTTTTGGGGAAAAAAATCTTTGCCAATTTTCAGCCCTCTTCTCCTAAACTCAACAACTCTCTCTTGGATTACAGTATCACTCAATCTTGGATACCTTAAAGGAAATGGCCATTATTTATGTATAAGTCTTGATATTGAGTGGTGGCAAATTGTTTGATCAGGAACAGTGGAATGGGGTGGCATCATAGCTGAGTCCAAACCTGTCCTCACCTGACAGCCACACTCAGCAGATGTTGCAGAATACTCAGGAGTGAGAATCTTGGCCAGTTTTCCCTTTCCCACCCTAAAGGCACCAAGGCCATTATAGAACCCTGACCACACCCCAGCTGGTATGAGCAAACCTCTCATGGACAGGGGAATCCTAGATCAGTGATGAAGTTTTACAAATCCATCAATTAGCATACATGCATACAAACAACAGTGCATACCATAACAGTAGCCTTTCAAAAACTCTTGCACTCAATCTAAACATGCGTATTGAGTTTCATTACTGCAAGTGCAATCTGTTCCAAATTAAGCCTTCAAGTTAGAAACAACAGCACTCTGTCTGGTACAGCTTGCTTTGATTCCTTCTCCACAGTGTACACATGAACTAAGCCACTGGTAGGCAGAAATCCGAAGCCACCACATCAAAGCACTGCAAGCGTGTCTTGTAGTACATCCAGAAAACTTCTGCAACAGCATTCTTCCACTCGGGGAGCGATGTTTTACTTTCATTAAAAGTGAGCAACTTCCCAATAAGATGGCTTCAAAATGCTGTTAAATTTTAATAACGACAAAGAACTGAAGTTTAGAAAGTCGCAGGGGGTCCAAAGGATTTTTTAACTCTGCTTTCCAGCAGACTACACTTATACTGCAGCTAATGTGAGGCCCACCAAGCTCAACAGAACCATAGAAGTTTACTGCACAGGAGCCCATTTGGCCCAACTTGTCTGTGCCGGCTCTTTACCAGAGCAATCCAAAATCAACTCAACGCCACTGTCATAGCACGGTGTCTTTCCTCTGCTTCAAATGTTCTTAAACTTTTCTTTGATCTCTGCCTCAATTACTCCCTGTGGTAACGTATCTAAACATGCATGGAGGAGAAGCATCCGGGAAGGCGCCGAACACCTCGAGTCTCTTCGCCAGGAGCAAGTGGAAGCCAAGCGCAGGCAGTGCAAGGAGCGCACGTCAACCCAAGCACCCCACCCACCCGCCCCTTCAACCACCGTCTGTCCCACCTGTGACAGAGACTGTAGGTCCCGCATTGGATTAATCAGTCACCTGCGAACTCATTTTTAATGTGGAAGCAAGTCATCCTCGGTTCCGAGGGACTGCCTCAGAAGAAGAAGAAGATTCCATGTTGTATCAATTCTCTGCAGAAAGATATTTTATTAACCTCTCTCTTCACTCTCTTAGTAATAATTTTAAATTGATGACCCCCTTGTCACTGACTGTCCAACCAGAGGAAATTGTCTTTTCCTATTCACCCTTCATAATTAACTAATAAATTATATTATATCTCCTCTTGGCTTTCTCTCCTTGTGGAAATAGTCCCAGTATCTCAAATGTATCCTCATAACTGTAACTCCTAAACCTTGGACCATCTCAATAAATCAATGCTGCATGCTCTCTGTGAAGGAGAAATTCAGTATCGCCCCATTTGGGGCGCAATTATCGGCTGGGCGCAAAGATTAGCGCCTGGTGCTAATTATCGCCTCCGACTGCAAACTTGGCTTTTATCGCCCCTGGAGGTGATTGGAGCGCTAAATCAGGCGCTACACACCTGTCGGAGCGCTGGCGAAGCTCATGTGATGTCAGTCAGCAATGGAACACAGACACAATGGCGCCGGCCAGTTCTTAAAGGGGAGGGTTGATCTTGCTCTCCATTCACATCCTGCTCATTGCAGCCTTGAATCTCGGCCTGGAGAGACCTGTACATCAAATCTGCTGGAAAGAACAATGGAGAGGCCCAGGGAAAGAGCTCAGAGTGCAGCCCCCACAGTTTCTTCTAAATCGAAGCAAGGAAGGGCAAATCAAAATGAACCTGCAAAGTGCTGCTCAGTACCCAAAACTCCTTCACACAGCGTTGAATCTCTCCAGAAGTCTCTCTCTCTCTCTCAGAATGCGTGGTGCAAAAATGTCACCAAAAAAAAAGGCAGGAAGTGGTCGCCTTTAAATAGCGCTCCCCCAGTCCCTTCCCGACTGCAAAATGCTCCCCTCAACCTGTCGTTGCTAACGGCAGGCGGTAAGGCAGGGGGCGCCACTCAATATCCGGTCCGGGGCGCTACCGGGGCGTTGCACACTCAACTGACGTCACAATCTGCCGATGCAGGAGATCGTGGCGGTAGTGTTTAGCGCCGCTGCAAAATGTCTAGTTAATTTAGTGAGCGGCGCAAGCATCACCGCGCCCGAGCGCTAGTTGCTTTGCGTCCCATTAGCGCCCTCTTAAGGCGCTAACGGGAGGTGCAAACCAACTGAATTTTTCCCCCTATGACTTTAAGGTACTTTCTATAATGATGTTCATAAAACTGCACATAATACTCTACCTGGTGCCTCACCATAGCGTCTTTGCTCTTGTACTCTATGTCCGAATTTATGAAACCCAAAATACAATCTGATTTTATCTCCAGGAGATGCTCACATCGAATAATAATGATGCTTGCATTTATATTTTCTCCACTCCAAAGACTACATACTGCCCTACATTACAACAATGCCAATAAAGTACTTGGTTGGCTGTAAATTGCTTTGGCATGTCCCCAGGCCGTGAAAGGCGTTATATAAATGTGCACTTTCTTTCTTTCCACCTCCATAACATTGCCTGCCTCCATTCCTATCTCAACCCCTCTGCTGCTGAAACCCTCGTCCATACCCTTTTCACTCCCAGACTTGACTTTTCCAATGCTCTCCTGGCTAGCCTCCCCATATTCCACCCTCTGTAAACGTCAGCTAATCCAAAGCTCTGCTGCCCGGATCTTATGCTGCACCAAATTCCAATCACCCATTACCCCATCCTCACTGAACAATATTGGCTCCCAGTCCCCTAACGCTTCAAATTTATAACTTATATACTTATGTTTAAATTCATTCATGGCCTCACCCCTCCTGATCTCTGTAATCTCCTCCAGCTCTACACCACCCCCCACCCCCACACCTCTCCAGCTCTCCATTCCTTTGACTCTGGCCTCTTATGCATCCCCACCTCCCTTCACCCCACTATCCTTAAGTCACCTTAGCCTCATGCTCTGGAAATCCCTCCCCAAATCCCTCTGCCTCTCCCTCTCTCTCTCTCTCTCTTTCTTCAAGATCCTCCTTAAAACCCATCTCTTTGACCGAGCATTTGGTTACTCCTCCTAGTATCTCCTCCTTTGGCTTGGTGGCCATTTCTAGTTTTGATTATGCATTTGTGAAGCACCTTGGGGCATTTCTCTATGTTAAAGGTGCTATATAAATGCAAGTTGTTATACACTGCATTAGCATGTTGAAATATAGCAAAGCACTTAACAGAATTAGTTAATTTTTGAAATGCAATGACTATCTGTGTAGCCAACTCTTCTGCCTGAATTTGACATCACTCTATACCCAATTTACACTGCACCAATTGTCTTGATGCCATTTTAGATCAATATAAACTCTGTAATATGGCTGTTGTGCATGTCGTATTTAATTTACAAACTGATTACTCATAGACAATGCCAGTTTGATCATACATATTTGTGCAGGTGATAAAATATGATGCTCATTGATAACAGCACAAGGATGTCTTGTGGATGCTCTTTGCATCAACGTGTACTGTAGAAAAAACTGTCTTTTACTGAAATGAATTAATTCCTATTAAATGTCTGTGACTGACCTTGAGGAGTTGAGTCGCTCTGCATTGCTCCATTATCCCAGGAACAAGAAGCTATTTCCTACAAAGCTGACCTTTGGTGATGCACTACAGTCTGACATCAAAGGCAGTCTCAATGCAGCCAGCAAATTGGCCCCCAATGACTATAGCAGCACAATCCAAATCCAGCTTTATATCTTGTCAATTGCTAAAGTCAATTGAGGAATTGAAGAGCAATGCATCTCCCAAAATTGCAATTTGTGAACTATTTTGTATATTTGCCTTTTTTAATAAAATGCTTCATACAAAAAATAATATACACATTGGGCTGGATTTTGCCATTGGGGCGAGGTGGGGGGCGTGTCAGGTGGTTTTCGTGTCAGGAACCCGACTCCGATGTGAAGTGGGAAAAAAGTGCGATTTTCCCCTAATTGGGCACTTGATTTCCAGCATGTGGAAACTCCTGGCCCAATGAGTCTTTCCATACAGAAAGTCGCCTCCGATGATGTCATCAATGCTGCTGGATTTAAGGCCTGTAAGCAGCCTTGCTTCTTCTGGAGACTGCAAACTGTAGTGTATGTACCTTTAAGACAGAACTACTTTTACAGCTCCTGTATACTGTAGTACCGGCAGTGACCACACCTGTATATAAGCCTTGCGCATGCCTCTGTACCCCAGTCTTGAGACTACCCTCCTCCAGTAAATACCTGTTTATTGTTAAGTTACAGCATCCGTGTGGTTATTGGAAAACATCATACTCTCAGAATCACGGATCGAACACAAACGTTATGGCCATTGTTGTGATCGCTTCATTCAGCAACTATGTCCAGCAGTAGGCCAAAGTGTGCTCCACGGTTCGATGACGCCGCCCTGCAAGCTCTGGTGGAGGGAGCAACATCAAATAAGGAGGTGCTCTTCCCTTCCTCAGGGAGGAAAAAGCCTCCCCAGCAGACTAAAGCTGTGTGGATGCAAGTGGCCCAGGAGGTCAACTCAATGTCAATGAGCCGCAGAACCTGTCTGCAGTGCAGGAAGAGGTTTCATGACCTTCTGCGCACAGGAAAAGTGAGTATGACTTTCCCATCACCCTCAATCTGATCCCCATCGCCTCTCCTCACCAACACTCAGCTTTGCCAACCTCTTCCTCCACATCCCACTTGACACTGACATCCTTGCACCCTTACCCATTCCCTCTCTCTGTATGTTCACATTCACTTAACTGTTCGACTATGCAGCCCTCACACTCCCTATCGCTGTGATGATATGAAAACAACTTACAACACACAGGGAGGGCCCTTGGTCTTGCCACTTCACTCCATCTTTGTGTCCTTCTAAGTATCTATGCTATGGATTCTCTACACTCACTCCTTCATTCTCACTCAAACTCCACTTGTGTCCCTCATTGCAGGAAAAGAGAGCCCACAATAAGAGGGACAGAGCGAGAACAGGAGGAGGGCCACCCTCAGTAGCCCAGCTCACCAGCTCGGAGGAGGCGGCCCTGGAAATTGCCGGTTTCGTGGAAGATTCGCAAGTCGGGGACGGACAGACGGGCACATCACAGCAAGCTGGTGACAGAATAGTTTGGCATCTCTCTCATTGACATTGCATGAGTAACTGATAATGATTCTGATGCTCTAACAGATTGACTTATGATCATCTGCACAATTCAATGTGCATGCAAACTTTACCTCACATCTCTAACTCTTTCCTTTACTCCCCCACAGGACCATCGACAGCCCCCATCCCCACTGTCCAGGGGGAAGAGCCGGAGCTTCAAGACTCCTCAGAGGAAGCTGCAACCTCTGAGGGTGTAGCGTCAGCAGAATTCAGCCAACCCAGCACCAGCGCAGACACTCGCACCTCGGTGGGACCCTCGCGAGATAGTGTAGTGTTGTCACCTGGTGTATCACAGCTCACAAGTGAGCATCAGCAGATGGTAGAGACAGGGACAGCAGTGGAGAGTCCTTGTCAGAGGGTGCAGGACTCTGCCAGCTCAGCTTAGCTGCATGTCGACTCTCTGCCTCCGGGTCCATCTAGAAGTAGAGCGGTGCTGGAACTCCAGGAACAGGTGCAGGAGTCTCTGGCAAGTTTTGTCTCCAGGGTCGCTGCAAGTGTGGAGCGAATGGAGGAGTCCATCTCTAACATGAGCAGAGCCTTTGTGGAGGCGTTGGTGCATGTACGCATCACCATGGAAAGGACGGCAACCTCCGTTGAAAGGATGGCCATGGTAGAGAGGATGGCTACGGCCATGGAGGAGCTTAGTCGCCAGGGTCGTGAAAACATGACCATTGTTCAGAATAAAATGACATCTCTTGAGGAGCGATGGTCAGCTATTGACCAGAGAAACCAGACCTTCATGGAAGTCCTCTGGAGTAGGACTTCCAGTGCAGAAACAGGTCCTCATGGCCCCCCTGAAGTGCAGAACGGTGCTGTCCAGCCACTTGCTAGCTCTGAAGTGGGGCTGACCCATGAGAGGGATGTTGGTGGCAGACAACAAGGAAGTGGGGGCTCCTCTCCAAGTGCTCACACGATCATGCCACTGCAGAGCCCTCGGCCAGAGCCCCACCAGAGTCCCCACCCAACTGAGATCGGCGTCTCGACCCCTGAACACTGTTACCGAGCCCTCACAGGTTCGCAACCCCAGAGGATGCCTGCCAAAGGTGTCGAGGCAGGAGCAGCAAGAAAGTGTGCAAGGGGCCTCCACATCTGCTGAAGCCACAGGGGAAGCACCATGTAGGAGCACGCGTAAGAGGAAGATAATGCACAAGTGGTCACAAGGGTTGTCACTTGAGTGTCATGGGTTTATTTTTGAAATGCCATCAGTTGCTTGTTGTGATAAAAATTTCTGCTGGCAAACTGTTGCAGTTGTGGCGTGTGTCATTTTGCAAATGGAACTTCCACATTGAGGGCTTAGGGTGACTTGCAATTGTCAGTATGGTGGTCAGAGTGATAGGAATCCGCAGGTTCTTGGCCATTGTTGATGCTCTGGTAAGAAGCTGCGAGGCAAAAGTGCTTGATTCGCTAGGGTAAGCAAATCTGGCCAAGATGAGTGTGTCCCTTGCATCCCGGGCAGCAATGTTCTCGCATGCTGCTGCGCTTCTGCAAGCTGGTCGTTGTTGCTCTCTTCTTCCTCCTCCTCATTTGAGGAGGCTATGTGATGAGCCACTTGTTCCTCAAGCATCTGCAAGCCACAATGCTGTGCCATGTTGTGAAGTGCACAGCTGACCACAACCATTCTGGAGACCCTGGCTGCTGAGTACTGCAGAGCTCCACCTGATCTATCAAGGCATCTGAAGCGCATCTTCAACAAGCCGATGGTTTGCTCGATTATGGATCTGGTGGAAATGTAGCTGGAGTTGTAGCGTTCCTCAGCTTCATTGGATGGGCTCCTCAACGGCATCATTAGCCACATCTTCAAGGGATAGCCCTTGTCTCCAAGTAGCCATCCGAAAAGTTGGTCTGGCAGACTGAAGAGCGGAGGTGCACTAGACTGGCAGGATGAAGGAGTCGTGGCAACTGCCAGGGTACTTGGCGCAAACATGCAAAATTTCTTTCCTGAGGTCACACACCAGCTGTACATTGAGGGAGTGGAAGCCCTTGCGGTTGACAAAAATACCTGGATTGTGATTGGGTGCCTTAAGGGCCACACGTGTGCAGTCAACGACGCCCTGCACCCTTGGAAAGCCTGCCAGATTGTCAAACCCAACCGCACGCGCAGTTACACTGGCTTGATCCTTGGAGAAATTGATGTAATTGTGCGCGATGGCAAAGAGGGCATTGGTTACCTGCATGATGCAAGTGTGTGCGGCCGCCTGGGAGACGCCGCTGATGTCTGCTGCTGATCTCTGGAATGAGCCTGAAGCAAAAAAGTTGAGTGCGGTGGTGACTTTGACAACCACTAGTAAGGGGTGTCCACCTGCTCCTCTGGGCTCCAGGTCTTGCTGCAGCATTGCGCAGATGTCACCCACTACCTCTCGCGAAAGTCGGAGCCTCCTTTGGCACTGCTGCACAGTCATGTTGAGGTAGCTGATCATCTGTCTGTAGACCCTGTTTTGGGGGTATCTCCTGCGCCGACGTGCTTCCATGTGCTGGCGCCTCCTGGCCTGTGCAGCTTCAGGTGGGTGAGCAGCAGCTTGGAGCTCCTGCAGTTGGTGCTGCTGTTGTTCAGGGTTCTGCTGCTGTCACGGCTGGTCTTCGTCTGAATCTGATGTCCAGGAGGAAAGGAAATAAATGGATCCCATTCTTCTGGTATATACTGTACCTCAGTTGAGGAAGCGCTCATTCAAGATGGGGAGAGGGGTTTCCCAGGAGGTCACACTGGAGATGGGTGTCAGGCTCCAAACTTCCACAACAGCAAGTAGGCCTGCTAAAAGTTCCCCCAGACCTGAGACAACAAAGTTCTGCCACCTGAAAATGAAGATTGCTGAAAACTCCTTATTTATGGTGGAGCTGCAACTGTTAGTAAGCAGTCCACTTGTGATGCCACCAGGATTCACTGGCGTGTTCCAGAGGAGGCGTGCAGCACGTGAGAAAAGTGTTAAAATCAGAAGGCCTCTCAAAATGGGATTATAGAGGCAATTAAGTGGTTGTTAAGGGTCCTTGGAGGCGGGATGGAAACGGGGTCAGAAAACACGCATGTAGGAAAATTGCTTGGAGGCGGGATCGGGCCCGCCCGCCATTTTTTGCGATTTTACCACCTCACACGCCTCCAATCACGCCCCCTCGGGCCTGGCAAAATCGAGCCCATTGTCTCCAAATACAAGAAAACATGATGGCAAATGGAATTTTACGATTCGTGGGAATGTACCTCGGATACAGTTGAGGTACAATCCCATGAGGGGGAGAGGTAGGGCAACTAAAGTCAGAGCTCCCTGGATGACAAAAGAGATAGAGTAAGATGAAGCAAAAAAAGAGCACGTATGACAGTTGTCCGGTTGAGAATACAAATGAGAATCAGGCTGAATATAAAAAGTTCAGAGGGGAAGTGAAAAAGAAAATAACAGGGGCAAAGAGAGAATATGAGAATAGATTGGCAACTAACATAAAAGGGAATCCAAAAGTCTTCTATAGGCATATATAAATAATAAATGGGTAGTAAGAGGAAGGGTGGAGCTGTCTGTACTTAAGGTTGATAAGTCACCAGGACCGGATGGGATGCATCCTAGATGCATCCTAGGATGCTGAGGGAAGTTAAGGAGGAAATCACGGAGGCACTGGCCATAATATTCCAATCCTCCTCAAATACAGGGGTGGTGCCAGAGGACTGGAGAATTGCAAATGCTACATCCTTGTTCAAGAAAGGGTGTAAGGATAAACCCAACAAATACAGGCCAGTCAGTTTAACCTCGATAGTGGCAAAGCTTTTAGAAATGATAATCAGGGACAAAGTTAACAGTTACTTGGACAAGTGTGGATTAATTAAGGAAAGCCAGCACGGATTTGTTAAAGGCAAATCGTGTTTAACCAACTTGATTGAGTTTTTTGATGAGGTAACAGAGAGGGTTGATGAGGGCAATGCAGTTGACATGTTCCCGATGGCGGGGGAGTCCAGGACTAGGGGTCACAGTCTAAGGGGTAAGCCATTTAGGACAGAGATGAGGAGGAATTTCTTCACCCAGAGAGTGGTGAACCTGTGGAATTCTCTACCACAGAAGGCAGTTGAGGCCAATTCATTCTTAAATATATTCAAGAAGGAGTTAGATATATTTCTTAAGGCTAAAGGGATCAAGAGATATGGGGAGAAGGCAGGGACAGGGTACTGAGTTTGGATGATCAGCCATGATCTCATTGAATGGCGGAGTAGGCTCGAGGGGCCGAATGGCCGACTCCAGCTCCTATCTTCTATGTTTCTATGAGGGGGTGTACACGGACTTACAAAAGGCGTTTGATAAAGTACCACATAAAAGGCTTGCCAGCAAGGTTCAAACCCATGGAATAAAAGGATCAGTGACAGCATGGATACGAAATTGGCTAAGTGACAGGAAACAGAGAGTATTGGTGAACGGTTGTTTTTCGGATTGAAGTAAGGTATAGAGTGGTGTTCCCCAGAGGTCGATACTAGGTCCACTGCTTTTCTTGATGTATACTAATGACTTGGACTTGGGTGTACAGGGCACAATTTCAAAATTTGCAGTTGACACAAAACATGGAAGTATAGTGAACAGTGAGGAGGAGAGTGATAGACTTCACGAGGACATAGACAGGCTGGTGGAATGGGCGGACACATTGCAGATGAAATTTAATGCAGAAAAGTGCGAAGTGATACATTTTGGTAGGAAAAATGAGAAGAGGAAATCTAAACTAAAGGGTACAATCCTAAAGGGGGTGCATGAACAGAGAGACCGGTGGGTATATGTGCACAAATCATTGAAGGTGGCAGGGCAGGTTGAGAAAGCGGTTAAAAAAGCATACGGGATCCTGGGCTTCATAAATAGAGGCATGGGGCTCGAATTTCCAAGCCCCGTGGAGGCGAGTTTGGAGGCGGGAGTGGGGGGAAAATTGCAGAATCGGGGGGCACGAACCATTCCCGCCCCCAACCCACCTCCATGCCCGTTTCAAAGGAGGCGGGTACCCGACCCGCACTGGGACTCGCTTCCCCGAGGTGGGAAGGGGATTAGTGCCAATTAACAGGTAGTTAACAGGCAGTTTTTGGCCTAATCCCTATTTTTATCCCTGAAGTGTGGGCTGCCCGACGGCTCCAAACCACGCCAAGTTAGCGAGGTGGACCGTCGGGCTGAGGGTCTTGGAGGGTTCGAGATGTCCGGTGTTCAGGTGAGTGATGGGTGCATGAGTGCAGAAGTAAGTGTGTTTGGTGTGTGTAAAGTGTTTAAATAAGTTTTACTTACCTTTACTTACTAATGCAGGCTTCCCTCCTTCAGGTCTCGGGAGTCCCTCATCTCACCGGCACAGAAAGCAGAATGGCCGCGAGCTGTCAAAAGTTGTAGCATTCTGGTTTCTGTTCTGGAGAGATTTCTAACTGAGTCTGTGGAGAAGGACTCAAGTTAGAAGTCAGATTGTCAGTGTTTGACAGCTTCACAGAGCTGTCAAACGTTGATATTTCATCTGTCAAAAGCTCTTGACAGGTGAAATGTCTATCTCTGACGTCACCTGTAACCGGGTGTCCCTTAATTGGCCTGCTGAGCCCGCTGAGTGGGCTCAACAAGGTCAATCAAGGGAAAATCGCGTGGGTTGGCCACAAATTGATGGAGGCGGGACTACAACCCAAAAAGTGGGAGACCCGCCTCCATCACGTCCCCATTGACAAAATCTAGCCCATAGAGTGCAAAAGCAAGGAAGTTATGATGAACCTTTGTAAAACATTGGTTCAGCCCCAACTGAAGTATTGTGGCCAATTCTGGGCACCACAATTTAGGAAGGATGTGAAGGCCTGAGAGAGGGTGCAGAAAAGATTTACGAGATTGATTCCAGGGATGAGGGACTTCAGTTATGTGGATAGACTAGAGAAGCTGGGGTTGTTCTCTTTAGAGCGGAGAAGGTTGAGAGGAAATTTGACAGAGGAGTTCAAAATCATGAGGGGTCTAGAGAGAGTAGATAGAGAGAAACTGTTCCCATTGGCAGAAGTGTCGAGAACCAGAGGACACAGATTTAAGGTGATTTGCAAAAGAACCAAAGGCGACATGAGGAAAAACTTTTTTATGCAGCGAGTGGTTAGGATCTGGAATACACTGCCTGAGCGGGTGCTGGAGGCAGACTCGATCATGGCTTTCAAAAGGGAGTTGGATAAGTACCTGAAGGAAAAAAAAATGCAGGGCTACGGGGAAAGGGCGGGGGAGTGGGACTAGCTGAAGTGCTCTCGCAGAGAGCCGGCACAGGATCGACGGACCGAATGACCTCCTTCTGTGCTGTAACGATTCTATGATTCTATAAACAGATACAACTGGATGGAAGGCACATCGATCCTTAATAGCCAACCTAAAGAAACTGACTGATCACAAGAGAGGTTTGTTTTCGGTTAAGATGAATTGAAGAATATTATTCATGTACATGGTTGGTTTGTATTCTTATGAATGAAGCTCACCACTTGAGATTGTGAATGCTGCTCTTATGGCTGAAGTTCAATAACTGAGAAAAGAGATATGTTTGATTAATTTCCTTAAAGTAAACATTGCAGAAAACATTCAACATTCCTTTCTTTGTCCTGTGCTTATACAATACAGAAGATGCTAGATCACTATCACAGCAGAGATCCAATTGAAGTGTTAGACGATGTCCCATTGACCACAGCCAGTCATCCACCAGCAGCTATTTCACATTTTTATGATATGGATATTATCTATGGCCTGGAAGTTTTTGTAAAAATAATGGTGAATCTGTTAGCGCTCCCCGTTATTAAAAAGTAAATCAGACAGCAAATTCCGGCGATATTAAATGTGAAGATCAGGAAGTTGCAGTCCGCGTCGCCCTGCTCCTCCAGAAGCTTCCTATAACAGTGTCTCACTGAGAGACTTGGCATTGAAACACATTGGGCTGGATTTTCATTCAGCAGTCGGGAAGGAGGCGGGACTACAACTTTCGGGTTTTAGTCCCGCCTCCATCGAGATGTGGCCAATCCACGCGATTTTCCCTTGATTGACCTTGTTGAGCCCGCCCAGCGGGCTCAGCAGGCCAATTAAGGGCCACCCAGCAACAGGTGACGTCACAGACTGAAATTTCATCTGTCAAGACGTCTTGACAGATGAAATATCAGTGTTTCACAGCTGTTTGAAGCTGTCAAACACTGACAGACTTACTTCTAACCTGAGTCCTTCTATGCAGACTCAGTTAGAAATCACGCCGGCACTGAAAGCTGAAGGCTGTCACTTTTGACAGCTCGCGGCCATTCTGCTTTCAGTGCTGGCTGAGTGATGGACGCCCGACGCCTAGAGGAAGAAAGGCTGTAAAGGTAAGTATGGGTAATTTAAACTTCTTTACACACTTTAGACACACCAAACACACTTACCTTTGCACTCATGCACCCATCACTCACCTGAACACCGACATCTCGACCCCTCCAAGTCCTTCAACCTGACGGCCCGCCTGCTGTAACCTGGCGTGGTTTGGAGCCGTCGGGAATCCCACACGACACCCTTCAAAATGGATTAGGCTAAAAACTGCCTGTTAACTACCTGTTAACAGGCAGTTAATTGGCACTAATCCCTTCCCGCCTCGGGTCGGCGGGTCCCAGTGCGGGGCGGGTACCCGCCTCCTTTGAAACTTACGTGGAGGCGGGTTTTGGGTGGGATGGTGTCGGGACCCCGAATTCGGGATTTTTGCCCCCCCACATGCCTGAAACCCTGCCTCACGCCACACTGAAAATTGACCCCATTATCTATATCTTTTGTTAGCCATTTAAAAAATGTAATTCCTTTTCCAGCTAAATTCCCTGCTCTTATCTGAATAGTGCCATGGAATCTTTCACATTCATCTGAGCAGACAGGTGGGGCCTTGATTTAACTTCTCACCTGAAATATAGCGGCCCAGAAATTCGGGTCGGAGGCTTCCCGCGGGTGCAAGCCTCCGACCTGCACTTACCTAGTGCGCCGGCTGTTGTGCTGTGGGCCCACGTGGGATTCCGATCCTGGGCCTGCTCCAACTGCCGACGTGCAGTGCTCGTGTATCCCAGGGGCGCAGTTAGTTCGAAGCGTCCCCTGGGATCACCTGGGCCATGGAGAGCCAATGGTAGCAGGGAATCTGTATTCATAGATTTGACAGGAAGAGCTGTCAAATCTATGAATACAATTCAGCCCCAAAACATCACTAAAACGTCAAATAATTTTTTTTTAAATCACATTTTTAAAATAACTATAAATTACATAAAATAACTATTTTAAACAATAACTTAAATTTTTGAAAAAATTAATTACAGTTTCTAATGGGGCTAAAAATAAACTTACCTTTCTTTAAAGTATTTAAAAATAATAAACCTGTGGAAAAAATGTTTTAATTTTACTTAATTCACCACTTACCTTGTTAAAAGCAGGCCTTGCAACTGCTTTTTAAAAGCGTAGCTCCTGGAGACTTACCCTCCCGGAGAAACCTGCAAAAAAACCGGAAGTTCCAGGCATACGCGCTGCCTCTCCGGCACACGCGTTCGACCTGTGAACCCCTTCCTTTAAGGGAACGGAAGTTCCGGTTTCCCGCGCAGGCGCAGTGCATGCACGAAACCAGCACTTTCGTTGGGCCTACGCGTGAGTACCCAGCGTGTACTCACCCGTGGGGACCCGAAGTTCTGGCCCAGCATCTTTAACAATGCAGTATTCCCTCGACTGCACTGAAGTGTCTACATTATGCGCTCAAGTCTGTAGTGGGGTTGAACCCACAGCCTTCTGACTCCGATGCAACAATGCTACCATCTGACACTTGGGAAACTCAATACCATTCAATGTCCTGGTCCACTTACAATGACTGTACAAATCCAAATGTTTCAGATCAAAAGTCTTCATTATACTTTAGCTTGTGGGTCATCCCAGGATAATCAGAGCTAACACCCTTTCTTAATCTCACACAGCTGAACATGCATTCAGCAGCAGGAAGGACCCACCACCAGCGATATTTAAAGGGGTCATCACCAACTTTCAGGTAACTTGCTTTTTGATTTCTACCAACTCTGTGTAAAGTTGCAGAAGTGTTTGGAGCATTCTAGAGTTATTTAAAGTTGCTGAGGTGACAGGGAATGCTGCTGCAAGTGGAGAAGGCCTTGCTTCTGACTTCAAGGGTGCTGGTCAACAACAACAACTTGTATTTATATTGCGTCTTTAACATAGTAAAACGACCCAAGGCGCTGCACAGGAGTATTAAAGGGCAAAAAAAAATGACACCAAGCCACATAAGGAGAAATTAGGGCAGGTGACCAAAAGCTTGGTCAAAGAGGTAGGTTTTAAGCAGCGTCTTAAAGGAGAAAAGAGAGGGAGCGAGGCAGAGAGCTTTAGGCAGGGAATTCCAGAGCTTAGGGCCCAGGCAACAGAAGGCACGGCCACCAATGGTTGTATGATTATAATCAGGGATGCTCAAGAGGGCAGAATTGGAGGAGCACAGGTATCTCAGGCTGGAGGGGGGAGGTTGTGGGGCTGAAGGAGATTAGAGATAGGGAGGGGATGCAGCAGTAGAAGGATCTGAAAACAAGGATGAGAATTTTGAAATTGAGGCGTTGCTTAACTGGGAGCCAATGTAGGTCAGCGAGTACAGGGGTGATGGGTGAACGGGACTTGGTGCGAGTTAGGACATGGGCAGCCGAGTTTTGGATGACCTCAAGTTTACGTAGGGTAGAATGTGGGAAGAGTGCGTTGGAATAGTCAAGTCTAGAGGTAACCAAGGCATGGATGAAGGTTTCAGCAGCGGATGAGCTGAGGCAAGGGCAGACACGGGCGATGTTATGGAGGCAGAAATAGACGGTCTTAGTTATGCTGCGGATATGTGGTCGGAAGCACATTTCAGGGTCAGGGTTGCAAACAGTACGGTTCAGCCTCAGACAGATGTTAGGGAGAGGGATGGAATCAGTAGCTAGGGAACGGAGTTTGTGGAAGGGACCAAAAATAATGGCTTCGGTCTTCCCAATATATAACTGGAAAAAATTTCTGCTCATCCAGAACTGGATGTCGGACAAGCAGTCTGGCAATTTAGAGACTGGAGGGGTCGAGAAAAGTGGTAGTGAGGTAGAGCTGGGTGTCGTCAGTGTACATATGGAAACTGACGCTATGTTTTCGGATAATGTTGCCAAGGGACAACATGTAGATGAGAAATAGGAGGGGGCCAAGGATAGATCCTTGGGGACACCAGAGGTTGTCGCAGATGATTCTCTCACTACGATTAGATAGATAAGAATGGAACCAGGCGAGTGCAGTCCCACCCAGCTGGACGATGGTGGAGAGGTGTTGGAGAAGGATGGAGTGGTCAACCGTGTCAAAGGCTGCAAACCCGTCTAGAAGGATGAGGAGGGCTAGTTTACCTTTTGTCACAGTCATAAAGGATGTAATTTGTGACTTTGATGAGAGCCATTTTGGTACTGTGGCAAGAGCGGAAACCTGATTGGAGGGATTCAAACATGGAATTGCGGGAAAGATGGGCATGGATTTGGGAGATGACAACACATTCAAGGACTTTGGAGAGGAAAGGGAGGTTGAAGATGGGGTGGTAGTTTGCAAGGACGGGGGAGTCAAGGATTGTTTTTTTGAGGAGCAACAAAGACAAACCAGAGTATGGCTACTAGGTGACAAGGGCTATCCCTTGACCACCTGGCTCATGACTCTGCCCCACAGCCCAACCACATGTGGCCAGCATTCGTACAACAAGAGCCATGCTGCAACATGAAACATTATAGAGCAGATCATTGAGGTGCTGAAGTAACGGTTCCGCTGCCTGGACCGCTCTGGAGCCCTAAAGTACTCGCTGAAGCGTGTGTCTCGATCCGTGGTGGTCTGCTGTATCCTCCACAACCTGGCCATCATGAGGGCACAGCCCTTGCCACCTGGGATACGGCCACCAGCTCAGAAGGAGGAGGAAGCGGAGGAGGAGGAGGAAGCGGAAGGAAGGAGGCAACCCAGACAATTCCTTTCTGGCTGGGATATCGAGAATTGAATCATCTGCCAGTGAACGCAACCCCAATTCCTCATTCAACATGAGTCCCACATCTTACCTTCCCTCTGTTAATGACCATCACAATGTCCTTTTGGCCACAATGCTGAAATAAAAGCCACTACAAAGCAAATATTCCAATCCAACATTTATCCATCCACTATTACATCAAAAAATCAAATAATCATCCTTATGCATTCCCTTCGTGACTGTCTTGCATGTGCCTTTGCCTATCCTAGTTCTCCTACGTAGTGCTACCCCAGTGGCTGCAGCATGGCTGGTGGAAGACTGCAGATGGTCTTGCAGGACAACCTCAAAGATCTCTGGGCCTAGTAGGCCCGGCTTCAGACTGCACCACCTCGGCATAGGCAGCAGCTGGTTGGCTGACAGGCAGCAGCAAAGGCACTGACAGAGTGGCAGCGGTGGAGGGACAAATGCTGTCGTCCTGAGAGAGGACAGCAGGGTCAGCCTCCATGGATCTATTGCCACTCCCCTGGGACAGCGGCTCCGGCATTCTAGTAAGGGAACGGTAGCATAGTGGTTAGGTTACTGGGCTAGTAATTCAGAGACTTGGACTAATGATCCATGAGACGTGAGTTCAAATCCCATCCACGGCAGCTGTGGAATTTAAATTCAGTTAATTAAATAAATCTGGAATAAAAAGCTAGTATCAGTAATGGTGACCATGAAACTACCTGATTGTCGTAAAAACCCATCTGGTTCACTAATGTACTTTAAGGAAGGAAATCTGCCGACCTTACCTGGTCTGTTGTAACTCAGTTGTAACAAACGGCTACAAGAAACAATAATAACATTAAAACTGGATGGACCACTCGGCACCGATCTCAGACACGACAATGGCACACCCAGCCCAGTCGACCCTGCAAAGTCCTCCTCACTAACATCTGGAGAGTTGTGCCAAAATTGGGAGAGCTGTCCCACAGACTAATCAAGCAACAGCCTGACATAGTCATACTAACAGAATCATACCTTTCAGCCAATGCCCCATCCCTGGGTATGTCCTGTCCTGGTACACAGTCAGGAGTGGCTCTGGGAGTCCTCGGCATTGACTCTGGACCCCATAAAGTCAAGCTTGGTCAAGGAACCCTCCTGCTGATTGCCACCTACTGCCCTCCCTCAGCTGATGAATCAGTACTCCTCCGTGTTGAACACCACTTGGAAGAAGCACTGAGGGTAGCAAGGGCACAGAATGTACTCTGGGTGGGGACTTCAATGTCCATCACCAAGAGTGGCTCAGTAGCACCAATACTGGCTGAGTCCTGAAGGACATTAGCTGCCAGACTGGGCCTGCGGCAGGTGGTGAGAGAACCAACACGAGGGGAAAAACCTACTCGACCTCGTCCTCACCAATCTACCTGTCGCAGATGCATCTGTCCATGATAGTATTGGTAGCAGTGACCACCGCACAGTTCCTTGTGGAGACAAAGTCCCGTCTTCACACTGAGGACACTCTCCATCGTGTTGCGTGGCACTACCACCGTGCTAAATGGGATAGATTCAGAACTGATCTAGCTGCTCAAAACTGGGCATCTAAGAGGCACTGTGCACAGGGCAGCAGCAGAATTGTATTTCACCACAATCTGTAACCTCATGGCCTGGCATATCCCTCACTCTAGCATTAACATCAAGTCATTGAGGAGTATAGAAGAGCATGCCAGGAGCAGCACAAGCATACCTAAAACTGAGGAGCTAACCTGGGGAAGCTGCAACACAGGACTACATGCATACTAAACAACTGAAGCAGCATGCTACAGACAGAGTTAAGTGATCCCAGAACGAACGATCAGATCAAAGTCCTGTCACATCCAGTCGTGAATGGTGGTGGACCATTAAACAACTGACGGGAGGAGAAGGCTCCATGAACATCCCCATCCTCAATGATGGTGGAGCCTAGCACGCGAGTGCAAAAGACAAGTTTGAAGCGTTTGCAACCATCTTCAGCCAGAAGTGCTGAGTGGATGATCCATCTAGGCCACCTCCTGAGGTCCCCACCATCACAGAAGCCAGTCTTCAGCCAGTTCGATTCACTCCACGTGATATCAAAAAACAGCTGAGCACACTGGATACAGCAAAGGCTATGGGCCCCAACAATATCACGGTTATCGTGCTGAAGACTTGTGTTCCAGAACTAGCCGCGCCTCTCGCCAAGCTGTTCCAGTATAGCTACAGTCTACCCGACAATGTGAAAAACTGCCCAAGTATGTCCTGACCACAAAAAACAGGACAAATCCAATCTGCCCCATCAGTCTACTCTCAATCTCATCAGCAAAGTGATGGAAGGTGTCATCGACCATGCTATCAAGTGGCATTTACTCAACAATAACCTGCTCACTGATGCTCAGTTTGGGTTCTGCCAGGACCACTCAGCTCCAGACCTCATTACAGCCTTGGTCCAAACATGGACTAAAGAGCTGAATTCCAGAGGTGAGGTGAAAGTGACTGCCCTTGACATCAAGGCAGCATTTGACCGAGTGTGGCATCAAGGAGCCCTAGTAAAACTGAAGTCAATGGGAATCAGGGGGAAACTCTCCACTGGCTGCAGTCATACCTAGCACAAAGGAAAATGGTTGTGGTTGTTGTAGGTCAATCATCTGAGCCCCAGGACATCGCTGTAGGAGTTCCTCAGGGCAATGTCCTAGGCCCAACCATCTTCAGCTGCTTCATCAATGACCTTCCTTTCATCATAAGGTTAGAAGTGGGGATGTTCACTGATGATTGCACAGTGTTCAGTTCCATTCATAACTCCTCAGATAATGAAGCAGTCTATGCCCACATGCAGCAAGACCTGGACGACATTCAGGCTTGGGTTGGTAATTGGCAAGTAACATTCACGCCGCACACAAGTGCCAGGCAATGACTATCTCCAACAAGAGTTCATTTAACCACCGCCCCTTGACATTCAACGGCATTACCATCGCCGAATGCCCCACCATCAACATCCTGGGGATTACCATTGACCAGATACTGTGGCTGCAAGAGCAGGTCAGAGGCTGGGTATTCTGCAGTGAGTGTCTCACCTCCTGACTCCGTAAGACCTTTCCACTATCTACAAGGCACACAAGTCAGGAGTGTGATGGAATACCCTCCACTTGCCTGGATGAGTGCAGCTCCAACAACACTCAAGAAGCTTGACACCATCCAAGACAAAGCAGCCCACTTGAGTGGCACCCCATCCACCACCTTAAACATACACTCCCTCCACCACCGGCGCACTGTGGCTACAGTGTGTACCATCTACAAGTTGCACTGGAGTACCTTCACCACAAGGACTGCAGCAGTTCAAGAAGGCAGCTCACCACCACCATCTCAAGGGCAATTAGGGATGGGCAATAAATGCTGGCCTTGCCAGCAACGCCCACATCCCAGGAACGCATAAAAACAAATCTGATGGTGTACAGACTGCTGGAGTGCTATGACACCGTGGAAGCCCTCTTCAACACTGGCAAACATGACCATGTTGGCAGCAGTCTGTGCTTGCGCAAGAGGTGCATGCTTACACCATGTGTAGATTGTAAATCAGAAGAGATTGTGGGATGAGAAGAAGTGGGATGTGAGAAGGAGGATAATGTATGAAGATACCGGCATCTTGTATTCTTTCAGCCCCGCCACTGGCCCTTACCAAGAATGACCAGCACCGTCTCCTCCATGGGAAAGAGGTCATGCAGGCGAGCCTGTTCCCTGCCTGTTAAGGTGTGCTGGTGCCAGTTATGCTCCACCTTTTCCTGCAAGAGAAAGGGAAGTGTATCAGTGAGTGTGGTGATATGTGTTTGGGTGATGTGCTTGTCATGGTTGAATAGCTGACAGTTTGTTCAAGCTGAGATGTGGGTGTGAGGCTTGCAGCAGTCGTAAGTGTATGCACGTGAGGTGAAGCTATGAATGTAAGGTGTGAGTCGTGTTTGGTAGAGATTGCTGGTAGGTGAGTGATGGGGGTGTGGTGCATTGAGCATTGTCTGAGGATAGATGTGCAGATGTTGGGATATGGCATTTGAAGATGAATTCACTCGTGTGAGGCCATTAAATTATTTCCTGCACTGATTCCAGGTCCTCAGGGCTACACTGCTGGCATTTACCACAGTGGTACCTGCTCCCACAGCAGTTTTGTCTGATGCCTGGAGGGCTTCCTGGCCCCTTGTGGAAAGAGGACCTCTCCCCTGAAGTTGACCTCCTGGACCAAGGCCTCCAGTGCTGCATCAGAGTACCTAGGTGCACGCTCTCTCTCCTGTTGTGCCATCATTAGAACGTCCTTCTCCACTGTCTTCCCAATCACTTCAATCACCTGTTGCAGGCAGACTGCACCTTCCCTTTAAGAGGTGCAGACTGCCTTTAAGTAGTGCAGGCTACCTTTAACTGGTGCTACACTCGCATGAACTTGGGCCCCCTGCTGAGCATTAAGCCACTCAGCAGCACGTTCAGCAGTGGGCTGTACACTACAATCATGCTAATCAATAGGCAGCATAAAGTTTGTGTGCTGCCTGCGAACAGGTGTGGGTCAATTGTGCATCACAACCCCCGCACACATTTTCGGGCCTTATCCAATTTCTAGGCCCAGAACTTTAAGGAATTCATTGATTAAAGTTTGGATTGTTTCCAAAAGGGACCGTTAGAATCAAACACCAGGATCACATCTCATTTATCCTAGATCCTGATGGGGCCAGATTAGAGCATTAGTAGATATTGAAACATGGCTGTTGGCCCATCTTATTCATTTATCTTTGATAAGAGTTTGGTTCACCTCTACAGAAATCCTGAACCAGACTCATTTATCTTTGTCACCCTGTCGGGGACAAGTCCACTTAAAATACAAATGGACGCCTTCTTATTCAATCTCATTATTCATCAGGCTGTCTGATTTGTCTGATTGGAGTGCATTGTCTGTCAGGCTCGTCTGGCCACAATACTCCAAGGGATGATTTGTAACTGATGTGTGCGCTGTTGAGTCCTGCAGGTAATTACTAGATTGAGAAACTTCTAGAACCAAAATAGAAACGACAGGTAGATAGATAGAAAATTGGATTAAATAAAGTTGCCATTTTGGAAGACAAAACTAATTTTTTATTGCTATATGACCACATTTAGAGGGAAGATCAATTAATATTCTCAATTTTTTATGTTTTGTATGATTTTTGAGATTATGGCTCCTGTAAATGGAGGGGCTAAATCATTTCTAGCAATATAGTGAGAGTTAAAACTTCTAACATTTGTAGTGGAGAAATGGGTAAAGTGATTCCATTTCACAGAAACCTTTTAAGAGATGTTTGCTGTCTGCAGGTTTTATGTGATTTCCCCACACAATTCCTTATACCAGGAAGCAGCTACAGCATTGTATTTTGTAAGATATTTATTACTGTGCATTAATATTTAGGATTACTGCAAGCACGCCAAAGTGTCCATGAAGCAAACTTAACACTGATTAATGCTTACTGAATTTGAGCTTGTTCCAATCGGAGAGTCAACCACACTCGCTGATAGTTTTATCACAAGTTAGCCATTATACAGTGACTCACTGATCAGTTGATTTTACAATTGGCTTCATAATGACGCTAATATTGAAAAGGAATATTACAAAATTTAAAAAGTTAGTATTTGACTTGAGATTTTACACGTCATCATTCAGATGCAAGTGACTATGGTTAATATTAGCTAGCCTGCAGTGTTTAATAATTTAATAGGATTTTATAATTTTACTAGTAAATCTTTCATGGTAGTGTTCTGCTATGTGACATACAACATACCATTAGGTCCACTTATTTACACTGTAATAAATTAAATTGCATTTTTGTTATAAAGTACTGTAGGAGTGATATTCTTAGACTTGAATTCCATAATAATCTGGTGGAGGGGTGGGGGGTGGGGTGGGGGTTGGTGATTTCTTACAAAGTGACTTGGGGGAACCTGCACTATTAAAGTGCAGTTGTGTATTTTAAATAACATACGGGTTTTCCCAGGTTACTGCGGGAGAAAACCTCTTAAGTAATCCCCATCTTCTCCTGCTGTGACTGACCTTGGCCCACTACAACCGGACTCCCTCTTCGCTCTAACCAGACCCTCAGATTGAGTCATGGCAGGGACCGAAGTGACAGTTGCGACGGAGAGGGAGATTTCTTAAAAGGGCTTTCCCAGCGATGGGGCAATCTGTATCAATTAAAATAAATACTCCGGTGAAACCCTTTCAATAAATTCCCCTCCGCCGCCACCTCAGCCCAACCCTGAGTCTGAGCTGAATATTCATTTATTTATCGGTGATGGAGAATAATACTTAAATGTTACCCAAGAAAGCCTGCTGGGTGCTTAGAAATTCCCTTGGAGAATAACTTCCTCGCTCTTGGAGTTGTTGACTTATGGAAGGGACTGTCATCCAATGCTGCAAAGATTGAATCTGTTGAAGTACTGAAGAGGGAATTGGAGCAATTCCTGAATCAGTATGGAGTACGATGATATCGACTTGGGCTGCGCCAAATGCAATTGTGGGAGGTTCAAAGGTTGTTGGAAATTTCTGCTGCAGATCAGAAAAAGAAATGTGAATGATTGCCTTTGTTTCAGTTTTTTTTTCTCACTTTCAGCACCAGGAAGTGCGATGTTGGAAGTGCGCAGTTTGTGCTTGAAGCTTTTATCAAGACAATTAGAGCAGTGTGTGGGAGGGGAGGGGGTGAGGTGCCAAACTGGCAAAAGTCCAATTTCGAACTGGTGTCAGGAAGAACATTTTCATGCACAGGAAACTTTCAATTTACCGGCACCTAAATAACCGGAAATCTCGGTTAACTGGCAAAATTCAGGAGTAGGTTCAGGAAGGTTTTACTTCATATTACTTGCCTTCCTCGATCTGTTGCTGTGCAATTGAGTGTGGCTGCAGCTGTTGCTAAGCTACAGAGACGCTTGGAACTTGTGGCCATTGTTCTGCACCTGTTGCTAAGCAACAGGGTTTGTTGCTTTATACAGAGCTCTCAGCTCTCCGTATCTTTTACTATAGCTCTCGGTTATCCGGAATTTTTGATGAACCGGCACCACGTCGGTCCCGTCGGTGCCGGATAAAAAAAAAAGTTTCCTGTATTAGAATGATTTTCCAGTTATGGTAGTAACAGTGGAAGTCTTTGATTTGTTCAAAATACAGTCAGATTATGTGTTGGATGGGTGCTGTGTAATTTTTTGCCCCCACTGGATAGATGAGCTAAGAACAGCTGGATGTCCTCTCTCATCTATACCAGGCTTGTGTTCCTGTGTTTCACCTTCAGTTGACAGTTAATAAACAGTAATCATCAGCATGAAATCCTGGGTTTCACTTCAGTGTTGTATAGTTTTTTTGTGAGTGAAAGTTTCTATATAATTAAAGGAGTTAATTACTTACTGTAATAACTGATAATGTTTATAGAGATTCTGATTATACAGTCTCTTTTGGATGAGCTGCAAATATCAGCATTTGATTCGTCTGACAAGAAAATGAAAGAGCTGGAGTGTTCATGTGTTGCAAATAAAAGAGGAGCAACAGGTGAAATTGACAGTAATAAGGTAGCATTATCAATAAAGCAATTATAGCACTGAATGAAGCTGGGACATTAGGTAAAAGCAACATGTAATGGAATGAAATGGAATCATTGAAATGTTAACATTCATATCCTTAAGGTGCATTTACACTGAAGACAGTGGACTGAGAGCGAATTGCTATTGAGTTTGTTGTAGGAATGGAAATTGCATTGGCACCAAGGTTCCCTCTAAGCCGTGCGGCCGCGTAGCTATCTGCCGGTCCAGCGCAGCCCGGGACAGGCTTTTCCAATGTGAAATTTCACGCGTGCATGAAACTTTGAATGGGCCGTGCAGCCCGTTAAAGGGACCAAAGAAAAATAGCAGGAACATTGATTGACACTGGGGCAAATGCTATTCGGGTTTGAAGCCTACAGCTGTTTGGAGGGTTAACCATTGAGTTTCCAGAGCACGGGGGACTCCGTGTTTACACTCAGAAACCACTTACTTATTGTGCTAAAGTTGCTTTGTTTGTGCAGCCTGAGTGAGGAAATAAGAACTGCAGCACCACCCCTCTTCCACAATGAGGACGTGTCGGCGGGGCTGCAATTATTGTAATAATAAAAACAGAAAATGCTGCAGATACTCAGCAGGTCAGGCAGCATCTGTGAAGAGAGAAACAGAGTTTTTTGTCAGAACTGGAGAATAGCAGGAAATGGAACAGATTTTTAAGCAAGTGTAGGAGCTGGGATAGGGGGAGGGGATGAACGAACAAAAAGGAAGGTCTGTGATAGGATAGAAGGCAGGAGAGGTTAAGAGACATTAAGAGATTTTCAAGCCTTGAATATCTCTTAATATCTCTTAATCTCTCCCGCCTTCTATCCTAAGAGATATTCAAGGCTTGAAAATCTCTTAATGTCTCTTAACCTCTCCTGCCTTCTATCCTATCACAGACCTTCCATTTTGTTCGTTCATCCCCTCCCCACTTTCCCAGCTCTTACACTTGCTTAAAAACCTGTTCCATTTCCTGCTATTCTCCAGTTCTGACGAAAGGTCATCGACCTTAACCGTTAACTCTGTTTCTCTCTTCACAGATGCTGCCTGACCTGCTGAGTATCTGCAGCATTTTCTGTTTTTATTTCAGATTTCCAGCATCTGCAGTATTTTCTTTTTGCACTAGCTGCAATTACTGTAGTTGCATTGGGCCGCTCCTCTTTGCAACAGTGCATTTTTTCTTCAGAATCGTCCAAGTATTTTGTTTTATTGGGGCTGAATAAATTGTAACTTTCCATTGCAAGACCCACTCATGCAATTACATTGAACAGGTTTTTGGTTTGAACGTTACTATCCCATTTTCTCCCCTCCTCCCCTGAAAACACAGACTTGAACTGAGGTACGATTCCTGGGTGCTGGATACTCTCCAGTACTTCATCCAAGTGGTCGCTCTTCATGGTTGAGCCTTGGTGGTGGACGTCAGGAAACTCATGGTGGCATCACAAATGAGGTTGACATCCACAAATATGCACTTTCCAGCAATCGCTGTTGGTTGGTGATGAGAATGGGACCTGGCTCTTTTATTTTAAGTTCACTAGCTCACAGTGCTGAAGCCAATTGTAATGATCCCCCTACTGATGACCTGGGAAATAATTTCGTTTTGTAGCCAATTTCCTTTGGGCCAGGGCCACATGAAACTTCACTAAAAAAATATCCATGTTCAGCATGTTTGTCAATAATTAAGTTGCACCGTATTTAAATCCAATCGAAGTATGTTAATACTGTGGAAAGGAATAGCATGTAGTCAATGAATGCTGGTTGTCTTATCAATAATAACACTTTTTACTGAGACACACTTTGATGTAATATAACTCACTACGCACTCGGTTTGAGTATAAAGCAAGGCTTTAATCAACTTGTTTCAGAACATGGAGGTCTAGTTGTATTTCACTAGTTCCTTGTCTTACAAAATGTCCCTGGAAAGCTGGGCCCACGCCCGAGTATTTATACTCCTTGGACGGCGCCACCAGCTGGCTGTCCAGTGTTATTTCATGAGTAGTTTCTTGATGATGATGAGATTTATAACACACTTTTAAAGCAGATTATAAACTACGTGGTTTGGTCTATTTCCCCTTCAGCCCATCTCCACAAGGTCTGAACTCCATCGATCTCTTCCTCTGCAAGTCCTTACCTACTCTACAAGAGTCCATGCCCATCTGCTGCTTCTCTTATTCTTGCCCTCCATGCCCTGAATGCCCCTGTTCCTGTGGCATTTGTGAATTATGAAAGAAAGACAAAAAGGAAGCCTTGCATTTATATAGCGCCTTTCACGATCTCAGGACGTCCCAAAGCGCTTTATAACCAATGAAGTACTTCTGAAGTGTAGCCACTGTTGTAATGTAGGAAACGTGGCAGCCAATTTGCGCACAGCAAGCTCCCACAAACAGCAATGTGACAATGACCAGATCATTTGTTTTAGTGATGTTGAATGAGGGATAAATATTGGCCAGGACACCGGGGATAACTCCCCTTCTCTTCTTCAAAATAGTGCCATAGGATCTTTTACATTGACCTGGGAGAGCAGAGGGGGCCTCGGTTCAACGTCTCACCCGAGAGATGGCACCTCCAACAGCGCAACACTCCCTCAGTACTGCACTGGAGTGTCAGCCTAGATTTTTGTCCAGCATGGGACTTAAACCCACAACCTTCTGACTCCCTTCTGACTCAGGGGGGAGGGTGCTACCAGCTGAGCCACAGTAATTGAAGCATTAACTTTTCATAACTACTGATCCCCATTGTGTATGCCACCAGGATGGTTAATGGAGTGCTGCTTTACTCAAGACAAGAGACACTATTGATGAACAGATTTCTCCTAATTTCTATACAAATGCCAATAAAGATTTAATAGAAACATGATATGACTCTGCATTTAGGGAGTTCAATTCTGTGGCATTACTGCTATTTTGTTACAAAGGAAGACAATATCCCACGGGTTAGAGTGAACGCAAACAAGAGTTTTTTTGTATAAACATCAAAACAATAACCTCTTAAAATGCAGTGCCTCTCTCGTATAAAGTCTCAAGCGAGGATTCTTGAATCGTACCAACAGGTTGCGTGCTGATGAGATCGGCTTGTCTGAGCCCTGACATTTCCTAATGATAAATGACATTTTCAGGAAAACCTGTAACCAGCTTTATGAATAAAAGAGGACAGCAAGCCACAGGGTGACAACACTTTGATCTATGGGTACCTGCTAGCACAAACATGATTAAAGAAGAAAGATCAAAAATGGAGAAATGGCAACAGTAATTCCCTGTCTTAAAGGTGAATAGTAATTTTCCAAAAGGACCTAAGGAAGATCTCAACTCCGTCTGTTGTAATTTTTCTCATTTCCGGGATCACATTTATTGCTGCGAGGTTTCACAATGCCTCAAAATGGCGTTCTTTCCCCACCATTTTGAATCTTTTCACAGACAGGACCCAAGACTTTCATTCATTGACAGAAGGTGGCCTCCTGAGGTTTGCTTAATCTAGTACTTTCTGTTCACAGTAAAGAATTAAAAAAAAAATTAGTTTATGGGATGTGGGCATCGCTGGCAAGGCCAGCATTTATTGCCCATCCTTAATTGCTCTTGAGAAGGTGGTGGTGAGCCGCCTTCTTGAACCGCTGCAGTCCATGTGGTGAAGGTACTCCCACAGTACTGTTGGGTAGCGAGTTCCAGGATTTTGACCCAGTGACGATGAAGGATTAGCGATATACTTCTAAGTCAGGATGGTGTGTGACTTGGAGGGGAACTTGGAGGTCGTGGTGTTCCCACGGGGAGTCAGGAGGTGAGACACTCGCCGCAGAATACACAGCCCCTGACCTGCAGTGTTGCCACAGTATTTATGCCACAGATATCCTTATTAAGCTTAGAACAGAGAGAGCTGTAATCAAGATCCTTAAATTTAGATACGAGTCTGTGGATGAACTAACCCGAGACTCCTGATGAGCATTAGGGCTGATGAACTCATCCCTCTGTTTTGGTTTGATGCCTGGTCTGTGTCAGTAAAGGTCTGAGCCATGGTGGGTTAAAATATTTTTCTACAAAATCTACAGGATTCTTAAGGACTGATTACTTCCATTGGCAGGCAATAATTAGTCATTGCATGACTGACCTTCATGCATTTCAATGGATTGATAGCTCTGCTAACATAGCAAACAGAGGAATCTCATACAGGTTGGCAGATTAACATATTCATATGGCCACTCGGTGGTGTTCTGGTAACATGGCAGCCATTTTTTGTGGAAACCATTGGCAGTGCATTACACCCGAATTCTAAGTAGGGCTGAATAACATCAAGAGAAATTTCCTTGCTGTACCCATTTCACTCTCCCTACATCGAATGGCATCTAAGAAAATGCCTGGAATCCTTCCTCACCTGTGTAGTGTATGTACTTTGAAGAAGGAACTATATTCTGCAGCCCCTGTATACTGCAGTACCAGTAGTGACCACCCCGGTATATAAGCCTCTGTAGTAACTTTGTATAGTAGTTCCAGTTTTGTCTCCATTCAGTAAACACCTGTTATAACCAACTCCTGCAGTCCGTGTCTCAATTACACACGGACGTCACACTGGCGACGAACAGATCCGAACTTACCTACAGTTCTGCACCACCTCACGGGGATCCATCCCGCACCACCTCACGGGGATCCATCCCTGAAGCAAAGTTGTTAGAGGTCGAGGCCAGAAGAAATCCAAAAAGAAAAAACAAACAAACAGAAGAAACGGGCGTCGACCGTGGGCAACCGCCCTCTAATTCATCGAATTCGAAGATTTGCAGGAGAGGCTGTCGAGAGCTGGGCTTGGTTATCCAGTCTAAGGTGTTCCAGCTAATCGGGCTGGTGGCAGGTAGTACACTGATCCTTCCTGGGCTGCGGCGGGCTAGAGCTCGATCGGGTGGCTTTTCAGCGGGGCCGAGCAGCGTTGTCGGGAAGAGGAGAGAGAGAGGGTGGAGCACACAGGGCGCGGCCGGTGCTACGAAGCCGGGCAGCGTACAGACCCGAGAAGAGGGAGGAAAGTGTCCCATAGGGTCTGCTCTGACGACAGGAACAGTAATTAAAATAAAAGAAATTAGAAGCGCAGAAAGCCGCAAGGAGCTGCAGTTTGCCACAGGGACTGCGGAGAGCGGCGTTGGCAGCAGTGCAGGGGGGAAGTGCGCGAAGACCATAGGGCGTCGCCATCAAGGCATAAAAACGCCAGCAACAGCGCTAGCAGCAGCGGAAAAGACAGAAAGCGCGGGAGGCGCCATCTTAATCCAGTGGGGGAGAAGACAAAGCGCGGGAGGCGCCATTTTGTTCAATCGGGGAAGAAGGCAAAGCGCGGGAGGCGCCATCTTAGATCTCCACGATGCCGAAGACTGGCAATATCACTGCCTTTGATAATGCAATAGAAGACTGGACCACGTATGTGGAAAGAGTCGAAGTATATTGCAAGGCAAATGAAGTAGCCGATGAGAAAAAGGCATCGGTACTACTAAACTTAATGGGCGCAAGAATGTACGGCCTATTGCGGAACCCGATCACTCCAGTCAAACCGATGGCAAAGAGTTTTAACGAAATTGTTGATATCCTACAGGAACACCTAAATCCTACACCGCTGCTGATAGCAGAAAGATTTAAATTCCACAAGAGAAATCAGCATAAAGATGAGAGCAATGCTGATTACCTTACGGAACTACGCAAGCTATCAAAGCACTGCCAGTTCGGAGCAGGACTGGCAGATACCCTACGGGACAAATTTGTCTGTGGACTCCTGAGTGAAAGAACCCAGAAGAGGTTACTCTCAGAGAAAGAGCTGACGCTAGATAAGGCTTTCAGCGTGGCAGTATCGTATGAAGCAGCAGCAAGGGGAGCTGCGGAAATACAGCAAAAGCCACAGGAATACGGCACCCACGAAATGACACGGGGATTTGAAAAATGTTATCGCTGTTGTTAAGTCTGTGAGTTGTTCAAGTAATTAATACTCAGACTTAATCAGTAACAATAAATCAGCGTACTTTTGGCATCCAATGGCTGCTCTGTTGCAGTCGTTTCAGTCTGTGTCATCACATCAGCCATCTCAATGACTTTTGAGAGCTCCGAACCCTTTTCCTTTGAAGATCGCAGCTCGTGTTCAAGTTTTTCCCATTTCAGAGTCTTGACCCTCAGCATATGAAGGAGTTGGCTGACCGTTAACTCTTCTGACACCAGATTATGGCACGCACCTTCAGAACCTGAATCAGCTTTGATTCGTTCGGCCTCCTCGCGCAGATGGTTGGTGTGCTCCTGCTCCATTTTCTCCATCAGTTGCCTTTCCAGATTCTCCCACTCTGTAACAAAGAACTTTTTTATTTCATTCATCTCTTGCTCAAAACGGCGAATCATTTGTTCTAATTGCTGTTGTAGTTTGAAATGGAGTTGATGGGGTACACTCTCTGCCCCGTGTAGGTTGTCAATATAATCTCCGTATCCTGTAGGGGAATATGTTGGAATAACCTTCTGTAATCTTTCTTATTCATGACCGACAATGCCGATCCAGTGTCCAATTCCATTTTTACTTGGACTCCTTCTATCTGAAGAGTAACCCAAATTGTCTGGAGGTCTGCACCCTTACCAACGTTGAGTACCCTTAAGCTAGCCAGTTCAATACTGCTTAAGCCAGCCAGTTCATTACTGCTAGCGTCTGAATCGGACTCCTGTTCGGCCACCTTGTGTACTTTTGCGTATTTTCCTTGCGGTGACTTCTTGTTGCTGGTCTTCTTCCCTGACCTGCATACTCTAGCTATATGTCCAAGCCTACCACAAGTTCTACATTCTTGGTTTTTAAACCAACACTGGTTCTGATCATGCGTTGTCTTTCCACAACGATAACATTTGCCAGAACTCACACCCAATTTGTGTGCACTGAGCTCCGGTGACCGTAGCTGCATTACTGCCGTGCCTCTCGCTGCGGCTTCGTGTGCTGCTGCCATAGTGACCGCCTTCTCAAGCGTCAGCTCATTCTCCTCGAGCAGTCGCTTTTGTGTATCCTGTTTAAATAAACCACACACAAATTTGTCTCGTAGTGCATCTGTCAGTCCCGTTCCAAACTGGCAATATTTCGCTAATTTACGCAATTCCAGCAAATATTCAGCATTGCTTTCATGCTGTAGCTGCCTTCTGTCATAAAATTTAAATCGTTCCGCTAGCATCAGCGGCGTGGGGTTTAGATGATCTTTCAGGACAGTAACAATCTCATCGAACGTCTTATCCGCCGGTTCATCTGGTGATAACAGGTGTTTCAATTGCCCGTATGCCTTCGCACCCATTAAATTTAATAATGTTAGTGCTTTATCAGCCTCACGAATTTTATTGGCCTTACAATAATTTTTAACTCGTTCAACATATATGGCCCAATCTTCGATGTCACTATCAAAGTTGCTAATATTCCCGTGTTTAGGCATTGTAGTACTTTATCAGATTTGCAATTTCTCAGATTTTTTTTTTTTTACTGCTATCCAAGATGGCGGCTTCCCGCTCTTGCCGTCGTCCTCCGCCCACAAAATGGCGGTTTTCCCGCGCTTGGCAGTCTTCACCCGTCCCCCGACGCCGTCTCCCTTCAGCCCCGAGTGCGGCCCTTATCTCCGCCGTGATCGATGGCCCGCGCTTTTCACCGCGGCTCTCGCGCCTTCAGTGTCTGCCGACGCTGCGCCTTTCAGCCCGAGTGCGGCCCTTATCAGGGATTGCGATCGATGACCCTTCTACCTCCGACTTCCCCCAGCCCTGTCTTTGCAGCCAACGCTGCTTGGCTTACCCACCACCGAGGTTGAAAAAGAAGCTGCAGGATGTCTTTTGTCCTCCAGTTTTCAGTCGCTGATGGAGGCTTCAGGGTCCTAATGCCTGTCGCTTCCAGTGGGGTGGTGAGATTTGAAACCTCTCTTCAACGTCCTGTCTGTGGACGAAGCCGCCGTGGAATAACTGCCGCAGGGTAAGAACCTGACTCGTCGCCAGTGTTAAGTCTGTGAGTTGTTCAAGTAATTAATACTCAGACTTAATCAGTAACAATAAAACAGGTCTTTACTGGTTGGAGGTAGGGACTACACTGAATACAAGATTACTGCACAGTGCTTATATACCGGTGTGTTCACCCCCGGTATTACGTCTACAGCAGCCTGAGAAAGTAGTACATCTCTTAAGGTGGAACAGGCTTAAGCTCTCTTAAGGTGGAACAGGTTACATACACAACAGCTGTGGCAGAACAATCCATGACCAGAAGGACTGCTGGTCCAAGGACAAAACATGCAGGCAATGTATACCGTGGACGTTGGAGAGAGCATTGTAAGACGCCATGCTGACCAGATTCTAGAGTCACTGGAAAACGTCAAATCCACACCACGATCCGATACACCTTCGATAAGGTCCCACATAAAAGATTAGCATGGAAAATTGAGGCTCATGGGATAAAGGGGAAAGTTTTGGCGTGGATAGGGAACTGGCTGTCAGATAGAAAACAGAGAGTTGGAATAAACGGCTCACTTTCTGAATGGCAGGCAGTAACAAGTGGGGTACCACAGGGATCTGTCCTGGGCCCCCAGCTGTTCACAATTTACATTAATGACCTGGATCAGGGAGTCGGATGCAGCATTTCCAAATTTGCAGACGACACTAAACTAGGAGGTGGGGTGGGCTCAGAGGAAGAGACCAGGAAGCTCCAGAGCGATTTGGACAGACTGGGCGATTGGGCGGATAAATGGCAGATGCACTATAATGTGGACAAGTGCGAAGTTATCCACCTTGGGTGCAGGAACGGGAGGGCAAATGATTATTTAAATGGCAATAGATTGGGAGAGGGGGAAGTACAGAGAGACCTGGGTGTTCTTGTACACCAGTCACTGAAGGCGAGCATGCAGGTGCAACAGGCGGTCAAGAAGGCAAACGGTATGCTGGCCTTCATAGCAAAAGGGTTAGAATACAGGAACAGGGATACCTTGCTGCAGCTGTACAGGGCACTGGTGAGACCACACCTCGAGTACTGTGTACAGTTTTGGTCGCCTCATCTGAGGAAGGATGTTCTTGCCATGGAGGGGGTGCAGCGGCGATTCACCAGGCTGATACCAGGAATGGCGGGAATGACCTATGAGGAGAGACTATGTAGTTTAGGGATGTACACACTGGAGTTTAGAAGATTGAGAGGGGACCTCATAGAAGTGTATAAAATTCTGACAGGTCTAGACAGACTGGATGCAGAAGGAATGTTTCCCTTGGCGGGTGAGAACAGAACTAGAGGACATAATTTAAGGATAAGGGCTAAACCATTTAGGACAGAGATGAGGGGGAATTTCTTCACTCAGAGAGTGGTGAACCTGTGGAACTCATTGCCACAGAGGGCAGTGTACGCCAGCTCATTAAATATATTTAAGAGGGAATTAGATATATTTCTACGGGCAAAAGGGGTTAAGGGTTACGGAGAGAAGGCGGGGACGGGATACTGAATTAAAGGATCAGCCATGATCTCATTAAATGGCGGAGCAGGCACGAAGGGCCGAATGGCCTACTCCTGCTCCTATCTTCTATGTATCTATGTATCTATGTACCTGGTGATGAAACCGAAGTACCAATTGCATCTACCTCAGAATCGGTGATATTGGAAGCAGACGAACCAAACAACGACGTTGATCCTGAATCAACTTTGCCAGAAGAACCTGATACCCCAAAGAGGCGTTATCCGGACAGAATCAGGAAGCCTCCTCAAAGACTGAATTTATAATTGCTTAACTTCAGCTAATGTATATAGCAACTGTAATTGTAAATATGTTATTTAATTATTAATTGAATGTTATGTACTGTTTAGCTAAAAGGGGAGGAATTGTAGTGTATGTACTTTGAAGAAGGAACTATATTCTGCAGCCCCCTGTATACTGCAGTACCAGTAGTGACCACCCCGGTATATAAGCCTGTGAAGTAACTTTGTATAGTAGTTCCAGTTTTGTCTCCATTCAGTAAACACCTGTTATAACCAACTCCTGCAGTCCGTGTCTCAATTACACACGGATGTTACAACCTGTGTTGGAGAAGGAGACAGATTGTTAAGTATAATAAAATCTGAATTCAGGACGGTCCTTGTTGACATTAAAAAATCAAGACATAATATTAGGAATTCAGCTACCATGCCCCATTTAAAAAAAGAAAGACTTCCATTTATATAGTGCCTTTCACAACCATTGGACATCCCAAAACACTTTACAGCCAATGAAGTAATTTTGAAGTGTGTAGTTACTGTTGTAACGTAAGAAAGGCAGTAGCCAATTTGTGCACAGCAAGCTCCCACAAACAGCAATGTGATAATGACCAGATCATTTGTTTCAGTGATGCTGCTTAAGGAATAAATATTGGCCAGGATACTAGGGAGAACACCCCTGCTCTTCTATCAAATAGTACCATGGGATCCTTTATATCCACACGAGAGAGCAGACAGGGCCATCGGTTTAATGTCTCAGCCGAAAGACAGCACCTCCGACAATGCAGCACTCCCTCAGCACTGCACTGGGAGTGTCAGCCTAGATTTTTGTGCTCAAGTCTCTGGAGTGGGAACTTGAACCCACAACCTTCTGACTCAGAGACAATGGTGCTGCCCACTGAGCCACAGCTGACATTTCCCCTGTTGTGTTCCCTTCAACTGCATTTCCTAACCACAGGCAATGATTTCGAAACACCGGTGCCATTCCCAAATGGACGGGACATGATTATTCTCTGTACAATATACACCCTCTGTAGACCATATTCTGTGCATTCTGTATAAAATGTCATTGGGCAGGTATTTTTATTTTCTATAATGTGAACTCGTGTTGGTGAGCATTTCACTGCATAAGTAGCATGTTATGTAATGAATCTATGAAAAGTAGATGCGCCTCACAATACAGCAGCTTGATGGCTGCCTAATTAAAGCAAATAGCAATAGCCATGGGCCTAGAAATTCATCACTGGCGGTGGCGCAGAACGACGGTATCGGATCGGCCGCCCGTTATATGCAGCGCCGGATATTCCGTTCCATTGGCTAAGTATAACGAGCGGCCAATACGATACCGCCCGAGGCGAATCTCTAGGCCATGGAGTTTTATTCATCATTGGAAGCTCATTATATATTACAGAAACTTTTAGTTCATTTTAGTTAGTGCTTTTACTTAGCTGTATTCTTGCTTTTGTTACAGTGCTGCCGCATGGTGCGGAGTGATACAAGATGTCCGACGCTGCACTGTGCACTGCCCATGCACAGTGTGCCACATAGCAATATAACTACACCATACCAAAGTAGTTCCATACCAAAGTAGTTCCATTTAACGATGTGATACTATAACAATGTAACATCCCTCTTTCTCAAAAAACTAAAACATGAAATTTAACAATTTAAATTAACAAATATTATATCTAAACTATTATTATCAACTACAAAGAATCGTGAGGTTTTTTTTATTCGCGATATCGCTCAGATGGTTGGATGTTGTCCCTCCATCTTGTGGATTTGGTGGTGACCATTCCTCTCTGCGGTGTTTTGGTGTGTTCCGCTCTCGTCATTGTGTTGCTGTCGCCTTTGGAGTTGGAGTGTGCATGCTCGTGGTTGTTTGATTTGTAGCGCTTGTTTCTGGTGTTGAACTGCTTGTGGTAGCTGGTGTTGTCAATGTTGCTGATGTTGTCTGCTGCTTATCCAGTTCAGATGAAGGTCTGATGTGGAGTCTGTTCTGTCTGTATTGGTTACCAGGTTCAGTCTCTATGAAGTAGGATCTTGGAGCATCAGCTTTTCCAATGACCTTGGCTGGATTCCAGGTTTTCAACACCGGGTCTTGCACATGTACTGATTGTCCATTCAGCAATTCTGGTAGCATCTTTGCATGTTTATCGTAATGTTTGCTTCTACGATTTGTGCTTCTGCCAGCTTTTGTCTGAAGTCCTCCTGGTCCTGGGGAGGATGTATTTTTGCTGGTAGTGTAGTCTTAAACTTCCTCCCATTCAGCAATTCCGCAGGCGATTTCATGTCTGCTTTCAGTGGTGTTGATCTGAGTGATAGGAGGGCAAGGTCTTGGTCTTCCCCCATCTCATTACTTTTGATGAGAGTTCTCTTGACAGTCTGGATCTGTCTTTCGATGAACCCGTGTCCCCTTGGGAAATGTGGGGATGAGGTTACTGTTTTGAACCCATACTTTTCTGCCAGAGCTCTGAATTCACTCGATGTGAACTGGGTTCCATTGTCACAGATTACCTTTTCCGGGATTCCTTGTTCAGCAAACAAGCTCTTTGCAATCCTGGTGGTAGTTGTGGCTCTCAAGTCTTTCATCCTTCTCACAAAAGGAAACTTGGAATAGTAATCTGCCACTATGAGATACCGTTCTTGATTGCACATGAAGAGATCTGCCCCAACAGTGTGCCATGGTCTTGACGGTATTTCGCTAGGTATCATCTCCTCTTTCTGTTGTGCATTTCTGTATTTCTGGCATATACCACATGCAGAGACCATCTGTTCAATATTTTTGTATATGCCTATCCAGTATACAGCTGATCTGGCTCTCAGCTTGCATTTCTCCATTCCCATGTGGCCTTCATGTATGAGATGGAGAAGTTGTGTCTGCATCGTCTTTGGCACGATGATCCTCGATCCAGCAAGGAGAATACCATCTTCGACTGCAATATCGTCTTTAATCGTCCAGTATTGACGAATTGTCACCTGTACCTGCTGGATTCTCTCTGGCCACCCCCGTATCACTTGTGTGAGTAGTTGCAATTCCTCATCTTTGCTAGTCTCATCTCTGATTTGACTGAGCTTTGTAGAGGTAACACTCACTAGATGGTGGATTTTTACTGTTAGGCCCTCCACCTCATGTTTCTCATATGGTGACAATCGAGACAACGCATCTGCTAGCACCATTTCCTTTCCTGGCTTATATTTAAGCGTGAAGTCATAGCTTTGGATCCTTAGAAGTAGTCTTTGCAGTCTTGCAGGTGCTTTGCACAGATTCTTCTTATAGATCTGTTCTAGTGGACGATGGTCACTCTCTATTGTAAATCGCCTGCCATATAGGTATGTATATGGAATTTCTCGCATCCGTACACTACTGCTAATAGTTCTCTTTCTATGTTGGCATATCTTGTCTCGGCTGACGTCAAGGCCTTTGATGCGAAAGCTATCGGCTTTCCTTCCTGCACCAGAGCTGCCCCTAGTCCTCTGGTAGAAGCGTCTACTTGCAGAGTGACTGGTTTTCTTCTGCCATAATATGACAGACTTGTTTCCTTGCACAATAGTTCTTGAAGTTGTTTGAAATTTCTTTCGTGTGATTCAGACCATTGGTATTCGGCGTCTTCTTTCAATAGCTCTCTGAGGTTTGTTGTATGTTCCGACATGTGTGGGATGAAAGAACTCATGTATTGGACCAAGCCGAGGTAACTCCTCAGCTCTTTCTTATCTTTGGGTGGTTTCATTTCAGCAATCGCCGCAATCTTCTCTGGACTTGGCTTGACTCCCTCTGGTGTATAAATCATACCGAAGAATTGGCATTCCTTGACTTTAACTATGCACTTATCTGCATTTAACTTGATGCCAGCCTTCCTGGTATGCTCCATGGCCTCATGTAGGTGCATGTCATGGTCTCTTTCATCTGCTCCATAGATCTGAATATCATCAGCTATTCCTATAACTCCTTCACAGCCTCTGTATGTCTCGTCTACTTTCGGTTGAAAGATATCTTGACTGACCTTTAACCCGAATGGTAGCCTCAGGAATTTGTAATGCCCAAATGGTGTGTTGAATGTTGTCAGTGTTGTTGATTCCTCATCCAACTTCACGTTCCAATATCCATTTCTGGCATCTACTTTTGAGAAAACCTTGGCTCCTGCCAGTGATGGCGTAATCTCCTCTAGCGTTGGATGGGATAGTGGTCCCTCTTTATCGCCTGGTTTAGATCGTTGGGGTCCAAACATATTCTGAGATGCCCGTTTGGCTTTTCTCATACCACAATTGAGTTTACCCAGTCTGTGGGTTCAGTGACCTTTACGATCACTCCCTTTTCTTCCATCTGCTTTAGCTCTCTTTCAAGCTTTGTCTTCAGCTCGATGGGTACTTTTCGTGGAGCATGGATAACGGGCTTTACCTCTGGGTCGATGGTGGTGTGGTATTGGAAATCTCCGAAACATCCCACTGTATCATCGAAACATTCCGGATACATGTCTATCAAGTCTTTTTTACTCTTGATTTGTGGGTGGTTCTCCAGTGGGGTGTTGCTGTCTATCTTCAGTGACATTTCCGTCAGCTCGTGATGCACTGAGATCAATCTCAACTTCTCGCAGCTGTTTAATCCCAGGATCGCTGGCCCCTCAGTGTCGGTGACATAGAACATGCAATTGATGTTCTTTCTTTTATGTGTCCCTTTGATAAAGGTTATTCCGAGTTGTTTAATCTCACTCCCCCCGTATGCTGTCAGCGTGACATTACTTGCCTTTAAACAACCACTTTTCGGGTAGCCATCTTCTCTCAGGTTTTCGGGAAAGATCTGCTGGTACAGTCGCAATGGGAGAATGTTGCGCTGAGCCCCTGTGTCCAGCATCAACTTTAAGTTGATGGTTGTGTGCCGACCTTTGAACTTTTTTTTTTGATTTGGATGATGGTGTGCAATTCTCTCCTCGGAGTATTTTCCGCTCTGGACATCTCGTGAAGCTGTATCTTTATGGTTTCGATGTTTAGTGCATTGTCGTGATCATCATCATCATCCTGCTCATCCATGGCATGGATATTGTGTTTCTTTCTCTGGTTCTGCTGTCCGCCTTTGTTTTTGATGTATGTTCCTCCTTTCTTCGTTCTACGCCTCTTTTCCCAGTGGTTTAGTTTGTCACATGCATTGCAGCTTGTTCCATATGCTGGACATTTCCTCTTGTTTGTGTAATCGTGCGGTCTTCCACAATTTCTGCACATGGTTCCCCTGTTGTCATGTGCATGTCTTTGTGTGTTGTACTTTTCTCTCACTGCATCCACTCTGTTGTCCGTCTCAGAAGCCGGCCGCATGTCAGCCGTTTGAGAAATCAGCGTTTTCATTTGCTGCTTCATGGCTTCATGAGCTCTCGCAGTATCTATAGCCTCTGTTATTCCGAGCTTTTCTTTTCCTATCAGGGCTTTTTGTACCTCTACATGCGCTGACCCCCATATTAGCTAGTCCACAAGCCTTTCCTCCATTTCCTTAAATTTACATTTGCTGGCTTCATTTCTCAGCCTTGTCAGGAAATTGTCAGCTGTTTCACCGGGTTCCTGTCTTAGACTCTGGAATTTGTATCTGTGTATACGGTGATTGGATTTAGGCTCTAGATGGTTGCTGAATTTATCAAAAATTGTCGCTGGGTTTTCCTTTTCCTCTTCAGTCAAACTCCAGCTATTATACAAATCTAGGCCTTTTTCTCCTGTCCACAACAGAATGTAACTAACCTTTTCCTCATTGGTAGTACCCTTCAGGAAGCTTTTGAATGTAAGCTCACATTTCTGTTTGAACTTGCGGAATGCTTCTACTATATCGTCGGCTTCCCAGTTCATGAGGGGTTGCATTTGCACAGTCAGTGCAGCGGCAGCCGTCATTTTAGTTTCCTGTACGATTCACTTTCAATCACTGCAGACACCGGCACTCACAATCAGCTCATAAAATCACTTTTCGTCTTATTCGTAGTTCGTATAGCAGAATTTGTACTCACTTATACCGCTGCCACCATGTTGTGTCGCCTTGTGTTCTTATATATACTATATATATTACAGACACTTTTAGTTCATTTTAGTTAGTGCTTTTACTAAGCTGTATTCTTGCTTTTGTGACAGTGCTGCCGCATGGTGCGAAGTGATACAAGATGTCTGACGCTGCACTGTGCACTGCCCCATAGCCACATAGCAATATAACTACACCATACCAAAGTAGTTCCATACCAAAGTAGTTCCATTTAACGACGTGATACTATAACAATGTAACAAACAGTTAAAACTTCGTCATCAGTATTGAGAAGATGAGCACAGAATGAGGTCTGACAAATGTTAATGGCTAACAAGGGAAATTAGGGATAGCATAAGGTCCAAGGAGAGGGCATATAAATTGGCCAGAAAAAGCAATGATCCTTAGGATTGGGAGCAGTTTAGGATTCAACAAAGGAGGACAAAGGGATTAATTAAGAAAGGGAAAATAGAATATGAGAGTAAGCTTGCAGGGAACATAAAAACTGACTGTAAAAGCTTTTATAGATAGGTGAAGAGAAAAAGATTGGTGAAGTCAAGCGTAGGTCCCTTGCAGTCAGAATCGGGGGAATTTATAATGGGGAACAAAGAAATGGCAGACCAACTAAATACATATTTTGGTTCTGTCTTCACAAAGGAGGACACAAATAACCTCCCAGAGATGCTGGGGAACATAGGGTCTGATGAAAGGGTGGAACTGAAAGAAATCAGTATTTGTAGGGAAATGGTGTTAGGAAAATTGATGGGACTGAAGGCCGATAAATCCCCAGGGCCTGATGATTTACATCCCAGGGTACTTAAGGAAGTGGCCCTAGAAATAGTAGATGCATTGCTGGTCATCTTCCAGAACTCGATAGACTCTGGAACGGTACCCATGGATTGGCGGGTAGCTAATGTTACCCCACTATTCAAAAAAGGTGGTAGAGAAAAGGCGGGGAATTATAGACCGGTAAGCTTGACATCGGTAGTGGGGAAAATGCTAGAGTCCATTATAAAAGATGTAATAGCAGAGCACTTGGAAAGCAGTGACTGGATCGGATAAAGTCAACATGGATTTACAAAAGGTGAATCATGCTTGACTAATCTACTGGAATTTTTTGAGGATGTAACTGGTAAAATAGATAAGGGAGAACCAGTGGGTGTGGTGTATTTGGACTTTCAGAAGGCTTTCTGTTGTATCTGTGTGTTAATAGAGACACTGAAGGCAGGAGTTGGTTTACAGGTGTTTACTGGACAAAGTCTGGAGGTGAACTAACAGATACAAGACAATATACAGGCTTATATAGCCCGAGTGGCCATTACCGGCATTACAGTACACAGGGGGCTCTTAAAGGCACATACACCTCAATTCCTCCCCTTTTAGACAACCAGTACATAATATTTTAAGTAATCATTAATTAACATGTTACAAGAACAATAATCTACACATTGCTGCAGTTAATCAATTATAAGTCAGTCTCTCTGGAGGCTTCCTGACTCGGTCCGGATAACGCCTCGGTGGTGTAGTAGGTTCTTTTGGCAAGGCTGATTTGGCTTGAATGCCAATGTCGGGTTCATCTGGTTCCAGTATCACCGGATCGGAGGTAGATACTATGGGTATCTCTACTTCATCATTAGGCATATAGAGTTGTGGTGTAGGTTGTCCCTTTTCGGATGACTCTATGATCTGGTCAGCATGGCGCCTTATTATGCTTTCGCCAATGTCCACGGTATACATTAGCAGTCCTAGTCATGTGCAAATAGTTCCAGGCTGCCATTTCTCGGTACGGTAGTCCCGGGCCAAAACTTGTTGACCTATCTGGAAGGTTCTAGTTGGCCTTTCATTCATGCCTTGAAATTGCCGGTTCTCTATGTCCCTTCTGATGTCTGGCTTGATCAAATCCAGCCGGCATCTTAGGCTTCTATTGAAGAACATCATGGCGGGAGTTTGGTTTGTAACCACATGTGTTGCATTCCTGTATGCAAACAAGAAGTTATCTACCTTATGCTGAAATTTTATGTCTTCATTACCCATGGCCTTTATGGCCTTCTTGAAGGTCTGGACAAATCTTTCAGCCAATCCATTGGTGGCGGGATGGTATGGGGCGGACGTATAGTGCTTAACCCCATTGTTTTTTAAGAACTTCCTGAATTCTTTGGACACAAATTGCGGTCCATTATCAGAACAGATCTGTTCAGGCAGCCCATTCCTGGCAAATATGGTCCTTAATACTGTGATGGTTTTTTCCATGGTGGTGGAGGACATCTTTATTACCTCCGGCCACTTGGAGTGTGCATCAACCGCGATTAAGAACATTGAGTCCATAAATGGACCAGCAAAGTCGATATGTACCCTTTGCCATGGAGATGAGGGCCACTCCCATGGATGTAGAGGGGCTTGTGGTGGAGCGTTTTGGACCTTCTGGCATCCTAGGCAGCTCTTGGTCATTTCTTCGATGTCTCCATCGATACCTGGCCACCACACAAACACTCTGGCTAGGTTCTTCATTTTCACTCCACCCAGATGCCCCTCGTGAAGCTCCTTTAGCACTTTATCCTGGAGTTTGGGTGGAATCACCACTCTGGATCCACACATCAAGGTTCCTCGGCACACTGACAGCTGTTCTCTTCTTTGCGAGAATGCTGGCAACAGTGGTTCGCCATGTGCTGGCCATCCCTTCACCGTTAAATCATAGACTTGTGAGAGAGTCGGGTCATTTCTCGTTTCCTTTTCAATGGCAGAATTTGTTACTGGCAGACATTCCACTATGGTTGAGTGGAACATCTCTACTGGGTCTACTGTAGGTGCCTCTTCTACCGTTGGCAACAGTAGGCGCGATAAACCATCAGCACTCCCATGCTGTTTTGATCCTTTGTATTCTATGTCATATTGGTGTGCCCCTAGGAAAAGGGACCACCTCTGTAGCCTTTGCGCTGTCATAATGGAAACACCCTTTTTAGGGTTGAATATGGAGATGAGGGGTTGATGGTCAGTCAACAAGGTAAATTTTTGTCTGTGTAGGTAATGGTTGAATTTCTTCACTCCCCATACCAGGCTGAGTGCTTCCTTGTCGATCTGGGCATAGTTACGCTCAGCTGAGTTCAATGAGCGTGACGCAAAAGCTATCGGCCAGTCTGAACCATCAGGGAATCTATGTGATAATACCGCTCCTACGCCGTAAGGGGATGCATCGCACGCCAGTCTGATTGGCAGTGATGGGTTGTAATGAGCCAAAACTTCCTTGGACGTGATCAAGCCTTTACATTTATGGAAGGCACGTTTACAGTCCTCGCTCCATTTCCAAATTACTCCCATTTGTAGCAGTTCATTAAGAGGGTGCAGAACAGTTGACAAGTTCGGTAAAAATTTATGGTAGTAATTTATCAATCCCAGGAACAACCTTAATTGTGAGACATTTTCAGGTGCTGGTGCTTTTACGACCGCTTCAATTTTCTCAGGGGACTTATGCAACCCTTCTTCATTAATTATGTGGCCACAATATGATATTTGTTTCTGGAAAAATTCGCACTTGGGGCGGTTTGCTCATAGGCCCCGTTCCCTCAGCCTAGTGAGCACCTTCTCCAAATTGGCAAGGTGTTCGTTGTCGTTTTCTCCTGTTACAAGGATGTCACCTAGGTAGCATTGAGTCCCAGGAATCCCTTGCAGGACTTGTTCCATAGCTCTTTGCCAGATAGCTGGAGCTGATGCTATTCCGAAAACCAGTTGATTGTACTGGTACAGGCCTTTGTGTGTGTTTATTGTGAGATACTTTTTAGAGGCCTCCTCAACCTCCATCTGTAGATATGCCTGTGCCAAGTGAATTTTGGTGAAACGTTTCCCTCCGGATAGTGAGGCGAAAATATCTTCTATCCTCGGAAGAGGATACTGTACCGTGTGAAGGACTGGGTTTACAGTCACCTTGAAGTCCCCACAGATGCGAATTTTTCTCTGTTCTTCAGATTTATCATTATTTAACGTTCGATTTATCAGTATTTAACGTTTTCTTCATGACCGGGACGATGGGTGTTGCCCACTCGCTCCAATCTATCTTGGATAACACGCCTGTCTTTTCCAAATTCTCCAGCTCTGCCTTGACTGCTGGACGAATTGCGTATGGCACCGGCCTTGCCTTAAAAAACTTGGGAATTGCCGCATCTTCCACCTTTATTGAGGCGGTGATGCCTTTCAAGGTTCCTAGTTCCTGTTGGAACACTTCTTTGGCGTTGGCCAAGATGTCTTTTAATCGTTCAGGTATGATGTCATCATCATTTTTTTTCTTACTGGTCACCGTCAGTGCCTGAATGGAGTGCCAGTCCAAACGTATCTTCCTGATCCATTCACGTCCCAACAGCGGTGGACCACCATCTTGCAGAACGTATAAATACAACTTCTGTATTTCCTTGCCGTTGTATACAACAGGCACCTTTATTTTCCCTTTGGGGTATACTTTCTGCCCCGTATATGTTTTCAAGATAATGGATGTATCTTTCAAAGGTATATGCGGAAATAGCCGCTCGTAATCCCGTCTACTTATGACGGTCAGAGCTGATCCTGTATCTAGCTCCATTTTAACTGGGGACCCCGCTATCGTGAGGGTAACCCAAATGGTCTGGTAATCTTCTTTGGCAATTACATTATGTAATTTGAGAGAGCTTAGCCTCTTGTTTCCGGAGTCGCTATTGCTCTTCTGGTCTTCGGAGCTACTGTCCGTCATCATTTGTACCTTTCTGTACTTTTCCTCCTTCATTTTTTTTCTGTCAGTGGATTTTTTGTTTTCAGATCGGCATACACGTGTAATGTGTCCCATCTTTCCGCATTGCCTGCATGCTTTGTCCTTGAACCAGCAGTCCCTCTGGTCATGGGTGGATCTGCCGCAGCGATAACATCTCTCGAAACCCCGTGTCATTTCATGGGTGCCGAAGTCCTGTGGCTTTTGCTGTATCTCTGCAGCTCCTCTTGCACTGAAAGCCTTGTCCAGTGTCAAATCTTTCTCAGCAAGTAGCCTTTTTTGTGTTCCTTCACTTAGGAGACCGCAGACGAATTTGTCTCATAGAGAATCTGTCAGTCCTGCCCCGAATTGGCAGTGTAGGGTATCAACAATCTCCTTAAAATTCTTGTCCATCGGTTTGGCTGGAGTGATTAAGTTTCGTAACAGCCTGTATGTCTTTGCGCCCATTAGATTTAGAAGTACTGACGCCTTTTTATCATTTTCTATTCCATTTGCTGTGCAATATACCTCCACTCTTTCCACATATGTGGTTCAATCCTCTATATCGTTATCAAAAGCATCAATATTGCCAGCCTTAGGCATCCTGGAAAAAAAATGGCGCTTCCCGCGCTTTCCTTTTTTTTCCTGCAGAAAAAATATGGCTCTTCCCGTGCTTTCCCGCCGCTGCTGCTGCTGACAACGCTGTTTTCCGCGGTTTTTTATTTTTTTATTTACAGGTGGAGACTCGTTCCCGCCGGACTCTCTGGGACTTTTCCCCCCCTCTGCTAGGTCCGAACGCCGACCTGCTTTGCAGCGCCGGCCGTCTCCCGAGTGCTCCCCCCGTCTGTTTCTGTTTGCCTCCGCCTTCGCTGCTTGGCCTCGCTGCAGAGCCAGCCGATGGAGCCCCAGCCCGCCACCCAGGAAGGATTATTGCAGTACCTGCCACCAGCTCGGCTAGCTGGTGAAACCACAGTTTGTTTTTTTCTTGCTTTTCTTCAACTTTGGACGTCTGAGGAATCGATGTCCTTGAGGTGCTGCCGAATTGCAGGTAAGTCCGTTTCCAATTCGTCGCCACTGTTGTATCCGTGTGTTAATAGAGACACTGAAGGCAGGAGTTGGTTTACAGGTGTTTACTGGACAAAGTCTGGAGGTGAACTAACAGATAGAAGCTTATATAGCCCGAGTGGCCATTACCGGCATTACAGTACACAGGGGGCTCTTAAAGGCACATACACCACACTTTCGATAAGGTCCCGCATAAGAGATTAGCGTGCAAAATTAAGGCACATGGGATTGGGGGCAAGGTATTGACTTGGATAGAGAACTGGTTGGCGGACAGAAAGCAAAGAGTTGGAATAAACGGGTCGTTTTCCGAGTGGCAGGCAGTGACTAGTGGGGTACCGCAAGGATCGGTCCTAGGACCCCAGCTGTTCACAATATATATTAATGACCTGGATGAGGGAATTGGATGTAATATCTCCAAATTTGCAGACGACACAAAGCTGGGTGGGAGGGTATGCTGTGAGGAGGATGTCGTGAAACTCCCATACGATTTGGACAGGTTGGGTGATTGGGCAGAAACATGGCAAATGCACTATAATGTGGATAAATGTGAGGTTATCCACTTTGGTGGCAAAAACAGGAAGGCAGATAATTATTTGAATGGCAATAAATTGGGAGAAGGGGAAGTGCAAAGAGACCTGGGTGTTCTTGTGCACCAGTCGCTGAAGGTAAGCATGCAGGTGCAGCAGGCGGTTAAGAAGGCAAATGGTGTGTTGGCCTTCATAGCAAGAGGGTTCGAGTACAAGAACAAGGATGTCTTGCTGCAGTTGTACAGGGCCTTGGTGAGACCACACCTTGAGTATTGTGTGCAGTTTTGGTCGCCTTACCTGAGGAAGGATGTTCTTGCCATGGAAGGAGTGCAGCGAAGATTCACCAGGCTGATACCTGGGATGGCAGGAATGACGTATGAGGAGAGATTGTGTCGATTGGGCTTATACTCACTGGAGTTTAGAAGATTGAGAGGGGATCTCATCGAAACCTATAAAATTCTGTCTGGCCTGGACAGACTAGATGCAGGAAGGATGTTTCTGATGGCCGGGGAGTCCAGAACCAGGGGTCATAGTCTAAGGATAAGGGGTAAGCCATTTAAGACTGAAATGAGGAGGGATTTCTTCACCCAGAGAGTGGTGAACCTGTGGAATCCTCTGCCACAGAGGGCGGTGGAGGCCAGTTCATTAAGTATATTCAAGAAAGAGTTGGATATATTTCTTAAGGCTAAAGGGATCAAGGGATATGGGGAGAAGGCAGGGTCAGGGTACTGAATTTGGATGATCAGCCATGATCTCATTGAATGGCGGAGCAGGCTCGAAGGGCCGAATGGCCTACTCCTGCTCCTATCTTCTATGTTTCTATAACTGGAACAGGACAATTAATGTAATACAAGAATGTTTGTATCAGCAGATAGTGGAGAATGGCACAAATGCAGTATATAATTATGCAGGGAATAACATGCACTGGGCGAATTATAAAGGGAGCTGCAATTCTTCACACTTGGCTCCAGGTGACCCTTTAAGCCAATGCCCTCACATGGTCCTAGTTAGACAAGTAACTGGATGCTGCATGGCTTTAACCAGTAAAACCCCATCAGTATCCCTATGTAGGTCCTCAGCTTAGGTTGGCTTTAACCAACCTGTACTTAAGATTTCTGAGTGGAGTGTGTCCATGGGGAGAGAGTATGCACTCCAAATCAGGAAAATGGATTTCTGAGTCATAAAGCTACCAGTCAAAGGTTTAACCCTCCAGGCCCCATACGTGGCAACCTAGAAAATTAAGAAAGCTGGCACAGCCTCCAAAAAGTAGACAATTCAAAAAGAGCCCTGAAATTAAACAATGTGCAGTGAGATATCAGCTTATTATAACTTAAATTGCAGATATACCCAACATACTCAAGAAGCTTGACACCATCCAGGACAAATCAGTCCACTTGATCGGCAGCACATCCACCACCATAAAGATCCACTCCCTCCACCACCGGCGCGCCATGTCTGCAGTGTGTACCATCTACAAGATGCACTGCAGCAACTCGCCAAGGCTTCTTCGACAGTACCTGCCAAACCTGTGACCTCTGCCACCTAGAAGGGCAAGAGCAGCAGGCATATGGGAACACCATCATCTCCAAGTTCCCCTCCAAGTCACACACCATCCTGACTTGGACATATATCGCTGTTCCTTCATCGTTGCTGGGTCAAAATCTGTGGGAGTACCTTCACCACATGGACTGCATCAGTTCACGAAAGCGGCTCACCACCACCTTCCCAAGTTCAACTAGGGATGGACAATAAATGCTGGCCTTGCTAGCGATGTCCATATCCCAAGAATGAATTTTTAAAAATTCCATCACTTCTATTTCAAGGAAAAAATTTAAATACGCAAAACTGTAGTTCATAAGAGAAAATGAATTTAGATATTCCCGAAGGGGCATATGAGAGCTCCATGCAGGAATCTTGTTTTCAGAAAACATAGATTTTAACACCGTTTAGGTGTTTATTTCAGCATTTTGGAGCCTACTGTAATTGTGCTTTTCAAGTCTCAAATAAACTCTCCTGGAAGGTTTGAGACAGTTTAAATATGAAAATGGAAGCAGTTGTATGGTAACAAGGTAAAGTTAAATAAAGGGTTTAATAACATTTCGTTAAAATAGAGGATTGTCGAGTGAACGTGTTAAAGATTCATCAGCCTTAATCGGCAAAGTAATTTCTAGCCCATATTACTCTTTAGAACCTTTTAAAAAGGGTTTTTTTTGGTACTGGAATTAAGTAATTGGAAACTGCAGTAGTTAAAATAAAGATGAAGGCCTAGAAATTCAGTTGCGTTCGCCAGCCGTTAACGCCATAAGAGGGGTAGATTTCCAGCGCTAGGCACTTAGCGCCCGGGCGCAGGCCGGTCTGCGCCAACGCCCAACTTCAGTTGACATTTAGCGCCGGCGCAAAGTGTTTGCGCCCGCTCAGCTGCGTGCGCAGCTTATGACGTCATTTCGTCGTGCAACGCTGTTTGTGCGCCCCAAACCGGAAATTCAGTGGCGCCCGCCCAATGTGGGCGTGGCGCTGTTAAGAACTGTGAAGTGGAACGCAGCAGAGGCCCTGCGGGCCTCGGGGAGCGCTAATTAAAGGGCACTTACACTGAACTATAAAGGCCAGCCATTTTGCTGCAATGACTTTAGTGCTTTGGATTTCTGGACAGAGACCAAGGAACAGACCTTACTGATTTGGGACAACATAGGAGGTATTTTTGGCTTCTGGCCAGAGCTTGGAAATTTGACTCTTTGTGATTTCACTGTTTGCAAGTTTATTATGGGGGCTGCATGGGGTTCCAACCCTCAGTTCCAGCATTATGTGCGAAGGGCTCGCAGACGCTGTGTGAGAGGGCCAGCCATGCCTAGACGCAGAGGGGCCATCAGGCGTCGGCAACGTAGGCCTTACCCACTCAGGGAATACCGGCAGCAGGTGTCCTATCTCACCATGACTGCCGCGCATTGTGTTAAGAGGCTGCGCTTCAGAAGGGAGGTGGTTGCAGAGATCTGCCAGCTGCTTCACAGAGATCTGCATCCACAGCTGATGAGCAGGACGTCTCTGTCGGTGGAAGTGAAGGTCACGGTGGCTCTGAACTTTTATGCAAGCTGCTCCTTCCAAACCGCTGCTGGGGACATAGCGAACATCTCCCAGTTCGCCGTGCATCGCTGCATCCGGCAGGTCACCGATGCCCTTTTCGCAAGGAGACACCAATTCATCTCCTTCCCCATGACCCTAGAGAGGCAGGAGCAGCGTGCAGTCGGATTTGCCAGGATCGCCAACTTCCCCATGGTGCAGGGCGCCATTGACTGCACGCATGTGGCTATGCGGGCACCTATCGACAATGCCGAGGATTACCGCAACCGGAAGGGCTACCATTCCCTCAATGTACAGCTGGTGTGTGACCACAGGCAGCGCATCCTAGCTGTCAATGCCCGCTTTCCAGGAAGCAACCACGATGCATTTATCCTGCGCCAGACTACTGTGGCTGACATGTTCGAGGCACAGCCTCCACCAAGGGGATGGCTTATTGGGGACAAGGGCTACCCTTTGTGCACATGGCTCATGACCCCGCTCCGCGCGCCTAGGACCCCTGCAGAGGAGGCATACAACGAAAGCCATCAAGCCACAAGGAACATCATAGAGCAAATGATTGGCATCCTGAAGCAACGGTTCCGCTGCCTGGATCGATCCGGCGGATCTCTACAGTATTCGCCGGATAGAGTCTCCCAGTTCGTCGTCGTTTGCTGCATGCTGCACAACCTGGCTATCCGCAGGACTCAGGCACTGCCACCTCACGTTGGGCCACCACCTCAGGAGGACGAGCAGGAGGACCATGAGGAGGAGGAGGAGGAGGAGGAGGAGTACCAGCCCAGAAGGGAGCCACAAGGTCCAAGGGCCGTCCGCCGGCGGCTTATTGAACGACACTTCTAGGCCCCCTGTCAGGGAATGGCTTGTGGCAATGAACGCACCTGAATGCAGCCGCTCCGCAAGCCCTCAGCCGGTTAACGCAACAACCACTTGAAACATGACACCTGGACAAGCTGAATAAATAAAAAGCTTTATTTAACAAACTCAGGGCCCTTCCCACATGAAACAGAAAAACAGACAAGACCCCCAAAAAACAGTGAAAAACATATCTCACTCCCACAACCTGGGGAGGAATAACAAAACTTGTCAATCCAATTGGCCTTCATCTTCGGCCTTTCCAAAATAAGCCCCCCCCTCCAGAACACAAACACCCCCATATAAAAAAAACAGTTGCCGACACCCTCTACTTGGTGTGCCGAGAGGGCGAGTCCTTGTGCAGGCTTCTCCGGCCCCTGCCCGACCTGTTGCTCCGCCTCAACCTGGGCCCTGTGGGTGTTGGAAGGCTGGGGGAAGGCTCCTGAGGGCCACAATGCGTAACGGCAGATGCCCTTGGGGGTCGGCCTAGACGAGGTCCGGCCCTGGAGGGTCCGGCTGCTGACTGCTGCAGCTGTGGCTGGGCAGCATCAGTCTCTGCAGCAGCTCGTCGCACCTTGGCTGGGGGAGTGGCAGTGGCGGCTGCAGCAATGGGGGCAAGCTGGCTGATGCCAGGCGCTCGCTGGTCGCCAGAGACACTGGCACTCGGCCGGGCTGGCACTGCAGCAAGCGCAGCAATCTGGTGGAGGCCAGACCGCTGTGCTGCAGCAGGGCGGCGGGTGCCCTGTCGATGCTTCCGTGACACAGCGAGTGTGGCAGAAGTGAGTGCCCGAACTGCCCTGTTCTGTGCCCGCATCAGATCAGCCAGTGTCTGCACGGCACCACTCATGAACTCGCGACTCGCGTCCTGTGCTGCCGCGAGTTGGTCGACACCCCTGGCCTGTGCTGCCGTGAGTTGTTCGACACCCCTGGCCTGTGAGTCCCCGAAAGCGGCCACACTATGAGCCAGGGACTCAATGGCCTGAGGCAACTGTCCCACAACCCCCATGAACTCGTTGTGGCGCCGCTCGGAGGCCGCGGACATTTCATCAAGGAGGCGCACCTCCTGGGCGAGGACCGTCTCCGGACTGGAGGGCAGACTCTCCGTCTGGGGAGAAGGCCGCCGAGCTGCCCGACCCTTCCTGTGTGCCTGGACGCCACTGGGCCCAGCAACTGCCCTCCCCTGCAACACTTCCCCCCTCTGGGGAGAAGGCAGCCGTGCTGCCCGACCCTTCCCGCGTGCCTGGACGCCACTGGGCCTAGGAGCTACACCCCCCTGCAACACTTCCCCCCTCTGGGGAGAAGGCAGCCGTGCTGCCCGACCCTTCCCGCCTGCCTGGACGCCACTGGGCCCAGGAGCTACACCCCCCTGCAACACTTCCCCCCTCTGGGGAGAAGGCAGCCGTGCTGCCCGACCCTTCCCGCCTGCCTGGACGCCACTGGGCCCAGGAGCTGCACCCCCCTGCAACAATTCCCCCTGGCTCTCCTCCAGGCAAGACGTGTCCCCTCCATTGCCATCCCCTGGCGCGGATGAGGGTTCCCCCGATGTGCCGCCTTCCTCTTGGTCCTCGTCGTCCTCCTCTTCCGAGGGACTGGCACTCTCAGCTTCATGGACCTCCTCCTCACCAGCTGAAAGCAGGAAGGCACAAGAGTAGCTTTAGAGTGAGGACAGGGCGTCAGCGAGGGAGGCATGAGTGGTGGCATTATGCGCATTGGTCGGACAGTGGCAAAGGATGTAGATCTGAAGCGCAAGGGGAACGAGAGAGGTCCAAACGGTCATGTCCTTACCATTGGGGCCCAGCACAGGGTCGGCATCTCCAATAGCAACGGGGCCAACCACCCGGCCACGCATGAGTTGAGCCACGCGCTCCTCCAGGTCACTGAGCTCCTGGAACTGGCCACGGCCTCCCCCGGTGACATTCCGGCTTTTCATATTCTTGGCCAGCTTGGCCTGCAAGAGAAAGGACGGCCTCTAAGTACAGTGTGTTGCCCTGTTGTTGTCTGCACTGCCTCCCATGGTCGAATAGCATGGCCAGTGTGGTGCCCTGTTGTTGTGTGCACTGCCTCCCATGGTCGAATAGCATGGCCAGTGTGGTGCCCTGTTGTTGTGTGCACTGCCTCCCATGGTCGAATAGCATGGCCAGTGTGGCGCCCTGTTGTTGTGTGCACTGCCTCCCATGGTCGAATAGCATGGCCAGTGTGGTGCCCTGTTGTTGTGTGCACTGCCTCCCATGGTCGAATAGCATGGCCAGTGTGGTGCCCTGTTGTTGTGTGCACTGCCTCCCATGGTCGAATAGCTTGGCCAGTGTGTAAAGTGCAGAAAGTGCTATTGATGATCATGCCAGTGCCATAGCTGCGGGAGGAGGGATGGCCATTAGGCCTTTGAGGTCCCTTTGCCCATAATGTGAGGTGCACATGCAAGGATGAGGAGGACACTGGAAAGGGTACTCACCCTGACCATCCGAGTGAGGTCGTTGTACTTCTTGCAGCATTGGTCCGCACTCCTGGGGACATCGCTGGTGGATGACACCCTGTGGGCGATTTCCCTCCAGGCTCTCCTGTACTGCCTCCTGGGAGCCTTCTTGCCACTGTCCGGGCACAAGATCTCTCTTTTCTTTTCCACACCATTAACCAGCACCCTCAAAGCATGCTCTGAGAAGCGCTGCGCTCGTTCACGGGCCTTCTGCATGGCTTCAGGCGCTATTTGGGTCCACCAGCAGTGTTGAGGCCTAGCTGCAGGGCTCCACTATCCAGGGCGTGGCAGCAGACCAAGTCGACCCTTCCCCCTTTAAGAGCTGGCCGGCGTCAGGGTGTCTGCTGTCAATCAAAACATGACCGCACCTGCGCTGCGCCCGGCCTCGGCGTTATCAGTCCGCACCGCCGGCTTAGCGCCTAAAGATAGGAGTGCAACGCCAGTTTCAGCGCTCGCCCAAACTCCTTGGCCAAATCTACTGAATTTCGGCGAAGTGGCCTACACTTTCCGGCGGGCGCTAACTTTAGCGCCCGCCCGACTTTAGCACCCCAGAAGTGGCGCGACTGAATTTCTAGGCCGAAGTGCCTGAAAATGTGATTTGCAGAAACAGGCACAAGAAGCTGAATTTTGTTCTGTCTGGTCTACTTGACAACCTGCCTGTACCCTGGGATTGCAATTTATTGTACTCTTATTGATTATTAATATCAGTCCTCACATTTCTCCATGAATAAGACAGAATCAATTTGATTAGAATTAAGGAAAAATAGATGAGCTATTACGCTACTGGGTGTGTACTACAGACCACCAAATAGTGTGAAGGAGATAGAGGAGCAAATTTGCAGGCAAATTACAGAAAGATGCAAGAACTATAGAGTAGTGATAATGGGGGATTTCAATTATCCTAATATAGACTGGGATAGTAGCAGTGTAAAGGGCAAAGGGGGAAGGAATTCCTGAAATGTGTACAAGAGAATTTTCTTGATCAGTGTGTTTCCAGCCCAACAAGGCAGGCAGCAGTGCTGGATCTAGTTCTGGGGAATGAAGTGGGGCAAGTGGAGCATATTTCAGTGGGGGAGCATTAGGGAAACAGTGACCACAATATCATGAGGTTTGAATATTTATGGAAAAGGACAAGGAACAATCAAGCATAAATGTACTTGACTTGAGGAGGGCTAACTTAAGAGAGTTGAAAAGGGACCTGGTCCAGGTGAATTAGAATCAAAAATTGGTAAGCAAAACAGTAATTGAAGAATGGGAGGCTTTCAAAGAGGAGATGGTTCGGGTACAGAATAGAAACATTCCCACCAGGGGGAAAGGAAGGCATCCAAAGCTAGAGTTCCTTGGCTGATAAAAGATATAGGTGGAGAAATTCGGTTGTTAGCGTCACCGATTAACGCCTAAAGAGGCCAAGAAGTGGAAGTAGTGGGGCGCTAGCCAATTTCTGGTGGGCGCAAGCGCCCAGCGCCTCGCCCCATATTCAGCATGCATTTAGCGCCAGCGCTAAATCTTAGCGTCCGCTCATGGGCGCAGGCTGATTATGATGTAATTTGAGTGTGCAACGCCTTTTGGGCACCCCGGACCAGAAATTCAGTGGCGCCCCCCTCCGTAGCACCTGGTGCTAATAGTGACAGCTTACCTGGGCCTTACCAAGTCGCTCTCGGGCTGGAGGAGCGTTATTTAAAGGGGACTGGTGTGGTTTAAAAGCAGCAGCCATTTTTGGAGCACAACTTCCTCGAGAGCTAAAAAGAGTTGCTGAGCTGCACACTGAGAGCCATTTGACCACTGAGCCAGCGCAGGCAGACGATCTTCAGCCTTCTGACCATCACCTTGCTGTTGGTGAGCCTTGACAATGGGGAACCTTCCTGTGGGCACTTATTATGGGGGCTGCATTGGAGGGGAACGTCCTGCTGCTGAATCATCTGGAAAGGGCACTGAGATGCTGGGAGAGGGGGGCGGGCATGGCCAGATGGAGGAGGGCCACCAGACGTCGCCACAGCAGACCTTACGCTGGCAGGGTTTTCCGACAGCAGTTTTCCTACATGAACATGCCGGAGGAGCAGTGTGTCAGAAGGCTGCGATTTAGAAAGGAGGTGCTGACTGAGCTGTGCCAGCTGCTTCAGCCAGATCTGCAGCCTCAGATAAGTTGCAGGACATCTCTGTCGGTGGCTGGGAAGATGGCTGCTGGCCTGAACTTCTACGCGAGCGGCTCTTCTCAGGCTGCACGTCAGAGGCTGATCAGAAGTAGCTTCTAGGCCCCTCTTATGGAATGCTTGCTGCCATTCCAAGAACAGGAATGGAACCGGTCTGATACCCCCAAGCCTGTGAAGGGCATGATGCATGTAAATAGAAGGCATGGCCATTGTAAATGAGGAAAGTGTTTTATTACACAAAATGTGGTTCCTTCAAACACCATGAGCAAACTATGGAAACTTGCATCTCACACCCGGGAGACTGTCCAAAACATAAATCACATTCCGACCATCTTCCTTGGCCTTGATTCCACTGCGCCAACCAAAGCATCCAATGCCCCATCAGTGAGGCATTCCGCCCTCTGCCTCACCCTTTCCATGTCTTGCTAGGCTGGTGCACCACAGGTAGGCTCCCACCGCTTTGAAGGCCTACAAGGCAGTGAGTGTGTCTGGTGATGCCAATTGACCTGCCCCTTTAAGAGCTGGCCGGCGCCAGTGTGTCTCAGAGAAAGTGATTATTGACAGCACCCTCGCTGTGCCCTGCCGCCGTGAAATTGGGTTGCGCTGCCGGCTTAGCGCCTTAAGAGTAGCCTGCAGCGCCTGATTTAGCACCGCAACCACCTTTAGGGACGCTGCAACCCAATATCGCGCCAGGTGGCGCTAAATTGTGCCTGGCGCTAAACTTTGCGCATCGCCAGGACTAGCACCCCAAACGCGGCTATACCGAATTTCTAGGCCATAGAGATTAAAATGAGACAAAAAAGGAGGCTTATGACAAATGAAAGGTTCATAATACTGTAGAGAACCAAGCTGAATATAGAAAGTACAGAGGAGATATTAAAAAAAGGGAGTAAGAGGGGCAAAGAGAAAGTATGAGAATAGATTATCAGATAACATAAAACAGAACCCAGAAGTTTTTTTATAAACATATAAATAGTAAAAGGCTAGTCAAAGGAAGGGTGGGGCCAATTAGGGAGCAAAAAGGAAATATTCTTGTGGAGGCAGAGGGCATGGCTGAGGTACTAAATTAATACTTTGCATCTGTCTTCACCAGAAAAGAGGATGCTGCCAATGTAACAGTAAAGGAGGAGGCAGTAGTGATATTGGATGGGATAAAAATAGATAAAGAGGAGGTACTTAAAAGGTTGGCAGTCCTCAAAGTAGAAAAGTCACCCGGTCCGGATGAGATACATCGTAGGTTACTGAGGAAAGTAAGGGTGGAAGTTGCAGAGGCTCTGGCCACAATCTTCCAATGCTCCTTAGCTATGGGGCAGGTGGGTGCTTTAAATTTCATCTGCCATGTGCCTGCCCATTTCACCAGCCTGTCTATGTCCTCCTGAAGTCTGTTACTGTCTTCCTCACTGTTTACTTCATTTCCGAGTTTTGTGACACCTACAAACTTTGAAATTATGCCCTGTATACTCAAGTCCAGGTCATTAATATATGTCAAAAAATGCAGTGGTCCTAATACTGACCCCTGGGGAACACCACTGTATACTTCCCTTAAACAACCGTTCACCACTACTCGTTGCTTTCTGTCCCTTAGCCAATTTTGTATGCACACACTGGTCCTTTTAATCCCATGGGCTTTAATTTTGCTAACTAATCTATTATGTGATACTTTGTCAAAATCCTTTTCAAAGTCCATATACACAAAATGGACTGCACTACCCTCATCAACCCTCTCCATTACTTCATCAAAGAACTCAATCAAGTTAGTCAAACACAATTTGCCTTTAACAAATCTGCACTGACTTTCATTTATTATTAGCCTTTACTTTTCCAAATACCAATTCATTTTGTTTCGGATTATTGTCTCTAAAAGTATCCCCTCCACCAACGTTAGGCTGACTGGCCTGCTGGTGCCGGGCTTATCACTCTCCCCTTTTTTAAAATAGGAATATAACATATGCAATCCTCCAGTTCTCTGGCACCACCACCAGTGCAGGAGCAGAGATGTTAACCCCTCGCTTCTGTGAGGAGGATCTACCCCTAACTTGGGGTATCAGGGTTTGCTGCTTTAGGAGAATAAACACGCCGGTCAGTCTATTGTCACTTTCTCAGTAATACACAAAGTCAGAAACTGTAAAATAAGTAACGTTTTATTCCGGTCACCGGTACTGGACTTCACTCTGAGAAACCCTTTGTGTTTCTGCACACAAGTATGCCTCCCAAAGAGTGAGCCTCGGACTCACGGGGCTACAATATTTATACATTTTCACAAATTGCAAGTCATCATGAGAATACAGAAAACTAGGCGATCACACGCTGCATGAGTCATTTGTTTCTTTTTACAGAGTTCTGTTTAAAATTCACTTTAGCTTTCAACAAAATTCGGCCCTGAGACTGTCTCTACTCTGTTCTATAAACATTCTGTTTCGTCCTTTCTTATCTATGTGTATTGCATTCCCACAGTCCTGTATCAGCTTTTTACATTTAAACCATTCACTGTATGTCAAGTAGTCCATCATGCTTTGCGAATCATTGGTAAGGCAGTATGGGATCAACCCAGCTTAACAGAGATACCTGGGGGTGTATGTACACAAATGTTTGAAGGTGACAGGACAAGTTGAGGAGACTGTTAAAAGCATATGAGATCCTTGGCTTTATTAATAGAGTACAAAAGCAAGGAAGTTAAACTAAACTTTTATAAAACATTGGTTAGGCCTCAGCTGCAGCATTTTGTTCAGTTCTGGGCACCACACATTAGGAAGGATGTCAAGGCTTTAGAGAGGATGCAGAAAAGATTTACTAGAATGCTACCAGGGATAAGGGACTTCAGTTATGTGGAGAGACTGGAGAAGCTGGGTTTGTTCTCCTTAGAGCAGAGATGGTTAAGAGGAGATTTGATAGAGGTGTTCAAAATCATCAACGGTTTTGTAGAGTAAATAAGGAGACACTGGGGGCAATTTTTGCCAATGGGGGCGTGTTGGAGGCGGGGCTGCTGCTTGTCAGGTTTTAGTCCCGCCTCCATTGACTTGTGGCCAACCCACACTATTTTCCCTTGACTGACCTTGTTAAGCCCGCCCTGGGAAGATGGCACGGAGGCTGGTTGGGCGCGGGATGGGTACTCGCCCCCAGATTCTGCCATTTTCCCAGCAGTCCCGACTACAAACCCGCCTCCCCAGGGCTGGCAAAATCCAGCCCACTGTTTCCAGTGACAGAAGGCTTAGTAACCAGAGGACACAGAATTAAGGTGATTGGTAAAAGAACCAGAGGCAACAGGAGGAAACATTTTTTACACAGCGGGATGTTGTGATCTGGAATGCACCGCCTGAAAGGGCGATGGAAGCAGATTCAATAATAACATTCAAAAGAGAATTGGATAAATACTTGAAGGGGAAAAATTACAGGGCTATGGGGAGTAGGACTACTTGGATAGCTCTACCAAAGAGCCTGCACAGACATAATGGGCCATATGTCCTCCTTCTGTACGGTATCATTCTATGATTCTACGATTCTATGATATTGAGCACTCTAATATGGATGATACAGCCTCTGTCCTGGCTACTCTGTGAGAACAAAGGGCTCCTTTGCCTCCATGCCTGCATAAACTTTCGGCAATTTTCAATGTTTTAGAACATAACCAAATGCTGTACTCACAGAAACAAGCCAGTGATCCATATCCCAAATAAAACAATTTCAGTATAATTAATTAAAACTCATCACCAGCCGTAGGAATTCAAATAAAGCCAGTTAATGCATTCACAACTAGGAAAACAGCCTCCTTCTCCCAAGAGAAATGGCTACAACTAGTCTTGGAACAAATCGACCTTCAACTAATGCCCTGGAACATGTCTTTTAAAAAAATGGGGGGGGGGGGGAAATGAAAAGCTACATTTCACCAGTTCATTTGTCATGACAAACACAAAATAAATACACACCTGTAGCTGTGACTTTCAGAATCTATCAGTTCATCTTAAAACTTCCCCAAATTGGTGTGCAACAGAGAAATTAATGGGGGTAATTTTAACCTCCCCCAGGACAGGTGAGAGAGGGGTGGGGAGGGGGGTTGATTTCTTAAACTAATGGGAAACCCAACCCCAAACCGCTGCGAACACGCCTGCTTCCGGTTTTACCGGAGCGGATGAGTAACCTGCTCTCGATAGGCGGGTCAGTTACTATAATACTTAAATGAGGCTGCTTGCCTCACATTTTAGCAGCCACTTGGATGTAACAGCTGTGGGTCAGGTTTCCCAGGGCTCGAGAAACCCGGCAGCTTAAAGGGAGGTGAGAACTGGCGGATCCAGCAGCTCAGTGTTTTTCCAGCGCTGCTTGTGGGCCAGGAGGAGCAAGAGTGTTTCCCACCGGCCCCCCGAGCTAACCTGCTTCCCTTCTTGCATGCTCCAGACCCCTCCCTGTGATTCATTGGGCTGGATTTTCATTCAGGAGTCGGGTAGGAGGCGGGACAGCAACTTTTGGGGTTGTAGTCCCGCCTCCATCGAGATGTGGCCAATCCATGCGATTTTAATTTGATTGACCTTGTTGAGCCCACCCAGCAGGCTCAGCAGGCCAATTAAGGGCCACCCGGCAACAGGCGATGTTTTGACAGATGAAATATCAGCATTTCACAGCTGTTTGAAGCTTTCAAACACTGACAGTCTTACTTCTAACCTGAGTCCTTCTCCACAGACTCAGTTAGAAATCTCTCCTGCACAGAAAGCTGAAGGCTGTCATTTTTGACAGTTCGCAGCCATTCTGCTTTCTGTGCCGGTGAGATGAGGGACTCCCGAGACCTAAAGGAAGGAAGGTTGGAAAGGTAAGAAAAGGTAATTTAAACTTCTTTAAACACTTTAGACACACCAAACGCACTTACCTTTGCACTCATGAACACATCACTCACCTGAACACCGACATCGCGATCCCTCCAAGTCCTTCAACCCGACGGCCCGCCTCACAAACTTGGCATGATTTGGAGCCATCGGGAATCCCACACTTCAGCATTAAAAATAGGGATTAGGCTAAAAACCTCCTCCTGTAGGTGGGTCCCAGTGCAGGGTGGGTACCCGCCTCCTTTGAAACTGACATGGGGTAGGGTGCTGGATGGGGTCGGGACCCCTGATTTCGGGATTTTAACCCCCCACACGCCTCCAATCCCATTGAAAATCGAGCCCATTGTCTCCACCCCTACCCTCCCCAGCCATGATCTCATTCCCCCGTGATCTCTTTCCACCCACAGTGATCTCCCACTTCACGACCTCTTCCCCCCCCCCCCCCCCCGATATCTCTCCCATTGCCAGGTTTGTCATCTTGGAGTCAACTCAACCTAAAATAAATGCCACTTGCCTTCCGTTTGAGGATGCTCACTAGTTGGTTGCTGGAGAATTCGCGAGTGCGGGCTTGAGCCCTTACTGTGCAAACAGTAAAAGCGTCAGAAAATGTTTACAAGTAGCAGGGTGAGCAACACGATTCACAAGATACTGTGCGGGTGCCTCAGCAGGTCGGATTCCGAACTGATGAAAGGTCTTCGCCCTGAAACGTTACCCCTGTCTCTCTCCACAGACGCTGCCTGACCTGCTGAGTGTTGCCAGCATTTACTGTTTTTATTTCAGATTTCCAGCATCCGCAGTTTTTTTTCCTTTAGTAACACATTTTAATATTATCAGCTGCCATTTCACTCTCGGGGAAAATTAATTCAAAATTATTTGATGCTGATCCCGTCTCACAAAGTAAATAATCCAACATCCGCAATTGTAAAATGTTGTCATTTTTACGGGCAGGATTTGGCTGTGGCTATCTCACTTATATCACTGGCTCTTTGAGGTGCTAAATCTTATTTAAGCAGTTAAATGTTAAATTATTCAAAGAAATGCTACATGTGTTGCGATGCAGTCATTATTGGAGGGGAGCTAACCGAACTAATGACAAAAATCTGTAACAAGCCACACTGGTAAAGCATTACTGCAAACATGATGATATTGAGTCTACGATTCAGTTCTCTTTAATGTGCAGTTATATAAATTGCATGCAGCTTTAGTGGGGAAGTGGGTGATGCAATGCGGTTTTAAAATAAGATATCCTCTCAATCGCTGGCACTTGGGTGTGAATCCAGTTTTGATTAACGGAAAATCCTCTCTCTCAGCTGCCTATAACGGTTTGTAACGAAAATGAGTTTATCTCGGCTTCCTAACAGTTGCAAATCTAGAGCAACAAATCTGTCCATAATTCTGTAGCATTTGGTAAGGATGGTTTATGTGGGATTTAAATGTTGCACTGCTTTTGTAGAGGGTGCAATTCTGAGATTTGGATTGAAACATGTTGTTGAGGGCACTTGCTTTGCATCTGACACTAGTTATACCTGACCTGGGAGTGTTCCGTGGTGGCCATGGATTCAAAATTTGAAACAATCTTCCATTCTCCAATAATAACATCCTTTAACCAGTTGAGCACAATAAATTCATGCAAAGAAAAAAGCTGTTTAGAAAAGACACTACTGGGTAAGATCTATGAGGGCATTTGAAATTCTCTTAATTTGGAGCTGAATGAAATGGGTTTAATCAGCGATTATTATTTAATGTATTGTTCCTGTTGTCTCCACATAGTTTGCATTAACTTTCCTTTTAGTGTATCACAATTGTGCAGTAAAGTCAAGAAAAGCTGATCGTAGTTCGGTCTGGCTGCTGTGTCTTTCTTCACATGCACTAGAACTTTGATTCTATCTAAAATATCAAATAGTCAGGTACTTCCTACAAAAGGAGCTCAGTACTTGGGTACCTATAATGATGAATATATTAACCTATGCACCACTCTTTCAGTTGACAAACACTTTATTTATTGTGACAGCTGTTCATCTCCCATCCTTCTGATGCCTCCTATTCCTTACATAAGTATTGGAAGATATAATTGGATGAGTCATATAGAATATCTGGCTTTGACGCCATTTGTAGGCTGCAGTGTTATATTCTACTTCTGTTCTGGTTACAATCCTGTTTTATGTAGAAGAACATTTGTGTAACACCTTTCACATTCTCAGGATGTCCCAAAGCGCTTCACAGCCAATGAGGTACTTTTAAGTGTAGTCGCTGTTCTAATGATGGGATAATCGGTCACCAATTTGCAGTTAGAAGCACAGGGCTAGAAGTTCGGTGCATTTGTGCCTCTCGTTAGCACCCACGGTGGGGGGGGGCACAAGGGGGGTGCTAACGGGTCGCAAATGACATTTCGCCCCGGACGCAGCACCACTTACGGCTCCTGCTAAATTCAGTGGGGGTTTAGCGGCGGCGGTAACGGGTAGCGCCCTGCTCCGCTGCGTAGTCGATGACGACGTCATCACTGTGCGCAGTGCCCCATTTTTGCCCCGTCTGCAAAATTGGCCCACGCCCCCTGAATCTGCTTCGGGCGACGACAGTGACTGATTCAGGGGGCAGGAACGGAGCAGCAAGAGGCTCGCAGGGCGCTAACTGAAGGGGAGGTGGCGGGCGCGGATAAAAAAAAGGCCGACTTACTTGTCGCGGCCCGTTGCATCTTTGAACGCGGGGTCCATGCCGCGATCTGGCAGCCCGGCACTCCTCTTGAGTGCCAGGCTGCTGGCATGTCACCCCGCTCCCCGGTGGTCCAGGTAGGGTCCCGCAGAGTTGTGGGCTTGGGCCCTCCCCTTTAATGAGGGAAAGAGCCCTTCCAGGCGGCAGCGCTATGTGGCCCAGTGTGTAGTGCTGCAGAACACACCGCACTGATATTCGGGGTTAGCGCTCTAAGAAGGAAGTGGAGCACTTGAATTAGCGCTCCACCTCCCTCTTGGGGCGCTAAAACTGAAGTTAGTGATCGCCAATGCTATTTTTCACCAGGCGCTAAATTGAGCGCCCAGGCGATGTTAGCGACCCAAAATGGTCGCTAATGAATTTTTCCCCCACAGAATCTTACAACACAGAAGGATGCATTTGGCCCATCATACCTGTTCCAGCTCTTTGAAAGAGCTATCCAATTAGTTCCACACTGCTGTTCTTTCCCCATAGCCCTGAAATGTTTTCCTTTTCAAGTATGCACCCAATTCCCTTTTGAAAGTTGCTATTGAATCTGCTCCCACCAGGCATTCAGGCAGTGCATTCCAGATCATAGTAACTAAATATAATTAAATTACTTGCAGACAAGATGGCTTTTCCGCCTCAACTAATTTGTTTGACATTGGCCTGTATTTTCCGATCGGAGGCTTCCTGCGTGCGGAGGCCTCCGATCTGGAAAAGATCTACGGACTTACCTGAGGGCTCCCGAGGTGTGTATACTTCGCTCCTGGGTCTCTCCAAACTTGAAATGCGCAGGGCCCACGTATCCCAGGGGCGCAGGCAGTTCGCAAGCGTCCTTGGGATCACATGGAGCCAATAGGAGAAGGGAATCTCCCTTCATACACTTGACAGATAGACCTGTCAAATATATGAATGGAGATCACCCCAAAAACACAGTAAAACATTAAATACATTTTAAAAATCCATCACGTTTTTAAAATGAGTTGAAATTACAATAAATTAAATATTTTAAACAAAAATTTAATTTTTTGAAAAAAATAATTAATGTTTTTTACGGGGCTAAAAATAAACGTACCTTTTTAAAAAATATTTTAAAATTATAAATGAGTCAAAAATATATCTTTTTTTTACTTTTTTCAACTCTTATGCTGGTAAAAACAGGCCTTATGCCTGCTTTTACCAGGCGTAAGATTTCTACGGGTTTTTTGCGGGCGGAGGGTCTCCAGAAAGTGGAAATATCCGCCTGCAGAGGCCCTTCTCCAGGGCAGGCGTCCGATCTATCAAGAGCATTCTTGACAGATCGGAAATACCGGTTTTCTGCGCATTCGCTTGGCATGTCTAAAACCGGCATTTCCGATGTCCCTACGAGTGGGTACACAGCGCGTACCCACCCGTAGGCATCGGAATATACGACCCAATATCTTTAGCCAATTTGCATAATATTTCCATAAAATCTTAGCAAGAAGTTATTTTGCTGACTGCATTCATTGAGAGGCGATAGTGCACCACCTCCTGGTGTGGTGTCAAATTGGCAGCACATTGTACCTAAAGCTTTTAGCTCCATCTTGTGGCAATTTAATTGCTTCATTCCTTCAGAGGCATACATTCCGCACTCTCTTCAAATGACAAATAAACAGTAAACAAGATTTAACAGTTAATTATCAGCAAGGTGGAAAAATGGGGTAATATTTGCAGAAATCATTGAAGGTGTAATTTTACCTAGATTCACTACAGATTGCACTGGTGTAGACATCTACTGTTGCCTATTCCATCAATGTCCCACTTGCGTTGGTGGTGAATATATTTAAATGTCAGTCTGGTGGACTTTGTGGTTTTACTTGATTGCAGCATTGGGTGGACAGAATGAGGAAGGGAAATGTTGGTACATTGGCCTGTCTGAAGTCCTGTTTCACTGAGGAAAGAAGGGTGGGGCATGGTTGTGCCCCCATCCCTCTTAAAGCATAAAATAAATGGGGGGAAAAATTCAGTATCGCCCCGTTTGGGGCACCATTATCGGCCGTGCGCAAAGTTTAGCGCCTGGCACTAATTATCGCCTCTGACGGCAAACTTGGCTTTTATCGCCCCTGGAGGTGATTGGAGCGCTAAATCAGGCGCTTCACACCTGTCTTAAGGCGCAAAGGCCGAGGAGCGCTGGCGAAGCAAGGAAGGGCAAATCAAAATGAACCTGCAAAGTGCTGCTCAGTACTCAAAACTCCTTCACACAACGTTGAATCTCTCCAGAAGTCTCTCTCTCTCTCTCAGAATGCGTGGTGCAAAAATGTCACCGACAAAAAAAGGCAGGAAGCGGTCGCCTTTAAATAGCGCTCCCCCAGTCCCTTTCTGACAGCAAAACGCTCCCCTCAACCTGTCGTTGCTAGCGGCAGGCGGTAAGGCAGGGGGCGCCACTCAATATCCGGTCTGGGGCGCTAACAGGGCGTTGCGCACTCGACTGACGTCACAATCTGCTGGCGCAGGAGATCGTGGCGGTAGTGTTTAGCACCGCCGCAAAAGGACTAGTTAATTTCGCAAGCAGCACAAACATCACCGCGCCCAGGCGCCAGTTGCTTTGCGCCTCATTAGCGCCCTCTTAAGGCACTAACGGGAGGTGCAAACAACTGAATTTTTCCCCCTCGGTTTCTTATTTTTCACTTTGTGCTGTTTCATTTTAATGTTGAAATGTTTTTAGGGCGAATACTATTAGTAATGTGATGACAACAACAACTTTAATTTATCTCGCACCTTCAACCTCGTAAATCGTCCCAAGGCGCTTCACAGGAGTGTTATCAGACAAAATTTAACACCGAACCACATAGAGATAATAGGACAGGTGACCAAAAGCTTGGCCAAAGAGGAAGGTTTTAAGGAGCGTCTTACAGGGGTATAGAGAGGTAGAGAGATGGAGAATTTTTCGGAGGGAATTCCAGTGCTTAGGGCCTTGGCGGATGAATGCATGGCTGCCAATTGTGAAGCGATTAAAATTGGAGGTGCTCAAGGATAGATACTTGGGGAACACAAGAGGTAACGATGCGGGAGCGGGAAGAAAAACCATTGCAGGTGATTCTCTGGCTACGATTAGATAAATAAGAATGGAACCAGGCGAGTGCAGTCCCACCCAGCTGGATGATGGTGGAGAGGCGTTGGAGAAGGATGGTGTGGTCAACTGTGTCAAAGGCTGCAGACATGTCTAGAAGGACGAGGAGGGATAGTTTACCTTTGTCACAGTCATAAAGGATGTCATTTGTGACTTTGATGAGAGCTGTTTCGGTACTGTGGCAAGGGCGGAAACCTGATTGGAGGGATTCAAACATGAAGTTGCGGGAACGATGGGCATGAATTTTGGAGGCAACAACACGTTCAAGGACTTTGGAGAGGAAAGGAAGGTTGGAGATGGGGCGTTAGTTTGCAAGGATGGAGGGGTCAAGGGTTGTTTTTTTGAGGAGGGGGTGATGATGGCAGATTTGAGGGAGAGAGGGACAGTACCTGAGGAGAGAGAACCGTTAACAATATCAGCTGACATGGGAACCAGAAAAGGAAGTTGGGTGGTCAGCAGTTTGATGGGTATAGGGTCAAGGGAGCAGGAAGTGGGTCTCAGAGACAGGATGAGCGTGGAGAGGTCATGAGGGGAGATTGAAGAGAAACTGGAGAAAGACGTGAGTTCAGGACTAGGGCAGGGAGGAACCTCAGAGGAAGTTTGGCCCAGTGGGCTGGGGGAAGGAAGGGAAGAGGCAGCTGAACGGATGGCCTCAATCTTAGAGACAAAGAATTCCTGAGCTCCTCACACTTGTTGGAGGTGAGGGTGGAGGAGACAGGGGAGAGGGGTTTAAGAAGATGGTTAGCAGTGAAGAATAGAAGCCGGGGTTTATCTTTGCATTCCAGAATGATTCTGGAATAGTGAGCAATTTTGGTAGACAAGAGCAGGACCCGTTAGTGCTTTATGTGGTCCAGCCAGTATTGGCGGTGAATGGCTAAACCAGTTATCTGCCATATCCATTTGAGTCTGCATCCCTTGGACTTAAGGGAGCGAAGATGATGGCCGTACCAGGTGAAACAGCCAGAGTGAGAGAGAGTAATTGTTTTAATAGGGACTGGGGCATCAAAGATGGTGGTGAGGGTGTGGTTGAGCAGAAATGTCGTGGTGAATTGAGGGTCAAAAGCTGGACAGTTTCATAAGTGCAGTTGTAAGAGAGTTGGGCGAGAGATCCAAAATATAAATGAAGATAATTGTTAATTTTTTTTAAGTTAAGCATTTTTCACTGAGTGCACTTGTTAGCGCTCATCATTGCAAGATGACGGGGGCGATTTTGCCAGCCCTGGAGAGGCGGGTTTGGAGGTGGGACTGCCGGGAAGATGGCAGAACCTTGGGGCGGGTACCCATCCCACCCCCAACCCGCCTCCGTGCCATCTTCCCAGGAGGCGGGTACCCGACCTGCACCGGGGTCCCGTCTCCTGGAGGCAGGAAGGGGATTACAGCCACTTAACTGTCTGTTAACATTAACAGACAGTTAAGAGGATTATCCCCATTTTTCCAACAGAGGCGCGGGCTTCCCAACGTCAGGAAACCCCGCCAGGGTCACCAAGGCGTGCAGTGGGTCTGCGGGGGTCGGAGGGGTGCAAAAGTGCGCTGTGGAGGTGAGTGATGGGTGCAAGTGTGGAGAAGTGAGTATGTGAGGTGAGTGGAAAGTGTTAGAAAAAGTTTACTTACCTTTGTTTCTTCCTGCAGGCTTCACCAGTTGGGGATGCGGAGAGTCTCGCATCTCACCGGCAGAGATGACAGATGGCTGCTGCATTCTCCAATGCAACAACCATCTGATTTCTGCTCAGCAGATAGGTTTGATGGGTCTTGAATACAAGGACTCATCAAACAACAGAGAATGTCAGTGTTTGACAGCTTCACAGATCTGTCAAACGATGGCAATTCAGCTGTCAAAAATTTTTGTCAGATGAAACGTCAAATACTGACGTTCTCTGTCAGCGGCTTCCCCTTAACTGGCCTGCTAAGCCCGCTGGGCGACTTAACAAGGTCAATCAAGGGAAAATAGCGTGGGTTGGCCACAAGTCGATGGATGCGGGATTAAAACCCGACAAGCAGCAGTCACGCCTCCAATGATAAAATCGCCCCCAACAAGACAGGTTCAGTCCAAGACATGAAGTCCCTTCAGCCCACTTAATCTAAATTTCCAAAAGTTTCTCTGTTTGTGTCAAAAATTTCCCATAGTGTTGGCCGCACTATTTAGTTGGTAGCACCCTCGCCTCTGAGTCAGAAGGTGGTGGGTTCAAGTCTCACTCCAGAGACCTGAGCACAAAGATCTAGGCTGACACTCCAGTGCAATACTGAGGGAGTGCTGCACTGTCGGAGATGCCGTCTTTTGGATGAGACATTTAACTGAGGCCTCGTCTGCTCTCTCAGGTGGACGGAAAAGATTCCATTCTATTTCGAAGAAGAGCAGGCGAGTCCTAGCCAATATTTATCCCTCAATCAACATAACAAAAGCAGATTATCTGGTCATTATTACAATATTGTTTGTGGGAGCTTGCTGTGCGCAATTTGTTGCCACGTTTCCTACATTACAACAGTGACTACACTTCCCTTCAAAAGTACTTCATTGCCTGTAAAGTGCTTTGGGACATCCTGAGGTTGTGACAGGCGCTATCTAAATGCAAGTCTTTCTTTCTTTTTTTGGAGCATTGTGGTATTTTTAATGGGTTCAGTGTCCCGGCAGCATGTTCCAGCTGGTTATCACCCTGTGTAAAGATATACTTCTTAGCGTTTGGATCTGTTCACTCATTCCTGTGGATATTTGATTAATGTATTTTAAAAATCAGAAAGGTGTTTTAATATTTCCAAGTTTTCACAAAGCATTGTACCATTCCTCAGATTGTTTTAATTGTAATGGAAGTTGGCATAAAATGTTTTTCTGTTGTTTTCAATATGCTGCAGTGTGATCAATTCTAGAAATAATAAATCACGTTAGACAGACTTCAAAACTAGAAAAACCTCCAACTTTAAAAAAGGAACAGCGATGGTAACACTGGGGGCGATTTTAGCCCATATATTTTAGGCACTAAGGAGCTTCCGAGGTGGCCAAATTGGGGTCTTGAGCTGCAATGCCAGTTTAGCCTGCCTTCAGTGCAGGACGCCATCTTGGTAAAGGAATTGAAGCGCGTGTTAGGAACAGCCACCCTGAGGATTGTTAAGGCTCTGATTGACAATTAAATTGCCTGCCCATGCTCATTAAAGGGGCTGTACACCATTTTGGTGGCTAGTGCTTCAATTAATGATCTCCGGGACCAAGGGAGAGGGCGCACAAGTTCTCGGACGCAGCACTGGTGGTCCTGGTGGAGGAGGGATGTCCTGTACCGACGGGGGGGGGGGGGGGGGGCGGGGGAGGGGGGTTGGGGTGGGGAAGGAGTCCATCTTGCTCTACTGTCCCTCCTGTCCCTCTCTCTTGCAGCAGCTGGTTCTGCTCTGCCTGGCCTCATATCCTCCTCCCATTCCTCCTCCAGAACAAGGGAGACCCCTAGCAAGATGCCCATGACTAAGCACTGCCTTTCTCCCGGTGACTCCAATAAAGTGTCCAATAAGGTAGAGTAGCACAGCACTCACTCTCTGCCAGGACCAACAGTGCCGTGTCCGAGAACCTGTGCGCCCTCTCCCTTGGTCCCTGAGCCATCCTGAAATGCTCCATTGTGAGTCAGCCAGCACATGCCACAGCTTCAATGGAAGTGGGTGCGTGGAGGCTACATATACCATGCCACAAAAATTGCTTCTAAACAGCGTTTGAATGCTACACCTGCAGGTGTCTGTTTTAGAGCCTCCAGACAAGTTTAAATCATGGTAATCATCAATTAGCGTGCTAAAACCAGACTTTCAAACAGGCGTGTCTTATTAGCGCAGCACCCATTAGTGCCTGTTTTCACCCTTTAACCAAAATAACCCCCACAATAGAACTGGATGTGTTGCAAATTCCTTTATACTCGATCAGGTGGATTCAATTCATGTAAGGTGCTGAAGAGGCTAAATAATATTTGCTAACAAGAAACCACTGAAATGTTGGAAATTACCGTGAAAAGTGGCGTTGATATAATTTACATGGAATATTGTATAGAATTTTAGAAAGATTTTCTTTGTTTTAGAGATCAGCATCACACATTAATTATTTTTTATACATGGACCACGAGCCCCATATTGTCTTTGAGAATCATGAACACGTGTGTTCTGGCGTGTAGTAGAGATGTTTTTACCTGATGTGCTGTTGGAGACCGATCAGGTGGTTGAGTTCTGGACTTGGGGCTAAGTGGTCCTGAGTTTGAATCGTGCAGTCTTTACTCAGCTTTTTGCTGAGAAACAGGAAACTAGAGGAATTCAGCAATATTTACCCAAGTGTATCGCCAGGACTCATTGCCAGCAAAATTGAGGATCAGCACGCACTCAAGTTGGGGGTGCTAATTCTCTCTCTCTCTCACAACTAAAACCAATTAATCCTACAGCAGAGATAGTGACATAGTGCACACTATTAGAAAGAAGAACTAATATATTCATGAATCAGTTTAGTGGAATTTGTATGAACACTGGTAAATTGTATTATAATATACAGTAGTCTGAGAAGACCCACTTAGTTCATTATGAGAGTATACTAAGCTAGAGATTATATTATACTCCGAAACCTGCGACAGGAAACTCTCGTTTAAACGGCACCTAAATATCTCTATTAACCGGCAAAATTCTCACTCCGAAAACAACACCTCAATAACCGGCAATGTGTCCGAGTCCGAGTCTCCCGCAGTGGCCGAGTTAGTCAGTGGGGGTAGTTCTCCAAACTGCCACTGCTCGGCCTCTTGGCGCTGTCAGAAGTTGGAACACCTCAATACCCCTGTAACAGGAGTCTGACTCTCCCGCGCTGCCGGTAGTCTCTTCTGATCCGCCATTTTACAAGTGTACCGTGTGTCTCCCACGCTGCTGGTAGTCATTGCATTGCATTACCCTCAACTGGCAGTACTGTACTTAATCAAGCATCTTCCACCATCCATTTAACACAACATTCTGTAACTGAGTACCCAATTACTGTATACTGCACATTTCTTGATTTTTAATATTTCTTTGTTAAAAACTAGCCTCGGTAGATAACCCTCTCCGTCATCTGGAATTTTTGATCAACCGGCAACACGCCGGTCCCGTCGGTGCCGGATACCAAAGAGTTTCCTGTACATTCAAAGTTCACTGTGTAATGTATATACCTTTAAGGGGGGGAACTATCTTTTACAGCTCATGTATACTGCAGTACCGGCAGTGACCACACCTGTATATAGCACTGAGTAGTAATCCGTACAGATCAGTTCCCGTGTGAGCCACGTTGAGTAAACACCTGTTGTACCGTTCTCCTGCAGTCTGTGTCTTATTATACACAGACACAACATTGGCGACAAGGCAAGTTCGAACCTACCTGCAACTCTGCATCACCTCCTGGGGATTCATTCCTGGAGATCAGTGGATTGGAGGTCAAGACCAGAGACTCGGGCGTCGACCACGGGCAACCACCCAGTCATCCAGCAGAGACTCGAGAATTGCGGGGGAGGCTGTCGAGAGCCAGGCTTGGCTTTCCAGTCGAGGTGGTCCAGCGAAACGGGCTGGCAACAGGTAGTGCGCAGACCCTTCCCGGACAGCGGCGGGCTAGAGCCCGACCGAACAGCACAGCAAAGGGCCGAGCAGCGTCGACGGGGGAGAGAGAGAGAGGGCAGAGCGCACAGGGCGCAGCCGGTGTTCAGGGGCCGAGCAGCGTCGAGAAGAGGGAGAGAGAGATGCGCAGAAACCCGTGAGGCGCCGCCATTGCCACGAGGACCGCCGAGAGCGGCGTTGGCAGCAGCGCAGGAGAAGCGCGTGAAACGTACAGGGCGCTGCCATTGCCACGAGAACCACCGGGAGCGCCGTTGGCAGCAGCGGGGGAGGAAGGAAAGCGCGGGAGACGCCATTTTAAGCCATTGGGAGACGCCATTTTAAACCACATCCAAAATGCCGAAGAGTGGCAGCATCACCGCGTTTGACAATGAAGTGGAAGATTGGACTACATATGTCGAACGAATAGAGGTATACTGCAAGGCAAATGAGGTGTCAGATGACAAGAAAGTGTCGGTATTGTTAAATTTAATGGGTGCAAAGACGTATGGGTTATTACGAAATCTAGTAACCCCAACGAAGCCAATGGAAAAGAGTTTTGAAGACATAGTAATGATACTACAGGAACATTTAAACCCCACACCGCTACTGATAGCAGAAAGATTCAAGTTTCACAAACGGAACCAGCATAAGGATGAAAGCAATGCTGATTATTTAACAGAACTGCGCAAACTATCGAAACACTGCCAGTTTGGAGCGGGACTGCCAGATACCTTAAGGGACTGGTTTGTGTGTGGACTTCAAATTGAAGGAACCCAGAAACGGCTTTTATCTGAAAAGGACCTTACGCTGGAAAAGGCTTTCAGCATTGCGGTATCATATGAAGCAGCAGCACGGGGCGCTGCAGAGATACAACAGAGACCGCAAGAATATGGCACAAAGGAAATGTCATATAGAACAGAGAAGTGCTATCGCTGCGGCAGAACAACACACGACCAGAATGATTGCTGGTTCAAAGACAAAGTGTGCAGACATTGTGGAAAAGTAGGACACATAGCACGAGTCTGCAGGTTGGGAAAGAAAACCAGCAATAAGAAACCTACCAAAGGAAAGTACAAGAAGGTACATAAGATGACGGAGAATAGTTCAGACGAACAAAAGAGTGATAACGACTCCGAAAGCAGGGAACTGAGTTGTCTGAAACGACATAATGTGATCACAACGGAGGATCACCGAACCATTTGGGTCACTCTCAAGATAGCAGGAGTCCAGGTAAAGATGGAATTGGACACAGGATCAGCCCTAACAGTCATAAACCGACGGGACTACAAGCGGCTATTCTCACACATACCCTTGAGAGACACAAAAATTATTTTGAAGACGTACACGGGGCAAAAAGTCTACCCCAAAGGAAAAATAAGGGTGACCGTTATATATAATGATAAGGAAACACCAAAACTAGACCTGTATATATTGCAAGATGGAGGACCACCATTACTGGGATGCGAATGGATCCGGAAAATACAACTGGATTGGCATTCCATACAGGCTCTGACTGTGGCTGACAAAAAGGATGACGACGTCACACCTGGGCGACTGTCAAAGATCCTAACTGACGCGAAAGAAGTGTTCCAGCAAGGACTTGGAACACTAAAAGGCATGACAGCGACGATTAAAATTGAAGAAAACGCAAGCCCAACATTTTTTAAGGCCAGACCGGTACCTTATGTGATCCGCCCAGCCGTCGAAGCAGAGCTGGAGAGTCTGGAACGTTCAGGTGTACTGTCCAAGGTAGACTGGAGCGAGTGGGCTACACCCATCGTCCCTGTGATGAAAAAGTCGTTGAGCAGCACACCTGGGGAACCAAGGAAGGTTCGCATCTGTGGGGACTTTAAGGTAACAGTGAACCCGGTCCTTCACACCGTACAATATCCACTTCCGCGGATTGAAAATATTTTCGCCTCGCTATCTGGAGGGAAACGCTTCACTAAGATTGATCTGGCCCAGGCATATCTGCAGATGGAGGTAGAAGAAGCATCAAAAAAATACCTCACAATCAACACCCATAGAGGTCTCTACCAATACAACCGGCTGGTATTCGGGGTAGCATCAGCTCCGGCTATTTGGCAGAGGGCAATGGAACAAGACCTGCAAGGGATCCCAGGGACCCAGTGTTATTTGGACGACATCCTGGTCACGGGCGAAAATGACAGTGATCACCTTGCCAACCTGGAGCAGGTGCTCACTAGATTGCAGGAATATGGGCTCCGAGCTAACCGCCCCAAATGCGAGTTTTTTAGAAAACAGATCTCGTATTGTGGCCACGTTATCGATAAAGAGGGGTTACATAAGTCCCCAGAGAAGATTGAGGCAGTAGTCAAGGCTCCAGCACCGGAAAATGTGTCACAACTGAGGTCGTTCCTCGGGCTGGTAAACTACTATCATAAGTTCTTGCCAAATTTGTCTACAATACTACACCCACTGAACACCCTACTGCAAACTGGGGTGCCATGGAAGTGGAGTGACGAATGTAGAAGAGCTTTCCAGAAGAGCAAAACACTAATCACATCGAAAGAGGTATTGGCCCATTACAACCCGGCATTACCAATTCGGTTGGCATGTGATGCATCACCCTACGGCATTGGAGCGGTGCTGTCGCACAAATTCTCGGACGGCTCAGAGAGGCCAATAGCCTTTGCGTCACGATCACTAACCTCAGCTGAGCGTAACTACGCCCAGATTGACAGGGAGGCCCTCAGCCTAGTGTGGGGAGTGAAAAAGTTCAATCACTATCTGCACGGGCAGAAATTCACCTTGCTGGCTGATCACCAGCCTCTTGTCTCCATTTTTAATCCGAAGAAGGGCGTTCCGGTGATGACTGCGCAACGACTACAAAGATGGTCACTTTTTCTAGGGGCGCACCACTATGAGATTGAATATAAGGGCACGAAACAGCATGGAAATGCTGATGGGCTATCACGCCTGCCACTGCCTACTGCGGAGGAAGCACCAGCAGTGGATCCTGTCGAAATATTCCATTCGACTATAGCTGAATACCTACCGGTAACTAACGCTTGTATCGAAAAGGAAACCCGAAATGACCCGACACTGTCTCGGGTATATGATTTGACGGTGAAGGGATGGCCAGCACATGGCGACTCACTGTTGCCAGCATTCTCGACAAGGAGAGAACAGCTGTCAGTGTGCCGGGGGACAGTGATGTGTGGATCCAGAGTGGTAATTCCACCCAAGTTAAGGGATAGAGTGCTCAATGAGCTTCATGAGGGTCATCTGGGAGGGGTAAAAATGAAAAGCCTAGCCAGGGCTTATGTGTGGTGGCCAGGAATCGATAAACAAATCGAGGACCTGACCAAAAGCTGCTCAGAATGCCAGAAAGTCCAAAATGCACCACCACAGGCCCCTCTACACCCATGGGAGTGGCCCTCATCTCCATGGCAATGGGTGCATATTGATTTTGCTGGTCCATTCATGGACTCAATGTTTTTAATAGCCGTGGATGCGCACTCGAAATGGCCTGAGGTCATCAAAATGTCCTCTACCACCACGGAGAAAACTATTGCAGTCCTACGGGCCATTTTTGCCAGCAATGGCTTGCCAGAATAGATTTGCTCCAACAACGGACCACAGTTTGTGTCCGAAGAGTTCCGGAGGTTCTTGAAAAAGAATGGGGTAAGGCATTACACATCCGCCCCGTATCATCCAGCCACAAATGGATTGGCTGAGAGGTTCATACAAACCTTTAAGAAGGCAATAAAGGCTATGTACAATGACAACATTCCGCTGCAGCACAAGGTGGACAATTTCCTGTTCGCCTACCGGAATGCGACACATGCAGTCTCCAACCAGGCCCCAGCCATGATGTTCTTTAACTGAAGGTTAAGATCTCGCCTGGATTTGCTCAGACCAAACGTACGAAGAGATGTTGAGAGTAAGCAATTCCAGCACATCCATGAGAAGCCAACAAGGAGCTTCAATGTAGGGCAACCAGTCTTGGCCCGCGACTACCGAACAGAAAAATGGCAGCCAGGAACGATATGCACACGGCAGGGCCCACTAATGTACACAGTGGACGTTGGGGAGAGCATCGTGAGATGCCATGCTGACCAGATCCTAGAGTCACAGGAACAAGTCAACCCCATGCCTCGCCCATACGTACCTGGTGATGAACCCGACGTACAGGTCGCATCTACCCCAGAAACAGTAGCATCGGAAGCTGATGAACCAACCGACGACAGGGGGCCAGAATCGCCTCCGCACCAAGAGCAAGACACTCGGGAAAGGCGCTATCCAGAAAGGATCAGGAAGCCTCCCCAAAGACTGAATGTATAAATAGACTATTTTCAGCTAATGTTGCATGTTAAAAGTGTTAATTGTAATTAGTTTGATATTTAATTGTTAAATGAGTGTTATGGTACTGTTAATCTAAAAGGGGAGGAATTGTAATGTATATACCTTTAAGGGGGGGAACTATCTTTTACAGCTCATGTATACTGCAGTACCGGCAGTGACCACACCTGTATATAGCACTGAGTAGTAATCTGTACAGATCAGTTCCCGTGTGAGCCACGTGAGTAAACACCAGTTGTACCGTTCTCCTGCAGTCTGTGTCTTATTATACACAGACACAACACACTGCATGGTGACATATCACTCCAGTGCACAATAATCTGTTAAATGATTCTTTTCTGACATTCAACCGAGATATTAGAGCTCTGTCAGACTGTAGATTGTGCCTACAGTCCAGTGCCCTTCATTGGTGCCCTGCGTTCAATGTCCTTTGCAATTATGTGATAAGTTTTCAATGACTTCCTACCACAGGTACAAGAAATAATGATGACAGATAAATACTGTTTTTATTCCTTCCCAGCTCAAGTCTATTTCCTAATTTGTGTTTATAATGCTGTTGGGCTATGTGTTCACATAAATGTGAATGCCACTTGTGTCATTTCACTAACTTCTAAACTTCTCAAATTTTTCATCAAGTTTTTGCACCACTTACTTGAGCACTCTCACAGGTGCTGTTACTTTCCCTTGAGGCAGAATCTGTTCGCTCCTTAGATACCACATGTCAATTACGTGTAGTGTAAACGTTAAGCTTCTTAGACCTGGTAGTGTTAGACTTTTCTATAGAAGGAATTCACGTGAGCTGATACATTAAGCTGACTTCCTTCACTTAAATCCTTATTTTACGTTACTCGGATTTCAGTAGCTTCTCTAATTCTTCTGTACTTTTTGATGTTGGCAAGTCAAGCTTCTGAATCTGACATCTTGGGGTTTAAGGCATAGACGTCAGGCACTTTCAGTTAAGATCACTTGTCTAGTCCTTTTCTTGAGAGGCCGTGTGAGTTTGTTGGCTTCCTTTTTTAAACCGATGTTTTAATGCTGTTCAGATGCCATTGTGCGTATCGTGTTGCTTGAACCAAATCACATGACCTGTGAACAGGTTAGAAATTAAATAAAAGAGGGAATAGTACATAGCTGCCCAACGAGCAGAGTACGTGTTGATAGTACCTCTGCATTTGCATTTAGCTGGTCCCATGGGAACAATAATGAGCTTGGAGATAAAGCAAATACATTATTACAAAGCTGTACTAAATATAACCCTAGGCACCACTTAGGCGATCAAAAGAACATTTAGGCCAACCATTGTTTAATTCTATGCTTAACTTCCAAGCACTGTCACGTATTACAGTTAAACCAAGGGTTTGGAACACTGGAGTAAGCTGATTTTAAAATGTCGGGGGAAAAATTCAGTATCACCCCATTTGGGGCGCCATTATTGGCCGTGCGCAAAATTTAGCGCCTGCCACTAATTATCGCCTCCGATAGCAAACTTGGCTTTTGTCGCCCCTGGAGGTGATTGGAGCGCTAAATCAGGCGCTTCACACCTGTCTTAAGGCGCAAAGGCCGAGGAGCGAGGCGTTACCTCAGAGCGTGGCAAAGCAAGGAAGGGCAAATCAAAATGAACCTGCAAAGTGCTGCTCAGTACTCAAAACTCCTTCACACAGCGTTGAATCTCTCCAGAAGTCTCTCTCTCTCTCTCTCAGAATGCGTGGTGCAAAAATGTCACCGACAAAAAAAGGCAGGAAGTGTTCACCTTTAAATAGCGCTCCCCTAGTCCCTTTCTGACAGCATAACACTCCCCTCAACCTGTCGTTGCCAGCGGCAGGTGGTAAGGCAGGGGGCGCCACTCAATATCCGGTCCGGGGCGCTAACAGGGCATTGCGCGCTCGACTGACGTCACGATCTGCCGGCGCAGGAGATCGTGGCAGTAGTGTTTAGCGCCGCCGCAAAATGTCTAGTTAATTTCGCGAGCGGCACAAACATCGCCGCGTCCGGGCGCTAGTTGTTTTGCGCCCCAATTGGCGCCCTCTTAAGGCGCTAACGGGAGGCGCAAACAACTGAATTTTTCCCCCGTCATCTTTTAAATCAGGTATAATTGCCAATATCAAAAATGCTACACTTCCAGCCCTTCCTAACTTCAGGGTGGTTTAACCTGGGTCTAGAGGATGAAATGTACCCCATTATTCTGTAAACCTACGTGAGATAAACTTTGGGGCAAAATTGGGTCGCGCCCCCTTTGGGGCACTAACTTCGAGTAGCACCCCGAAAAAGTTAGTGCTCCCACGCCCGAAATTCACTGGTAGCGCAAAAAGAGGAAGGCGGGGCGCTACTGGAAGTGCCCCGCCTCCCTCTTGAGGCGCTGCGAGTGAATATCGTGGTGCTATGCGCAGCAGCGCCATGCGCTGCAGCACGTTGTGCCGTGGTACTGCAGGCCTTCCTCCCTTATCAAAGGGGAGGGGCGTAGCGCAGCACGACCCAGGGCCCAGCTGGGCCACCAGGAATCGGAGTACCGGCAAAAGAACCCGACACTCAAGAGGAGTGCCGGGCTCACGGAGCGCAGCCAGCACTCTGCGGGGGGGCTGCACAGAAGGCCAGGGACAGCAACGGGGGCAGGTGCTGGCAGGCGTCCAGCAACAAAAATGGCCGCCAGGCACCTCCCCTTTAATTTGCTCCGCCCGGGCCGCAGGTAGGCCCCCTTCACCCTGTCGGACATAGCGTGCTACCGAAGATTGCGAGCGGGGCGTTTGCGGAGTGCTGCGCACCGTGATGATGTCATCGCCGGTGGCGCAGTGCCGCGGGGCACTAATGGTTATCACCGCCGCTAACCTCCCGCTGAATTTCGCGGGTGGCATTAGCGGCGCTGCACCCAGGCATTAGTTGCCTTGCTCCCCGTTAGTGGGAGGCACAAATCAACCGAATTTTTCCAAAATATTTGTAGTGAAGGTAAGTGAGCTCTCAATGAATTATTACAACTGCCACAGAACATTTAAAAAATCTAAAAAATAGTGGGCCATCCTTAGAGTTGGCACCAAAGAGTAAAACACTAACTTGTATTTTTATAGCATCCCTCACAAAAAAGAACATCTCTTTTTTCATTTGTTTTCAGGAGGTGGGCGACACTGGTCAGTTAATATTTATTGCCCAGAACCTTAATTGCCGTGAGGAGGTGGTGGTCAGCCTTCTCCTTGAACTACAGGAGTCCTTGTGACAATGGTGCTCCCGCAATGGTGATCGGTAGGGAATTCCATAATATTGACCCAGTGACAATGAAAGTAAGGCGATATATATCCAAGTCAGGATGGTGTGTGACTTGGAGTTGAAGTTGAAGGTAACTGTGTTCCCACAACATCGCTGCTCTTTTCCTTCATAGTGGTAGTGAAGGAGATGCTGTCAAAGTAACCTTGCCGAATTACTGCAGTGTACCCTGTGGATTTTTATATGTTGCAGTCACCACTTATGTGGTGCGAATGTTACCTGTCACTTGTCAGCCCAAGCCAGGATGTTATCTAAAGCTCTGTTGTAGGCTGTCATGGGCTACTTTAGTGTGGGAAGAGTTGTGAAAGGCGGTGAATGCTGTGAAATTGTCAGTGACCAGCTCTAACTGACCTAATGACACAGGGAAGATCATTGATGAAGTAGCTGATGTTGGGTGGGCCAAGGACGCTTCTCTGAGGAACTTCTGCCGTGATTGATCTCCAACAACTAGAGCCATCTTTTTTTGCGTCAGGTATGATTCCAGCCAGCAGAGCGTTTTCCCTCTGACGTCACTTTTGCTGGGGCTTTGGCTTGGCTAAATGCTGCTTGATGTCGAGAGTAGCTATTCTCACCTGTCTGGCATTCAGCTCTTTCATCCATGACTAAATCAAGGCCCTGATGCAATCGAGAGCTGAGAGGCTCTGGCGGAACCTGAGCTAAGCACCAGTGAGTAGGTCATTGATGAGTATGTGTTGCTTGATGGCACAATTGATGATTCCTTCTATTACTTTACTAATGATTGGGAGGAGGCTGATAGGGTGGCAATTGACCAGTTTAGATTTGTCCTGCTTTTTGTGGATTTCTGAGCAATTTTACGCTTTGCCAAGTAGATGCCAGTGTCAAGCCTGTACTGGAACAGCTTGGTTAGGGAAGCAGCTAACTTTGGTGTGCAGGTCTTCAGCACTACGGCTGGGATGTTGTGAATTTGCTGCAGTGGGGCATCTCACGGCGTGCCCGGTTAGTTAGACTTGTTCCTGCGCCCTTCAGCTCAAAATATTTTTGCCCACAAAGTTGCTGGAAGTGTGAGCTTCTGGGCACCAATCTGGGACCTTGGTGGACAATGGGACAAACCAATGAGATTTAAGGACTGAGAAATAAACAGAGGAAGGACTGAGAAGGAGGGTGAATTAGAGTGCCTGAATTCACTGTCAAATCAGGTACAGAAAGAGAAATAAAGTGAGGTAAAGAAAGATTGGATTAATAGAGAGAAGAAAGATTTTTTTTAAATATTTGACATTTTTAATACCTCCAACAACAATTCACTACCTGAAGGAATGAAACTCCACAATTTTAATTGTTTACTTTCTGGGCAAGAGAGGTTGATTGGCAGTCATTAACAATTATCACATCGTTAAAAGGGTACTTATGGTATTAATTCCTAGACTTACTTTTCTGTGGCGACTCTAATGAGCAATTAATGTGCAAATGCAGCAACTTCATGAAAATCACGGGGAGGTTAAGTGTGAGATGCCGTTTTCATGAAGCTAACGGTGAAACGGCACAAATCGGCCAGCGGCTTGTGGCAATTCGCAATTCACAGGGTACCTCTACCTCACTACAAGTTGCTGGCCGATTTGTACGTTAGTAACGGCGGCGTCAGTCAAACTCTCTTATATTTTTCAACAAAATCAGTGCCATTATTTTTCACTGCCTTACATGGACACCTGCTTAATTACATAAGCAAGAAGCTGATGTCGGTCATTCCACTACAGAGTATCGTTACCCCTCATTAGGATCTAATGGGCCAGAAATTGGTGAACGGGGCTTGCCGCGCGTGCAAGCCCCGTATATGCACTTACCCCGCGCTACTGCCGATCAGCTCCAGGGACGCCTGGACTTGGTGTTTGAAAAAGAAGAATCCCGGGCAGCGTATGACGTCACGCCGCCCAGGAGTGCAGCCAGCGCGAAGCCAGGAGCGTGCAGTGCAAGTGAGACACGCCCCTTGAGGTCTCAGTTTCACTGGACACGCCCCCAATGTTTCTGTCAAGCTGCTAAGCATTTTTACATGCAAAGCAGCAGTTTAAATAGGTTTTTGGAAGTTTTTTGAAGATTTTGGTAACTTTTATAAACTTTTTAAAATGTTTACATTATTTTGAGTAATCTGAAGTAGTTTTAAAGAGAATTAAAGCAATTTAAAGACTTTTAAAAGCCCTAAAAGAATTTTTTTAATTCCATTTATTTATTTAGCAAAGTCGCCGTCATACGTGTCTTCACACTGTTCCCTTTGGGGAACTGTATGAAGTGGTGGAAGGATTTATGGCCATGATTAACGCTCATTCCGTGACCGTAACCATCTTTGAACCAGCCATTAGGGCGGTTAGTCCTATGGCGGGAGGGTTTTACGGGCTCCCACAAGCTATACAAGGAGGGGGGGCCACCCACACCCACGGACGCAAATATCCCACTGGATGTCAACCCAGAATTTAGAGCCGGAGCTCCGACTCCATTTGCCGGGACTGTCTGGAGCGGGGTTCGAAACCCTACCCTGATCTGGCCCAGCGGCGGGGATCCTACCGCTATGACAAAGGCCCAATCCGATTAGCAACGTGAAATGGCAGCATAGGGCTCCAGTCACGGGGAGGGAAAAGGCGCAGGAAACGTATGGGTGTCACCTTTTGTGCAGAGTGGGCCTTTTGCGTAGCAGTAAGCATCCCCGCCGCTGGGCCAGAAGGAGTAGGGTTTTGAACCCCACTCCAGACAGTCCCGGCAAGTGGAGTCGGAGTTCCAACTTTAAATTCTGGGTGGACATCCAGCGGGATACTTGCGTCCGTGGGTGTTGGTGGCCCCCCCCCCCTCAGATGGGTTGTGGGAGCCCGTAAAACCCTCCCGCCATAGGACTAACCACCCTAATGGCTGGTTCAAAGATGGTTACGGTCACAGAATGAGCGTTAATCACGGCCATAAATCCTTCCACCACTTCATACAGTTCCCCAAAGGGAACAGTGTGAGGATACGTACGATGATGACCTCTTGCGCAATGCACCTCCTTGGACCCTCAGTCGCAGATGCGAGGGGGCAAGTCGTGCAATTGTTAAATTTTTCATTTTATTGACATGTAAAATGTTGGCCCAGTAATTCCCTTCCAAATGCGCGAGTACGGTCGGGGTACTTACGCATCTGGCCGGATGAAATGCCGGTTTTCAGCATGCACAGTGCATGTGGGGAAAACCGGCATTTCCTGTCCTCTGAACGAAGGGGTTCAGAGGCAGAACGCGTGCGACTGCACAGGCAGCGCGTGCGCAGTATAATTCGCCGCTTTCATTAATGCTTTCAGTGAGGTCAAGTCATTACAACTTACACATGAAAAAAGCATGGGTACAGTTGCTCCAGAGGCTGCGGAGGAAGATATTTATTATCGTGGAGCTTCTGAAAGTATGTATGTCTGTATATATTCCTTTGCGTGTTATGTATATATTCCTTTACTTATGTGTATGAATGTATTATTTAATTATGACTTTCAGAGAAAGTAACTTATTGGAAAATCATAATTAAAAACATACATTCATACACATTAGTAAAGGAATATAAAACATACATACATATACGTAAAGGAATATATGTGGACATACATACATAACTCATTCTCACATTCCATTCACACAGCCACAATTGCTCCTTCTACCTACCGTTCTGAAAACCCTTTTTAAAAAAAAAAATTTTACTTTAAAACTTACTTAAAATTTCTTAAAATAACTTCCCTCCCTTTCCCAAACAAAAATATTGCATTTCAGAAGCTCCACGATAAAATATATCTTCCTCCGCAGCCAATGAACAACTTTACACTTGCTTTTTTCAAGTGTAACTTCTGAGGACTTACCCTCACTGAATCCATCATTGAAATCCACAAAGTTCACTGCGCAAGCGCTGCCTGTGCAGTCGCACGTGCTGTGAATAGACCTCGGGTCTGGAAATGCCGGCGTTCCCCGCATGCGCTGTTCCTGCTGAACGCCGGCATTTCCAATGGCCAAATGCGTGAGTACCCCGACCGTACTCACGCTTCTGGCCGCGAATTTCTGGCCCAATAACTGCTAAATTTTGGTTACTTTAATTAATAAAGAAAGATGTGCATTTATATAGCGCATTTCACGACCACCAGACGACCCAAAGTGCTTTTGAACCAATGAAGTACTTTTTTGAAGTGTAGTCAATGTTGTAATGCAATCTTTAATTAATGGTTGAGATTTTTAAAATCACAATTTATATTTCCTTACATCACATTTATTTAAAGAGCAATTACAATATTAACACTTTAATATTTCACACAATGCAACTTTATGAAGTTAATCATTACCAGTTATCACCAATAATTAGTTACCTACTCCAAGAATTTATTATAGAAAGCAGGACCATCAGGAAAAGAGACTGCCACATGCACAAATGTGTTAGACAGGGGCCATCTCACCCATAAACTTTTTATTGATCAGTTGGTTACTTGTATCAGGGAAAAGGAAGAAGCTTTAAAAGTTTTGGAAAAAACACTTTAGTTAGCTTGTCTTTAATAAAAAGAAAGTCCAGTAAATAAATCTCTTCTCCTTCTTAGGCAGTCCCTCGGAACCAAGGATGACTTGCTTCCACATTAAAAATGAGTTCTCAGGTGACTGATGAGTCCAATGCGGGACCTACAGTCTCCCTTACAGGTGGGGCAGACGGTGGTTGAAGGGGCGGGTGAGTGGGGTGCTTGGGTTGACATGCGTTCCTTCCGCTGTTTGCACTTGGCTTCCGCTTGCTCTCGGTGAAGAGACTCGAGGTGTTCGGCGCCTTCCCGGATGCTTCTCCTCCACTTTGTGCGGTCTTGGGCCAGGGATTCCCAGGTGTCGGTGGGGATGTTGCACTTTTTCAAGGAGGCTTTGAGGGTGTCCTTGAAGCATTTCCTCTGCCCACCTGGGGCTCTCTTGCCGTGTCGGAGCTCCGATTAGAGTGCTTGTTTTGGGAGTCTCCTATCGGGCATACGGACGATGTGGCCCGTCCAATGGAGCTGATCGAGCGTGGTCAAAGCTTCGATGCTGGGGATGTTGGCCTGAGCGAGAACACTGATGTTGGTGCACCTATCCTGCCAATGAATTTGCAGGATCTTGTGGAGGCAGCGTTGGTGGTACCTCTCCAGTGCTTTGAGATGCCTGCTGTACATGGTCCATGTCTCTGAGGCATACAGGAGGGTGGGTATTACTACTGCTCTGCAGACCATGAGCTTGGTGTTGGGTTTGAGGTCCTGGTCTTCAAACACTCTCTTCCTCAGGCGACCGAAGGCTGCACTGGCACACTGAAGGCGGTGTTGGACTTCATCATCGATGTCTGCCCTTGTTGACAGTAAGCTCCCGAGGTATGTAATGTGGTCCACGTTGTCCAAGGCCTCGTCATGGATTTTGATAATTGAGGGGCAGTACTGTGCGGCGGGGGCAGGTTGGTAGAGGACCTTTGTCTTACGGATGTTTAGTGTAAGGCCCATGCTCTCGTACGCTTCAGTGAAAGTGTTGACGATGGTTTGGAGTTCGACCTCAGAGTGTACGCAGACGCAAGCATCATCTGCATACTGTAATTTCTCTTATTTGGAAGGAGGACAGCATGCCAGGGGATCTCAGAGACGTCTTAATCGTGACCATCTTCAAGAAAGGTGACAAGTCTGATTGCGGTAATTACAGAGGAGTCTCCCTGCTGTCTGCCACAGGGAAAGTCATCGCAAGAATCCTCCTCAATCGCCTTCTCCCAGTAAATAAATAGTGTATTTTTAAACAGCAGTTTACTTCACCACCATGTTGTACATTGAAAACAATGCAGACATCCCTGGATGAATGTGCATTAGATGTGAGCCTAGGGTCAGCCCGAGTGAAGTGGTTAAGTGACACTCACCACTGTGCCCTCAATCATGCCAGTCTGGCAATCAGTGGAATTAAAAGGAACACTTGATGGCATCATCCCTGAACTACATGGAAACGAGTAGCTGGCTGTGAACCAGCAGTCATTAGATTCACAATTACGCCCAGACCTCATCAGCTAATTGTTCCTATGCAACTTGTATACTGTGATATAAAAACCTCATTGCGCACACTGCTGCTCTGTCCCCGGGATCTTCAGTGTGAGGAGTGAGAGGAGACTGAAGGAAGACTGACCACTAAAGCTGATATGTCTCTCGTATAATTTAGGTGGCTCCTCTGATGACCACAGCATTTTTAAGAAATAGTCTTATAAAGACTCTAGAATGAAGATGACCTCCTCCTCGAGTGCTTTTCAATTGCATTATGGCCTGACTGCTGGTTTTCCAAAATTAGCTGATTCCATCTGTTTTACTTTCCCCAAATCTCGAGATTTAACTTTCTCCTCAAAAAAGTTTTTTATAAAACTGAAGATTCAGCAACTGATTGAGATGTTGAAGAGTCTTTTACGACCATATGAACAAGGGAATTTTATATTGATCTCCCAGGGCATTGTTCACAATTACATTTTTTAATTGTATATTTACTATATATTTATATATTGTCTCCTGTTCTATTGCTCACTTGTCTGTACTAATATTTTTATTAATTTTGTAATAAATGGAAAGCAAATGCTGACACATAAGTAAACACACACACTTGTTCTATGAGGTCGCTATTATTGCGATGCCATTTGCTTTTATGATCACATGCTTCCAGGAACCAATGAACAGCAGCTTCATAGGCCAGTGGCAGATCTGAGTTTTCATTCACGTTATTGGCGTGCAGCTCCAGGAAGCTGACTACAGTGACGTTATTTAAACACATCAGCATTAATCACTCCCAGCTATCAGGGCAGGTTAGTCTCTATGGTTTCTTGTCAGTTTCACCCAGTCGGCCAGTTCCTATGAGTAATTTCAAGCTTCCTTTGTATGAACAGTCTTTGGGCAACTACAGAGTAGCTATATTTATTGTTCAAAGATTCAAACTGCTACACTTGGCAACATAAATGGGGGCTGTACTGGCATGCCACCCCGCCCTCCAGGATCAATGGTGGAGGGAGCGGAGGCAGCGAGAAATATGGGAAAATGTGTGCAGGGGGATGAGGAGGGACATCAGGGCTCTCGCTAGGAGGCCTTACCCTCCAAGGGTAGTCCGACAGCACTTCTCCTACCTTCAATTAAGTGAGGAGCAGTGTATTAGACAGCTCCACATCACCAGGGTGGTGGTCACAGAACTCTGCCTCGTCCTCCCAGACCTCCAGCCTCACAGCAGGATGACTTAAACCCCAGATCCCTTTTGCTCACCACGTGCCCATCATACCATCCCTGTGTCATGCCATATCACAGCATCCTCCTGGGTGCAAAGGTGAAATGAGAGAGACCACAAAATATTGCAAGCTCCAGTAATAAATTTATGCATAAACATATCACACATATCACATTCATTCTACTAACTAATGACCCTTGTGCCTGCCATAGTTGAATAGCTGTCATCGCATGCAAGGTGTGAGTGTTGGTAGGTAGAGATTGTTGGTGGGTGACTGCTGGGGGCCTGGTGCTTTGGGTGGTGTGTGAAGCTTGTGGTACAGATGATGGTATGTAGCATTTGTTGAATCATTCAATCACCCTGCCCACCCGGCTGAGGTGGATCTGCCATGAGCACACCTGCTTCAGTCCTCTGGCTCCTTCTCCTTGTTGTGCTTCTCCTTGCTGAGGCAGCTGCACCGCCAGCAATGCTGAGAATGAGGTGCTGCAGCAGCAATGAACCTCCCCTTTAATGTGGCGATGATGAGTTGCGATTAGACTACACCTGATATTGGTCCACCCTTTAGCTGTAACGCCAATGAGCTAGGCCTTTCAGACTTGAATTAGCGCTCCAATCATTTCTTTGAGCAGTGAGAATGAATTTTGCGTGCATTCTAAAGCATTAGTGCCTGAAGCTAATTCTCAAACTTTTCTAAAGATACTGCCCATTCCTGGGCTATAATGAATTTCTAGCTCTAAAATATTGCCATTTTATATTGAGTTAGCCTACATAATGATATTTATACAGATACACGGTGAATGACAGGATATCAGGCCATATACCTGAATCCGAGGAGAAAATAGGTGGACAAAAGCAAAATACTGTGGATGTTGGAAATCTGAAATAAAAACCGAAAATGCTAGAGATACTCAGCAGGTCAGGCAGCATCTGTGGAGAGAGAAACAGAGTTAATGTTTCAGGTCAATGATGAAAGATAACTTTCTCTCTCCACAGATGCTGCCTGACCTGCTGAGTATTTCCAGCATTTTCTGAGATAATGGATGTGGTGCCCACTTCCTTCCTGCTGGTAAAAATTATGCACACTCTCATCGGTAGCCTTTTATTCTTTCATCGCACATCTCCATCGATTGCCTTCCTTTTTAGATCTTTATAATGGATGACCTTTAACCTTGCCTCTCTCCTTAGGTCAGTCAGCTGTGTTTTTCTCAGCATCGCTGGTTATATGGGAGATTTATTTCTTGGGCCATTTAGCCCAAGTATTTCAATCCCAGAAGTTGAAGGTAGGAATCAAACATTCATTTCTGTGCTATTTTGCCTCTTTGCTGTAATGCACATTTTTCAACAAAGGTCAAGAGATGCATAAATAGTTGTTACAGTGTTAAGCAGCTGTCACATAACAAAAGATCCCAAGGTACTTTTATAGGAGGAATGACAAGTAAAAGTTAGGAAAAGGACCCAAATGCACAAAGGGTTAAGTTTGGAGCAAGCTTTTGGGAAGGTGAAGATTGATGGAGTTTAAGATGAGAGTTTCACGGTGATGGGGAATGGAAGCTAAAGGCTCTGTTACATGTAATGGAAGAAGGTAAATCATGAGAAACAGAGGGAGCTGCTGGGGTGTAGGATTGGAGAAGATTGCAGAAGTAGAGCGGAACAAGATCATGGAAAGATCTGAAAATAATGACTGGGATTCTGAAGTAGATATGCTGTGGGACAGTGAGGATGAGTGTGAAGGAATCCATGACAGATAGGATGCAAGCCGAAGAATACTGTACATGGTGGAATTTATAGACGGCAAAGCGAGAGAGACTGATGAGGAAGGTGTTGAATAAATTAAGCATTGAGCTGATGAAGGCATGAATAAAGGTTTTAGCAGTGTTGTAACTTCCCACTGACAACAAGTTACTCATGGAAATGCAGACAATTACCGTAACTTGCATTAGAGTGTAAATATCCACTGTTTATGCATATTTAGCTTTAGAAATGGCATACTTCAACCATGCAAGTGGCTCCTCCATTGTATTTGGTACATATAGTTGTGCAGTAAGGACTGGAGCCACAGAATTAATGACAGGCAGAACATATTTATCTGGCCGAAGAAGTTTTAGCCTGCTGATTCAAATAACTCTCCACACTCTGACATCATCGGAATGTCTGGAAGTTAAGTAAGAACATGAAACACACAATATTTAACGCAATTGCAAACTTTCGTAACTGTCCTGCCCTCCTCTTCTTAGGCAGTCCCTCGGAACCGAGGATGACTTGCTTCCACATTAAAAATGAGCTCGCAGGTGGCTGATGAGTCCAATGCGGGACCGACAGTCTCTGTCACAGGTGGGGCAGACGGTGGTTGAAGGGGCGGGTGGGCGGGGTGCTTGGGTTGACGTGCGCTTCTTGCGCTGCCTGCGCTTGGCTTCCGCTTGCTCCCGGCGAAGAGACTTGAGGTGTTCGGCGCCTTCCCGGGTGCTTCTCCTCCACTTTGTGCGGTCTTGGGCCAGGGATTCCCAGGTGTCGGTGGGGATGTTACACTTTTTCAAGGAGGTTTTGAGGGTGTCCTTGAAGCGTTTCCTCTGCCCACCTGGGGCTCTCTTGCCGTGCCGGAGCTCCGAGTAGAGCGCTTGTTTTGGGAGTCTCGTATCGGGCATGCGGACAATGTGACCCGTCCATCGGAGCTGATTGAGCATGGTCAGAGCTTCGATGCTGGGGATGTTGGCCTGAGCAAGAACACTGACATTGGTGCGCCTATCCTGCCAATGGATTTGCAGGATCTTGCGGAGGCAGCGTTGGTGGTACCTCTCCAGTGCTTTGAGGTGCCTGCTGTACATGGTCCATGTCTCTGAGGCATACAGCAGGGCGGGTATCACTGCTGCCCTGTGGACCATGAGCTTAGTGCCGGGTTTGAGGTCCTGGTCTTCAAACACTCTCTTCCTCAGGTGACCGAAGGCTGCACTGGCACACTGAAGGCAGTGTTGGACTTCGTCGTCGATGTCTGCCCTTGCTGACAGTAGGCTCCCGAGGTATGGAAAGTGGTCCATGTTGTCCAAGGCCTTGTTGTGGATTTTGATAATCGGGGGGCAGTACTGTGTGGCGGGGGCAGGTTGGTAGAGGACCTTTGTCTTACGGATGTTTAGTGTAAGGCCCATACTCTCGTATGCTTCGGTGAAGATGTTTACGATGGTTTGGAGTTCGACCTCCGAGTGAGCGCAGACGCAAGCATCGTCTGCATACTGTAATTCAACGACAGAGGATGGGACGACCTTGGATCGGGACTGGAGGCGACGGAGGTTGAGCAGTTTCCCATTTGTTCTGTAAATTAGCTCCACTCCAGTGGGGAGCTTACTGAGGGTGAGATGGAGCATTGCAGCAAGGAAGATTGAGAAGAGCGTTGGTGCGATGACACAGCCTTGCTTGACCCCAGTTCGTACGTGAATTGGGTCTGTGGTGGAACCGTTGGTCAGGATCACGGCTTGCATGTCGTTGTGAAGCAGGCGGAGGATAGTGAAAAACTTTTGAGGGCAGCCGAATTTGAGGAGGACACTCCATAATCCCTCACGGTTAACAGTGTCGAAGGCCTTTGTGAGATCAAAGAAGGCCATGTACAGTGGTTGGTGCTGTTCCCTGCATTTCTCTTGTAATTGACGTGCGGTGAAGATCATGTCCATTGTGCCCCTTAGTGGGCGGAATCCGTATTGCGGATTCTGTCCTGCCCATTGTGTGAATGAGGGTGCACTTAACGTTTCAATAACTCACTTGTTTTGCTCCTGGCGTCTCCCATCTGTGCTTGTTGAACTGCTGGCAAGTTGAATATTAGTATTCTGGTGCATTGCCAATTTTGTTTGTCTGAGTGACATAGATGTTTGGTGAGAAAGCAAGCAATAAATAATCTGGGCAAGGAGCACCTCTTAATTTCCCCTTTTCCTGTTTATAAATTATTTGCACACCATGACATTGATATGGTTCCAGGGTGGAAACATGAGACCAGGCCTGGGCCTGAAAAGCACTTCAGGAGGAAGTCAACAAACTCACATGTTAAATCAGGATCAGACTTGAGACGAATAAAACTGAAGTTTAGATTTGAACCCCAAAGATATCTGGTTCAGAGGCCTTGGGTTCTTCACACCTGAAGATACAGAAGAATTCAAAAAGTTACTGAAATTTGAATATTAAAAGGATTTAATGAAGTCATCTTAATTTATCACCGCACATTAATTTGTTATTCTGTTTCTGTTAAAGACTAAGGGGGAAGAATTTGCACCTCCCGTTAGCGCCAAAGCAACTAGCGCCCGGGCGCAGTGATATTTGCGCCGTTTGCGAAATTGGCCAGACATTTTGCGGCGGCGCTAAACACTACCACCATGATCTCCTGCGCTCGCAGATCGTGACGTCAGTCGAGCGTGCGCCCGGCCAATAATTGCGCCCCGAACGGGGTGATACCGAATTTCTCCCCCTAAAAATATTGAAGGGGGCATTCAGTAATCACATAATCGTAGCTATTATTTGCTTTATCTCATCTGCCTCATTACTCTTTACAGTTTTTGCGTTGTCCTGTACTATCGCCCTTCAACTTTGTATCTCTTTTTTTAAATGTGATGAAGGGAGATTATCTGTACATGAACTGGTCTCTCGCCTTTAACTCTTGCTATTGTGTTTTATGTTTAACACTGCTAGTTATAGGCAGACATTTTGTACAAAGCTCCACTAATGTGACATCCATGATTGGAAATGATGACAAATGTGCAGCTCTGTTCCTGGTACAGGAAACTCTCGATTTACCGGCACCTAAATAACCGGAAATCTCGGTTAACCGGCAAAATTCAGGAGTAGGTTCAGGTAAGTTTTACTTCATATTGTACTTGCCTTCCTCGATCTGTTGCTGTGCAAGGGTGTGGCTGCAGCTGTTGCTAAGCTACAGAGACGCTTGGAACTTGTGGCCATTGTTCTGCACCTGTTGCTAAGCAACAGGGTTTGTTGCTTTATACGGAGCTCTCAGCTCTCGTATCTTTTAACTATAGCTCTCGGTTATCCGGAATTTTTGATGAACCGGCACCACGTCGGTCCCGTCGGTGCCGGATAAAAAAGAGTTTCCTGTATTACTGGAATATCAGAGTAGTTAAACATATGGGCCTAGTGTTTTACCAGCACAATTCGCCTGAAATCGGCCAAACTGGCGTAAAAGACCGAGGAATTTTAAGGGCAAGTTCCGTTGAGCGTAAATTGAGTTTTTGCGATCTTTAACGCTGGTTTAATAAAACATGACACTGGGAGCTGGCCATGCCCACAAAAGTGGCCACGCCCCAGGATCAGAATAATGAGCGTGGCGAGTTTCTGCCCATTACACCAGTTTGCAAGCATTCAAGAAGGCTCTTAAAATTAAGCTTTTTTTTTTAGGAGCAAAGACACTAGTAGGCACATTTTAAAAGTGTTTAAATAGTAAAAATGATTTAATTTACTAAAACTGACCAGTGTACACCAATGAAATTAATAAATGGTTCCGTTTAGTTTTTTTTAAGTCATTTTCAGTGATTTTAAATTACGTTACGCACAGGGTGGTGGACTAGACACTCCTTAAAACGGTTTATTTTTTTGTGATAAACCCATTTCCAGCTGAATTAATAAAACTGCACTAGCTAGCCAATCTTAAATGCATCAAGGAATATTTTTGAATACAAAAAACAAAACAATTATGTTTGTGATTATGCAAATAAGTTTGAGTGGAAACTTGAACCATTTGGAAAACCAACGCAACTTCAAGTGAAATTTGTGCCCTGTTTGCTATTTGCACCCAATGCTCTACGCCAAAATGTTTACTCTTGATCTAACGATCCTGTCTTGTATGATTAATTTGATATTGTTAAGGCAATTTTTGTGTGCCTGCAATATTATTTTCACTGTGTCCCCTAGTGGTATGCAACTGCCACATTGATAATCTCATCCAAAATATTACTCATACAGGCTGTCAGCTCAGTTGTTAACTACCTCGCTTCCGAGTCAGAAGGTTGTGGGTTCAAATCCCACTCCAGGGACTTGAGCACAAAAATCTAGGCTGATACTCCAGTGCTGTGCTGAGGGAGTGCTGCACTGTCGGAGGTGCCGTCTTTCGGATAAGACGTTAAACCGAAGCTCCATCTGCTCTCTCAGGTGGACGTAAAAGATCCCATGGCACTATTTCAAAGAAGAGCAGGGGAGTTATCCCCGGTGTCCTGGCCAATATTTATCCCTCAACATCACTAATACAGATTATCTGATTACTGTTTGTGGGAGCTTGCTGTGTGCAAATTGGCTGCTGCATTTCCTACATTCCAACAGTGACTACACTTCAAAAGTATTTCATTGGCTGTAAAGCGCTTTGGGACATCCGGTGGTCATGAAAGGCACTATATAAATGCAAGTCTTTCTTTTTCACACTGCTATAAGGAACTATGGTGCAATGTTGTAGTGTCAGTTTGACTGACACGTAGCACCCTCACCGCTGAGTCAGACGGTTGTGGGTTTAAACCCCAGTCCAGGACTTAAGCACATAACCTGGGCTGACACTTCGGTGCAGTACTGAGGGAGTGCTGCATGGTCGGAGATGCTGCATTTGAGACAAAATGTCATATCATATCCCACCTGTCTGTTCAGCTGGAAGCAAAAGATTCCATCACACTCTCTCTAAGCAGAGGATGGAGTTGTTTTAGTGTTCTGGGCAGCTTTCACCCCTCGACCAACAGATTATCTGGTCACTTATTGCATTGCTATTTGCTAGGTGCAAATTGGCTGTCACATTTGCCTACAAAACAACACTTCAAAAAGTAATTAATTGAGCGTGGGATGACCTGATGACATGAAATGCTCTATATCGAGTCTATTATTATTATTATTATAGTAACCTCTGCACCTTCTCTAGAGCACCTCTAACCTCTACCATGTGCAGGGTTCAAAACTAGACACAGTACTCTAAATGTGGAAGTGCCAGTGGCTTGCATAGCCTTAGTATAGTTCTCTTTGTTTTATACTCAAGTTCAGCAATACAACCTAAAACCATATTTGCTTTCTCTATAACTACATCGCACAGCTTCTGACCCATCAGTGCATTATCGACCATTACCCCTCGCTCTCACTCTCTATCTAATAACCTTCAATGGGTAATCTTGGAGATGATAAATATGCCTGGTGTTTCCCAAACTGAATACCTAACACTGCACTTGCCCATATCTGCTATGCATGGGCCAATTCTTCTATTTGGTCTAAATTAATTGCCCTGTGCACAATGTATTTAAAGAAGAAAGCTTGATATTTTTTACCCTTCATTTGAGGCATTTTCCAATTTTTTTAAGTAGACTTTTTGATATGTTAACAAGAATATTTCCCACAAGTCTAGAAATAAAACCATAATGATGGTAACCTATTATTAGCAAAATAACATGCATGTTCTTGACTCTTATTTCTTGCTGTGCCACGGTACTATTTTCAGCTGTTTGTGATAATATTCCTCTGCTTGCTATCATGCTGAACTTCAGCTAAAATAGTGGACAAAGGAAATTATTGAATGTTCGTCCACTAATTTTGCAAATAGTAATTCCTAGGTTTTGTCTGAGATAAATCACTGGTAACATAATAGTGTAGCAATAGTGTAGCATAAAATGTAATTCCTCATTACAGTGACTGCCACAGATAATCTTCTTCAGAACAGTCACGCCTTGACCTGTGTGACTTCCAAAAATATAAAGTAGGTAGACTCAGTGTACTGCAGTGTAGTCGCCACTGCACCACTGAAGGGATAATTACTAGTCCTAGCCCTTTTCGGGCTACCCCAGATCAGGCCTATTCCCCAGACGTTCACCTTCAACTAAAGTTAGAGATAGCCGAATTCTATAAGACGCTTAATTGGGTCTAAAGGTCCAGGCTATCTCTCTCTAAAGGAAAGGAACGACTTGAAGATGTTACCATCTTCCAGATAGCACTTTTAATAAGTTTAACTAGACTGTAACCTTCCGGATATTATGAGGGTCCAGAACCACCCCCCCCCCCCCGCCAGAATTCTGCAACCCCTCACAAGAGTGTACAGAAATTGAGTTTGCGAGTTTGATACAGAAACACTATTTGAGACAATTCTAAAATTATATAGATTTATTAAAGAACCGACTTGCAGTTAACAGCTGGTGAGTCAATCGCAACTTTAACAGTTCAAAATACAAATAGCTTATAATTCTTATTCTCGGAGATCCTTATTCTCAAATCTTAACTTCATTACATTTTTACATTTCTTATTATTTTTAATCCAGGGTATCCACCAAAATTAAATAAGAATACCTCTTGATCCCCGAGACTCAAAGAGTTAAAAACTTACAGAGCCCGCCTCTGAAGTTGAGAATCGCTTGCCCCTTCCAGCAACTTCTGACTTTCTATCTGAAAGCTCTATATTTTATATCCTTTTTTGCAGTAGTAAATCCTTTGAAGTTTTCTACTGATCTAAGCTAATTATCTCTATCTCTAGTCATTCTCTGCTGACTTCTTTCCACTCTTATTGTCAATTCAGCTGTTAACTTTCAGAACCCTGTCTGCTGTATAGGTGTTTCAAAACTGATCATATAAAATGGTTATTACAGATTTATCTCTTTGATGCCATTCTTACGAAGGTCTTCAATTCAATTCTTAATATTGGCTTAACTGGTTATAATCAGATGTTGTGTCTCCTAACTGTTTCATTTTCAATACAAAAACCATGTGATTGCTTGGTGCCATCTATTGATATCCGGGGCTGGATTTTCACTCAGGTGCGGGTTGGTGTCGTGTAATCGGCATTTCATGTTATCCACGCAAATCTAATTCGATGTGGGAGATTGATGCAATTTTAACTAAATTGCCCAATTGAGTTCCAGCGTGTGGGAACCCATGGCAAATGAGTTTCTCCAGTCTGAAAGTCACCTCCGATGATGTCATCATTGCTGCTGCATTTAAGGTCTGCTACACGCCTTGCTTCTTCTGCAGACTGCCAACCTTTTGGCATTTGCTGATACACTGAGCTGGAAGCAGAATGGCCACAGAAAGACTGAGGTCTGCACCCCAATTCGATGACATTGCCCTGCAGGCTTTAGTGGAGGGAGCAAGAGCTCACAAGGAGGTGCTCTTCCCTTCATCAGGGAGGAAGAAGCCTCCCCAGCAGACAAAGGCTGTGTGGCTGCAAGTGGCAGAGGAGTTCAACTCCTTATCGGCTACCCGCAGAACCTGGATACAGTGCAGGAAGAGATTTCATGACCTTCAGCACACTGGAAAAGTGAGTATGAATTTGCCATCACTCTCGATCTGATCACCATTGCCTTTCCTCACCAGCACTCAGCTTTAGCAATCTCTTCCTCCACATCCCACTTGACACTGACATCCATGCACCCTTACCCTCTCCCTCTCTCTCTATGGTCACATTCACCTAACTATTCGACTATGCAGCCCCCACACTCCCTATCACTCTGATGCTATGAAAACAACTGACAACACACAGGGCGGGCCCTTGGTCTTGCCACCTCACTCCATCTTTGTCTCCTTCTAAGCATCTATGCTATGGATTCTCTACACTCACTCCTTCATTCTCACTCAACCTCCACTTGTCTCCCTCATTGCAGGAAAAGAGAGCTCACAATAAAAGAGAACGAGCGAGGACAGGAGGAGGGCCACCATCAGTAGCCCACCTCACCCCCTGGGAGGAGGCCGTCTTGGAGATCATAGGATTGGAGGACGACGTGCATGTGGGGGACGGACAGACAGGTGCATCACACCAAGCTGGTGACAGAATAGTTTGGCATCTCTCTCATTGACATTGCATGAGTCGCTGATAATGTTTCGGAAGCTCTAACAGATGGACTAATGATCACCTGCAATATGCAATGTGCATGTAACCTTGGCATCACATCTCTGACACTTTCCTTTACTCCCCCACAGGACCATCGCAAGCACCCTTCCCCACTAGCCAGGAGGAACAGGCTGAGCCTCCAGACTCTTCAGAGGAAGCTGCAACCTCTGAGGGCGCAGCGTCAGCAGAATTCAGCACACCCAGCACCAGCACAGACACTCACACCTCGGTGGGACCATCGCGAGATAGAGTAGTGTTGTCACCTGGTGCATCACAGCTCACAAGTGAGCATCAGCAGATTGTGGAGACAGGGACAGCAGTGGAGAGTCCTAGTCGGAGGGCGCAGGACTCTGCCAGCTCGGCTCAGCTGCATGTCGACCCTCTGCCTCTGGGTCCATCCATAGTATCAGCGGTGATGGCACTCCAGGAAAAGATGCAGGAGTCTCTGGCAGGTTTTGTCTCCAGGGTCGCTGCGAGTGTGGAGTGAATGGAGGAGTCCATAGCGAACATGAGCAGAACCTTTGTGGAGTCATTAGCGCATGAACACATCACCACGGAAAGGATGGCAACCTCCGTGGAAAGGATGGTTACAGTAGACGAGAGAATGGCTATGGCCATGGAGGAGCTAAGTCACCAGAGTGTTGAAAACACGGTGAGTGTTCAGAATAGACTGACATCTCTGGAGGAGCGATGGTCAGCTATTGAACAGAGAAACCAGACCTTCATGGCAGTCCCTTTGAGTAGGACTGCCGGTGCAGATATGGGTCCCCATGGCCCCCCTGATGTGCAGCAAGGTGCTCTCAAGCCACTTGCAAGCGCTGAGGGAGACCTGACCCATGAGAGGGAAGTTGGTGGCAGACATCAAGGAAGTGGGGGCTCCTCTCCAAGCGCGCTCACTTCCATGCCACTGCAGAGCCCTCGGTCAGAGCCCCACCAGAGTCCACACCCAACTGAGATTGGTGTCTCAACCCCTGCACAGCCGCAGGAGCAGCAGTCTGTTGATGAGCCCTCACAGGTTCACCACCCAGAGGACGCCCGCCAAAGGTGTCGAGACAGGAGCAGCAAGAAACTGAGCAAGGAGCCTCCATATCTGCTGAAGCCACAGGGGAAGCACCACGTAGGAGCATGCGTAAGAGAAAGATACTGCACAAATAGTCACATGGGTAGTCACTTGGGTGAAATTTGATGTTTTATGTGTAAAAGCCATCATATGATTCATGTACTGTACATAACAAATCTGATGGCTACTGCTGTAGTTGTGGCGTGTGTCATTTCGCGAATGTGACTTCCACATTGAGGGCTTAGGATTACATGCAATTGTCAGCATGGTGGTCAAATTGCTAGGAATCAGCTGGTTCTTGGCCATTGTCGATGCTCAGGTAAGAAGCTGCGAGGCAAAAGTGTTGAGTGGCTAGGCTAAGCAAATCTGGCCAAGATGAGTGCGTTCCTTGCATCCCGGGCAGCTATATTCTCGCGTACTACTGCCGCTGGTTGATGGGCCTCTGCAGGATGTTCGTTTTCGCTCTCCTCCTCCTCCTCATCTGATGAGGATATGTGAGGAGCCACTTGGTCCTCAGGAATCTGCAAGCCATGACACTGTGCCATGTTGTGAAGTGCACAGCAAACCACGACAATTCTGGAGACCCTGGCTGCTGAGTACTGCAGGGCTCCACCTGATCTATCCAGGCATCTGAAGCGCATCTTCAGCAAACCGATGGTTTGCTCGATTATGGCTCTGGTGGACATGTGGCTGAAGTTGTAGCTCTCCTCAACTTCGTTGGATGGTCTCCTCAACGGTGTCATTAGCCACGTCCTCAGGAGATAGCCCTTGTCTCCAAGTAGCCATCCGTTAAGTTGGTCTGGCGGACTGAATAGTGGAGGCACACTAGACTGGCGCAGTATGAAGGAGTCATGGCAACTGCCAGGGTACTTGGCACAAACATGCAAAATTTCCTTCTTGTGGTCACACACCAGCTGAACGTTAAGGGAGTGGAAGCCCTTGTGATTGACAAAAATACCTGGATTGCGAAGGGGTGCCTTAAGGGCCACATGTGTGCAGTCAACAATGCCCTGCGCCCTTGGAAAGCCTGCCAGATGAGCTAATCCAACTGCACATGCCGTGACACTTGCTCGATCCTTGGTGAAATGGATGTGATTGTGCGCGAGGGCAAAGAGGGCATTGGTTACCTGCGTGATGCAAGTGTGTGCGGCTGCCTGGGAGATGCTGCTGATGTCTGCTGCTGATCCCTGGAATGAGCCTGAGGCAAAAAAGTTGAGTGCGGTGGTGACTTTGATGGCCACTGGTAAGGGTTGTCCACCTGGTCCTCTGGCCTGCAGGTCTTGTTGCAGCATTGCGCAGATGTCACCCACTACCTCTCGCAAAAGTCGGAGCCACCTTTGGCGCTGCTGCTCAGACATGTTGAGATAGCTGACCCTGTGTCTGTAGACCCTGTTTTGGGGTATTTCCTGCGCCGACAGGCTTCCATGCTTCTGGCCTGTGCATCTTCAGGTGGGTGAGCAGCAGCTTGGCGCGCCTGTTGTTGCTGCTGCTGTTGGGGCTGCTGTTGTTCAGCCTCATCTAATATCCAGAAGGGAAGGAAAAAATGGCTCCCATGCTTCTGGTAGATGCCTCAGTTGAGGAAGCAGTCAGTGAAGGTGGCGAGAGGGATTTCCCAGGAGGTCACACTGGAGATGGGTGTCAGGCTCCAAACTTCCACAGCTGTGGTTATGCCTTCTAAAAGTTCCCCCAGACCTGAGACTACAAAGTCCTGCCACCTGCAAATGATGGCTGATCAAATCTCCTCTTTAATGGTTGACCTGCAGCTGATAGTCAGCAATCCAATTGTGCTTCCACCAGGTTTCACCATCGTGTTTCCCACCAGGCGTGTTTCATATTGGAAAAGGGTTAAAATCGTAATAGCCATTCAAAATGTCATTATAGAGGCAATTTAGTGCTTGTTAAGGGCCTTAACGACCTATCCCACCTCTTGGAGGCGGGACGGAAACGGGACCATCAGACACGAATTTTTGAAAATTGCGTGGAGGTGGGATGGAGGCGGGGTCGGGTCCGCCCACCAGTTTTTGTAATTTTAACCACTCGCACGCCTCCAATCCCGCCTCCACGGCCCAATGAAAATCCTGCCCCATATCTTCAAAGTGTTCTGTAGGTATCTTTTACAACATGTAAATTAAAAACACTTCATCTAGGGTGTTCTTTGCATTTCTTAGCTACTTCAATTGGTTGTATATATTATCGTGTTTCCTGTCTTTCATTTGATGCCTTATTTATCAATGGCATATGGTTCTTTAATGCTCTGTGTTTCTGTTTGAAGTGTTAGTTTTTAACACTTTAAACTGGGTATAGCTATTGTGTTGGTTCCAAACTGCAGACTCCTTGGAAGCAAGCCTTTGCCTCTTCAATAGGGCCTTTGTCTCAGTATTAACAATCAATTCCCATTTCAAAAGCTTGTGTGGTGTTTACAACTTTTGTGTTAACACTTCATCTTATCTCAGAAGCCTGTATTTACAGCTTGTGTCGTTGAGGCTTTTTAGATTTTTAAACCCAGTATGTCATGTTTTAATAAGGTCAGAATTCTGTTCATAGGATGGTGTAACTTTCTGAAATATGGCTTTTCCTTTACACCACAACCCTAGCCACCTTCCACCAACACGACAAAAAAAATAGATTAACTAATCAGTCATCTCATTGCTGTTTGTGGGATCTTGCCGAGTGCAGAATGGCTGCTGTATTTACCTACATAACAACAATCAACAGTAATGTAATGTATATGAAGAGATTTGAGATGTTTTTGAGGCACTATGTAAATGTCTTTTTAAGACGTTGGAAAGTAAAGGGAACTGCTGTTAGGTCCGTCACTAGTGACATCATTGTTTTTTTGGGTAAATATGCTGTGGGGATATGGGGAATGGGCGGGAAAGTGCAGTTGAGGTAGATGATCTTATTGAATGATGGAGCTTGTTCGATGGGCCGCATGGCCTACTCCTGCTCCAATTACATATATGTTCTTATGTAAGAGTAGGTCACAAAAAAAACTCCTGGAAAATTTGATAAGCAGGGTTAGCTTAATATTGTGGGGTTTTTTCTTTTACTATGTGGAAGGTTTGTAAGTGTTGAACAACGGCTGCACATTGCATAATTTCTAACCAATAGCTCAGCTATAATTTATTTACTAATCTATTGTCGGGAGGTTAAACACAGGATATGCCCACACATGTTTATAGTTCTTTTATTTTAAGAGGAGAGAATGCATGTAAATCTCTCTTTACTTTGGGGTGAGAGGGGGGAGGAGAGGTTGTGATTCATACCCAGGGAATGCATTTAAAAATAGTAATGTAGAGGTGTGTTATTTAATCCATTCCAGACCAGACCAGAGAGGTTAGAACTGTTTTCTCAGTACAAAAGCATGGAGACTAAAAGATTTTGCACGTTTCTGATTTCAAAAGTTTGAAGCGTTAACTTTTGAGTATTAAAAGACCTTCGGAGTATTCTAAAATCTAGACTAACGGCCGCAAAAATCTTGTCTACAATTGTGAACATAGTTTGATTTTTTGATGTATTCATTTATAAGCTTCACACTCTCATGCTCAACGTATCAATAATAAACGGAGTGTAGTAATAGCTTAACTGAAAAAATACATTGCCTCATGTAAAACTGAGCCCGAGAGACAAAAAAAGTCCTCGGTATTATCTTTAGCATATACTGTGCTAGTTCACTTCAGTTAGGGTTGGCAGTAGGATTCTAAGACAAATATCATTATTGATATAAATATGCACCATCCTTTATGGGATTACATGGGTTGTGGGTTCAAGTCTCACTTCAGAGACTTGAGCACATAATCTAGGCTGGCACTTCAGTGCAGTACTGAGGGAGTGCTAGACTAATGGAGGTGTGTCCTTCAGATGAGATATTAACTGAGGCCCCGTCTGCCCGCTCAGGTGGACGTAAAAAATTCCTATGGCATCATTCGAAGAAGAGCAGGGGAGTTCTCCCAGTGTCTTGGCCATTGTTTATCCCTCAACCAACATCACTAAAACAGGTGATCTAGTCATTGCTGTTCGTGGGACCTTGCTGTGCATAAATTGGCTGCCGCATTTCCTACATTACCACAGAGACTGCCCTTCAAAAAAGGTACTTCATTGGCTGTAAAACAATTCGGAGGTCCTGAAATCCTGAAAGGTGCTATAGAAATGCCAATCTTTCTATTTTATTATTGATTGGGGCTGTTCCCTTGCTCTAATGTGTAATGTGGTTCTAACTAGATGGACAGCAATTAGCTTACCACTGCCCTGTGCTGATATCCCATGTGACTTTATTTGGTTGAATACGAGCAGTACCCTTGCTCATACTTCAGTGTCTCTTAAACCTTGACTGATGCCAACCTGTGCCTAAATTCTGAATACTCTTATACTAAATTCCTTTGCTCACTTTTTAAGGACCATGGGGGTGGTTTTCTCAATGAGTAGCTTTTGGAGGCGGGACTTCCACTTGTCGGGTTTCAGTCCCGCCTCTATCAACTTCTGGCCAATCCACGCTATTTTCCCTTGATTGAGCTTGTTAAGCCCGCCCAGCGGGCTTAGCAGGCCAATTAAGGGAAAGCCGGTTGCAGAGAACGTCAACGTATGACGTTTCATCTGCCAAAACATTTTGACAGAGAATTCTCACCGTTTGACAGCTCTGTGAAGCAAGAATTCAAGACCTCATCAAACCTCTTTCTTTTGCAGAAATGTGATGGTTGTTGCATTGGAGAATGCAACGGCCATCTGTCATCTCCAACGCAGAGGTCCGAGACTCTCCGCATACCCACCGACTGAAGCCTGTGGGAAGAAACAAAGGTAAGTACACTTTTTCTGACACTTTGCACTTACCTCAGATACTCACCTCTCCACACTTGCACCCATCACTTACCTTCACAGCGCACTTTTGGACCCCTCCGACCCCCGCAGACCCACTACTCGCCTCGCTGAGCTGGTGGGTTTCGGAGCCTTCGGGAAGCTCGCACTTGTGAGGGCAAAAAGAGGATAATCCTATTTTCTGCCTGTTGACTACCTGTTAACAGGCAGTTAATAGGCTGTAATCCCTTCCCACCTCCAAGGTGATGGGACCGGCGCAGGACGGCTACCTGCCTCCTGGCAAGATGGCGTGGCGGCGGGTTGGGGGCGGGATGGGCACCCAACCCCAGATTCTGCCATTTTCCCGGCAGTCCCGCCTCCATACCCGCCTCCCCAGGGCTGGCAAGATCGTGCCCCGTTATGTTAATCAAAATAAATAGGTTAGTGGCTGCATAAAAATGCACAGAGGGATTTAATATGAGTGTGATGTGCATTCGCATGGGAAGAGCACCATGCAAAAAATATGCCCAATAAAGTCAGTGTTAAGTTTTTTAACGCAAGTTTTTTAAAAAATGAATGAGAGGCATTTCAAGCTGAGTCTTTCGAAGCAGACATTGATTTAGTGCCGTTAACCTGTGGAAATGGCTGTTCATTGCTCCAGCTGCTTATATGAGAATGTCAGGGAACCAAGAGGCCACCATTCCCACAATCAATAATCTTTGTGGAAAAATAGATGCGAGCAAAAAGCACCAAGGTGTCGAGAGAAAGAGCCAGCTGAAGAATCACCCACATTTATCAATAGCCAGAGGATTCTTACCCTTCAGAAATAGGAGTGCTGAAGTCTTGGGAAAAGACTGGTGGGGGTGGGGAAGCAAATTTAATCTGTTAAAGGTCATTAATAAATGAACTTGAGTCGCATTCAGCAGCTGCAGAGTTGCAATGAAAGGCCATTTTATTGCAAGTCAGATTTAGGTGTGAGCATGACAAAGGGAAATGTTTTGAAATATAATAAAGAGTGCTAGAAATGAGTGTATTGGCCATTGAAGGGTATATTGTGGCTGAAGTTATCAGCCCTGGCTCAGTGCTAGCACTCTCGCCTCTGAGTCAGAAGATGGCATGTTCAAGTCGCATTCTAGAGACTTAAGCAAATTATCCAGGCTGACACTTCAGTGCAGTACTGAGGGAGTGCTGCACTGTCAGAGATGCTCCCTAAACAACTATTATCCCATCTTGCATTAATACTCATTTAACTTTTCCTCAGCTGACCATTGTTACCTTGTATCTTGAAATATTTCTGGTTGGCTTTTATTTTTGACCTTCTTACTCAAGCGCTGAGTTTCTGGTCTTGTTGTGTTTCTCTTCTTTGGGATCTGTTTTACTTTCTACATCTCTCCAGCGGTGAAAATTTAGGTTCAATTCAATTCAATTCAATTTTATTTGCCATATGTACTAGTACAATGGAATGCTTACTCCCCGTAGGGACACGTCAGCTATTCTTACAGCGCCGTGTTCAGAAAGTCAATTCTTTGGCATCCAGTGGCAGTGGGAGCACAATGTCCCTCAGCCGCTCCGTCCTCCTCGTCACCGCGGCCTCCTCCTCACTGTTGCCGGCTCGGCTCCACGTGTGGTGGCCTGCTTCTCCCGCTCACCCTCTGGCCACCATTCCCGGACGTGTACTCAGTGCTGTAACACACATTCATAGTTTGGATAACTGTATAAACCACTCGAGCTTTGCTCTCATCGACTATGACTATATCTGAAATCCTGAAGGGATCACATTTATAATTGTGCTGGAGCTTTGGACAAGGTACCCAGCCATCTCTAATTTTTTAAGTGTTGTCCCTGTAACAAAATAAAATCCAATATCACTGCAGTTCAATATACATGATACAACTACACGCCAGTTTAAACCACCTGCTTTAACTGCATGAACTTCCTTTCCTATTTTGTCCACTTTGACACCAGCTTAAAATTAAAACACTAATAGAACCATGATCTGATCTAGAAGCACACAGGCTGGATGGAGTGTGTTGAAAAACATGGTAAATCTCAGTATCAGTCAACAATAATAAATGCTCAAGCTTTGGTGTGATTTATGTTGCCACCTGAGCCTCCTGATGTACGACTGTTTTATAATACTGCGGGCTTTATGTTACATTGACGGCTGAAGGTTCCTTATATTGCACACTCAAAGCTCGGTGCAGGTCAAAGCTAAATCTGTAAATGGAAGACGTAAAAAGCAACAAGATGACCAGATTCAGACTCTTTCCCCACCCCACTTCAGAATGGAAAGCTGTGTGCTCTGCACTTTTCTATGAGAAACCTGGACCTGTCCACCCCTATCACAAAGACTGCCAGATAATTAACAACAGGAAGCAGAACCAGGAAACCACCTGTATCCTTATAGCAGCTCACTTGCCACCTGGTGTAGACGGCATAGATCACCGAGCAGGGCACACTTTGTTTCTCGGCACTTTTTCTTATAAAGGGGTGGGACAATTTCAAATTAAAATGATGATAATTGAGCAAAATTTGAACATAGCACAATGCAGATTTTCTGTTTGGAATTCTAGCTGTTGTTTGTCCCCATTGCTAATTTTTTTTTCTTTAAATCAAGTCTGATTCAAATCAAATCAAATCAAATCAACTTTTATTGTCATTGTTAGTGCACAAGTGCAGTACAACGAAATGTAGGCTTGCGGCTCCTGAGAGTGTACATTTAGATTAAGACATTTAAACATTCAACATACATTTGGCTTGTAATACATTAACATAAACATAACCATAATAAAGTGCATTGGCAGATGTGCAGGCTTTAGAGTTTATTTGTGGAGTTCAGTAGGATGACAGCCCTGGGAAAGAAGCTGTTCCTAAATCTGGTCGTACGGGTGCGAATGCATCTGTATAGCGTCTCCCAGATGGCAGGAGGGCGAACAGACTGTGGCTGGGGTGGGTAGGGTCTTTGATGATGGACCGTGACCTCCGTAAACAGCGTTTCTGGTATATGTGCCCTATGGTCGGTAGCCGGGTGCAGGTAATGCGTTGGGCAGTTTTGACTACCCGCTGCAGGGCTTTCCGGTCATAGTAGCTACAGCTGCCATACCATACTGTGATACAGTTTGTCAGGATGCTCTCTATTGTGCAGCGGTAAAAGTTAGAGAGGATCAGGGGTGACAGGTTACATCCCTTCAGCCTCCTTAGGAAATATAGGCGCTGCTGGGCCTTCTTCACCAGAGAGGAGGTATTGAGGGACCAGGAGAGGTCTTCCGTGATGTGGACTCTGAGGAACTTAAAGCTGTCCACCCTTTCCACCACAGCCCCATTGATGTGGATGGGGGTGTGACTTCCGCCTTTAGACTTCCTGAAGTCCACAATGATTTCTTTGGTTTTCTTGATGTTAAGGGCCAGGTTGTTATCGGCGCACCACTTCACGAGATGCTGAACCTCCTCCCTGTAGGCTGACTCGTTGTTGGTGATCTGGCCTACTACCGTGGTATCATCCGCAAACTTGATGATGGTGTTGGAACCATGAACAGCCACACAGTCGTGGGTGAAGAGGGAGTAGAGGAGGGGGCTCAGCACCTTTTTCAAAATGGACCTGTTGGGAACTTTTGTCTCCAGCTTTGCAAGTGTAAAACACCAACTTAATTACAAGTCTATTGCAGACAAAAAAAATCTTCCAAATGCAGTGTGATAGACAGTAAAACAACATGGCACAATTGGTAATTTTTTTTGAATTAAGTGACGAGCTGGAGAAATTATACAGGAACAAATCGGAAAGTCTCCTATTTTCTGAAAGGTATATGTTGTCTCCGGAGTACAATAATCTATTTTAATAACTTACAGCTAGTCTGTATTATTTCAAGACACTATAATAATAATCTTTCTGTCTAAAGCATTGCCTTCCATTTTTTTTACATAAGATTTTTATGGAATACTTGAAAGCTCAGTATCTAACGACATATAATACCATATCATTATCTTCTGCTGCACAGCACAGCATGAGGTGGTCCTTATACAACCTTGAAATAGGAGAACATTTCAGTGATGGCTTTTAAGACTCATGAAGGAAGTAAGAAAAACAATATGCACATTGGATGTTGGATATGTCACTGTCTGAAATAATGCCTCCAAATTCATTTCTTGGGGTTACGCACCTCATAGAAAATTCACTCACACGTAGGGGGCGATTTTGCCAATGGGGACGTGATGGAGGCGGGACTGCTGTTTGTCGGGTTTTAGTCCCGCCTCCATCGACGTCCGGCCAACCCACGCTATTTTCCCTTGATTGACCTTGTTAATCCCGCCCAGTGGGTTTAGCAGGCCAATTAAGGGAAAGCCAGTGACAGAGAACGTCAACGTATGACGTTTCATTTTTGACAGATGAATTGTCATTGTTTGACAGCTTTGAGAAGCTGTCAAACACTGACGTTCTCTGTTGTTTGGTGAGTCCTTGTATTCAAGGCTCACCAAACCTATTTCCTGAGCAGAAATTAGATGGCTGTTGCATCTGAGAATGCAGCAGTCATTCTGTCATCTCTGCCAGTGGGATGCCGGAGCCTCCGTATCCCCAATGATTGAAGCCTGCAGGAAGAAACAAAGGTAAGGAAACTTTTTCTAAGACTTTTTACTCACCTCACATACTTACCTCTCCACACTTGCACCCATCACTCACCTCCACAGTGCACTTTTCAGCCCCTCTCACCCCCGCAGACCCACTGCTGGCCTCGCTGACGCTGGCAAGGTTTCCCGACGTCAGGAAGTCCGCACTTCTGGTGGAAAAATGGGGATAATCCTCTTAACTGCCTGTTAACTATCTGTTAACAGGCAGTTAAACGGCTGTAATCCCCTTCCCACCTCGAGGAGACGGGTCCCAACGCGAGTTGGGGACCCGCCTCCCAGGAAGATGGCACGGTGGCGGGTTGGGGGCGGGTTCGGTACCCGCTCTCAGTTTTTGCCATTTTCCCCGGCAGTCCCACCGCCATACCCGCCTCCCCAGGGCTGGCAAAATCACCCCCTTAGAGTTAGAATATTGCCCTCAGTATAAAATTTAAATGCCCCTGTACCTAAACTGCACATATAGACCTCATACTTTGCCACAAGCCAACCAGGAATCAGACCCACCCTCCTTCCAATATTACATTGCCAAAACATATAAGCACAGAAGATAAGCCAAGGTAAAAAATAATGCCATTTGGTTCATTGAAGCTCATCCCTCCATTACCCAAACATTCCAGCCTCGTATCTGATAACATTTAAATATCTTTAAAATCAATTTAATGAATAAAATAATGGGATTAAAGCTGGACATATTTGTTTTCCACCCAGGGGTGTACAATAAAAAGCTCACTGGATAGTAGCAGAGAATTGGAAGGTAGCAAATGTTACACCTTTATTCAAAAAGGAGGAAGGGATAAGCCAAGTAAATACAAGTCAGTAAATTAAATACCAATAGTGAAAAAGTTGCTAGCTCCATCATTGGGGAGATAATGATTGAGAATTGAAAAAGGACAGTCTGATTAGGAAGAGTCAGCATAGTTTTATGAGAAATAGATCAAGGCGAACTTAAGCTTAATTAAGGTATTGCCAGAGTACCTGATAGAGGAGGATCAATGGGTGATACACGTGGATTTTGAGGAAGCATCTGATAAGGTTCTGCACAAGAGATCACGAGCTAAATATGGGACACATGGAATTGGAGGCAAAGTTTTGGTTTGGGTTGGAAACCTAAATTATGTGCTCAAGTTTCTGGAAGGGGGCTTAAACCCACGACCTTCTGACTCAGAGGCGAGAGTGCCACCACTGAGCCAAGGCTGACACCTAAGTGTAAACTAAGTGCATCCAGCTCTGCATAAGTTATTTTACTATCGGGACATCGTTCACATGGCAATAAATAAATTGTGAACTTTACTCACAGGGAGGCGGCGTGCAAAGGATGGGGCCAACTTTTTCCCTTGTTCTACACACTCTCTTATTGCTGAAACGCTGCAGGGCACACTTTCTGTGGGTCGCACAACTAGCTTGCTCTGTGATCCGTCAATGTTGAATGGTGATCTGAACCGACTTTGCTCTAGAAACTACATGCACGTTACATGGAAGTGAGCTGACACATAGAGACTGGCCACAGGGATGACTGCCCCGGTGTTCTACTGGGCTGGCCTTCAGAAGGGAAATCACGAATGAGCAGAAGTCCTTTGGGTCATCTTTTGAGACAGTACTGAACACACCTGTAAAGGTTGTTGGAAAATGTGCAGCAATTCACCTCTGACCTCTCAGCAGCAATCTGAGAGATTTACACAACTGCAGTGCATCATGGAGTGTGTGGCCAGATCCAGGGGAGCTCCAGAAGACACAAGATCAGACACAGTTTCATTTACAATGCTGTGATTGGGCCTACAGAGACCTTGGGCGCCAACTTATAGGAATCTGTTGCTCCTAGATTTGACACACTCTGTGATTGGATCAAGGGCCTCAGACTCCTCTTTGGTACCCTACAATCTGCTCTGATGCAGATCTGAGGTCAGCTACAAGGGTGCCCAGCACCTGGCAGTAGAGACAGACGGAGCAGCTTCCTCTCAGGGTGGCCGCACATCCATCTATCCCAGTCCAGCTCCTCAGAGGATTGAAGAAATTTCAGAATAAGGGGGCACCCTTTTAAATCGGAAATGAGGAGGAATTTCTTCTCTCAGAGGGTCGTGAATCTTTGGAATTCTCTTCCCCAGAGAGCTGTGGAGGCGGGGTCATTGAATATTTTTAAAGTGGAGATAGGCAGATTTTTGAAAGGTAAGGGAGTCGAGGGTTATGGGGAGCGGGCAGGGAAGTGGAGTTGAGGCCAAGATCAGATCAGCCATGATCTTATTGAATGGCGGAGCAGGCTCGAGGGGCCAAATGACCTACTCCTGCTCCTACGTCTCATGTTCTTATGTTATGTTATTAAATGCCAGTTAGCAGGCAGCTGCTGGCAGCCACTGCCCTCTTGAATGTGGCAAAAGTTATAGTAGTATATAGTTTTAAAATTCAGTTTATATAGTTTTAAAATTCTCATTGGTATTTTCAAATCCCTCCGTGGCCTCGCCCCTCCCTATCTCTGTAATCTTCTCCAGTCCAACAACCAATGTTCCCTTTAATTTTTTTTCGGGCGGGCGGCCTCTTTAACTGGCTGCGTGGCCCATTCAAATTCCCGCTCACGTGCGGTTTTTCCTATTGTAAAGCTGGCAAACAGCCTGCATTGGAGCTCTAGACAGCCGCATGGTCACGCAGCTTAAAGGGAACATTGCCTGCAACCTTCCGAGATCTCTGCGCTCCTCCAATTCTGGCCTCTTGAACATCCCCGATTTTAATCGCTCCACCACTGGCGGCTGTGCCTTCAGCTGCTGAGGTGCTAAGCTCCCCAAACCTCTCCACCTCTCTTTCTCCCTTGAAGACGCTCCTTAAAGCCTACCTCTTTTCTGCCCTAATATCTCCTTATGTGGCTCGGTGTCAAATTTTGTTTGATAACGCTCCTGTGAAGCACCTTGGGACGTTTTCTTGTGTTAAAGGCACTGTATAAATACAAGTTGTTGTTGTTGTAGGGCCATCCCATGAGCCTTCACCCAAAGGTACAATGCCCCCATTATCCCCTGAAGCCAGTAATGCCCCAACTTTCACAGCAACAGAAACGAGTGAGGGATCAAAAATGCAACTAAACACCAATGCTTCTTCAAAGAAAACCATGGCGGGAAAAATTGGGTTGCTTTGCGCCTCCGATTAGTGCCCCGAGGAAGCACTAACGGGGCGCAAAGCACCTAGTGCTGTTGCACGTAGCGCCGCGATATTGAATGGTAGCGCCCCAGGAAGGAGGGGGAGTGCTTCCAGTAGCGCCCCACCTCCTGCTTGGGACGCTGCCACTGAATTTCCGGCGCGGGGGCGCTAATTTTTTCGGGGCGCTCCGGCCAAGTTAGCGCCCCAAAGGGGGGCGCGACCCAATTTTTCCCCCCATAAGTTTAGTATCAGTTTTCCCCTCAAAGCTAGCTTTAAGAATCCAACTTTGGCAGGCCTGGCCAGTCAACTAGTTATGCCCCCTTTTCTATATGGGCACCATGAGTGTGCCAATCACCAACATTTTGGCTGCTTTTAAAAATATTATTGGCAGCTGGAGACTAACATCAGCCCTCAAGTGACCCGAAGTAAATTTGTGCAGGTTAAATAGTCAAATACTGTAATCACCGTCACTGCATCAGACAGACACAGCAGCATACCAAAAAACCAATAGCACTCACCAGAACCAGTTTCCTGTGATGTCCATAAGCCTCTATGTAAGGCTCACTCCCTATCAGAAAAACAAAAACTGTTGGAGATATGCACCAGGTCAGTCAGCATCTTTTGGAAGGATGTCAGTGCCTTAGAGAGGGTGCAGAGGAGATTTACTCCAATGATACCTCAGGGGCTTCAGTTGTGTGGAGAGACTAGAGGAACTGTGGTTGTTCTACTTAGAGCAGAAAAGGTTAAGGGGGGATTTAATAGAGGTGTTTGAAATCACGAAGGGTTTTGACAGGGTAAATAAGGAGAATTCCACTGGCAGAAGGGTCGGTAACCAGTGGATCCAGATTTAAGGTCATTGGCTCAAGAACCAGAGGGTAGAGGAGGTGAAACGTTTTTACGCAGCGAGTCGTTATGATCTGGAATGCGCTGCCTGAAAGGGCGGTGGGAGCAGATTCAATAGTAACTTTCAAAAGGGAATTGGATAAATACTTGAAAAGCAAAAATTTGCAGGGCGATGGGGTAAAAGCAGGGGAGTGGGACTAATTGGATAGCTCTTTCAAAGAGCCGGCATAGGCACGATGGGCCGAATGGCCTCCTTCTGTGCTGTATCATTCTATGATTCTGTGAGTTAAGTTTCGAATGCAACCCTTCATTAGCATTGGAGCATTTCCTGGCGCTTTACAGCGTGTGGGAGGGGAAAGGGAGGAGAGGAGCTCGGGTGGCTTCTTCTGAAGTCCAAAACCAGGCAGTGAAATCCGATTGATATGGGCCAGGGGGAGGGGATCGTGGCTTGAGTTCTGATGTTTGCTTTGCTGTTGATGGAACTTCTTTTGTGAGCTTAATAAATCTGAGCCTCTGCAGCATTCTAAAAAAAGGTTTTGGGTGTCTACTTTACATTTTTTGAAGTTTCACAGCAGCCTACTTAAAAACCAGATTGCCTTGTTGGAAACTGTACAAGTGACACTCCTAACAGGAGTACATTCAGACTTGCTGGTGGCCTCTGGAGGACTTTAGGGCTAACTTTTGTTTTTTCGGACTGGGTTTCAGGCTCATGGATACCTCAACGTTAAGGCCTCCCCAGCAAATCTGTAATATTCAACCTGGTGCCAGTATCCTTTCAGGAGTTATTTCTGTTAGCATTTCTCATTTTTCTATACTTTTAATTCCCTTCATTGCAGTTGGGGGGAAAAAAATTACTGTAGGGCCCAAGCAAAAGAATTTCTGCGTAAATTCCCACAAAGCATATACTTTTCATCTGCGAATACACTTTGTGGTAAACCAGACACTCACTCAACAGGAACTGGTTGAGTCGTGGAGTATCCGGCTGGTCTGGTATTGCTGACAGTGCCGCCCACTCCCAGTCCCAAAATGCAGCGCCTTCAAAGGCCGAGGAGACTGAAGTTATGTGCGCAGGTGCAGTCGGATATTCCGCCATTAGAGGGCAGTGTGTATCCACTATTGTTGCACCTCATTGTTCCTTACACAAGCAATAAAGTAGGCTTGTGAAATGCTGCTGTTCTTCCCATTGTCGTCTTTCGAGGGTTAATTGTGTGCCTGCCTGCAAAGTTTCTCTTTCACTTTTTCTCCCAGTGCCGAAACTCGACCTTATTCCACAGCACACCCTTTATTTGCCTGAGGTGTCTCAACAGGCAACCTGACCATCTGCAGCATTGCTTTAGACCCTTCCTCTTCCACCAATTCCCCCCCCCCGCCACACCCCTCCTTTCCCGGTCAGTGTGCCTACAGTATTTTAATAACAGTTCATCTCCACAAGACTTTGATTCTGATGGTTTATTGGGTTCTTAAATGTGCACAGTTTCTAGCTGATTCTGCCAGACACCCTCAGGCAGCAATAGCGCCACACAGTCTTCCCACCTCTATTTTGTGGTGGGAGAAGTCGCTCAGCCTCTTTGAAGGCGAAGAAGACTAGGTCTGGGATGTTGTTTGGTCTTAAGTCCGCCCTGTGCTTTTTTGTCTGTGTGGGCAGAGGAGAATGTTTGGTCCTTGGTAATGACAGGGACATGAGTGGGATAAAAAAAAGGGATGGGCGGTATAAGGGAGGATGCTAATAAGTGCTCTCGGAGCTGTAAGCCACTGTGGATTCCCATGGTAGTTAACCCTTTGCTGTTTCTACGAGTCTTGATCAGCGAGTTTTACTGAAACCTTATCCAGCTATTGCTCATTCAGCCGATCTTAAGTCAAATCTAGTTTCATTTGAGCAGGGTAGCTTTGCCTCTCAGATTAAGACTACAAACCTTCAGAAGCTTTAAACAGGAATTTTTTTTTTAAATAAAAGGATTCTTTTGGAACTTTCCAATCCCATCGTTCTATAAGTTTCAAGTTAGCTGAGATAAATTAAACTAAATCGTTCCGTTCCCGATGATCAGCTAATCAGGAAATAAACAGCTCTTAAAGCTGCAGGTCAGTCACACAATAGCGTGCGTGCTGTAGCTTAGGGCAGGAAAACTGGTAGAGGCATCTATCACCTAGGTTACAGTGCTCCTGTTATGCTCAAAGCACCCACTGCGGAGCAGTAATGAAAGTAAATCGACAAATATTATTAATAAAAACCCCGGAGGACTAGCTAGCCCAGAGTGTTGATGTCAAGCCGAACCAGGAAGGCCACAAGCTCCACTCCCGATTGGTGCTGAGTTAGCTCATTCTCAGTGCTCAAGAGTTGGAGGGGGGGGGAAAAGAAATCAGAGAGGGCTCCCACCAATGTGCCCTCTAATTTTTTGGGGGGCTGCGCGGCCCGTTCAAAAATCTGCACCTGCGCGGTTTTTGAAAGAAAGAAAAGAAAGACTTGCATTTATATAGCGCCTTTCACGACCACCAGATGTCCCAAAGCACTTGCATTTGAAAGCTGGCTCACCGGCTGCATGGGACCTCTGGAGCGCAGCTTAAAGGGAACGTTGGTTCCCACTCCTGATTGCTGTCTGGAATGTGTGTGGGCACTGCCGAGAACAGGATCAGGCTCTTCTGTGAGGCCTCTTATTGTCGATAATCCTGCCAATACTCTCTATCCAGCCTCATGCACAAAGAATGGCTATTAGGGAACATGAGAACATAAGAACAGGAGTAGGTCATTCAGCCCCTCGAGCCTGTTCTGCCATTCAAATAAGATCATGGCTGATCTGTATCTTAACTCTATCCACCTGCCTTGGCTCCCATATCCTTTTATACCCTCGGCTAGCAAAAATCTATTGATCTCAGGTTTAAAATGATTAATTGAGCTATGCATCTACTGCTTTTTGTGGGAGAGAGTTCCACATTTCTACTGCCCTTAGCGTGAAGAAGTGTTTCCCAACTGCTCTCCTGAATGGCCTGGCTCTGATTTTAAGGTTATGCCTCCTTGTCCTCGACTCCCCCCCATCAGCGGAAAAAGTTTCTCTCTATCTATCCTACCCATTCCTTTCAAAATCCTAAAAACCTCGATCAAATCACCCCTTAACCTTCTATATTCCAGTGAGTACAAGCCTAGTTTATGCAATCTCTCCTCATAATTGAACCTGTGGAGCCCTGCGAATACTCTGGTGAGTCCCATCAATTCCTTTCATTGAACTCTGTAGCTGAAAGCATCTGTGGATATAATATTGACCACACCTATGAACTTCATTCACAAAGAGCCCCATTCTGAGCGCCTACGGTTGTTCTTTTTGCTCCGTGTGTTTTAGTTTCCTTAGGGAGGGCTGCTGGCTTCCATTGAGTAACACAACTCAGTGACTGTGGGAGAAAATTAGAGGGAGATGGAAAAGCAAAACTATGCCCTGTGACATGAATCTTGTCATTCATGTGGAAATGACTTATGAAGTAATACTAGGCGGCCTGCTGGTGGCGCTGTCCAGGGAGAGTATAAACACTCAGGCATGGGCCCAGCTTGCTCGGGACATTCTTTAACAGGAACTAGTAAAGGACACAACTAGACCTCCATGTTGAAAAACAGTTGATTAAAGCTTTGTTTAACGCTTTGACCAAGTGCCTAGTAGTTTTCTTACATCACCCTGTACATTATGCCACCTTCCATACCAGTACTCCCGACATGTCTTCCTTTGTCCTCAACCGAGGATTCCCCTCTACTGTGTTTGACACAGTCCTTGACCGTGTCCATTTCATTTCCCGCACTTCTGCTCTCACCCCTTCTCCTCCCTCCCAGAACCACGATAGGGTTCCCCTTTCACCCCACCAGCCTCCACATTCAACGGATCATCCTCCGCCATTTCCGTCAGCTCCAACGTGATCCCACCACCAAACGCATCTTCCCTTTATATAACAACAGAAAATGCTGGAAAAACTCAGCAGGCCAGGCAACATCTGTAGAGAGAAACAGAGCGAATGTTTCAGGTCGAAACCCTTCTTCAGAACTGAGAAAAAAAAGCAGGAAATGAAACAGATTAAAAGGCAGTTTGGGGGCAGGGAAATGGGGGAGGGGATGAAAGAAGAGATATACAAGGGGAGATGAGATGGTAATAGGACAGGTAAAGAAACAAACAGTGGCTCTAGATGAAGTGTGAAATGCACTGGCAGAGTGAAAGACAGCTGCCATGTGGGAGAGAGAAAAAAAAGGAAAAGGTACAAACCAAAAGTGTGGATAAAAAATATAAAAATATAATAGGGGCCGAGGTTATGATCTGAAATTGTTGAACTCGATATTGAGTCCGGAAGGCCTAATCGGAAGATGAGGTGCTGTTCCTCGCGCTTACGCTGAGCTTCCGTGGAACAATGCAAGAGGCCGCAGATGGTGAGGTCTGAGTGGGAATGGAACGGTGAATTGATTATTTCGGATTTCCAGCATCTGCAGTATTTTGCTATCGCATCTTCCCCTCACCTCCCCTTTCAACATTCCGAAGGGACCGCTCCCTCCGCGACACCCCTAACAGCCCGGCACCTTCCCGTGCGAGCGCAGGAGATGCAGCACCTGCCCTGTTACCTCCTCCCTTCCCACTTTCCAGGGCCCCAAACACTCCTTCCAGGTGAAACAGCGATTTACTTGTGCTTCTTGCAATTTAGTATACTGTATTCGCTGCTCATGATGCGGTCTCCTCTACATTGGGGAGACCAAACGCAGATTGGGCGACCGCTTCGCGGAACACCTCCGTTCAGTCCGTAAGGGTGATCCTGAGCTTCCGGTCGCCTGTCACTTTAATTCTCTGCTTCACTCCCACTCTGATCTCTCTGTCCTCGGCCTATTACATTGGTCCAATGAAGCTCAACGTAAGCTCGAGGAACAGCACCTCATCTTTCGATTAGGCACTTTACAGTCTTCTGGACCCAATATTGAGTTCAACAATTTCAAACTATAACCCTGCCCCCATTTTTCATGCAGTATGATTTTGCCATTCCCATTTGTAACATTTTATCTTTCCTGCCTCTTACATAAGCACAGTATGTTCCTTCAATTCCTTCCTCCCCGTCTCTGTACGTGCTTCATATCTGTTACATCTCCAGCTTTTTCCAGTTCTGATGAAGGGTCCCAGACCTGAAACGTTAACTCTGTTTCTCTCTCCATGGATGCTGCCTGGCCTGCTGAGTGTTTCCAGCGTTTTCTGTTGTTATTTCAGATTTCCAGCATCCGCAGTATTTTGCTATTGTAATACCATTTCTTTAATTGTTTTGAGGACGCGGGTGATGCTGGCAAGGCCACATTGATTGTGCCCACCCCAGTTTGTCATTGAAAGTCAATTGGGGAGCATATTGCACTGTTAATGGAGCTGTCCACTTGTATTCAACCCACGATTCACCAGTGCTCGAGAAATAAGTGAGTTGCCATGGCTTTCTCCCCATAAGTGAGAACATCGATAACGAAACCTCAATGGTGCGATGGGTGAATGCTCAAGTGAAGTTCTCCGAGAATACCAATGCTCCCGTTATGAGCCAACGCTTCCTGTATACTGTATTTTTTTACCCATAAATTTTTGCTCCTGACTTTCCTGTATAGAATCATAGAATGGTTGCAGCACGGAAGAAGGCCATTTGGCCCGTCGAGCCCAAGCCGACTCTCAGCCAGTCCCACTCCCCCGCCCTTTCCCGGGTAGCCCTGCAAATTTTTTTCCTTCAGATACTTATCCAACTCCCTTTTGAAAGATAAGATTGAGTCTGCCTCCACCACCCTCTCAGGCAGTGCATTCCAGATCTTAACCACTCGCTGCGTAAAAAAGTTTTTTCTTACTCCGCCTTTGGTTCTTTTGCCAGTCACCTTAAATCTGTGTCCTTTGGTTCTTGACCCTTCTGCCAATGGGAACAGTTTCTCTCTATCTACTCTGTCCAGATCCCTCATGATTTTGATTCTATTCACGTAACTGAAGTCCCTCATTCCTGGAATCATTCTCGTGTATCTTTTCTGCACTTTCTCTATGGCCTTCACATCCTTCCTAAAGTGTGGTGCCCAGAATTGGACACAGTACTCCAGTTGGGGCCGAACCAGTGTTTTATACAGGCTCATCATAATTTCCATACTTTTGTACTCTATACCTCTATTTATGAAGCCCAGGATCCTGTATACTTTTTAACTGTGTTCTCAACCTGCCCTGCCACCTTCAACGATTTGTGCACATATACCCCCAGGTCTCTCTGTTCGTGCACCCCCTTTAGGATTGTACCGTTTAGTCTATACGTCCTCTCCTCATTCTTTCTACCAAAATATATCACTTCACACTTTTCTGCATTAAATTTCACCTGCCACGTGTCCGCCCATTTCACCAGCCTGTTTATGTCTTCCTGAAGTCTATCACTATCCTCCTCACTGTTCACTATACTTACATGTTTTGTGCAATCTGCAAATTTTGAAATTGTGCCCTGGACACCCATGTCAAAGTCATTAATATATATCAAGAAAAGCAGTGGTCCTAGAACCGACCCCTGGGGAACACCACTGTATACCTTTCTCCAGTCTGAAAAACAACCATTCACCACTACTCTCTGTTTCCTGTCACTTAGCCAATTCCGTATCCATGCTGCCACTGTCCCTTTTATTCCATGGGCTTCAACTTTGCTGGCAAGCCTATTATGTGGCACTTTGTCAAACACCTTTTGGAAATCCATGTACACCATGCCAACTGCATTACCCTCATCAACCCTCTCTGTTACCTCATCAAAAACTTGATCAAGTTGGTTAAACACAATTCGCCTTTAACAAATCCGTGCTGGCTTTCCTTAATTAATCCACACCTATTCAAGTGACTGTTAATTTTGTCCCTGATTACTGTTTCTAAAAGCGTCCCCACTACCGAGGTTAAACTGACTGGCCTGCAGTTGCTGGGTTTATCTTTACACCCTTTTTTGAACAATTATGTTGTAGCGGTACCACCGAGTGTCCCTTACTCATTATACATAATTCCCTTTAACTTTAACTATGTTTATATACAGTTTGCATGTACGGGGCATTGCCCCTTTAAGAACGCGACCTAACGCAATGACGTCACGTTGCGCATCACATGACTCACCCAAACGCAGGCTAACGCGATGACATCACGTCGCGCATCACGTGACTCACCTAAACGCGAGCCGGCCCAGCTCGGCCTCCCGCTCCCGCGACAATCGCCGGCCTAGCTCGGCCTCCAGCTCCTGCGGCAATCGCCGGCTCAGCTCGGCCTCCCGCTCCCGCGACTTCGGCCGCAACGGCCGGCTGCAGTGCCGGGTGCCGGGAGAATGCGATGATGTCATTGCGCCATTCACGTGACTGCCCAAGCGCGGGAAAACGCGATGCTGTCATCACGCAATCCATGGGACTGCCGAGTCAGTCCTCGTGGCGTCCCCACTGGGGAAAGACCTGTTCCACGACCCTCCTGCATCATTCTACATTGTTTGCTGTACTTCATCTTATCCAACATTAAAATCCTGTTTGTTGTTCTTCCGAGTCAAGCTCCATTATTTGTTCGGAATACACCTATCCCTACAATGTAACATTTGCAATTCTCCAGTCCTCTGGCACCACCCCCGTATCTATGGGGATTGGAATATTATGGCCAGTACCTCCGTGATTTCCGCCCTCAATTCCCTCAGCATCCTAGGATGCATCCTATCCGCTCCTGGTGATTTATCTACTTTAAGTACAGCCAGCCTTTCTAATACTGCTTCTTTATCAATTTTTATACTATTAAGTATCTCCACTACCTCCTCCTTCACTATGTCTATGGTAGCATCCTCTTCCTTGTTGAAGACAGGTGCACAGCACTTATTTAGTACCTCAGCCGTACCCTCTGCCTCCATGCATAGGTCTCCTTTTTGGTCCCTATTCGGCCCCACCCCTCCTCTTACTACCCTTTTACTATTTATATGCCTAAAGAAGACTTTTGAATTACCTTTTATGTTGGCTGCCATTTTATTCTTATACCCTCTCTTTGCCCCTCTTATTTTCTTTTCACTTCTCCTCTGACCTTTCTATATATAGCCTGATTCTTAGATGTATTTGCAACCTGACATCTGTCATTCACGCTCATTTTCTGCTTCATCATATTGGCTATCTGTTTCGTCATTCAGGGAGCCCTGACATTAGTTGTCCTCTCGTGAGAATGTACCTCGACTGTACCCGAACTATTTCCTCTTTAAAGGCAGCCCATTGTTTCACTACAGTTTTGCTTGCCAATCTTTGATTGCAGTTTACCCGGGCCAGATCTGTTCTCATCCCACTGAAATTGGCCTTCCCCCAGTTAAACTTTCTTACTCTAGATTGCTCCCTGTCCTTTTCCATACCTAATCTAAACCTTATGATACTATGATCACTATTCCCTAAATGTTCACCTACTGACACTTGCTCCACTTGACCTACCTCATCCCCAGAACCAGATCCAGCAATGCCTCCTCCCTCGTTAGGCCAGAAACTTACTGATCAAGAAAGTTTTCCTGAAGACACTTTAGAAATTCTTCCCCTTCTTTGTCCTTTACACTATTACAATTTCAGTCTATATTAGGATAGTTGAAGTCCCCCATTATCATTACTCTATAGTTCGTGCACCTCTCTGTAATTTCTCTCCAGATTTGCACCTCCATATCTTTCCCACTATTTGGTGGTCTTTAGAATACAGCTAATAGTGTAATGGCACCTCTATTATTTCTTAACCCTAGCCATATAGATTCTGTCCTTGACCCCTCCAGGACATCTCTCTCCAGCACTGTAACATTCTCCTCACCCAATACTGCCACACCACCTCCTATCTTTCCTGAGCACTTTATAACCAGGAATATTTAATACCCAATCCTGCCTTTTTCTGAGCTAAGTCTCAGTTATTGCCACAACATCATATTCCCATGTGGCTATTTGTGCCTGCAGCTCACTTACCTTGTTTACTACGCTTCGTGCGTTCACATACATACACTGTAAACCCATCTTCGACCATCCTGTATTGTCTTTTAGTTGGACCCCACCTGATACCTTACTATTTCTTACTTTAGTGCTCTGCCTCTCCCAATCCTTTGAGCACTTTATTTCCCCTTTCTAACGTTCCATCCTGGTGCCCATCCCCTGCCAAATTAGTTGAAACCCTCCCCAATAGACTAGCAAACCTCCCTGCGAGGATATTCATTCCAGCCCTGTTGAGGTGCAACCCGTCCGGCCTGTACAGGCCTCACCTCCCCCAGAACCGGTCCCAATGCCCCAGGCGTCTGAAGCCCTCCCTACTGCACCATCTCTCCAGCCATGCATTCATCTGCCCTATCTTCCTATTTCTTTACTCACTGGCGCATGGCACGGCACCGGGAGTAATCCAGAGATTACTACCTTTGAGGTCCTGCTTTTTATTCTCTTTCCTAGCTTCCTAAAATCTGCCTGCAATACCTCATCCCTCTTTCTACCTATGTCGTTGGTACCAATATGGACCACGACCTCTGGCTGTTCACCCTCCCCCCTCAGAATGTTCTGCAGCTGCTCAGTTACATCCTTGAACCTGGCACCAGGGAGGCAACATACCATCCTGGAGTCTCGTCTGTGGCCGCAGAAACGCCTGTCTGCTCCCTTAACTATCTGCACAGCTGCTCGTACAAGGAAAAAGTGTGGATTGAATGAAATATATTGTGGTTTTCCTGATGTGCATTCTGTCATGTGAGTGCAAGAAAAATACAGGTCTACTGTTAAATATCATGTTTATATTAATTACAGTTCTCGCCCTCTATCTCACTTGCTCACTCCATGTACTGCTGTTCCCCTTGTGTTTTCCTTTCCCCTGTTCACCCTCTTGCTCTGGCTCCCTCCCCTCCAGTTTCTGTGTTTTTCCCTGCTGTTTCTCTCCTTGCCGTTTCTGTCCATGCCACTGAGGGCTGTGCCGGTGCCATTACACACAGCGGCTCTATCACCTAGTTGTTACCTATTTTGTGACACAGTTGTTTCAGTTTTAGATGCCTTGTGCTTCCAAGCTCGGTCCAACTTGTTGTATGCTTCATGATGCGCGCGGAGTCCAGTGAGAGACTTCATCTGAGCCGAAACAAAAGCACTCGGTTTCAGATTCCATCAATGGTGAATAACATTTTTGTTCTGTGTTCTTTGTTATTTAAGCAAAGTTGCCTCTGGAAAAAAATGTGTATTCCCCGACTATTGCCATTTTTTTGCTCGTGACTGTGGGTGGGTAATAAAAGCTGTGAAAATAACAGGAATTCAGTAGAGATGGATGACTCCTGATGGATCAAAGCCTTGCACAAGGGCGTAACAGATAACTCATGTATTTATGTGACATTGGAGCTGTTTCCTACTTCCCCAGGACATGTGTAGCATTTGTGTGGGAGGTGTCTTAAATATCTGCTCCTCTGCTATGCATGAAGTTAGTCAAGTTTACAGCATAGGAATGTAAGTCAAGGATGAGGAAATGTCATTGAAGCTCACGTCTCAAAAATGACCAGCACTCCAATGTTTCAAATCTAGTAACCAATGCTTTGGTAGCCTTGGGTACTATAATACTTGACCTGTGGAAGAAATAGTTGCACCGGTGGATCAAGATCCTGCATCGGTGATGATCAAACCTATATTTAATTCATCTGTCGTGTAACACCGTTACGTGACATGGATTTTTGAGAAGACCCTTTTGTGTTTGCTTGTGGTGCAGAGTGACAGTGTTGTCTTCGACTGTTGGGAGATGCACATTAGATTTTTATGTCATGTATGGCTAACAAAGTAAAGGTACAATAATTAGTTGCCATCGATACTTTCCGTCATCTCTAATGTCAAAACTTTGTGTTGTTCTGAACCTCAGCAGTTAGCTGCGCAGCGAACGGTCAGCTTTTTTCAGAAATTGAAGAGCCTGGCAGATTTTTTAATCAGGCGGAAGTGTTGGGTTTGGGTAAAGGCCGAGATTTAGAGTGAAGATGAGGAATGAATCTCAGGACAAAATAACATCTTTAGAACAAAAAAAAAGTAATGAGGCACAAAAGTGACTGAGGGTTCCCAATAGCTTAGTTGGTACATGCACTGCCCACGGTTGAGGTAAACTGCCCAGACCTGGAGAAAGCCAGGTTCTATCCCTGAATTGTGCTCATTGATCTCCATATAGGGCAGTAGCTGTGCTACAATAGGCACTGGTACCCAGGGGCTAGAGAGGGGGAATAACCAGACAAGATTTTCAGTCTTAATCGCTATCTGATGACTCTTGCTGTGAAGTATGCATGTCAATTGGGTTTGATGATGCTCTCCATGGTAGAATTGCCTGATCACACCGCAGTCTAAGCCATTTGTGTGGAGTATAGGCCGGCACATGTGGAACTGCACTCCAGCATGAGTAGGTACCTTCAAGCATGGAGGGGAAACCACTGGACAGGTAAAACAAATCAAGTGACTGTTAACATGGGTCCAGAGATCTGAATCATGAATGAGGAGTATAAATGGGCTGTGTGTCGGAACCACCAGAGGATTACGGACAATTGTATATAATTCCTTTTATAGCAATGTAGTACAACTGGGGGCTGCACCTTTAATGTATTTGTTAACTGTACTAGGGCTTCTTTCCTGTACTCCGCGTGATGACGTCATGCCGTCCGTCACGTGATCTCTCAATGGCGGGAAGAACGTGATGACGTCATGATGTCAGAGCTCGGAACCTTCTAGCAGTAGAGCTCGGAACCTGCTAGCAGTTGAGCTCGGAACCTTCCAGCAGTTCCAGAGAGGATTTCAAGCAGACCAGACCTATTTGCATTGTATCCTACAGTTTCCTGTACAGCTTCGTTTGTTCATTAAATTTTATTGTTTTTGATTTTCTGAGTCAATCTCAATTCTTCAGCTAGGAACCCCAGTTCCTACATTGGTGACCCCGATTTCTTCGAACAATTTTCGTTGAAGTTACATCATGGACACGAACGGCGTCACCCTCGAACTGCTGCAATTTTGGGAGAAACAACCGGCCGCGTGGTTTTTCCAGGCGAAAGCCCAATTTGCAATCCGGGGAGTAGCAGCGGATTCGACCCGTTATTATTACGTGGTCTCCGCTCTCGACAGCGCCACGGCCTCATGGGTCGTCAGCCTCCTCGAGAGTCCACCGAACGACGGCAAGTACGAAGCTTTAAAAGCACGTTTACTGCAGATTTTCGGTCTGTCCAAGTCGGAGCGCGCTCGCAGACTTATCTCCATGCCCGGCCTCGGGGACTCAAAACCCTCAGAGCTCATGAGCCAAATGCTCACGCTTTTGGGCTCGGAATTGCAATGTTTTCTCTTCCGCGAGCTGTTTCTCTGTCAACTACCAGAGCCAGTACAGACGGCCTTGGCCAATTCCGCGATCACGGGTTGTGCTGAACTCGCCGCGGAAGCGGATAAAATATTCACCGTCTCACAACAATCTTGTGCAGCCACGAGCCGCCAAAACTATGCTGAACTCGCCGCAGAGGCGGATAAAATATGCTCCTGCACACAGCCATGTTGTGCAGCCACGAGGTGCCCATCCCCCACAAGAGCGAATCCGACTCCTCCTCCTGCAGGCTGGTGTGCATACCACACTCGTTTCGGCACAAAGGCCAGAAATTGCCGTCCGCCCTGCAGTTTCTCACCAAAAAAAAAACCTACCTCAAACCAGCGGTTTCTGAGAAGATCAATAAGGCCTAAGGGATGCGCCGGAGTTGCGATGGCCGTCGGGTCCGCAGGGAAACTCCTATACATTACAGACTCCCTGTCAAGGCGACGTTTTCTCTGTGATACTGGCTCCCAGTGCAGTATCCTACCAGCGTCGAAGCTAGATCTTCAATCCAGCGGTCAAGGTCCCCCCCTCGAGGCAGCCAATGGTGTGGCCATTCGCACGTTCGGAAAGCGTAGGGTCCAGTTGAGTTTTGGCGGGCAACGTTTTGTTTGGGAGTTCATCACGGCGAAAGTCTCACAGGCCATCCTGGGGGCAGATTTCTTCTGTGCAAACGGGTTTCTCGTCGACGTCCGACACTGCCGGCTAATCAGTGCCTCCACTTTTCACTCGGTCCCCTGCCACCGATGCACCGCAATGTCTTGGTCAGTTGCCTGTGCAGTCCCATCTCCAAATGAGTTTTCTCGTCTTCTCAGTGAGTTCCCTGAGCTCACCAGGCCCACATTTTCTTCTTCAGTCGCGAGGCACGGTGTGGCGCACCACATTACCACGACAGGATCCCCCGTTCATGCGAGAGCTCGAAGGCTGGAACCCGGTAAACTCGCGGCCGCCAAGGCGGAGTTCCATACAATGGAACGCCTGGGTATTATTCGACGTTCAAATAGTCCTTGGTCCTCGCCATTACACATTGTTCCTAAGCCGGGCGGCGGATGGCGACCATGCAGCGATTACAGACTCCTGAATGAGGCTACCACACCGGATCGGTACCCAATTCCTCACATTCAGGATTCCATCTTTTCCAAAGTAGACCTCGTCCGAGGCTATCATCAAGTGCCCGTGCATCCTCAGGATGTCCCCAAAACTGCCATCATCACACCTTTTGGGCTCTTTGAGTTCCTTCGTATGCCGTTTGGGCTGAAGAATGCAGCACAAGCCTTCCAACGTCTCATGGATTCCGTGTTGCGTGATCTGCCGTTCATCTTCGTCTACCTAGACAACATCCTTATTGCCAGTAACAGCACGAAAGAACACATTATGCACTTGCGTACCCTTTTTTCTCGTCTCAGCCAACGTGGCCTTATTATCAACCCGGCCAAGTGCCAGTTTGGGTTGCACAGCATTGATTTTCTGGGACACAGAATCACCTCAGAAGGCGCCGTCCCACTGGCCATGAAGGTGGAAGCAGTCACCTCGTTCCCTCTTCCTCAGACCGTCAGGGCCCTCCAGGAATTTCTGGGAATGGTCAATTTTTATCATCGGTTCGTCCCCAAGGCGGCATTGTTGATGCAACCTTTGTACGAGGCCCTCAGAGGTAAATCGGGCAAAGCCCCAATCGATTGGACACCCCAGATGGACCAGGCTTTCCTCGACACTAAGAACGCTTTGGCTGCTGCGACCATGTTGGCACATCCCCTTCCGGGCGCAACCATTGCCCTTACCACCGACGCATCTGATTATGCCATCGGGGCAGTACAGGAGCAGTGGGTCGATGGCACATGGCAACCACTGGCTTTCTTCAGCCGCCAATTGCGGAAAAACGAACGCAAGTATAGTACTTTTGATAGGGAGTTGTTGGCATTGTTTCTGGCCATCCGCCATTTTCGCTTCCTACTGGAAGGACGCCCATTCACGGCTTTTGTAGACCACAAGCCACTTACTTTTGCGATGGCCAAGACAGCGGAACCATGGTCAGCACGGCAACAACGTCATCTTACGTACATATTTGAATTTACAACCGACATACAACATGTCTCGGGCAAAAACAACCTGGTGGCGGATTGTTTCTCCCACGCCCAGCTCCACGCAGTACACCTGGGAGTCGACTATGTTGGTTTGGCAAAAGAACAGAAGGCAGACCCTGAAGTGCAGGCATACTTCCAGCATGGAAGGACCGCACCTTCCAGCTTACAAGTGGCTGATGTCAGTTTCCAGGCTGCAGGGACGACACTCCTGTGTGACATCTCAATGGGCATCCCACGTCCAATCGTTCCAGTCGAATGGCGCAGGAGAATTTTCAACACTATCCACGGGTTGTCACACCCTGGCATGAGAGCATCACAACGACTCATGGCAAAGAAATTCATCTGGAAGGGCATGCATCTCGACGTCCGTGACTGGACCAATACCTGTGTGAGTTGCCAGAAGTCCAAGATACAATGCCATGTTAAGGCCCCAGTCGCCACTTTTCTGGTTCCGGAGCGTCGATTCGACCATGTGCACGTGGACCTGGTTAGTCCTCTCCCTTCCTCTCGCGGGTACACTCACCTCCTCACCGTGGTAGACCGCACCACCAGGTGGCCAGAGGCAATTCCTTTGGTTGCCACCACAGCGGCAGACGTCTCCAGAGCCTTCATCTCGTCGTGGGTAGCTCGGTTCGGGGTACCGGCTGACATCTCCTCCGACCGGGGGCCTCAATTTACCTCTGAGCTTTGGAACGCCGTAGCTCAAGGTTTGGGCACCAAGCTTCATCGTACCACCGCCTACCATCCACAGGCGAACGGTCTGTGTGAAAGATTCCACAGGTCCCTTAAAGCCGCACTGCGTGCTAGTCTCCGTGGGCCTAGTTGGGTGGACAGGCTCCCTTGGGTGCTGCTAGGTCTTCGCACGGCGCCTAAGGACGACCTGCATTCTTCTTCAGCAGAGCTGGTTTACGGCCAACCACTCAGAGTGCCTGGCGATTTTCTTCCTCCTCACACGGAACCCTGGTCCCCAGCTCAGCAGCTCGTCAGCCACCAGGAAGCAGCTAGGAATTTCATCCCAGTGCCTACGTCGCATCATGACCTGCAGCGCTCCCATGTCCCGGTGGATCTTAAGAGCGCAGAATACATGTTCATTCGGCAGGATGCTCGCAAAAACCCGCTCAAACCGCCTTACACAGGTCCGTTCTGCGTCATCTCGTCAGGTGACAAGTCCTTCACAGTCGACGTCGGCGGTAAGCCTGACCACATCTCCATCGACTGGTTGAAACCGGCGCATCTGGATCTGAGCGAACCAGTCGTCGCCGCTCAGCCGCCTCGTCGTGGTCGCCCACCGTCGACTGCCGGTCCAGTACAGCCACAGTCATCTGCCGAGTCGCCAGTGCCCGCCTCACCGGGTCGACCACAGCCGATCTCTTCTTCTCCTCCGCCTGCGGCATCATCCCAACCACAGCCAACGGCCAGTTCGTCTTCTAGCACTCCATTCCAGCTGCCGGGGTATCGCAGTCGGTCGGACAGACTCGTCAGACCCCCTTCTCGCCTTACCTTCTCTGTTAAAAGCAATTCTGGGGGGGCGCATGTGGCGGAACCACCAGAGGATTATGGACAATTGTATATAATTCATTTTACAGCAATGTAGTACAGCTGGGGGCTGCACCTTTAATGTATCTGTTAACTGTACTAGGGCTTCTTTCCTGTACTCCGCGTGATGACGTCATGCCGTCTGTCACGTGATCTCTCAACGGAGGGAAGAACGTGATGACGTCATGACGTCAGAGCTCGGAACCTTCTAGCAGTAGAGCTCGGAACCTTCTAGCAGTTGAGCTCGGAACCTGCTAGCAGTTGAGCTCGGAACCTGCTAGCAGTTGAGCTCGGAACCTTCTAGCAGTTCCAGAGAGGCTTTCAAGCAGACCAGATCTATTTGCATTGTATCCTACAGTTTCCTGTACAGCTTCGTTTGTTCATTAAATTTTATTGTTTTTGATTTTCTGAGTCGACCTCAATTCTTCGGCTAGGAACCCCAGTTCCTACAGCTGGGTATTTTATTTTCATTCCCAAGCTTGTGTTCTTGCATGATTCAACAACAATGGTATTCCCCTAACAGTGTAATTTAATGATTAAACTGTTTTATGCCATCAGTTGGAAAATATGAGTGTGATAACAAATGAAACCAATCCAATGTTCTAATCCACTAGCTGCAGAGGTCATGATGTGGGCAAGTGGACCTGCTGTAATGGCTGGTGGTGAAAGCTGTATTATAATGCAGTTTGTGTCATGGATATGATCATTTATAAAATTTTAATAATTTATGAAAAAAATTTATAACACCTTTTAGAGCAAATGCAATCGTGATTGTAATTGTCTTTGTATCACAAATCATGACATTGTACACGTCTGCTCGCAAGCAGTAAAATGGCGTGCAAATCATCTCGGCAGAATTTAGTGCCCTTTGAAATGAACAAATTAAAGGTTGACGTAAGAAAACTACTAGGCACTTGGTCTAAGCGTTAAACAAAGCTTTAATCAACTGTTTTACAACATGGAGGTCTAGTTGTGTCCTTCACTAGTTCCTGTTAAGAATGTCCTGCGCAAGCTGGGTCCTTGCCCGAGTATTTATACTCTCCCTGGACAGCGCCACCCGTAGGCCACTCAGTATTATTTCATAAGTCTTTCTTTCATGAATGACTGATTCATGTCAATGGTCCCATGCAATATTTATTATATCTGAGCTGCTGTTACTTGCTCAGTACAGTTATTGAAACAGCAGAATCACACTCGTGATATTATAATGAACATTAAGAAAATACACTATTAAATAAGGCAGACTTTAATACTTAGTTAATGCTGTGTTATTTTGTTATCGGTGATTGCAGTTCTGCTCAGTGTGATGTAGTTCCTTTCTCAGCTTTGTTCCTGATTTTGTTCTTTGCATTAATTTGTGATTTCCACTTACACTTTCCCCTTCCCATTACAAAATTGATTGAATCTGGTCTTGCAATGGAGCCGTCTGAATAAGAGGTAGTAAGGTGAAAGAGTGCACTATAATAGCTGAGAGCTGCAGAGGAGACCAAGGAGATGTCCTTTGTTATGAGTCTAAGATAGATGAGTTTCCTTGCTCTAGGTGTTCGAGATGTTTCAGATTGTAGAAGCAACCAATTGTTTTATTGGTTTAGAAAAGTCTCTAATAATTTATCATATTGATTGGGTGCCTGGGGAACAAGGTCTAAATGATGCTCTTTTTCCCTGATTTATATTGTGATCTGTGTCTCCAAGGCAACAATCTCTCTTGAAATTAAAACAGAAAATGCTGGAGATACTCAGCGGGTCAGGTAGCATCTGTGAAGAGAAAAACAGAGTTAACGTTTCAGGTCGATGACCTTTCGTCAGAACTGGAAAAAAGCAGGAAATGGAACAGATTTTTAAGCAAGTGAAGGGGCTGGGAAAGAGGGGAGGGGATGAAAGAACAAGTGGGAAGATCTGCCTTTGGTTCTTTCACCCCCTCCCCCCTTTCCCAGCCCCTACACTTGCTTAAAAATCTGTTCCATTTTCTGCTTTTTTCCAGTTCTGACGAAAGGTCATCGACCTAAAACATTAACTCTGTTTCTCTCTTCACAGATGCTGCCTGACCTGCTGAGTATCTCCAGCATTTTCTGTTTTTATTTCAGATTTCCAGCATCTGCATGATTTGTAACAATCTCTCTTGGCCTGTTGGAGTCCAATTTGTGAGACAGAGACCTGATGCCATGTTGTAATTGAGAGCAGCCTCATGACACATGCCTGGAACGATGCACGGAACTGACCCTGAATAAGAGGTGCCCAATCTAGTGAAAAGAATTCAAGCACAGGCATCTTCCACCCTTTTAAAATGAAGTTCGGGACCTGGAATGTCAGGACCCTCATGGACAACCCCAACAGCGACAGACAACCACCGTCTGCCCCACCTGTGACAGAGACTGTAGGTCCCGCATTGGACTCATCAGTCACCTGAGAACTCATTTTTAATGTGGAAGCAAGTCATCCTCGGTTCCAAGGGACTGCCTAAGAAGAAGAAGAAGATGGATAGTAGGGTCCATGATGATCCGGGTATGTTAGTACTCCAGATCTCGTTTATAATGGCTAGTCCATTGAAGGTGGGCAAACTGTGCAGTTGGTGTCAAAAGCATTCACCTAAGGAAAGTGCCTGATGTGAAGATGACTAGAGCAGTCTATTTACATGCAACTAGGTTTTTTTTATGTTTTCCTTTTCCTCTGCACAGCTACACAATTAAGACTGGGAAATCATCACACGTGGAACTGCAGATATAAACTGGTGCCCTGCCACTCCACAATGCAGCTTGTTAAGAGTCTCAATGTGTGAGTCACCATGCTGTCATGTCAGGAATATTTATACTAGCCAATTGTTAGCTACATTCCACAATATATCTGTTCTCGTGATTTGTGCGCAGCCAGCAACACAAGAATTTTATAATGCTGGTTTTCCTAGGTTCCCCGGTACACATGTTGTGACCGCATGCCTCTCCTGTCAATGAACTCGCTTTGCAACAAGAAAGGATTTCATTTACTGAAGGAACAGGAGCATTTACCACTATCCCATCACCGTGTGTTCATTAACTTCTGTGGATCCTGATCTTCCCTTTACAGGAGGTTCGGGAGAGGCCCGAATCCTTCAGGATGGCTGGTGAGCGGTGGTGGTTTCGCTTGAGATCCTGGATAATGGGCTCACTTTTAAATTGAGTTGTTGCTGCTAAGAAGAGGTACAGAACCGTTGCATTGTTCTATGTGCCGAGTAATCCAGAAAATCATTAACATATTGAAGAGCATGTCAAATGACTGAAATGAACCTTACAGTGTAATACTTGGATGGTTTGTCAGTCTTTGTTGTGTAACTTCAGCTGTTGTCATGGGATTCCGATAAATAGTCCAGAAAATAGATTCGACCCTTTCAAGTCAGCAAGTAGCAAAGATTCTCATGGCTACTGTCGTATATGTGGCAGCAGATAGGGTCAGGGCAAACGGACAGACCTAATTAAGCATGTAGTTATACCATCACTTTCTTTTTGTAGCAGAACAAGTACAATCCCCAGTACAACTCCAGAATCGGGTCCCACTCTGACTTTAGGAATGCAATGGTGTGAGATCCCTTCAGGGAGGTTGTCTCGTACTGCTTGGGCTTGACACCTTGTGGAGTATGACTTCAGTCTGGTAACAAGCCAGTTCAGAAAGTACTTACAAGGTTCTTTGGCCTGTCACCGCCCTTGCCTCAGCTCATCCGCTGCTGAAACCCTTATCCATGCCTTTGTTACCTCCAGACTTGACTATTCCAACGCACTCCTGGCTGGCCTCCCACATTCCACCCTACGTAAACTTGAGGTCATCCAAAACTCGGCTGCCCGTGTCCTAACTCGCACCAAGTCAGGTTTACCCATCACCCCTGTGCTCGCTGACCTATATTGGCTCCCAGTTAAGCAACGCCTCGATTTCAAAACTCTCATCCTTGTTTCCAAATCCCTCCATGGCCTCGCCCCTCCCTATCTCTAATCTCCTTCAGCCCCACAACCCCCGAGATATCTGCGCTCCTCTAATTCTGCCCTCTTGAGCATTAATTCAACTCCCGTGAGCTATCTTATATGCAGGTCTCCTTGTACACAAATATATAAACAGTAATTGTTGCAGTACTTTGCCTTTGGAGCTAGAGTTTTTTTATTTCAGTTGTGTTTATTACAAAATAACTTTTAACATATCTTTTTATTAAGCTTTATACATATTAAATTGTCACCATAATAAATGGAGTTTAAGGCAATTAGAATTTATGAAACAGAAAGTTGTATTGTGAAGTCTTAGATAAAGGTACATTAATGACACCTCACAGCACTATCTGGACAGTCTTAGTAAATTCCATCAGATTTCGAGGGGTCAGTGACGAATAACCAACTGTCCAAAACTCTGACAGGGCTAGACAGACTGGATGCAGGGAGGATGTTTCCCCTGGCTGGGGGGGTCTAGAAACAGGGGTCACAGCCTCAGGATATGGGGCAGGACATTTAGGACTGAGGTGAGGAGAAATTTCTTCACTCAGAAGGTGGTGAACCTGTGGAATTCTCTACCACAGAAGGCTGTGGAGGCCAAGTCACTGAATATATTTAAGAAGGAGATAGATAGATTTCTAGACACAAAAGGCATCAAGGGGTATGGGGAGAGAGCGAGAATATGGTATCGAGATAGAGGATCAGCCATGATCATATTGAATGGCGGAGCAGGCTCGAAGGGCCGAATGGCCTACTCCTGCTCCTATTTTTCTATGATTCTATGTCTATGTTTCAGACTACATTTCTTTTAATCCCTCTTGGCTCCTTTCCTTCCTTCCAAGATTCTGCACTTTGGGGCACTCTGACACTACATGTAATAAAAGAACGGAACCCAACTAAACTAAGCTAGGAACCGCCACTGGTGTCGATGTACTTGAATCTTCAGCATTATCCTGCATAGCAATATCCTCAATTAATATCCATTTAATTGAGGTTTCCCAGCTTATTTTAATGGTCCAAGTATTGTTTCCATATGCTTCAATACTTGGCTTGGGTGAGGGTCAAAGTATGCGTAAAAAGGTGTGAATTGACTATATTCTGTAAATTTACTGAAGTCTTTGGAAGGAAAGGCTCAGTGCAATTCATTTCATGGGGGTGCAGCATCAAACTGCAGCAAATCAATAGTTGACCAGATTTCTAGACTCTCTGGGAGCACACTCTCCAAAATGCAACAGGAAACGTCCATTGCAATACTTTTGAGATTCTCCTTCCACCATTTCCTAAAATGGGTAGATTTGTAGGTAAGCCAGAGAAGATGAAATTGGATTCCTCCAATGTGCCCCATCTGAATCCATGCAAAAGAGATGATAACATGAGAAGCACTTTCCTCTGACCTACTGAGATATTGTTAGCCTGATGTAGAAGATAAAAAGATAAATTTGAATGAGGAAAGCCTTTTGTCCCATCTATCCAGAAAATCCCTACAGGTTCCCTGTTAAAGGTTTTTTTCCTCCACCTTTCTACTCAGAAGTCCATTCCATATGCGGATCACTGTTTGCATACAAAAGAACTTCCTGACATCAGTCGTAAATTTGCCTTTTACTAGTTTAATTTGAAGTAATTTTCTAGCTCTATCTTTTCCAACTGTTTACTATTTTATATACATCTATAAGGTCACCTATCAGTCACCTCATGTCAAGACTGAACATCCCAACTTTCTCCAGTCTTTCATCATGCAGCAATCCTCTGACGTTAGGGTTCAGCCTTGTAGCTCTTCTCTGAACTATCTCTGCGGCTTGAAGATCTTCCTTGTGTCTAAATGACCAGAACTGGATGCAGTGCTCATGATGTGATCTGGCCAGAAGGAGTAATACAGTTTGAGTATGACTCCCTCTGACTTGTACTCTACTGTATTGGTTGTATGGTTGTGCATGCGATTTACTTAATTGGGTGCTATTCTGCAGTGGTTGGACATGTTAAGCATTGAGTCCCTTACATGACTTTCAACTGTTTGAATCCTATTTCACTGCAATGAGAACATTTGGACTATGTACTACATTCTATATCAGCACCAACCTTCGAGTTAATTGGATGAATGAAGATCCCTTCTAGGGCTAATGAGTGAGCTGTGTGGATCCTGCATAATGGAGTGATCCATCATCCCATGGTATACAGTAGAAACGATTCCCCGAGTATCCCAGCACTCTCTTAAGATGTTGATCCAGAGTTGTCAGGCTCATTGTGTGTTATGATCTATATTAATGCAGCGTTGGATTTGTACAAATCTTTTCCTCCACCGGGAGGGTGAACTGCTGCTGGAGTTATATTTAAAAAAAAATCCCTTTCACACAAATCAGCCTAGAATCCAGTGGCACAGTGAGAAATGCAGCATGAGAATGAAGCATCCCAAGTTAAAAATCTGCAATGCTATTCTGAGTTTGTATCGCACCACTGTCCTGATTCCCAGTGTGAGGGTGTGCCATCGACCTTGGAGGCATTATATCGAGACTAATCTGTGGATAGAAGTACCTGTAAGGTAGCTGACCACAGCTAGCTCATGGAACAATGGATCTGCGAACCCTCAGGCATACAATCACGTGTTGCTGTGACATTAAATGGTACCATTTAAAATTCTGTGTGTGCATAAAAGTGTTAATTTTTTGTTTGTGCACAGTTCAGATCTCCACTTATTTGGAGTATTTTAGAGCCATAAGTTTCTCGGGTATAAGGCAGTGCTGACCATCTATGAATGTTATTTTATTTTCCTTAGTCAGCTCCATTGAACTATTTCCCGAACCATGGTTGAGCTATATATTAAAGAAAAATCCAACAGATATGGAGCCAAAACCATGTTTAAAAAGTTTGAGATTATATGCAATTTTTTTGGCTCGCGAACTACAGACGGTTTCTAAGACTTTGGGTCCATTCCACTTTTCCTGACTGATGGAGCCCTTGGTCCACATCTCTAAGTGGGAGGTGGTAAGGACACATCGTTGATGTGCATGTGCCCACAGTCTGCTCCTGTCCGCAGATGTTTGTATACACTGAGTGACAGGCTGATTTGGAAAATCCTCATCCCACCCAGAAGGTGTTGCAATATTGTTGTAAAAGAATTATTCACTATGGTAGAGTTCCAATATTTGGGGGAACACAAGTTAAAAAAGTTACGAAGTTAGCAGTAAAGAGGAAGTCAGACCAAATTTTTATCATTCCCAAAGCGTATTAAATTTGTGGATTGAGTAACAAATGAAGGCCAATGAAGTATAAATGGATTTGAGGCAATTACATGCGCTTCTGTGGAGAAAAGTGATCGAAGGATATGGTGAAAAGGTGGGTAGGTGGTGTTGATCAAACGCTCAAATGATGTGAAATGTAAGCACAAAGAGCTGTCTTTCCGATACAATCTGCCTCATATCTCTGACTGTAATGATAGTTCTCCATGGTTTGATTATTGTATTTACCCATGACAATAAATTTGAGCTTGCTCCAGTCTATTTTCTGCAGTCTGGCACAATGAATCGCTGAATATTTCTGTTCCTGTAGGGTGTAATCTACCACTATTGCTCTTGCTTGCATAACAATTTTTGAAACTTTTTTTTCCTCCTTCTTTCGATCCTCGTACCCCACACAGACTTCCTTCACCAAACGGGTGAGTTAAACTTAGTCTTAGGCTTCCACCAGGATGGGGTGCCACCGCTTGATTGGCACCCCATCCACCACCTTAAACATTTACTCCCTCCACCACCGTGGCTGCAGTGTGTACCATCTACAAGATGCATTGCAGCAACTCGCCAAGGCTTCTTCGGCAGCACCTCCCAAACCCACGATCTCTTCCACCTAGAAGGACAAGGGCAGCAGGTGCATGGGAACACCACCACCTCCATGTTCCCCTCCAAGTCGCACGCCATCCTGACTTGGAAATATATTGCCATTCCTTCATCGTCGCTGGGTCAAAATCCTTGAGCTCCCTCCCTAACAGCACTGTGGGAGTACCTTCACCACACGGACTGCAGCGGTTCAAGAAGGCGGCTCACCACCACCTTCTCAAGGGCAATTAGGGATGGGCAATAAATGCTAGCCTTGCCAACGATGCCCACATCCCATTAATGAATAAAAAAAAGTACAGAAATATTCAGGTTAAGCAGTTCTGCTTTAACAAGAGTGAGCTATATTTGACTGATCAATGTTGGTGGGGGACAGTGGGGAAGGAAATTGAATAAAAATAGCTCCATAGTTCTGCAGCCACATCATAGTGAGCAATAACAAAACCTAAACATTTATTGAGTAAATTTGGAAGTAGCAAGCCAAAATATTGCATGAAATTATAAAAAGCTATTGTGGAGGATATTCTCTCATCAACAAATGCGGGATGATCTCTATCGGTTGGTATTTCTAATAAAGTCATAAACACATTCAAATACTTCAGAGGAAAATTTCCCATGTTTATTTGTGACTTGCATGAGTGCAGGGGGTGGGAATTGTTAGTTGTCATGCTCCATGCATCATGAGTGTGGGGCAGGCTTGATGGACCAGCTGGTCTTATCCTGCCCGTCATTTTCATATGTCTATGACTGCAGGAAGTTATCCCTGTAGATCTTCAGCATGGAGCCTATGAAGTGCACTTACAATTTGGTGAAGCATATTAACAGTTAATTGCCAGTTTTATGAGATCAAGGTCTCTGCAATTGTGCATTACTATGGGTGCTATTTGTAACAGAAATGAATATTATCCAGAGAATTTGCTTCTGACTACAGTCTTACCAAACAAGTAAGAACATTTGTGTTTCATGTTGCTTGGAAGTGAGAAGGTTGCCTTAATAATCCTTTATAGATACTCTGCCACCCATATTCATGGTCAACTCCTTGGTCTTGCCATCTCTTGCATCCTCTATATTCCCATGGACTTGATCACTGAATAGGCCATCTCCAATCATTTCCTTGTATTCCTCACCACCCACAATTCCCTTCCAACTCTATTCTTACCTATCCATCCCTGGGAACAACGCTCCCCCAAGTTGCTTACTACTGCATTTTCAAACTCCCAAATGCCCAGATTTGACCTTTCAATTGCCATAATACTTCCACAACTGCTTATTTGCTCAACCATTCCCTTATCTGCCCTTGTCCCCAGTAAATCCTTGATTCCACTCTTACCTATCCAATACTAGCCAGAGTATCTCTATCAATGGCTTCTCTTTCCACCACTGCACTGTCACCACGGGAATCCCATTAGCATTCACCCACTTAGAAACATAGAAACATAGAAGATAGGAGCAGGAGTAGGCCATTCGGCCCCTCGAGCCTGCTCCGCCATTCAATGAGATCATGGCTGATCATCCAAATTCAGTACCCTGTTCCTGCCTTCTCTCCACATCCCTTGATCCCTTTAGCCTTAAGAAATATATACAACTCCTTCTTGAATATATTTAATGAATTGGCCTCTACTGCCTTCTTTGGTAGCGAATTCCACAGGTTCACCCCTGGTTCTGGACTCCCCGACCATCGGGAACATCCTTCTAGCATCTAGTCTGTCTAGTCCTGTTAGAATTTTGTAAGTTTCGATGAGATCCCCTCTCAGTCTTCTAAACTCCAGCGAGTACAAGCCCAATTGACTCAATCTCTCCTGATACGTCATTCCTGCCATCCCAGGTATCAGCCTGGTGAATCTTCGCTGCGCTCCCTCCATGGCAAGAACACCTTCCTCAGATAAGGCGACCAAAACTGCACACAATACTCCAGATGTGGTCTCACCAAGGCCCTGTACAACTGCAGCAAGACATCCTTGTTCCTGTACTCAAACCCTCTCGCTACGAAGGCCAACATACCATTTGCCTTCTTAACCGCCTGCTGCACCTGCATGCTTACTTTCAGCGACTGGTGCACAAGAACACCCAGGTCTCGTTGCACTTCCCCTTCTCCCAATCTGTTGCCATTCAAATAATAATCTGCCTTCCTGTTTTTGACACCAAAGTGGATGACCTCGCATTTATCCACATTATATTGCATCTGCCATGCTTCTGCCCAATCACCCAACCTGTCCAAATCATACTGGAGTTTCTCGGTACCTTCCTCACAGCACACACGCCCACCCAGCTTTGTGTCGTCTGCAAACTTGGAGATATTACATCTAGTTCCCTCATCCAGATCATTAATATATATTATGAGTAGTTGGGGTCCTAGGACCGATCCCTGCGGTACCCCACTAGCCACTGCCTGCCACTCAGAAAAAGACCCGTTTATTCCAACTCTTTGCTTTCTGTCTGCCAACCAGTTCTCTATCCAAGTCAATACCTTGCCCCCAATCCCATGTGCCTTAATTTTACACGCTAATCTCTTATGCGGGACCTTATCGAAAGCCTTTTGAAAATCCAAATATACCATATCCACTGGTTCTCCCTTATCTATTTTACCAGTTACATCCTCAAAAAATTCTAGTAGATTAGTCAAGCACGATTTACCTTTTGTAAATCCATGTTGACTTTGTTTGATCCAGTCACTTTTTTCCAAGTGCTCTGCTTTTACATCCTTTATAATGGACTCTAGCATTTTCCCCTCTACCGATGTCAGGCTTACCGGTCTGTAATTCCCCGTTTTCTCTCGACCACCCTTTTTGAACAGTGGGGTAACATTAGCTACCCGCCAATCCATGGGTACTATTCCAGAGTCTATCGAATTTTGGAAGATGACCAGCAATGCATCTACTATTTCTAGGGCCACTTCCTTAAGTACCCTAGGATGTAGATTATCAGGCCCTGGGGATTTATCGGCCCTCAATCCCATCAATTTCCCTAACACCATTTCCCTACAAATACTGATTTCTATCAGTTCCTCCCAGTCATTAGACCCTATGTTCCCCGACATCTTTGGGAGGTTATTTGTGTCCTCCTTTGTGAAGACAGAACCAAAGTATGTATTTAATTGGTCCTCCATTTCTTTGTTCCCCATTATAAATTCCCCTGATTCTGACTGCAAGGGACCTACGCTTGACTTCACCAATCTTTTTCTCTTCATATATATATAAAAGCTTTTACAGTCAGGTTTTTATGTTCCCTGAAAGTTTACTCTCATATTCTATTTTCCCCCTCTTAATTAATCCCTTTGTCCTCCTTTGTGGAATCCTAAACTGCTCCCAATCCTCAGGTTTACTGCTTTTTCTGACCAATTTATATGTCCTCTCCTTGGATCTTATGCTATCCCTAATTTCACTTGTTAGCCACTTCTTCTTCATCGACATGCTGTCCCTTGGTGACATCATCTGCAGACATGGGGTCAGCTTCCATCTGTACATTGATTACTGCCAGCTCTACATGTTTTTAAATATCTCCATGGTGTCGACCCTCTCTGTCACCTTCTCCAGTATTACAATCCCTCCCCCTAAGCTCTCTATATTTCTGACACGACCTCTTGTGCATCCTGAATTTCTGGTAAGTATTGGGTAAGTAGAAGCTGTAAAAAGTGAAATTTAGTTTAAGATTTTGATTTTAACCAAGAATTTTAAAAACAGTAGTTAACAGAAGCTGACTGTCAGTCAGCTGTAAGTGTTTGTCTTGAATAGGCGCCAATCACCAGGAGCTGGAGAGCTGAGTGGGAGAACAGTGTTTTATTTGGGAATTTGGAAAGAGTGGGAATTCGGAGAAGAGGGGGAAGGAGTTGCTGCTTTTTGCCTACACTACTTGTAATGCTTTGTGTTACAGGTAGATATTTAATTTCAGTACCCTTAACTTAAGCTAGATGAAGTAAGTAGTCAAGAAACTACACTGTAAACTAAGTTACCTAATTTTTGAGCTGGAGTCTGAGGTGCAGACATTGCGGGGCATCAGGGATGGGGAGAGTTACCTGGACACTTTGATCCAGGAGGCAGTCACACCCCTCAGGTTAGGTAGTGGTACAGGTCTGGTTAGTGGTCAGGGACAGGAGGGCGTGACTGCAACTCAGGCCGGTAAGGGGACCCAAGCTACAGCGCTGGAGGAGCCTCATCCTTTGCCCTTGTCCAACAGGTATGAGGTTCTTGCTGCCTGTGTGGATGAGGGAAAAGCCTGCAGGATGGATGAGCAAGCTGACCATGGTGCAGGAGGCCATTCAAGTGGGGGGAGTGAAAGGGAATGTAGTTGTGGCAGAGGACAGTATGGTCAGGGGGATAGATACCGTTCTCTGCAGCCTCGACCAAGAGTTCTGAAGGTTGTGTTGCCTGCCTGGTGCCAGGGTTAAAGGCATCTCCTCACAGCTGGAGAAGAACTTGGAGTGGGAGGAGGAGGATCCAGTTGTCATGGTCCACGTAGGAACCAACAATATAGGTAGAGGTTCTGCTGAGGGGGTTTGAGGAGCTAGGATCCAAATTAAAAAGCAGAACTTCAAAGGCAATAATCTCTGGATTGTTACCTAAGCCATGCGCAAATTGGCATAGGGACAAACAAATTAGAGGTTTAAATACGCGGCTCAAAGAATGGTGTGGGAGGAAGGGGTTTCAGTTCATGGGGCATTGGCACCAGTACTGGGGAAAAAAGGAGCTGTTCCGTTGGGACGGGCTCCACTTAAACTGGGCTGGGACCAGTGTCCTGGCGAACCAAATAACTAGGGCAGTAGATAGGGCTTTAAACTAATGAAGGGGCAGTGTTGGGAAGCTTCAGAAAAGAGTAAGTTTAAAAGCAGCAAGAGAAATGTCAAGGCTCTAGAGCAGAGTAGAGTTTTGGGTAAAAATAAGCAGAGTGGGTCAGGAAGGGTCAGAGAGTAACAAAGGTAATAAGGCATCAGTGACTAAGGTGACATCAGGGAAAGAGAGAAATAAGTCAAAGCTAAAGGCACTATATCTAAATGCGTGAAGCATTCGCAACAAAATAGATGAATTAATAGCACAGATAGAAATGAACATGTTTGATTTGAGACGTGGTTGCAAAGTGGCCAAGGTTGGGAACTAAATATTCCAGGATACTTAACTCTTAGAAGGGATAGGCAAAATGGAAAAGGAGGAGGGGTAGCCCTGATAATAAAGGATGGGATAAAGACAGTAGAGAGAAAGAGGGAAAAATTGGGTTGCTTTGCGCCTCCCGTTAGCGCCCCCGGGTCACGCTAACGGGGCGCAAAGCCCTTAGCACCTGGGCGCGGTCCCGCTAACACCTCCCACAAAATTCAGCGGGAGGTTAGCGGCGGCAGTAGCTGGTAGCGTATCGCAGCGCTGCGCCTCCGGCGATGACGTCATCGCTGTGCGCAGTGCCCCGCTCGCATCCCGGCTGCAAACTTCGGCTGCGCCCCCTGAACTATGGCCGGATGATATGTCCGACAGGGTCAGGGTGACGTTTTTATAGTTGCGGCGGCGATATTTAAAGGGGCAGGTGTCGGGCGGCCTTTTAGTCTTTTGAATATTGCGGGAATCAAGGGATATGGGGATAGTGCAGATCAGTGGGGACGAGGTAGAAGATCAGCCATGATCCTATTGAATGGCGGAGCAGGCTTGAAAGGCCAAATGGCCGACTCCTGCTCCTATTTCTTATGTTCTTATCCTGCCTCCTTTTGCCCCGCCATTGATGGCCATGCCTTCAGTTACCTAGAACCAAAGCTCTGGAATTTCTTCCCTAAAGCTCCCTGCCTCTCCTCCTCCCTTTCCTTCTTCCTTAAAACACATCTGTCACCCCTCCTAATATTTTCTTCTTTGTCTTGAAGTCCATTTGTTTCCTTGCGCCTCTGTGAAGTACCTTGGGATGTTTTTTCTGTGTTAAAGGTGATATATAAATGCACGTTTCTTTTGTTGTTACTGTTATCAGGTTTGATCTTGGATGTGAGTTATATACTAATAAAGCTGTAGTTATTGTCCATCGCTATTTGCTCTACGAAAGTAGTGGTGGGCCTTCTTCATTGAAGTGAGTGGCCTACTTTGTGGTAGAGATGCTGATGAAGGAGTAAGTTAAACGTTTATGTATCAACTCAAGATAAATACTCTAGTCTATAGGGTAAATTCAATGATCCCTCACTCCTAGCGAGGAAGTATAATACTGTAGCCTGATTGTCCATCTCATGCTCTCTTTGTATACGGCTCTCTACTGGTTGGATGAAAGGCATTTTGTAATTGTATGTGAAATTATATTCTTTGATCGTGACTCATGGGATTCCAGTAATCAGTTTAAGTTGTGCCTAATTCAGGCTTGTGTTCTATATACTAGGATACAATCCACATTCTGCATGTGCGGCTGAAAGTGACATAGGGCGTTAGTCTGTCTTTTGTTAGGGTTGGTGACTGGGAGCAGTCAACTCAACTGTTTTGATTCTTTTGGGGGGAAAATTGGGTTGCGTAACTTCACCGGGGCGCTACTTTTAGTGCCCCGAAAAAGTTAGCGCCCCCGCACCCAAAATTCACCAGTAGTGCCCCAAGAGGGAGGCGAGGCGCTACTGGAAGCGCCCGCCTCCCTCTTGGGGCGTTGTGAGGGAATATCACGGCACGTCGCATTGCAGTACTGCAGGCCTTCCTCCCCTTACTAAAGGGGAGGGGCCTAGCGCAGCACGACCCGCGGCCCAGCTGGGCCAGCAGGGATCGGAGTGCCAGCAAAAGAGCCCGGCACTCAAGAGAAGTGCCGGGCTCACTGAGCGCAGCCAGCACTTCGTGGGGGGGCTGCACAGAAGGCCGGAGATGGCAAAGCGGGCAAGTGCTGACAGGCGGCCAGCAACAAAATTGGCCACCCGGCACTTTCCCTTTAAATAGCGCCGCCCCGGCCGCAGGTAGGCCCCCCCGACCCTGTCGGACATAGCATCCGGCGGTAAGTCAGGGGGTGCAACCCAAGATCGTGGCCAGGGCGCGAGCGGGGCGCTGCGCACAGCAATGACGTCATCGCCGGCGGCACAGCACCGTGGGGTGCTAATGGTTACTGCCGCCGCTAACATCCCGCTGAATTTTGCGGGAGGCGTTAGCGGCGCCGTGCCCAGGCGTTAGTTGCTTTGCGCCCCGCTTTATCTTTTAATCTCTCCTGCCTTCCGCCCTATCACAGGACTTCCCTTTTGTTCTTTCCTCCCCTCCCCTCTTTCCCTGTCTCTGTATTTGCTTAAAACCTATTACATCTCTAACTTTTTCCAGTTCTGATTAAAGGTCATCGACCTGAAAGGTTAACCCTGCTTCTCTCTCCACAGATGCTGCCTGACCGGCTGAGCATTTCCAGTGTTTTCAGTTTTTATTTCAGATTTCCAGCATCCGCAGTATTTTGCTTTTGTTTTGATTGTTTATTTAGTCGCTTCAGACAAACGGCAGAAAGTTATAGGCCTGGAGGCTATGCATGCATATTATCATTCTGGGCAGCAGAGTTGGCTTTGTTCCATATAAAAGCCCCTCAGTTGCCATTACAGCTTTTGTTTAATGAGTGACAAAGGCCTGTGAAGATTGAACTCCAGTATCTCAACTTTCAAGATGGTGGGCTCAAAACTCCAAGCCCCGAGGAGGCGGGAGTGGTGTGAAAATTGCAGAATCTGGGGGCAGGAACCCATCCCGCCCCCAACCCGCCTCCGTGCCAATGTCCCAGGAGGCAGGTATCTGACCTGTGCTGGGAGCCGCCTCCCTGAGGCGGGAAGGGGATTAGTGCCAATTAACTGCCTAATCCCTATTTTTAGCCCTGAAGTGTGGGCTTCCTGACGGCTCCAAACCACGCCAAATTAGCAAGGCGGACCAACAGCCTGAAGGGGTTGGAGGGGTCGAGATGTCCGTTGTGCAGGTGAGTGATGGGTGCATGTGTGTGAGGTAAGTGTAAAGTGTTTTAATAAGCTTTACTTACCTTTACTTTCTCCTGCAGGCTTCCTCCCTTCAGTTCTCGGGAGTCCCCCAGCTCACCGGCACAGAAAGCAGAATGGCCGCTGAACTGTCAAAAGCTGCAGCCTCTGCTTTCTGGTCTGGAGACCTCTCTAACTGAGTCTGAGTAGAAGGACTCAAGTTAGAAGACAGATTGTCAGTGTTTGACAGCTTCACAGAGCTGTCAAACGCTGATTTTTCATCTGTCAAAAGTTCTTGACAGATGAAATGTCAATCGCTGACATCACCAGTAACCAAGTGTCCCTTAATTGGCCTGCTGAGCCCGCTGGGCAGGCTTAACAAGGTCAATCAAGAGAAAGTAACGTGGGTTGGCCACAATTTGATGGAGGCGGGACTACAACCCAAAAAGGAGTCCCGCCTCCATCACGTCCCCATTGATAAAATCGAGCCCGGTGTCTCTGTGAGTTGGGGTTGGTTGATGGTCCCATTTCTGGATGCAGAAATATATTCAGTAACCTTTTCCCAAGTCAGTGGTGGTTCTGGTCCCATTGATATAGAAACAAACATCTGATGACTTTGCATTACAGACGAAAACTGGGCTGGGCTGGGCTGGTAGAGACGATGATGAAGGTATAATTTAACTGTTCTGTAATCAAGTGAAATCTATTGTATTGATTTCTTTTGCTACTTAATGTTTACTTTTACTAAAGCTGATTTATAGTATATAGTCTAAGTTACATGGTCTGCTAGACTGTTTATTGAAACTCTTGGAGAACTGGAAGGGATTTGTGTCAACTGTTGTGAGCAATTTAAGTGAATAGGGAGTTCTGTTTAACCCCTGAGCAATGCTATATTCCCAGATAATGTGTGCATAAGGCCACACTTGGGTTTGTAGGGAATGTGGGCTCACTTGTGGGCCATTGCTGAGGCCAAGAACGATTCTGGTGGAGGCCTAAAATTGTAACAAGAGCCACAACAGTAATTATAACATCCTCATTAATATAGCATGTAACGAGAAGAGCTGGTGAAAATAAAATGCCACATGCACTGCATAATGCAGTTTTTTCTAGAACTTGGGTTTGAATAAAAATGCATTAGGTTAGTGGGGTGTGTCCAAGTGGAAAGAGGGTGTGAATTCCGTATTGGGCAAACAGAAACTATTCGTGTTGATTTGGGGAATCATAGACATGGGGCTGGTTTCAACATGTGAGCCCCAGCTGATCCAACAAATGACTCAACATGGCAAGGAACTCGTAGTTATTAGAAGAGTTTTTAAAAATGATTTAGTTACTCGGTGTTGATGCTTCTCTGTGTACTACTTCAAAGATTTGATTTTGCTGCTACCTTTTGATGTGACTGGCACCATTGGATCTATATATGTGGTGCTGACCAACTAATGTCTCTTAATGTCTCTTAACCTCTCCTGCCTTCTATCCTATCACAGACCTTCCCTTTTGTTCTTTCATCCCCTCCCCCCTTTCCCAGCCCCTACACTTGCTTAAAAATCTGTCCCATTTCCTGTTTTTTTCCAGTTCTGACGAAAGGTCATCGACCTGAAGCGTTAACTCTGTTTCTCTCTTCACTGATGCTGCCTGACCTGCTGAGTATCTCCAGCATTTTCTGTTTATATTACTGAAGCATTGTTGACAGTTGACATGCTCGGATTCCAATCAATAATGGCTTCCTTATTTTGCTTGTCGTGTGAAATATGAACATGTTGAACCATTTTATTTTTATCTTTTCCCCACATTAATATTTCACTCTTTATAATGGATAACCATCAGTGGTGAGACACCAGGCTTTTCTTTTGGTCTCTCTCTAATACAGGGCTGCTGAGGCCAATTGTAGCTCCCCAACTGCTGCCCTGGCTGTGAGCAGCTAGCACAGATCTGCAGTTGAACTGGTCTTAATGGCTTGGTGCTCACAAGGGCTGTCAGCAGAACTGATGGCGCTCTTCAATTGCCCACTGGTACATGCACTGGTCCAAATTGACATGCTCTTGGATTCTTTTCCCCTCCACTCCTTGAATGGAAGCCCACTTCCATATTTCGACAAAGAACATTGACACCTCCATATGTTCCACTGTGAAGCTGCCACCAGTAATTTTAGTTTTTGCATCCATTTTGCCGAAAGGATAATTATTCCAGAATGCTACATAACTTGAATTTTTCTAGCTAGTGAATTGGAAAACACTAGCTGAAGAATTGTACTTTCTTTCCCACAAAACCCCAGGGACCGTGTGTAAGAGCATGTCTCAGTGCCACATGGAGCATGCCTGAATATTTAAGGGAGCTGTCTTCTTTACCCAACTCCAATTTCAAATGGTTCCCCTCTAGAAAAATAATGGAGCATGACCTCATTCCTTAATTTGCACTATAGGGGGTATCTGTGTCACGACCAGTAGGGAGGCTGGGCCTAAATATGAAGACATGAGATCAATGGGCCTAGTTGTCGTTGAAACAAACTCTGAACAAAAAAGAAAATGCTGATTTATCTTTTTTTGCGTTCTTAAGTTTGAAGAAAAAGACAGAGTAAATACTTCGAAATGATTTGTGCGACTGGCAATGTAGATCCAAGGTTAAAATACAGGACATGGAAATTGAAAGGCGAATCTCAAGCAGTTGTCACAAGGCATTGGCACAAATTCTCCAATCCAGTGGTGGATTTGTGAGTGCACATTAGGAATATGGGTTTGGAAATATTTTCATTTGGAGCAATGCCCTATTGGAAGAAGAAAGTGCTGTGTGTTTTGTGTTTGTTTATTTTTAAAAAACATAAATTTTAGTTGTTAGCCATGGTTAGACTAAATTATTTTTTAATTAATCAGTTCTACAGTGGTTGACTATTAACTGCCAACAATCGTGGATGGAAAAAGCAAACCAGACTTCTGTTATGATGCTAAGATGGAATTCAAATAGCCCCTTCCTTTATTGATAGTGGTAACCTAGTGGGACCCTGGCCATGATCCAAAGTACTACCAGACACTCTCATTTAGCTTCACCACATGAATGTTATAAAACATCCCACAAGCTGGTATTATAATGAAGCGGTACCACTGGCTGCATTTAAACAGGGGAAGAGGCACTACAAGGCTAAGCAAACAATGTACAGTATTTATTCAAATCAGAGGATTTTAGACATTAATTATATATTTTCAGAATGCTTTGGATTTTATGTACTGCATTTCCTTTACTTTCATTATATTGCAGTATTTTCTGTATGTAACTGTAACATAATACATCGGACTTGCTGGTGCTGAAGCTATAACGAAGGATGGAACAGCGGAGTTGTTCAAACTCACCATTTCCCTGTAAATCTCAATTGAGGTGATCATTTTTCTTTTTGTTAACTGTTTTGTTGACTAAGTTGCATTGATCTTATCAGAGATGTTCCAAGAAGTTTGAATGGTGCCAGATGTTTATTTTGTAATATCGGATGTGCTGACCTCTGAACTTTATTCCTCACAAAAGCAACCTTGCCCGAGTCCATTAATGTTTAGCCCAACTTCCTTCTTACTAAATAAAAAACTTTTATACAGCTCCTTTATACAGCATTTAAAATAGGACAAAAAGAATAAAATGACAAAGCCAGGAGCTTCAAACTTTTCCAGTCACATTCTGCCATCCTTGAATGTTATTGATCCAACTGTGCTCGTGAGCCCCAAAGTTGTTGTTCAAATATTTACATTCTGTTCATTGAAAAGGAGGCTTGAGAACTTGGATCGGTTGGTGCCCTAGTATAATTTCTCCAAGTTCTTCTGTGTGCCCAGCAACCATCAAGATCAAATTTGTTAAAGGGTTTTGCCTTTCTTATGATTGTGTTATTACACCACCTTATATTTTAAATTGAAAGGCAACTGATGTGGAGGTGCTCTTGTAGGACAAGCAAAAGAAACAACCTCACAACATTGACTTTTCTAGAGTCTCCAATGCTTGCATGATTAGTGGCTTACTTTGGATATATTGCTCTGCTAAGATGATCATGAGGTATCTAACTAGGATCTTGACTGGGGAAGGTATCTTTCAGGTTCAATTCCCAAGTAGCCATCATTCTGCACAGAAATATTTCTGACTCCTATCTGGGTTAAAAGGATGTGATGTATCTGCTGCATGTCGCATTGACTCTCTTGCTTCAGTAGGTGGTGAGAAACGCTTATTGGCCCAGAAATTCGGGTCAGGGGCTTCCCGCGGGTGTAAGCCCCCGACCTGCACTTACCTTGCGCACCGGCAGTTGAGCTGTGGGCCCCGTGGAATTCCGCTCCGGGGCCTGGCCCAGCTCCCGGCGCGCTGTGCTTGCGTGTCACAGGGGCGTAGTTAGTGCAATGCGTCCCCTGGGATCACGTGAGCCATGGGCAGCCAATTGGAGGAGGGAAAAGCCCATTCATAAGATTGACAGGAAGACCTGTCTAAACTTATGAATACTACGGGCCTCAAAATAGCATTAAACCGTCAAATCATTTTTTTTAAAAACACACTTTTTCAATAAACTACAAATTACATTAAATAACTATTTTAAACAATAATTTAAATTTTTGAAAAAATAATTTTATAAAAAAATGGCTAAAAATAAACTTACCTTGCTTTAAAGTATTTAAAAATAATAAACCTGTGGAAAAAATGTTTTAATTTTAATTAATTGACCACTTACCTTGTAAAAAGCAGGCCTTACGCCTGCTTTTTAAATGTGTAAATCCTACAGGCTTAACCTCGCGTGAAAACCTGCAAAAAAAAAACTAAGTTCAAAGCGCACGCGCAGCCTCCCCTGCGCGCATGTTCGACCTCTGAACCTCTTCGTTCAGAGGATCGGAAGTGCCGGTTTCCCACATTGCATGCAGGAAACCCGCACTTCCATTCGACCTACGGGTGAGTACCCCGTGCATACTCACCCGTGGAGAGCCGAATTTCTGGGCCATTTTATCACGGTGAAGGAAGACGCTACATTTGGTCTTCGGGTCAAAGGTTTCTCCAAGATTCTATGTACACTGATTCCCTTTCCCCCACAAGAGAAATGGAAGCGTTGTTATGCTCCCGTGACATTGAGGAGGCTCCTGGAAAGGTTCAGAGCATTTTAGCCTTCAACACCAAGAAACAATTTCTAAAAAAATTAGGAACCTCCCTCAACATTACTTGTGAACACGTCCACTTGCTGGGTTGCACTGAAAGGGAGCGAAAGGGGCCGTGGGCGGCAAGGGACAGGACGTACTGGGGCCAAAGCTGGGAAAAATAAAGTGGGGGCGATGTGGTGGGGCATTACAATCCAGTTTGCCACATGCAATAGATATATTTCATCAGCTTTACAGAGAATTTGTAGAATACAATGCACTTATTTAAATTTAACAATCTTCTGAAATTTGACAAAAAAATGGCATGGTGATTAAGCATGGTATAAGGAGAGTGGCCTGCGGCTGGGAGGCAGTAGAGTATAAGTCAGGGCTGGAAGGAAGTGGAAAGGTGGGGAGAGGGCTGCCCAATTAAAGTGGGCCTGACAAGGCCCGAGATGAGTGACAAAAAGGCTCCATTGGAAGCAGAGGAGGGAAGCTGCACAGTTATAGTGGCCAGGTGTGAAACAGAATTGAGTGGAGAGTTGGGAAGTGCAGCATAGAGCAGTAAATGGAGGAATTGATTGGGGAATGGAGTTTGGGGCTGGAGAGTGCAGCCCAGAATTGGACACATTACATAGAATTACATCGAATGTACAGCACAGAAAGACTCAACTGGTCTATGCCAGTGTTTATGCTCCACAAGAGCCTCCTCCCACCCCTCTTCATCTACCCTATCCACATAAGAGTCTGTTCCTTTCTCCCTCATATGTTTATCTAGCTTCCCCTTCATTGTTTCTGTCCAATTCGCCTCAGCTACTCCTTGTGGTAGTGTATTTCAAATTCTTACCGCACTCTGGGTAAAGAAGTTTCTCCTGAATTACCTATTGGATTTATTAGTGACTATCTTATATTTATGGCCCCTACTTTGGGACTCCCCCACAAGTGGAAACATCTTCTCTACATCTACCCTATTGAACCCTTTCATAACCTTAAATACCTCTATCTGGTCACCCCTCGGCCTTCTCTTTTCTAGAGAAAATTATATATTTTTTATTCGCTTATGGGATGTGGGCATTGCTGGCAAGGCCAGCATTTATTGCCTATCCCTAGTTGCCCTCGAGAAGGTGGCGGTGAGCCGCCTTCTTGAACCGCTGCAGTCCGTGGGGTGAAGGTACTCCCACAGTGCTGTTAGGGAGGGAGTTCCAGGATTTTGACCCAGCGACGATGAAGGATCAGCGATATACTTCTAAGTCAGGATGGTGTGTAATTTGGAGGGGAACTTGAAGGTGATGGTGTTCCCATGCATCTGCTGCCCTTGTCCTTCTAGGTGGAAGAGGTCGTGGGTTTGGGAGGTGCTGCCGAACAAGCCTTGGCGAGTTGCTGCAGTGCACCTTGTAGATGGTACACACTGCAGCCATGGTGCACCGGTGGTGGAAAGAGTGAATGTTTAAGGTGGTGGATGGGGTGCCAATCAAGCGGGCTGCTTTGTCCTGAATGATGTCGAGCTTCTTGAGTGTTGGAGCTGCACTCATCCAGGCAAGTGGAGACTATTCCATCACACCCCTTACTTGTGCCTTGTAGATGATGGCAAGGCTTTGGGGAGATTATATTGGAACATTTTATGGAAACAGGGCGGGGAGCAGCCAGACAAGGTGCACAAACATGTTGCTGAAGCTGGGGTGGGTGAGAAACCTGGGTGGAGGCTGAGGAGAGCATGATGCCTCATCCTGCATCTTGTTATTCAACTGTAACTGCGATGTTATCTGGATGTCCAGGAGTGAAGCAAGGCATTTCTGGAAACCAGGAAGAGTAAAACTATTAACCAAAGAGGATACCTGCAGCAGCAGACCAGCTAGATTGTAGTGCGAGGACAACCAGGAAGGAACAAGATGGAAGAGTTGATGGTATTATTGTTAAAAAAAAAACCTAAACAGATCTGGTGAGTCCACACCATGGGCCAATCAGATAGTAGTAAATCAAAGCAGCTCATTAAGAATATTGCAAGGAGTTAATTGTTTCGCGTGGACCAGTTAGATCTGCAGATGTTGATATGGCTTCATTATATGGTCTACATGGAGTTATCAGATCACTAAAAGCAACATGGCTGCTAATCTGCTAAACATTTTAAATAATCTATAGATCGATATGTTAATTATCCAAGCACTGTCTCAGAGCATCAATCTCAAGGATGCCGACTTCTGCCTATCCAGCAGGGAGTTTTATAAGAAAGTGTTTGCACTTTCTGACAGGCTAATACCAATATTGCATTCGTACCAGCCTTTCTATCCAATCTTCACAGGGTTCCTGTTGAAGATAGCTACATACCTGCCTGGCAAGTGGTTACCTCAATGTTTGGCTTGTCACGGGCATTCTCTCTGGACCTGGCCCATTGGGCAGGTTCCCAGATAATACAACATTGCCAGAATTACTTCTTCATTGGGACCAGATTCCAAAGAAAATCAAGCAAAGCCTCCCATCCATGGGGTAGGTGCCTGGACAGGTAGCGTTAACCTTAGACTGTACTGCAAGCCCTACTTCAAAATTCTGGCTATAAGGTAACTACTACCTTCATAATCCTTGTTGAATGGTTATTTGTAAGACTTGCTCAGTTAAACCATTTGGCATAGTGGACTCCTAAATGCACTAATTAGTGACAATGCACTGTGCTTGAAGAGAAGCCTGCCAGTAAGTGTGTTGGGGCATTACTTTGGAAGGCTGTGAATTTACATTCTCCAATATCTTCCTTCCCTACACCTATTTCCATGCACAATTGCAAGGTTCCCACCAGTCTTGAAATGCTTCAGCTTATTGACATAATGATTCCTGTTACCAATTCCTGCCAAAATGTTGGGAGGGGGAAAGCAGACAATTTAAGAACAAATGCACTTCACTGTGCTTTGTGGTAATCACCGCTTAGGCTGATGAAATAAATACTAAGTTTTTGACCAAGTATTAATGATTGGTGTTTTAAGTTCTATCATTTCCCACATCTCTGTCACATACATAAAAAAAAAAATCATGAGAAAATTAGCGCATGAAAATATTTCCATATACTTAGAGCAGCAGAATCCCTGGGAACACGAGCCGGATATTAATATTTGAAGAAGCAATCATTTAATATCACAAATAATTTTTCAATTTGAAGAACATGTTTGAGCCTTATCCTGTAGGTTCATTTATTTCACAAAGTATGTACTTCCAGAACAAATCCTTTCATCTACCAAACTGAGTTCTCTCATATTTTAAAATCTGGGTGGTAAAGTGTCAAAATTCTGCTTTTAATTAAGAGTCCAGCATTGGCGACCTTTTAATTTCCAGACCATATATGCTGTTATGTGGGGGGGGGGGGGTTGGAGCGATGACTGGAGGGTTATTAAACAAACTCGCGTCGCCACTCAATACCAAAGAGATAGCCACCAACCGAGTGTACAATAACCTTTTATATTTCATAAGAACATAAGAAAGAAGAGCAGGAGTAGGCCATTCGGCCCCTTGAGCCTGCTCCGCCATTCAATGAGATCATGGCTGATCTTCTGCCTCAACTCCATTCACCGGCCTTATCGCCATATCCCTTGATGCCCTTACTAGTCAGAAATCTATCGACTTCTGTTTTGAATATACCCAATGACTGAGCCTCCACAGCCCTCTGGGGTAGAGAATTCCAAAGATTCACCACCCTCTGTGTGAAGAACTTTCTTCTCATCTCAGTCCTAAATGGCCGACCCCTTATTCTGAGACTGTGACCCCTGGTTCTAGACTCCCCAGCCAAGGGAAACATTCTCCCAGCATCCACCCTATCAAGCCCTGTAATAATTTTGTATGCTTCAATGAGATCCCCTCTCATTCTTCTGAATTCAAGAGAATACAGGCCTAGTTTACTCAATCTCTTCTCGTACGACAGTCCCGCCATTCCAGGAATCAATCTCGTGAACCTTCGCTGCACTCCCTCTATGGCAATTATATCCTTCCTTAGGCAAGGAGACCAAAATTGTACACAGTACTCCAGGTGTGGTCTCACCAAGGCCCTGTATAATTGGAATAAGACTTCTTTACTCCTGTACTCAAATCCTTCTGACCATAAAATTAACTTTTCTTTTCCTTTTTATTCTGGCTGGATTCCAAGTGCCATATCGTCTTCTGAGGACATTGGGGGGAAAATGAAACAGTGCTTTGGACGTGTAGCATGCTCATTGCTAATTTTCTTCAAGGGCTGTCATGTGGTACCACTGTTGCCGCGCGATATTTTTAGCCTTGTGTTTTTATTTTACTGCGATGCCACTTAAGATCTTTCTGATCAAAATCAAATCCAGCGTCAGCTTAGCTTTTACCTCCTGGGCTAAATGAGTTCCATTTTCTGTGATGTGCAGTTGCTCAAGGCTTCTTACACAGGAAAAAAAGATTTACTATAATGGTTTAAAAGAAAAGGCTATTTTGCTTGTAAGCAAATGTTGAAGCTTTCTTATGCTAACTGGTTGATATTTCTGGTTGACCAAATAGAAGCTTTTTCTTTTAAATGTTCCTGATTTTTGTTTTAGTAAGTGGATGCACCACTTGTGACATTGAGCTGTGCAGAGCAGGGAGCTAACTGGCCTCTGACAGGAAAGGAGGCTCGATTTTAAAATTCTCATCCTTGTTTTCAAATCACTCCATGGCCTCGCCCCCCTCCCTATCTCTGCAACCTCCTCCAACCCTACAACCCTCCGAGATCCCTGTGCTCCTCCAATTCTGGTCTCTTGCGCAGCCCCGATTTTCATCACTCCACCATTGGTGGCTGTGCCTTCTGTTGCCTGGGCCCTAAGCTCTGGAATTCCCTCCCTAAACCTCTCCGCCTCTCTACCTCTCTTTCCTCCTTTAAGATGCTCCTTAAAACCTACCCCTTTGACCAAGTTTTTGGTCACCAAAGCCCAGAAATTCATCTCGGGTGGTGGAGCAAAACTGAATATTAAGTGCTGTGTATAACGGGCGGTCGATCCGATACTGCCTGTTTGGCGTCACCCCCCACCCCCCCCGAGATGAATTTCTAGGTTCTAGTATCTCCTTATTTGGCTCGTTGTCAAATTTTGTTTGATAACGCTCCTGTGATGCACCTTGGGACATTTCACTATGTTAAACGCAGGAAGTTGTTGTTGAGTCACGGGGCAGTTTAGGGTGCTACCATTGACCTCAGTGCCCAGGTGTAGGAAGTTTAAGAATTGGCCAGGATTTCCACTGCTGGTCGCTGCCCAGTGACCCCCCCCCCCCCCCCACTGCTGGAAAGGGTGTTTGTGTGGATGTTGGGGTGAGGGTAGGTTTGCCTCTCAATGCTGCCTGTCACTCCAGCTCAGTTCAGTGAGTTTAGTCATGTGTCCTCCAGGCTAGTGGATAGATAATTCCCTGGAGACAAGGCAGCATTCCATCGCTGGGAGTGCGTCACTGAGGAAGGTATACTTGCTGAGACCAGTTTGCTGCGCTTGAGTCACATATTCTGCTGATAAATCATTAAATGGTGCCTCCTTCTCACTGCGGACACAGCCATATCCTACTGCTATGTGTCATAGTATGATGGAGCTTCTGCAGAGGCCCGATTTAACATTATTTTCATGATGGTCCAATATAAAAAACAAAATTAAAAAAAAAATCTTTCTCACCATCCTATCCTGTCAATTGAGGTATGCTGTAAAATAAGGAGCATCCACTATAAATTCAGCTCCCTAACATCTGCAAGGTGCAATGATAAACCAGTTCTTTCTTGCCATGCCATCTCACATCACTGTCACATCAGCTCTGTCCCAGGTGAGATACACCACAAAATCAGAATGTTCCTAAAAGATGCATAGTAAAATCAGCATGAGGTGCACTATAAATCAACCATCTCACATGAGGATTATTGTAAAATGAGCTTTGTCTCAAAATCAGCTCTGCCTCACCTGAGGTGCATTGTAAAGTCAGCTCTGTCTCACCTGAGGTATATTGTAAAGTCAGCTCTGTCTCTGATGGGGTGTATTGTAAAGTCAGCTCTGTCTCACCTGAGGTGTATTGTAAAGTCAGCTCTGCCTCTGATGGGGTGTATTGTAAAGTCAGCTCTGTTTCTTATGGGGTGTATTGTAAAGTCAGCTCTGTCTCACCTGAGGTGTATTGTAAAGTTAGCTCTGTTTCTTATGGGGTATATTGTAAAGTCAGCTCTGTCTCACCTGAGGTGTATTGTAAACATGGTGTGGAGATGCCGGAATTGGACTGGGGTGGACAAATGTAAGAAGTCACACAACACCAGGTTATAGTCCAACAGCTTTATTTGAAATCACAAGCTTTCGGAGCGCTGCTCCTTCGTCAGGTGAAGTGGAGAAATGCATAAAGACACAGCTTATATAGTCAGAGAATCATGTCAGATGTTTACAGGTAATGTTTCCAACTGCTATTTATCACACCTCGGCAGGGAGATAATCACAGCAGTCAAAGGTGTGAATGGTGTCCAAACAGGTCAGTCAGGAAAACATTACATCAAAGAACAATGAGGTGGGTCACAAGGGGTCAAATATTGCAGATGCTGGGGTCTGTATGAAAAACAAAAAAAGACAGAAAACATTTTTTTTGCTGGAAATCACAGCAGGTCCGGCCGCATCTGTGTAGAGAGAACAAGCCAATGTCGACTCGAGTCTGGATGACCCTGCGTCAGGTGGGGTTACATGTAGCGTGACATGAACCCAAGATCTCGGTTGAGGCCGTCCTCATGGGTGCGGAACTTGGCTATCAGTTTCTGCTCGACGATTTTGCGTTGTCGTGTGTCTCGAAGGCCGCCTTGGAGAATGCTTACCCGAAGATCGGAGGCTGAATGTCCTTGACTGCTGAAGTGTTCCCCGGCTGGGAGGGAACACTCCTGCCTGGTGATTGTTGCGCGGTGTCCGTTCATCCGTTGTCGCAGTGTCTGCATGGTCTCGCCGATGTACCATGCTCCGGGGCATCCTTTCCTGCAACGTATGAGGTAGACAATGTTGGCCGAGTCACATGAGTATGTACCATGTACCTGGTGGGTGGTGTCCTCACGTGTGATGATGGTATCTGTGTTGAAAAGTTGTAAAGTTGTAAAGTTAGCTCTATCTCACCTGAGGTGTATTGTAAAGTTAGCTTTGTCCCACATGGGATACACTGTAAAGTCAGCTCTGCCTTGCCTTTCTGCCTCATGATGCTTTGCTGAGTGGATCAAATGGCAAGATTTGTGACAGAAGAAACAAACCCAAGCAGCAGAAATGGAAGGTTGTAGTACGTTGTATTAAAAAAACAATGCCTAGCCTGGATAACGTGTTACAAAGCAGCAACACATGCTGCAGGCAGCTATTATTGTATTTTTCTTCTCTCCTTTTCTATGGTTTATTGGGTTCTGTTGGCAGACATTGGACAGCAGGGAAAAATAAATGTATAATCAGTTGAGTTGACAAGTGTTTAACAGTGTGTTAAAGCCACTGCTCAGGTACTACACTCGAGTTTTATGACAAAAGAGCAAATTGTTGCTAACTTAGAAATTCGAGGAACAGGGTTAATTTTGTATTTCTCTGCAGCTTGAAAGACAACCCATGCCAACCATGTTGTTTCCTCCCACCCACAACATTGCTGATTAAGATTCAAGACAACCTTCTATCCTGAAGAAAGTATAAACTGCCCACAGATTTGGACTTGAGTTAGTGATTCTTTCTAGGTATGACTTTACGTGAGAGAATTGGTCTTTTTTTAATCAAGTTTCTTCTGACTCTGTGCTTTAATCAAGAAATGGGAATTCAGAGTGTTTTGTCCTGAAACAATCTGCAGCCAGTGTTTAAGGAGGTGAATAAGAAAAATCATGAGCTGTCGTTTTTCTGTCTTTGTCGTTTATCTTTTATTTGCTTTCCTGTTCTCTTTCTGTTTGTGGTGTTTAATGTGAAGGAAGCACAGGTCTGGGGCTCCCACATGCACAGAGAACGGCATATTCCATGGGATGCTCTGTCGATGTACAGATCAGAAAAGAATTCCCGCAGATATCTGATTCTATGGGCCTTTCAGGACACCAGTGACAAAAATAACTTTTTCTTAAAAATCTCTAGTTTAAAAAAAAATCTCCAGTTTAAAAAAAAACACCAACTCAGAAATTAGTAATTCGTAGCAGTTTTTGGGGGGTTATAAACTCGAGGTAAGTGCTCACAGTTTAGAGCACGGGTTGTGCAATTTTCTGGAACCAGTATTGTTTTGTTTTACCTTTCCACAGTTAGCAGTTCCGTATCATAATTAAAATTAAGTGTGACTTGATTCCCAGACCCTACCAGCACAAACAACTTTATTATAATTCTGTGTATGCCCCCCTCCGACTTCGCTGGGTTTTGGTTCTGTGGAAAAATGGCAATTCTTCCTGTAGGTATTTGTATAGGCTATTTGGCAGTAAAGGGCATCGCAATCCTGCTCACACTGGCTGATTGTTCACCTCCCTATTCCATGGCACTCATGTCGGTTGATGTATCCCAACTGCTGACCTGGCGGAGATCAGTAACTGAGCTATGACTATCTCCAACAAGATCGAGTCTAACCACCACTCCTTGACATTCAATGGCATTACCATCACCGAATCCCCCACCATCAACATCCTGGGGGTCACCATTGACCAGAAACTTAACTGGACCAGCCACATAAATACTGTGACAACAAGAGCGGGTCAGGGGCCAGGTATTCTGCGGCGAGTGTCTCACCTCCTGGCTCCCCAAAGCCTTTCCACCATCTACAAGGCACAAGTCCAGAGTGTGATGGAATACTCTCCACTTGCCTGGATGAGTGCAGCTCCAACAACACCCAAGAAGCTCAACACCATCCAGGACAAAGCAGCCCGCTTGACTGACACCCCATCCACCACCTTAAACATTCACTCCCTCCACCACTGGCGTACCGTGGCTGCAGTGTGTACCATCTACAAGATACACAGCAGCAACTCACCAAAGCTTCTTCGGCAGCACCTCCCAAGCCCGCGACCTCTACCACCTAGAAGGACAAGGGCAGCAGGAGCATGGGAACACCACCAGCTCCACCTCCAAGTTCCCCTCCAAAGTCACACACCATCCTGACTTAGAAGTATATCGCTGATCCTTCATCGTCGCTGGTCAAAATCCTGGAACTCCCTCCCTAACAGCACTGTGGGAGTACCTTCACTACACGGACTGCAGCGGTTCAAGAAGACGGCTCACCACCACCTTCTCAAGGGCAATTAGTGATAGGCAATAATTGCTGGCGTTGCCAATGACGCCCACATCCCAGGAACAAATTTTTAAAAAAGCAGCGGGAATAAAACTTATCACCTGGTGCTCTGTATGACTCAGTCCTACACTGGGGAGTGCCTTTACCTACTAAGTCATTGGCCCAGAAATTTGGGTCGGGGGCTTCCCGCGGGTGTAAGCCCCCGACCTGCACTTACCTTGCGCGCCGGCCGTTGAGCTGTGGGCCCCCGTGGAATTCCGATCCGGAGCCTGGTCCAGCTGCCAGCGCGCAGTGCTTGCGTATCCCAGGGGCGCAGTTAGTTCGATGCGTCCCCTGGGATCACGTGGGCCATGGGGAGCCAATCGGAGCAGGGAATGCTCCATTCATAAGATTGACAGGAAGACCTGTCAAAAGTTATAAATACTACGGCCCCAAAACAGCACTATATCTTCAAATAAATTTTTTAAAAACATCACATTTTTCAAATATAAACTATACATGAAATAACTATTTTAAACAATAATTTAAATTTTTGAAAGAAATAATTTTATTTTCTAACAGGGCTAAAAATAAACTTACCTTGCTTTAAAGTATTTAAAAATAATAAACCTGTGGAAAAAATGTTTTAATTTTAATTAATTCACCACTTACCTTGTAAAAAGCAGCCTTATGCCTGCTTTTTACATGTCTAACTTCTGGAGACTTACCCTCCCGGGAAAACCTGTAAAAAAAACTGAAGTTTGATGTGCACGCGCAGCCTCTCCTATGCACGCATTCGACCTCTGAACCTCTTCGTTCAGGGGAACGGAAGTGCCAGTTTCCCGCGCATGCGCAGTGCATGCAGGAAACCGGCACTTACATTGGGCTTACGGGTGAGTACCCCATGCGTACTCACCCGTGGAGACCCGAATTTCTGGGCCAATAAAGAAGATTTACTTTAAGTAGTTCTCTCTTTTTAAAACAGAGGCCTAGAAATTCGGTGGGCTTTGCGCCCAGTTACAGCCCAAAGAGGGCTTCTGCGCCAGTAGGGGTGGTAGCGCTGATTTTGAGGGCCGCGGTAATGGCGGCGGTAGCCAGTAGCGCTGCGCCGGCACCGATGACGTCATCGGTGTGCGCAGTGCCCCGGTTCCGCCCCGCTACCGCCCCGACCCCCATCTTCAGTAGCGGCCGCTAACAACATCGGGAGACCGGGTCCTTACTGCAGCCTTAGCGGGGCGCTTTAAGGTGGAGGTGCGGCCGGCCGCTTTTTCGGCGGCCGCCTGCCCGCACCTCCTTCCCCGGCCTCCTCCACCTCCCCCCCCCCCCCGCGGCATTGCCGGCTGGTTTCCGTGGAGCCCGGCACTTCTCCGTTGTGCCGGGCTCTTTTGCCGGCACTCGCGATCGGGGCTCTGGCCGTTGCAGGCACCTCCTCCTTAAGAGAAGGAGGAGGCCTGCAGTACCGCAGCCTGCCGCACCGCACCGGGTGGCGCAGCGGCAGCTAGAGCGCTGAAATTCAGTTTCAGCGCCCCAAGCGGGGGCGGGCACACCCTGGAATAGCGCCCGGTTCCGACTTGGGGCGCTAAAACTGAATTTCTGACGGTCGCAACTGGCTCCGCGCCCAGCGCTAACTTTTGGGCGCTAGCCAGCTGGCGGGCCCAAACTGAATTTCTAGGCCAGAGACTTTTATTGACTAAGATTGCCAGCATCACAATTTTGCAATCTAGACGACAATCAGATTGGCTATCCCAGCATGTAGTTCATATGAAGCTAGATTTTTCTTTTCTTTCTACAAAATGAAAACTTGAACTAGTATTAGTGATTAAAAATACTGAATAACAATACCTTTGGTTGATATGTGTTTCAGCTGCATCTAAATAACACGGCTCCTTCCAACCAGATTGTGATTTTGATCAAATGAGTACAGTACTTCTGGACTAGAGGTGGAAGTAAATAGCACAAATTAGAAATGGAAAGTTTTCATTCTGTTTGAGACAGCAGCCCCAAGGCAGAAAATGAGGAGATGGAAATGTGTACGCACAGTGTGTTCCTTTCCACTGGGTGATTAACCGTGTGCTTAATTACATCTTCTACCTTTTGTTCAATGCCAATGTGCAGCTCAATGAGCAAGACCTGTGTGAAAACTTGTGTCTTTAAATGTCACTTGTGCACACAATCAGCTGTGATCTTCGGTAGTGTTTCCCCTCTAGAGTTTGCCATTTTCTTTGGCGTGTAGCAGCATTGAGCCAGGATTTGTTGGATGCACAGGGTGGCCTCTAGCACATCAAACCATGCTTCGAATCCCTTGGCTGTTTATATTTTTTCCACAGTTTCTGTTTTTATCCATTCCCCCCCCCCACCCCCCGCCCCCAAACCCCTCAGAGATAAAGCACAGTGTTTGTTTATTGCTGTCCTGCTGCGTGACACCTCATTCTGTGCACTGTCTGAGACGTGCCGTGATCTTTGATTGTTGAAGCTGTTAAAGTTGTTTTACTTCTCAGAATGAAATCTGTTTTGTTTCCACTTGTCGCAGCCTGAAGTCAAAAGAGGCAAGTTCAACCATTTTGAATTTTACATTTGGTTTTCATTAAGTTCTTTGGCCTGGGCTTGTTTATGATCATATTTAGTCAATGACAAAGGTTAGCTTGGGCCTTTGTGTATGACAAACAAGAATATTGTACTTCATTGAAAGCAGTGTTGAAATAGGTGATTTTGTTTTTCCCCCCCATCTCTCCTTAAGGTAATGACTCATGCCGGGGTAGAGTTCCACAGGCATTGGTAGCCCTCTAGTCCTCACCCAATTGGCCACAGTTCCACGTTTAGCTTTGACAAACGATTCAATTGAAGGGTGGGGGGCACCATAGCTGAGTCTGATCCTGCCCTTACCCAGTGCACATCCACCTTCCAGCATGAACAGCATTCAGAGCAGGGGCCCTGCCTGAGTTGCCCGCACCCATCTTGGAGATAGTCAGGCAAATGTAATGCTTCCACTGCGGCCCTGGTTGAGATCAGCTCGCTCAACACCAACCAATGATTAAAGACCTTACAAGCTTGTATGACCCAGCACTGCACCAGGTGATACATTTTCCAATTGCACTGATCTCTGGGATGAACGGGTTGTCCTACGAGAAGAGATTAAGTAGATTGGGCCTATACTCTCTCGAGTTCAGAAGAATGAGAGGTGATCTCATTGAAACATATAAGATTCTGAGGGGGATTGACAGGGTAGATGTTGTTTACCCTGGCTGGAGAGTCTAGGGGGCATAGTCTCAGGATAAGGGGTCGGCCATTTAAGACTGAGATGAGGAGGAATTTCTTCACTCAGAGGATTGTGAATCTTTGGAATTCTCTGCCCCAGAGGGCTGTGGATGTTGAATTGTCGGGTATATTCAAGGCTGAAATAGATAGATTTTTGAACTCTAGGAGAATCAAGGGATATGCGGATCGGGCGGGAAAGTAGAGTTGAGGTTGAAGATCAGCCATGATCTTATTGAATGGCGGAGGGGCCATATGGCCTACTCCTGCTCCTAATTCTTATGTTCTTATGATGGGGGCAGAGGGGAGCTTGAACATAGATGATTGAATAATCTGAAGAGAATAATAAAATGGATTAGTTCACGCAAGTCATTTGGTTTCTTTTGACCATAAACTGCCTAAATGGATTCTGTGAAAAAATATGAGCCTGAACCTTACAGGGAACAGGCTGGAGGGCTTATCAAAGATGGAAAATAGTTAGCACTTTTGCAACAATTATTTCCCTTTGCCAGCAACAGCATCTTTTAAATACTTTAATTTGGGGCCACCAGGCAGGCATTTTAATGGGTGAGATGTAGAACCGTGCCAATGTACAGGGGAAGCATGGGCACCCAGGCCAACAGTGCAAAGCTGGCTAGACAAACCCACAGTTAAAAACAACCCTTTACAGGCTTCAAATCCCAGCTATTTTCTATAAAAAGTTTTGTTTCCTTACTTTTACACAGTGGTGCTCTGTAAAACACAACTATATTATACATACCAGGCTCTCAGTTACATTCTAGTTCTGCTGAAGAACTGAAAAAACAAAATCCATTATTATACCCTCAGTGCTTGGGATTTTAAAGTTCAGTGCTGGCCTGGTCTTGGCTTTACAATCCCTAATGTTGAAATATGGGGACCCAGGACTGAAATATCCTCTGGCTGTGAAGGTCAGTCACTGATGGGCATTTTGCATTTTTTTTTTGCCAATGATCAGACCCACGGGGGGAAAAATTCGGTTGCTTTGCACCTCTTAGGGCGCTAACGGGGCCCACTGGAACTAGTGCCCGGGCGCGGCGCCGCCAACGCCTCCCGCGAAATTCAGCGGGAGGTTAGTGGCAGTGTTAACCGTTCGCGCCATGTGGCGCTGCACCACCGGCAATGACATCATCGCCGTGCGCAGCCCCCCGGCCACGAACTTCGGTAGCGCCCCCTGACTTACCGCCGGACGTTATGTCCGACGGGGTCAGGGGGGTCTACCTGCGGCCGGGGTGGCGCTATTTAAAGGCGTAGTGTGGAGTGGCCATTTTTGTTGCTGGCCGCCTGCCAGCACCTGCCTGCTCTCCCGTCCCCAGCCTCCTGACCCGCCCCCCCCCCACAGAGTGCCAGCTGCGCTAAATGAGCCCGGCACTTCTCTTGAGTGCCGGGCTCTTTTGCCGGTCCTCCGATCCCCATGGCCCAGCTGGGCCCCGGGTCGCACTGCGCAAAGCCCCTACCCTTTAAGAAGGGGAGGAAGGCCTGCAATACCGCAGCGCGACGTGCCACAGTGCCACGTAGCACTGCGATATTCCCTCGCAGCGCCCCAAGAGGGAGGCAGGGTGCTTCCAGTAGTGCCCCGCTTCCCTCTTGGGGTGCTGCCACTCAATTTCGGCCGCAGGGGCACTAATTTTTCCAGGGCGCTAAAAATAGTGCCCCGGCGAAGTTAGCGCCCCAAAGGGGGAGTGACTCAATTTCTCCCCCACAATATAAAAAAAAAATACATAGGGCAGGATTTTCATTGGGCTGTGGAGTTGGGATTGGAGGCGTGGGGGGGGTTAAAATCCCCAAATCAGGGGTCCCGACCCCATCCTGCACCCAAACCCGCCTCCATGCCAGTTTCAAAAGAGGCGGGTACCCGCCCCACACTGGGACCCGCCTACCCGAGGTGGGAAGGGATTAGTGCCCATTAATTGCCTGTTAACAGGTAGTTAACAGACAGTTTTTAGCCTAATCCCTATTTTTAAGGTTGAAGTGTGGGATTCCCGATGGCTTCAAACCACGCCAAGTTGGAGGAGTCGGGCCGTCGGGTTGAAGGACTTGGAGGGGTCGAGATGTCGGTGTTCAGGTGAGTGATGTGTGCATGAGTGCAAAGGTAAGTGTGTTTGGTGTGTCTAAAGTGATTAAAGAAGTTTAAATGACCTTTTCTTACCTTTTCAGCCTTCCTTCCTTCCTTTAGGTCCTGGGAGTCCCTCATCTCACTGGCACAGAAAGCAGAATGGCTGCGAACTGTCAAAAGTGACAGCCCGCAGCTTTCTGTGCAGGAGAGATTTCTAACTGAGTCTGTGGAGAAGGATTCATGTTAGAAGTAAGACTGTCAGTGTTTGATAGCTTCAAACAGCTGTGAAACGCTGATATTTCATCTGTCAAAACCTCTTGACAGATGAAATTTCAGTCTGCGACGTCACCTGTTGCCGGGTGGCCCTTAATTGGCCTGCTGAGCCCGCTGGGTGGGCTCAACAAGGTCAATCAAGTTAAAATCGCGTGGATTGGCCACATCTCGATGGAGGCGGGACTACAACCCCGAAATTTGTAGTCCCGCCTCCCACCCGACTCCTGAATGAAAATCCAGCTCATAGTCTCAAATGGTTTGCAGAGTTTCAAATTGCAGTAACTAAGTCGAAGTACTAATATAGCTACGGTAGCTCTCCGTGCACTCATGTGCCCATGAAAGGTTTCCAGGGTCTAGTCGTGGTGGCAGGTGTTCAGCAAAGAAGTCTTAAAGATTCAATGCAACCAATAATGGTCAAAATAACAACAGAAAATGCTGGAAACACTCAGCAGGTCAGGCAGCATCGAGGAAAGAGAAACAGAGTCAACAGAGCAGGGATAAAGCAAAGAATTACAGGCCAGTGAGCCTAACATCTGTGGTAGGGAAATTATTGGAAAAAATTCTGAGGGACAAAATTAGTCTCCACTTGGAGAGGCAAGGATTAATCGGGGATAGTCAGCATGGCTTTGTCAAGGGTAAATCATGTCTGACCAATCTGATTGAATTTTTCGAGGGGGTGACTAGGTGTGTGGATGAGGGAAATGCTGTGGATGTGGTTTACATGGATTTCAGTAAAGCTTTTGACAAAGTCCCGCATAGGAGACTGGTCAAGAAGGTAAGAGCCCATGGGATCCAGGGTGCCTTGGCGCGTTGGATCCTAAACTGGCTGAGTGGCAGGAGGCAGAGGGTGATGGTCGAAGGTTGCTTTTGTGACTGGAAGCCTGTGTCCAGTGGGGTACCTCAGGGATCGGTGCTGGGACCCTTGCTGTTTGTGATCTACATAAATGATTTGGATGAGAATGTAAAAGGTATGATCAGTAAGTTTGCAGATGACACGAAAATTGGTGGGGTGGTAAATTGCGAGGAGGAAAGCCTCAGGCTACAGGACGATATAAACGGGTTGGTCAGATGGGCGGAAAAGTGGCAAATGGAATTTAACCCTGAAAAGTGCGAGGTGATGCATTTTGGACGGACAAATAAGGCAAGGGAATACACAATGAGTGGTAGGACCCTAGGAAGTACAGAGGGTCAGAGGGACCTTGGTGTACATGTACATAGATCCCTGAAGGCAGCGGAACAGGTAGATAAGGTGGTTAAAAAGGCATATGGGATACTTGCCTTCATTAGCCGAGGCATAGAATATAAGAGCAGGGAGGTTATGATGGAGCTGTACAAAACGCTGGTGAGGCCACAGCTGGAGTACTGTGTGCAGTTCTGGTCGCCTCACTATAGGAAGGATGTGATTGCTTTGGAGAGGGTGCAGAGAAGATTCACCAGGATGTTACCTGGGATGGAGCGCCTCAGCTATGAAGAAAGACTAAACAGGCTGGGGTTGTTTTCCTTGGAGCAAAGAAGGCTGAGGGGGGACCTGATTGAGGTGTACAAAATGATGAGGGGCATAGATAGGGTAGATAAAGAGGAACTTTTCCCCTTAGTAGGGGGGTCAATAACAAGGGGGCATAGATTCAAGGTAAGGGGCAGGAGGTTTGGAGGGGATTTGAGGAGGAACCTTTTCACCCAGAGGGTGGTTGGTATCTGGAACTCACTGCCTGAAAGGGTGGTAGAGGCAGGAACCCTCACAACATTCAAGAAGCATTTGGATGAGCACTTGAAATGCCATTGCATACAAGGCTATGGACCAAATGCTGGAAAATGGGATTAGACTGGACAGGGATTGATGGTCGGCGCAGACACGATGGGCCGAAGGGCCTCTTTCTGTGCTGTATAACTCTATGACTCTATGACCTGCTGAGTGTTTCCAGCATTTTCTGTTGTTATTTCAGATTTCCAGCATCCGCAGTATTTTGCTAGTGCTGTAATGGTCAAATACTGTTACATAATTGACAATTCAAATGGCACTTTTCTAAAGTTGGAATACCATTAAATCCTGCAGCATTTTACTTTCGCTTTCAAACAATAGAGAAGTATTTGCCAATAAGTAGGACAACTATTTACAGAAATAGGGATGCCTGTTGTCGATTCTAATCATTCTAAAAATGCCCAGCGATCAGGGTTCATTCAGATGTGCAGCCGACATTGTTGCTGCTGCAATGATTACATGGAGAAGTGGAAGGTTTGCCAACGGCTTCATCTAGAAACAATTGCCTGCTAATAGGCACTGATTTTGGATTGGCACACAATTAAGTATGTCGAGATCCAATTATATATTTTCCAGGCAGTAAACTGGGCAGCGATCAAGTGGGCTTGTGATCAGTTTATTGGGTTTTTCTTCTGCCAGCTCCTGATATGAATTTCCCCCTCCCATATGCCAAAGGGTCTTACATGAGTAATCCCCTTGACATGCTATAAGTGAGCTCTAGTTTACCCAGCAGCTAAACCAATGTGAAAAGATTTGCCCCACGTGCAGGACATGCATTCTCCAGGCCTTGGGCATATCAATGAGAGGTGAGCATTCCCTCTATGGCCATCTTTAGTTAATGACTGGATACGAGGGACCCTAAATACTTAGAAGCATGGAATCTTACAGCACAGAAGGAGGCCATTCGGCCCATCGTGCCTGTGCCGGCTTGATGAAGAAAAATTGTGAGTGAACATACGAACATAAGAAGTAAGAGCAGGAGCAGGCCATACGACCCCTCGAGCCTGCTCTGCCATTCAATAAGATCATGGCTGATCATTGACCTCAACTCCATTTTCCCACCCGATCTCCATACCCCTTGATTCCTCTAGAGTCCAAAAATCAACCTATCTCAGCCTTGAATATACTCAGAGACTCAGCATTCACAGCCCTCTGGGGCAGAGAATTCCAAAGATTCACAACCCTCTGAGTGAAGAAATTCCTCCTCATCTCAGTCTTAAATGGCCGACCCCTTATCCTTACTCCAGCCAGGGGAAACAACCTCTCAGCATTTACCCTGTCAATCCCCTTCAGAATCTTGTATGTTTCAATGAGATCACCTCTTATTCAAATGTTCAACATTTGAAATTAAAAAAAAAAAGATGGAAATGCTCAGAAGGTCCATTGGAAAGAGAAAGACGACGTCCTTGCGGAAATTTTCATCGGAGCCTGATCCCACCCGCCAAGGCCAACCTTTCCCTTCACTAATCAGATGCAGTGTACTGACCCTGTCTCCCCACTGCAACAGTAACTACTCAAACATTTCAAAATGTACCTTTATTTTTAGACTATGACTACCGTTGGCAGAACTTTCCTGTAATTGTTAAAGTTTACTGCTTCAAAGCACATTTCTATCTGAAGTAGATGGAGACAATTTTCTCGCATCAACTTGTAATAATGAAGCTTGATTTCTAAGATACACTTTATATTTTTGTTATATACTTTACCACAGACTATTCCGGTTGAGGGAATTGAAAGGGATGGACACCTGCTTATGAGATGTTTGCCTTTGGTTGAGAGGAGATGGTACCACATGGCTAATTGCTTTGTCGGCTGCTTTAGTCACATTTACTGAATTCAAGGCTATCAGACAGTTCATCTCTGCGCTATCTTATATCTTTGGAATCATTCCCTAACTCTTCACTTAGCTGCCCCTTCTTCCATTTTCTCTTTATTATCACTGCATAAGGATTAAGGTGGACGGTTATCCAGCTGTCTAATGTCAGCAGAGCTGAGGGAAAATAGCATCGATTGACCTTGCAAATTATCTAATAAACAATCTTTTCCTGTTTTTAATCTAAATTGCCATTTCTCCATAAAGCTCATAATCCCACCGCATTGACAGTTCTTAGAAAATAGAATGAAGTGATGCCTCAGCATGTTTATACAATGAAAAACTGATCCATACAGACCAGGAAGGTCCTATATTTAATTCCCAATATGTGTTGATCTCAGCCAGGGCAGCAGTCGAAGGAATTGCAGTTGGGTTCAGTGTTAAGGAGGAAAAATCAAACAAGGTTTCCGCTCCGGATCAGGATCCAGTGACCCTGCTCGAATTCCTTGTGTCCATGTCGAATGAGGACATAATCTGACACAACTGTGATTCCCCCACGGTCAAATAGCCTAACAACATTCACTGTCAAGGCTCACCTATGACTATGGGTCACTTGGGCAGGGTAGTGTAGAGAAACCGGTTCTTGCGGAACTGTATTCCAACAAGGAACCAGTGCCTTCAAGGGAGAGACGAAAATCGGTGGGTGAAAATAAAGCAGGAGACTTAGAAATGAGATTGCTTTAAATGAGTATTGCAGTATTACAGTGTGGGAAAGAGAAACTATATTAACTTTGGTTCAGCGCTCACAGCTTGCTGGTATTATACAGATGAGGGCCGACAATGAAAATGGTTTGGGCTTCCCACTGCTCTCATTGATGTGCACCACACCCGAAAATCAGCTTCTATAATACTGGATTAGGATCTTCTTGTGGTTTAAATTCATCCCTTACACATACACACTCATGGTTCAGCGGTATGAGAAGTACTGGGGTAATTTTCACCTTCACCGCATAGGTGGTAATCTATAACTGGAGGCCGAACCGTTCCGACAGATTACCCTTCGATTGTGTCGTAAACTGGTACCTTTTTTAACTTTATATTAAAATTTAAGGTTGGATTCGTAGATTCAGTTGGGCAGTCAGTTTGTGCGCTTGAGTTAACTTTGAAGAAGGCAGTTAGAATGTAAATAACTTCCTAAAGGCCATAACTAGCATAAAATAAAATTTTAAGTATGGATGAATTTCAGTAAGGATTAAATATAAACCACAACAAGTAATGGAAAAAGGGGTTATTGCAATTGTAAGAGTTTACTATATTACTTCAATATGAATCATTGAGGATTCCGTACCTTGAGTATTCCAACCCATTGGTTTCCTAGTTTCTTCTTCTTCTTCCTCCTTGATAGCATTACTTTTGCTAGGGTCAGATCCACAGATATCAGAAGCCCTCTTGTTTAGGTGGCTCAGTGGGTCACACTCTCACCTCTGAGTTAGAAGGTTGTGGGTTCAAGCCTCACTCCAGAGACTTGAGCACAAAAATCTAGACTGACACTCCAGTGCAATACCGAGGGAGCGCTGTACTGTTGGAGGTGCCTTCTTTTGGATCAGATATTAAACCGAGGCTCTGTCTTCCCTTTCAAGTGGACATAAAAGATCCCATGGCACTATTTCGAAGAAGAGCAGGGGAGTTCTCACTGGTGTCCTGCCTAATACTTACCCCTCAACCAACATCACAAAAAAATCCAGATTATCTGATCATTATCTCATTGATTTTTGTGGGATCTTGCTGTGTGCAAATTGGCTGCCGTGTTTCCTACATTACAGTAGTTCAAATCCCAACACGGCAGCTGGGGAATTTAAATTCAGTTAATTAAATAAATCTGGAATAAAGGCTAGTAGCAGTAATGGCGACCATGAAACTATCGGATTGTCGTAAAAACCCATCTGGTTCAGGAATGTCCTTTAGAGAAGGAGATCTGCCATCCTTACCCGGTCTGGCCTATATGTGACTCCAGACCCACAGCAATGTGGTTGACTCTTAACAGCCCTCTGAATGGCCTAGCAAGTCACTCAAAGGCAATTAGGGATGGGCAATAAATGCTGGCCTTACCAACGACATCCACATCCCATGAACGAATAAAAAAAAACAGTGATTACACTTTGAAAAGTACTTCATTGGCTCTACGAGGTTGTAAAAGGTGCTATATAAATGCAAGTCTTTATTTTTCAGGTGATCGTTCTTCATGTGTGTTTGAGTGAGTGTTGGTGGGCTTTACTGTCATTATCAGTCAAGCCCAGTCATGTCCACACATGCACACCTTCCCAACAGTGATTAGGTGTTGGAGCTTTTACCACATTTTCCCTTGCTTAGCCCTTGGGTGCTGAGGCCAGCTGTAGCATCCCAAATGCTACCCTGGCTGGGCCAGCTAAGTGGAGGTTCAGGATGATACCCAAGATGATTTTGGTCTGTATGGCTCAGTACCACACCTCATGATGGATTTGCTCACTATGCCATTGCAGGAGCAAGACAATCTTGTCATTTTTCTAATGATGCAAAATTTCAGCACCGTTTTCAGAGAAATCACTAACGGAATGGTTTATTGCATTATCATCACTTTGCATATAATATTTGCATTGCTATAGCATGTCTGTACTGCCAGAAGAACATTTTTCAACAAGTATTAATTGTTAGTAGGCAGTTGAGGACTATAGCATGGAGCCACATTGAAAGTGAATAGAATCCCATATTTTACTGTGGTTGATGAACAGCTCCATCATACCTTTGAAGTGAATTTTAAATCGACTTCAGCTAACTGTATTCTTAAATAGTTCCTTTGTATTTTGGAGGAATAAGACAACACACAAATATGGTCTTGGATATTTTAATTTCCGCAGGTGCTGTCTGGTGCAGCCAGTTTTCTGAGGTGAAGTCATTGCATTTATCCACAATTAATTCTATGAAAACTTTTCTCATGTTTTGAAATATTAGTGCATGCGAGTTTGCAGACTCATTGGGCCCTCAGAGATGTTTCTCCAAGTCAAGCTCTCTACATGAAAGCAGGCAAGTTGTTTGCTATATAAAGTCAGGTGTCAAAAACCAGCAAAATGACCATGAAACTGTTCACATCCTAACTCTCTGAATGATAGAATTGATGAATATATTATTGCCTGTTTACCAGGAACAAACTTATTTTGATCTTGGGTGTGGGTGCTTTTTGAAGTTTTAAAAGAACTGTATAATAGATGAAGGTTTTCATGTATCTCTAGTTCCCTGGTTTAACTCTCTGATTTCAACACATGCAGTGTGAAGGATCTCTGTGGTTTTCTACTGCATAATATATCTTCAGAGTCTCAACGATCCACTCAATATACACCTTTTCCCTCCATCACTGGATTCAATGTCCATTCTCTCTATCACCAATGCATTGTGGCTGCAACATGTACAATCTACAGGCTGCACTGCAGCAACTCACCAAGGTTACTTTGAATCATCTCCCAGCCTTGCGACCTCTACCACCAAGAAAGACAAGAGTGGCAATGTCGTGAGAACAACATTACCGTCAAATTTCACCTCAAGTAACACAACTCCCTGACTTGGACATATATCGCCACTCCTTCATCATTGCTGGGTCAAATTCCTGGAATTCCCTACCTAACACCATTGTGGGAACACCGGCAGCACAAGGACTGTAGCAGATCAAGGAGATGCCCTATCACCACCTTCTCAGGGCAACTAGGCTGGGCAATAAATTTGGCCTTGCCATTGTCGCTTATATCCTGAGAACAAAAAAAAAGGCTAAATGATTCTGGAAAGGACACTGAGACTTTGGACCATTGTTATTTTGGGAATAGTTTAAGTCAAACAATGCATTCTTAGTCACTTGCTGTATTCTTACACTTCTGTGTAATTACCCTAATTGCAAATAAATTTGACTTTGAGTTTTAACCTATAGAGCATGGTCTGACAATGTGGTGTTTTCCCCCTTTCAGAGTGGATTGGAGAGTACTGTATGGTGGACAACCCGTGCAATTCCAGCACAAAATATTGAGGTAAAAGGTTCATTGTTAATCCTTTGGCACACTATCCCATTCAAATGCTTCAGGACTCGTAGTTTGCTTATGGAAACTACCTTCGTGATGTGAAATGAGTAAAGTGTTGGGAGAAAGCATAATTTGTAACAGGCTAAGCAAAAACTGAATAGAATCCTACGTTTTAATGTAATTTTGGATAAGTTACAAATAAAACGTGACAGCCGATATCCTTAAAAACTAACTGGATTAAAAAGTGAAAGTTAAGCCACACTTGAGGATAATAATATTCAAAACAACAGTACACCGCTTCTTATTGTAAAGTTAACACTGCATGTTGTAAAGGTATATTGGTATTTAACTGTTAATCCAAAAAAAAACAGACATTGTAAGTGATTCTTCAAGATGTCTTAGCCATTAGAATGCTAGCCGAGGCTTCTTCCTCTAATCACCTTATTAGTTTCAAATCCATCTAAATTGCAGATTCCATTCCTCCTCCTAAAAAAAATGCAATAGAATAAGAGTGAAGAAATATCAGTGGATTGTCCGATTGATTCTGTTGCTCAGAAGGTAAATCCCTGTTATCCCCTCTGGACTAACAAATGGTTGGCCTAAGCAAACAATTTTTTGTTCTTTTAAAGTGGAGGTTAATTATGCTTACAAAGCCAGTGCCATATTGGCTTGGGCAGGCTGAAGGAGCCAGCAGGTCTGGCAGATGTGGCCTAACCGCAGCTCTGCAGCGAAGACACAATGTCTGTTGCAAGCCAGAACAGCAGTGTGGGTGGCAGCAGCGTACTGCATTCCTCCCAGCTCAAAGCAAACAAAGGGGGTTATCTTGTCTGTTTCAATCCGAAACCACCTGTTGGTACCTGCTTGGGGAGGGGGGGGAAGAGGGGGGAAAAAAAGCAGCTTTACTGTATCGTCTCCCACCCCGCCCAAGACCACAGACCCATCTATCAGACTGCTAGATTTGCATAATAGGTTCGCAAACGTGTTCTCGCTTCAGGCGCTTTTACACAGACAGGTCGTAATGTAGTTTGTGAAGTTGGAGCTTAACACATATATAGACAAAACATGAAGCATGCTGGTCTGACTATTAGCTTTATTATTTATTCCACTTCCAAATATGTCCCAATTTCAGTTTTATGGATTGGGAATAACATCCCGGTCCTTATTGTTTTTCTTTAAATAATGCTCCATCTTTTATAGTAGAGTTCAAACATGCACTGTATATTTCTGAATATGAATCAATTCCAATTAGCATTTTGCCAGCAGATGTAAATTCCAAGTACTTACAGAATCTTCACAGTAACTAGAAACTGAAAGATTCTGACTATGGTGTATGTGCTAATTTTAGAGATACAGGAAATAATTTACACACAGTTCAAATCCTCATTTCACAGCCTTGCTCTACCCTAACTCCACTTCCCCTCCAGCTCTATATCCCAGCTTGTGCCTCAGTTCTTCTGACTCTGGCTCTCTATGCATCCTCTCAGATGCAGCAACATGGGAACTGGCCAGAACTGATTCCAATGGATGTAATATAATCAATAAGATCTCGTTCTCTATAGCATGAGCTATGTGAATTTGTCCTCACGCCATATAACAGCACCAACACTCCAAAAACGAGTACACTGCAGATTCTGAACAGTTGGCAGTGAGTTTAATGCTTTAAATCAGTTTTGCTTGTATTTATACATTGCTTGAATCTCATTTATGATTTCATCAGAATTGCTCAATGGAATTTTTGTCTTCGGAACATAGGAACCAGAGTAGGCCGTCCAGCCCCTCAAGCCTATTCAATGAGATCATGGCTAATCGGTGCCCCAACCCCATTTACTCACCTTGACTATCCCTTAATACCCTTGGCTAGCAAAGATCTATTGATCTTAGATTTAAAATGATTAATTGAGCTAGCATCTACTGCTTTTTGTGGGAGAGAGTTCCACATTTCTACCATCCTTTACGTGAAGAAGTGTTTCCCAATGGCTCTCCTGGATGGCCTGGCTCTGATTTTAAGGTTATGTCCCCTTGTTCTAGACTCCCCCACCAGCGGAAAAGGTTTCTATCTACCCTCTCAATTACCTTTCAAAAATCCTAAAAATCTCAATCAGGTCACCTCTAACCTTCTATATTTCAGGGAACACAAACCTATTTTATGTAATCTCTCTGCATAATCTAACCCTTGGAGCCCTAGTAGCATTCTGGTGAATCAGCGCTGCTCTCTCTCCAAGGCCAATATCCTCTCTAGGGTGCGTTGCCCAGAACTGTACGCGGTTCTCCAGATGTGGCCTCACCAGGGCTTTGTACAGCTGTAGCAAAACTTCCTCCCCTTTAGATTCTAGCTCTCCAGATATAAAGGCTAACAATCCATTAGCCTTTTTGATTATTTTTTGTACATGACCACTACATTTTAGTGATCGGTGCACATGGACCCCTACATTTCTTTGGACCTCCACTGTTCCTAACCTTTCACCATTTAAAAAACTACTTGTCATGAAACTTATGACTCATGAAGTAACACTGGGCGGCCAGCTGGTGGCGCCGTCCAAGGAGCATAAATACTCGGGCGTGGGCCCAGCTTGCTCAGGATGTTTCTGTAACCAGGAACTAGTGATGTAACTAGGAATCTCACGGTTTTGAAACAGTTGATTAAAGCCTTGTTTTACACTCAAACCAAGTGCTCAGTAGTTTTTTTACATCACTACTCAGATCTATTCTTTTCTGGTCCAAAAGGGATGACTCCACACTTACCTGCGTTGAAATCCATCTGCCAGACGAGTCTTTTAACTCATGATCAGCAATCTATTATTAGACCTTAGTGCAGAAGTTAATGGTAATTAATATACATATACAAACAGATTCCTTCCGAAAGACAATTGTAGAAGATGCAAACCGCCCGAGCAATATTCAGTAAATAGCTGTCAATGCCTTTTTTGCCACTGATAGTCGAGATCCACTATCGATTGCAGGCCCTGCTGTCTCTATCTGCATTGTGTTCAGACGGTGGGATTTAGCTCAGCCCCCGAGGCAGAAGCGCAGCTTTCTGTCGAATTGGCAAAGTCAGTTGATTTTGCCAGTTGGGGCTCTTGAGGACCACTTCCACTACTTTTCCTTTTGTAATGTGTTTCCAGGATAAATATATTAAGAGAAAAAAAAAACACAGAGAATGTAAACAGTAATTGGCAGATATCTTAAACAAGCAGCATTTCATCTTTGAGTGAATGGAAGCCAGACACTGTTACAGGGCGTTGCTGTGGTTTGGAGGAATTTTTGGGCACACTCGGTTTCTGGAACAGACAGGGACTGCGACTCGAAAAGCTAAGCTTCATTGTCAATATACTTGACTGGGAAAGCTCATGCTGCAGGATGCGTTATATGTGATCCAGGTCACGCTACCTCTTCTAATATAATTTTAACTGGCACATGTAAAAATGTTAGTGATAGAAACAAGTGGTAATGCAATGACTTCAGCACATCATTGGTAATAGGTCGTAGCTGTGGATCAGTGGGCAGCACTCTTGCCTCTGAGTCAGAAGATGAGCTCAAGTCCCACTGCAGAAACTTGAGCACAAAATCTAGGCTGACACTCCAGTGCAGTAGTGAGGGAGCGCCGCACTGTCGGAGGTGCCATGAGACATTGAACTGAGCCCTCTCGGGTGGACGTAAAAGATTCCATGGCATTATTTCGAAGAAAAGCAGGGGAGTTATCCCCGGTGTCCTGGTCAATATTTATTCCTCAACCAACATCACGAAAACTGATTATTTGGTTATTATCACATTGCTGTTTGTGGGCTCTTGCTGTGTTCTCATCCCATATAATGGAACAGACACTCAAAAAATTAAGTACACTGTGGATTCTGAACAGTTTATCTTTCTTTAAATCCTGGCTTCCCACTACCAAATAAAAACATTATTTTCTTGCCGTTGCCTTGTTCGTGTCTGACCGGATGGGTAAACAGCTTATGGCTAGCCCTCTGCCTGCATTGCTCATTCATGAACAATGGGGAATTATGTAAGAGTCACCTCAGATTTTCTTTCCCTCGCAGTTGAGATGAGCTCACTATGTGGGAGTTCTCATTTCTATTTCTTTTAAAGGGGGGGTGGTCTCTCCTCTACTGGTTCCCCGATTCCCCTAATCTTCAGGGCCATACACCATCTGCATCCAAGAGGAGCAACAAGGCGCTCACAGGCCTTTGCCAATGAGCCCACAAGAGGTGCATGACAGCACACTGCGGTTGACCTCATGCCCTGGGCAGAGAGTGCTTGGCCTCTGCTCAGTGTCGCCCCCTTCTGATTAACGTTAGATTAGCAACTCAGTATCATGAGAGATTGAACTTGGATTTCCCACCACAATAATTTTCCAGCAGCATTCACCCCCAAAGCAGAGAAGATTCTGGTTCCCCCCGCCCCGCTGTAAGCTCTATGTTGCATAAAATAAAATGTATTTGCATCTTTAATGATTTTTTTTTCTCCGCTGGGACATAGAGTGTGTGACAGTACTCTGTCACTGGGTGTATAGCTGTTTATTTTAAGAACCAGTACAACCTCAGCACCATAACTATAACTCCGTGTGGTATTTTGTGGATTTTTTTTCCATAGGGGTTTTGGGTGGTGCAGTTTGTTAGAGCATTGACCTTTCACCTCTAGGTCCAAGGTTTGAGTCCCACCCTGATTGCTTTAAGGCGCTCTACATAAATGTAAGCAAGGATGGACTGAATAAAATAGTCATCTCTCAAAGGCTTATGTATATCAGGTTGTCATACAGTTTTCCCCATTGTTTCGAAGTGACTGTTGTAGCTGGAGGTTGTATTTATTTTCATGCAGTACCTCAGGTTTTTATCTTTAGTTGTTTTGAGCTGTGGTCAGGACTGAGGCTACATAACTAAAAGTGGACTTTGGCCACTGTACAGTTTACACGCACTTTCGCCTCAGGAGAATCCTTGCCGTCATTCTGCAGCGAATAAAATTGGAAAGCTGAAGAAATTGACAATTGGATTGATGCATCAATACACATCTTTTGCTGAATCTGGGGTAGGATGTCCTATTTTGTTCAAAATAGCAGCACAACAAAATAATCCTCAAAACCTTTCAGCCTCCATGTTCCATTCTCATGTAGGTTGAAGGCAGGTAGGCAACAGACAATGGCATCCAATTCCCTGGTGATCTAGCAGTGGCCATCCAATCCCTGTCAGTTCACTGGTGGTTATATGACCACACTGGCTGGCAATCTTGGAAGCTTGGGATGTCACTTGTATAATAGAAACATAGAAACATAGAAGATAGGAGCAGGAGTAGGTCATTCGGCCCCTCGAGCCTGCTCCGCCATTCAATGAGTTCATAGCTGATCATCCAAACTTAGTACCCTGTCCCTGCCTTCTCCCCATATCCCTTGATCCCTTTAGCCTTAAGAAATATATTTGCTCTGATCTCCGCTGGTCTCAGGTGAGTGGGCAGAGGAGATGGGTGTACATTTTCAGGTAGTCTAGCATTTGGCATGCATTCAATCCTTAGAGATCTCATGTGGTGGAACTGGATTCACCCTCTGAACCCCCTCCACCACCCCACCCCTCCCCCACTGCCCCCCACCCCCCCGACCCCTGTGGTTGAGGCACGTTGGCTTGGATTACCATGGTCACCCTTAAGTTTCACAAGTATCTAAATTGTTTGACAATGAAATAACGCGCTACCACCCCCCACGCCAAAAAAAAAGCACTCTCCCTAATTCTGACAACGTGTCATTCATTACTTGTGCACATCAGTAGAGCAGATGCGATGATATGCACTCATACATTCTGGCAAAACTCCTCCGTTAGTTTTCATCAAGTTATCCAATTCCGAGCACTGACTGCTTGTTAAACAGTAATGGAATCTGCAGCCGGAGCAGGCATCATATATTTTACAAACTATATGAGCGTATCTCTCATCTTGATCGTTCAGCCTCTGCTACGTTGAGATTCAATGCCGCGATATAAAACAGAAAGGACACGTTAATGCTGCAATCTAATCATATTTATTTTACCCCAACCTTCTTGTTTAATGTCGCTGTACGCTTGCATGTAATTTCATTTACAAGGGAAAATGTGCCTCTATCTTGTTTAAAAACAGTTGTCCTTGTGAATGTTATTTATGTGGACCAATGAATTTGGCTTATTCCAGATTTGGAATGAGATCTGCGGCTTTGTGGAAGCTGAACGGCAGGGTCCCGAAACACACACCAGAACTGATTTGAGGTTAAGGAAACTGTATCCTCGTGCAACTAAACCACAAAGAGGAAAACCTGCAGAACATCTGCTGCAACAACCTAACCCTTCTCAAAATAGCCAAGTTTTCTCAATAAAAAAAAAAAAATCTGCCCTCCAGCATTCGTACAATCCCTTGGAAAGCTTACAGCTGATTATTTCATGCATTGTTTTCATCTTCCTCCCCCCTTTTCCTCTCCACATACGACTTGGCTCCATTCATTTTATTTATTTAGCAGCCCAGGGGGGTGCGGATTTTGCTACTCTCCTTTTAACTCTGCCACCATCTGCAGTTGATGCTCTTGTGAGCGGAGGTGCATCAAGCAACTGCACTCACTTCCGAAGATGAAGTGCTCTGTGATCTAAAGAAAGTCAAGCAGAGGAACGAAGAACTCTTCAGGCTTGAAGCGCTTTGCGACATCCTGAGGATTTGATGATGCACTTTATAAATACAAGTACTTTCTTTGTGGCTGTTGGATGCCAGTAGTGGGATTGAGCCTTCCAGTTGTGTATGAACACTTGGAAGTACTAGTGGGGCCGATTTTAACATTTAGTCCAAAACGGGCGGTCGGCAGGCAGAGCCTGCCTGTTGTTGCTGCCGTTTTGAGGCCTGGGCCTGATTTTCATGGATCCAACAAGCTGTGCACAACTAACTGGATCTCCGATGGATCTCATTGGTTGGGGAAGGTGGGAAATCGTCTGGCTCTGTGTAGGGCACGGAAGGGTTGGGGTGGGGGAGGAGGTGAGGGTGGGGAGAGGCACACTGGCCAGCAACAGGCCGGAACTATCTTTGGAAGGTTAGGATAAGCATTCTCACTCCTCCTGATCCCCACGAAAATAAAGTGGAAAATGGTTTCGGGGCCGTTTTAGAGTGGCCTCTAGTGGTTCCATTAAATCATAAAATGCAGGACCCCCTCCCCCCATCCCCCATCCCACCCCGTCGCCCCCCCCCCCCCCCGCCACACAAAAAAAAGTCAAATCACAAACTTCCACTAATTTCCATCTTGTAAGTCTCTGAGTTTAAAGGGTGTGTTTTTGGGCTGGGTAACTGGCATTATAATTCAGCTTGAGCTGTTCCCTCAAGCTGTCCTTGGGCAGAGTAGAATAAGCAGAAAAGCTGCGTTAAATCTGAATTAAGACAATCCGAAAAGTTCCAAATTGGTGCAGTTTTGAATAATCTCTCCCTAGCAACCGCTTAAACCTTGACCACTGCCCTTATGAATCACCCCACACTACATCATTTTAAAAGCAACAGTTATTTTAATGAAATCTGTTGCATGCTCATTTGTAGAGTTTAAAGTCTCCTGTCTGTACCACGCATTCCATTACCTTTCCATGACAAAGGTGCATGAAGAAAGACATGATACAGGAAGCAGGTTGTTCTTCAGCAAACTAGAAAAGTCGACATAGGTTTTTGAAGGTCTGATCTATATTTACTTTAAACATGAAGCTATGAGCTCTCTCAGTGGGTAAACTGACGGCCCAGTGTGTTGCCAGCCCATGCCGATCAGGAAGATCCCATTTTGTGCCGGGTTAGCCAATCACAGTAAGGTAGAGAAGAGGTGCTACAATTGACCTCAGTGTCCTGGGACACGGCTGCTGTTCCCGTGGAACCGCTATGTGTGTGGATCTTGGGTGATGGTGTGCAAGAGGGCAGAATCAGGCTTGGTTGCGATGCTCTTCACGGCAGAATAGCCTGCCAAGGTTGTACACGTCAAAATAGATGTGCAGGTGAAGTACATAAGAACATAAGAAATAGGAGCAGGAGTAGGCTATACGGCCCCTCGAGCCTGCTCCGCCATTCAATAAGATCACGGCTGATCATCAACCTCAACTCCACTTTCCCGCCCAATCCCCATATCCCTTGATTCCCCTAGAGTCCAAAAATCTATCAATCTCAGCCTTGAATATACTCAAAGACTCAGCATTCACAGCCCTCTGGGGCAGAGAATTCCAAAGATTCACAACCCTCTGAGTGAAGAAGTTCCCCCTCATCTTGGTCTTAAATGGCCGACCCCTTATCCTGAGACTGTGCCCCCTGGTTCTAGAAAGGCACTCCCTCAGTACTGCACTGAAGTATCAGCCTCTATTATGTGCTCAAGTTTCTGGAGTGGGGCTTGCACCCGTAACATTCTGACTCTGAGGCAAGAGTGCCACCACTAAGCCAAGGCCGACAATGAACTTGCTGGCTTTCGATTCTGTTGTCCTAAGAAAACATGGAGTGAGAGAGAAAAATCTCTCAGCGCATCAAGCCTACTTGTTTCACAAACCATGTATAATCTGCTCTAAAATAGACTGTGACTGCACCCAACCTGTTTAATCTACTGAGAGAGATTTCTTCAAAGGTTTTCCTCGTACCCCTCCCTCTGGGGGGTGGGAGGGAGGTGCGGGGGTGGGAAATAATATCTATCTCATCTAATATTCAAGATTATTCATCCTTGACTGGTGGTTTTTCTTACTTGACAATTCCATGGTCCAGTAACTCAGTAACCATCATGTCCCATAAAGCATTTGATTCTATCTGCCTTTGAATCCTCAATCCCATTTCAGCTCCCCTTTCAGAGCTATTAATTAATGCAGCATGGACAGCTTTTGCTATGAATCAATTGCACATGAGTACAAATCTGGAAAAATTCATCTTAGTCTCAAGTTTTGCTTCTGAAACGCACTTCCTCTATGGCTTTTCCGCATCATTTAGGAAGAAGGGGTGTTAGATTATCTTTCTCGCTATCTTCCTCTTCTGTATTGTGTATCTTCTATATATTACATTTTTAAATGCTGTAATGTTACACAATCAGCAGTCAGGGACCTCTACCAGTGCTACATAAAAGATAGTGTAGAGTTCCTCACACTCTTTATCGTCACTTCCTGTTTATTGCTTTCCCTCTTACAGCACCAATTTGTTCCTACATATCTTTTTCTACTCAGCGTCTCTTCTTTTACCACTATTTTCCATATAATTTTATACACGTTGCCTATACATTATTTTCTCTCCCAGTGCATGCAATTCATGATTCAGAGCAAATTAGAAGCTTTAATAAAAGTAGAACCCCCATTGCCACTGAAGAACTGTCCATTTTCAAATTGTAGTTTAGGGTTGGAGACCGATTATCTAACGAGGCCAATGGATTTCACACCAGGCAGACAGCGAGACAAGTCTGTTCTCAACCAAAAATGGGCACAATAATCAGTGTTGTTTTAGCAGTCGAACAAACATTCACATCTCCCTTTAAATTGGCAGTGTAATGAATGCCTCAAGAAAATTACAGTGGCAGACATCACAAAATAGACTGATTTATTAAAATTTGGTTACAAAATGGATCCGTTTGAATGTTTGTGCAAGGAAATCTGCCTAGTGTGACTCTCCATTGATAATATTGGATATAAATTATATTGCTTCTGATATTGTCCGTCAACTCTAGAAATAGATCCATACTAAGACTTTCCCAAATCACTGCAGTGAACCATATTACCAAATGTTTAGACAGAATCATGCTGCCTTCTTGTCATCTCACACTGAATTGATAACAAAGAGCTTACATTATAACAGTGACTACACTTCAACAGTACTTCATTGCTGTAGAGTGGTTTGGGGTGTCCTGAGGTCATGGAAGGCGCTGCATAGATGCAAATCTTTCTGTCTTTCTTTCTTACCAAACTGACTCTTCGATTGTGGCCAACATGGTAGAATATCCTTTAAGTCAGTAAATTAAGGCTAGGCAACACTGCTCAGATACTCTTTCTCACTGCTGTTGCTACATTGCCTGCACTGCGTGGGGCAGATTTTCCTCTGTCCTACTCCCAACTAGTGCTCAACATACAGGAAAATTGGCTGCTAATTCTTTGCTCCCATTATGTGCCAGAATAGCGCTTCACCCAAACTTCCTGTATGGCTTTTCTAGTGTCTGTACCTGAGTGCATCTTAAGAGAGTGCAACGATGCAAATTCCAACGTTCGAGTAAATGAAATCTGGAATGCACTGCATGAAATGGTGGTGGAAGCAGATTCAATAGTAACTTTCAAAAAGGAATTGGATAAATACTTGAAAAGGAAAAAAAAATGGCAGGGCTACAGAGAAAGAACAGGAGAGTGGGGCTAATTGGATCGCTCTTTCAAAGAACCGGCACAGGCACAACAGGACAAATGGTTTCCTTCTGTCTGTAAGGTTCTATGATTCTATGATATGTTTCTAGCTTTTATCACTGATGAGATCTTTTCAAGATATGCTTTGAAATAGTGGTGCTCATGTAATGGGCACAGGGGCCACTTGCAGCCTACTCCCCCTTCCCTGTGGCCCTTTGCTGCACTCACAGCCTGCCAAACTATTGACTGAACAGGGATTCATTGCTGTTCCATCTCTTTTTCTTGTTCTTCAGTAAAAGAATATAACGTTTTGTTATTAGGAGGGAGGATTATGATTATCCCAGCTTGCAGACTACAAGTGAAAAAGCCGAGTTAAAAGAGAAGAATCAGTAATACCATTTTCCTATTCCTGTGGGAAAAAGCCTGCCTCCCTCCCCTCTTGGCGACTTCCAACAGTGACATGATTGAAATCAGGAACTGTCTGTGTGGGAAATGGTAGATACAGGCTCACGTCCCATTGCTCTCTGGTGCAGCATTCCTGAGAGTAGCACTTGAGTAAGCTATTGGTTGGAGGTGGCCCTTGACAGCAAATTAAGTAACACTGCTTTGAAGCTTCTTCTCTATGTGATAGCTGCTTTAATACCTGAAGATTATGATTTGAAGCTGTAATTATTACCTTTCAAATCACTTTGATGTGTTGCTGCACAGTGTATTGTCAACCATAGCAAAACATTAATGTATATATAGTTTTAAAGACTTATGACTTCACACACTGATTAGACGTTTTCTCATAAAACCCAGTACCTGCCATAGTTTGTATTTTTCAATCTTTCTGATAACACAATATCTTCTCTTAGGCAGTCCCTCAGAACCGAGGATGGCTTGCTTCCACACTAAAAATGCGTTCTCAGGTGACTGATGAGTCCAATGCGGGACCTGCAGTCTCTGTCACAGGTGGGGCAGGCGGTGGTTGAAGGGGCGGGTGGGTGGGGTGTTTGGGTTGATGTGCGCTCCTTGCGCTGTTTGCGCTTGGCTTCCGCTTGCTCCCGCCGAAGAGACTCGAGGTGTTCGGCGCCTTCCCGGATGCTTCTCCTCCACTTTGTGCGGTCTTGGGCCAGGGATTCCTAGGTGTCGGTGGGGATGTTGCATTTTTTTCAAGGAGGCTTTGAGGGTGTCCTTGAAGCGTTTCCTCTGCCCACCTGGGGCTCTCTTGCCATGTCGGAGCTCCGAGTAGAGAACACAATGAAATGTTGTTTAGAACGAATAAATATTAGGTTTGAATCTTTAGGCTGTAACTGATTTTTACCTTTAACTTTGTCAAATGCATTAGAATTTTTTTTTAATTGAAAATGTCCTACTTTCCAAAAAGCAAAGGAATGGCGATTGGAGAGATCCTGTTGCATCGCATGGGAGGGGGTGAGTGGTGGCTGGCAGCAGCCCGCGAATTTAATGTGGATCTGGGAAAAGCACTCCTGTTCCTCCCAACTCCACAATCGGGCAAGTGAAGAAATAAAAATGTACTTTTCGAGAGGCAGCCTCCAGCGGTCCCTTTTAGGGCCACCGGTTTGACTGCCATGCGCCTGAGAATACTGACGCATGCTGCGGTCAGTCGCTAACAAATTTTGGACAGGGGGCCTCAACAGGTGTTCGGCTCACTATTTGCATATGCAAAGTGCCTAACGTCTGTTTCAGGCCCTGTCCCTGGACGCCGAAACAAGAGCCTCTACCAAAATGGCGGACAGACCATTTTCAGCATGAAATGTGCGCGTGCACGGCACCTGCCATATTGGATGCTTAGGCGCTCGCTTTACGCCTGTAAAATGGGCGCGCGCCAACGAATTTCTAGCGCACCGTTTTTTTCTAGAAACATCGTAATGGCAACAGTATTTGCAAGATTTTATTCATGAGTTCAACAAAATAATCAGAACTGAAAAAGACTGATAAGAACATGAGAAATAGGAGCAGGAACAGGCCACCTGGCCCCTCAAGCCTGCTCCGCCATTCAATAAGATCATGGCTGATCTTGGACTCAAAGCCACTTCCCCGCCCGCTCCCCATAACCCTTCACTCCCTTATCTTGCAAAATTCTGTCTATCTCCACCTTAAATGTATTTAATGACCCAGCCTCCACATCTCTCTGGAGTAGAGAATTCCACAGATTTACAACCCTCTGAGAGAAGAAATTCCTCCTCATCTCAGCTCTAAAAGGGTGACCCTTTATTCTAAAACTGTGCCCCCGAGTTCTAGATTTCCCCACAAGGGGAAACATCCTCTCTGCATTTACCTTGTTGTGCCCCCCTCAGTATCTTAAACGTTTCAATAAGATATCAATCAGATGACTGTAGGAACAGAGGTTCCTATCAAAAAGACTGAGTTCGACTCAGGTAATTAAATTAATGAACTTTAATGAAAACAAACGAGTTAAACTGGAAACTGCTAGAACACATCAATAACAGGTCTACTCTCCTTGAGGGCTCCACGAGGACTGATCCCCTGATCAGGAGAGTGACGTCATGACGTCATGACGTTCTTCCCGCCATTGGGGCATCACGTGACTCATGGCATGACATCATCACGTTGAAACCGTGCTGTAAAGGTAACTAGGCATTGTACAGTCAAACAGTGTAATTAAAGGTACAGGCACAGACAGTAACTACATTGCTGCTAAAGGAATTATGTACAACCGCTCTGAGTCCTTTGGTGGCTCCGCCACATGCGCCCCCCCGAATTGTCTTTAACAGAAAAGGTGAGGCGAGGAGGAGGCCTGATGAGCCTGTCCGATCGACTTCGATACCCTGGTAGAGGAAGTTGACGACCGGTGAACGAGTTGGCAGTCGGTGGCGGCTGAGCAGGCGCAGCGAGCGCAGTCGGTTTGTCAGGCGGCTTTGGTTGATCAGGTGCGGCGGTAACGGGCGGTTGGCCACGTTTGGGTGGTTGAGCGACTACGACAGGGTGGTCCAAGTCCAGGTGAGCTGGCTTCAAGCGGTCCACCGAGATGTGATCCAGTTTCCCTCCGACGTCGACCAAAAAGGATTTGTCTCCCGGTTCGATGACGCGGAAAGGACCAGTGTAAGGGGGCTTGAGCGGATCCAGGTGAGCGTCGTGTCAGATGAAGACATACTCCGCATTCTTCAGTCCCGGTGGCACGTAGGAGGTCTGCAAACCGTGATTGGACGTAGGTATCGGGGCAAAGCATCTGGCCGCTTCTTGGTGGTGAACGAGTTGCCGGGAGGCGGACCATGGCTCTGTGGGAGAAGGGAGGAAATCTCCTGGTACACGGAGCGGCTGGCCATAGACGAGCTCAGCCAAAGACGGTTGTAGATCATCCTTGGGCGCCGTATGGAGACCCAACAGGACCCATGGAAGTCTGTCCACCCATCCTGCGCCTTGAAGGCTGGCCCGCAGAGAGGCTTTAAGCGACCTGTGGAATCGCTCGCAAAGGCCATTTGCCTGCGGATGATAGGCGGTGGTGCGATGAAGTTTGGTACCGAGCCCCTGAGCCACAGCATTCCAAAGATCCGAGGAAAATTGTGGCCCGCGGTCAGAGGAGATGTCCACCGGTACCCCGAACCGGGCGACCCAACAGGAGATGAAAGCTCTAGCAACGTCTGCCGACGTGGTGGAAACCAAAGGAATTGCCTCTGGCTACCTAGTGGTGCAGTCCACTATGGTGAGGAGATGAGTATAACCCTGAGAAGGCGGAAGCGGCCCCACGAGGTCCACATGCACGTGGTTGAAACGACGCTCCGGAACAGTGAACGCAGCCACTGGAGCCTTGACATGACGCTGGACTTTGGCCTTCTGGCATATGACGCAGGTATTAGCCCAGTCACAGACATCGATGTGCATACCTTTCTAGACGAACTTGGCTGACATGAGCCATTGCGAAGCCTTCATCCCTGGGTGCGACAACCCATGTATGGCATCAAAAATCCTCCGGCGCCATGCGACTGGCACTATGGGACGAGGAACTCCCATGGAAACGTCGCAAAGGAGCGTGGCACCTGCGGCCTAGAAGACGACGTCGGTCGCTTGGAAGCTAGAGGGAATGGTGCGATATGATTGGACCTCTGAATCCGAAACCTGATCTGCCGCCATGAGGGTGTAGTCGATCCCCAGGTGCACCGCGTGGACCGTCGCACGGGAGAGGCAATCTGCCACCAGGTTGTCCTTACCAGACACATGTTGAATGTCCGTGGTAAATTCGGAAATGAACGTCAAGTGACGTTGTTGACGAGCGGACCACGGTTCGGTGGTCTTGGCCATGGTGAACGTAAGGGGTTTTTGGTCGACAAAAGCCGCGAAGGGGCGCCCCTCCAATAAAAACCGGAAATGGCGAATGGCGAGGAAAAGGGCCAGTAGTTCCCTATCGAAGGTGCTGTACTTTTTTTCATTTGTTCGCAATTGACGGCTGAAAAACGCCAGCGGTTGCCACGTGCCGTTGACCCACGGTTCTTGCACTGCACCGATGGCGTAGTCTGACGCGTCGGTGGTAAGGGCAATAGTAGCACCTGGAAGTTGGTGCGCCAGCATGGTTGCGTTGGCCAAAGCGTTCTTGGTGTCGCCGAATGCCTGGATCATTTCAGCTGTCCAGCTGATTGGGTCTTTACCGGACTTGCCCTTGAGGGCCCCGAACAAGGGTTGCATGAGTTGAGCCGCCTTGGGGACGAAACGGTGGTAGAAGTTGACCATCCCCAGGAACTCCTGCAAGGCCTTGATTGTCGACGGCCGCGGGAAAGAAGTAACCGCCTCAACCTTCGTCGCCAAAGGGACGGCGCCGTCCGATGTTATGCGATGTCCCAGGAAGTCGATTTGTTGCAGGCCGAACTGGCACTTCGCCGGGTTGACTTCGTAGAAGCCGGGGTCACCAATGTAGGAACGGAGGTTCCTATCAAAAAGACTGAGTTCGACTCAGGTAATTAAATTAATGAACTTTAATGAAAACAAACGAGTTTAAACTGGAAACTGCTAGAACACATCAATAACAGGTCTACTCTCCTTGAGGGCTCCACGAGGACTGATCCCCTGATCAGGAGAGTGACGTCATGACGTCATCACGTTCTTCCCGCCATTGGGGCATCACGTGACTCACGGCATGACGTCATCATGTTGAAACCGTGCTGTAAAGGTAACTAGGCATTGTACAGTCAAACAGTGTAATTAAAGGTACAGGCACAGACAGTAACTACATTGCTGTTAAAGGAATTATGTACAATCGCTCTGAGTCCTTTGGTGGCTCCGCCACATGACTCTGTTTTTCCACAGAAAGGAATAATCTTTTTTAGAATTCCCCGCCCCCACCCCCACAATCAGAGTCCCAAAAATTAAAATTAAAATGCAAATCTTATCTTGATTCAATATTTTAAATTATAATTAGGACTTTCGCTTCAGGCAGCCAAATGACAGCTCCATCAGTTCATGTGAGTATTGCTCATTTTTGAATATGGCAAATCGCGCAAAAATAGCAACATGGAAACAGGCCATTAGGCCCAACCTGAACATGTTGCTGTTTATCCTTCTATTTCCTAATCCTCTGTGCCCATCCTGTTCCCATATCTCTTCATTCCTTTTAGCTTCAAACACCTATTTAACGGATTCTTAAACGTTGAAATGCTTTCAGGATCAGGGTCAGCCATGACCAGATTGAATAGCGGAGCAGGCACGAAGGGCCGAATGGCCTACTCCTGCTCCTATTTTTCTATGTTTCTATGTTTCTGCTTGGGTTTCCCGGAACGACCGGGAGTTTCCTGGAATCGGGGGTTCCTCCCCCGAGCGCTGCCTCCAACAGCCCGGGAGGAGGTTCAGCAATTTAAATATCCCACCACAGTGCACCTCCCTGGCCGCTTCCGCTGCTTCGTGACGTTACAGGCTGCTGTTAGAGAAACCTCCGGCTTGGTGACCTCAACTGGTGGCGGGGGGGCGGGCAGGGTGTGCTTTGAAATCAGTGGGATCTCTGAAATGGGTGGGCCTAAAATATGGGGGAGGGGCTCTGAAATAGGTGGGTCTAAAATTGGAGGGGCTCTGAAATGGGTGGGTCTAAAATATGGGGGAGGGGCTCTGAAATGGGTGGGTCTAAAATATGGGGGGGGTGCTCTGAAATGGGTGGGTCTAAAATATGGGGGGGGTGCTGTGAAATGGGTGGGTCTAAAATATGGGGGGGCTCTGAAATGGGTGGGTCTAAAATCGGGGGGGGCTCTGAAATGGGTGGGTCTAAAATATGGGGGGGCTCTGAAATGGGTGGGTCTAAAATATGGGGGGGCTCTGAAATGGGTGGGTCTAAAATATGGGTGAGGGTATATGAAATGGGTGGGTCTAAAATATGGGTGAGGGTATATGAAATGGGTGTTGCGCTAGGCCACTTCCCTTTAATATTCACTTGCAGCGCCCCAAGAGGGTGCTACCAGTGAATTTCGGGTGCGGGAATGCTAACTTTTTCGGGGCGCTAAAAGTTTTTCCCCCCTTGAACTTAAAAGACTCCACTCGATTTCTTTTTCGCTTTAAGCCAAATAAGCCGATTCATCTGAAGTCTTTGGAAATATTCTGTCACTGGCTGTAATGCCTTCTCACACACTGGAATTAGAGGATATATAAATTAATTGGTTGTGCTGCCTCCTTAATTCACCCATTGGACATTCATCATTCTGGTTTGCTCGTGGGAAAGCTTTTTATATGTTGAGTGGTGCGCTTGGGAAGGTGGCAATTTTCCATTTAATGGACGGACAACACCAATTACCCTCAGGCACGCATGTCATTGTAGTACATCATAGATCAGAACACTCACCCCACATTACTACAAACTACCTGAACCTCACCTCAACAATAGTATTTCCTACTGCATTCTTTTAAGCTTGTAACCTCTGCGTGTCGTCTTGTGCAATGGATTCATGCCCATTAGAATCGGGAGTGAACTAATGTCACTTTGGACCCTGAGGAGGTTTAGGGAGGAAATTCCAAAGCTTAGGGCCGAGGTAGCTGAAGGCACGGCCATCAATGGTGGAGCGATGAAAATCAGGGATGTGCACGAGGTCAGAACTGGAGGAGCGCAGAGATCTCAGAGGGTTGCAAAGCTGAAGGAATTTACAGAGATAGGGAGCGACAAAGCCATGGAGGGATTTGAAAACAGGGATGAAAATTTTAAAATCGAGAACTGTAGAGCTTTTTCCCAACATGACTCTGCCTCATCAGCTGAGGAGAGGAACAAATTACAAATAAACCTTTGAGATTGTTTTTTACCATGCAGAACCCAGAAATGAATTTTGTTCATCGCGTGTCTGACTCATTACTTTAATGCACGTTTTGTGAATCACTTAATGGTTGCCCTGGTGACATGGACATGCAGAATGTTTTAATACATATAAAGGTCATTTTCCTGCACACTAGACATTTTAATAATGCACTCTTACAATTCTGACCATTGCTTTTTATTGTCATGAGTGGTCAAAACAGCGAAAGGATTCATATTGACAATGCTGAGGGGAGAATATACAAATAAATTAACAGAAGAGGTTTCTAAAGAAGTGAAGAGGAGAAAACATTTGCGTTTTAATATCTACAGTGGGATCACTCTGCCTGTAGTTAAAGCTATTTTTGTGGTAACTGCCTAGTAATTACATAACCATACAGTGTCATTATTTTGCTGTTTCGTATTTTAGGTTAGTACCAAGTTAAGTCAGGTATTAAAATGCAAGATATAATGCTAATTAGCTAATTAACAGCAAGACATAATCACTTGACCTTTGTTAGTGAGCATGATATATTTTCCTAATTTATATCAGTTTCTCTTCGACCTTTTTTTAAGATCCTAAAATGGCATCTTGCCCCTTGGGCAAAAAATTCTACTAAAGCAAAATGGTTACCAAACCGCATTAATGCATAAGAAATGTTTTCTTTTTAGCAGGGAACATGAGCTTCGTATTTTAATGAAAGGATTTATCAAAGGAAAAGAGGATGTGAGAGGCCTGAAAAGCATTTTACCTCCTCAAGTGTTTGTTAAAATGTCGGATCTGAAATTGCTTCTCAAAGCTAATTAGATTTCAAAAGGAAGAAGAGATGCAGAGGACTGTGGAAAACAACTCAATAACCTGAAGAGAGTGGTGCAGATCATGGGTGTCCAAATTGCGGACAGCAGGCTAAATTGGCAGGCTTTTCCATCTCAACAGGTGCCCTTTGACCCTCTCCATCCAGAAGCAGCAGGATCATGGGATTTTTAAAAAGATTACAGCAGCACTATGGGATTTTCTCAGCGGTGTGCACTGGATTGACATGTAGCTCCTGCTCCGATACTGTTGTTCTCCTCTTTCAGTCAGGACCTGCAGTATTGTGGATTTCTGATGCAGGTCCTGACTGAAGGAAGCGAGCAGTGGTGGGACTGGGAGCCACATTTCAGTCCAGTACACACCTGCTGAGAAAATCCAAAAATGTTGTTTTCATTGTTTTTTAAAATTCCCATGATTCTCCTGAAGATCAGCTGAATTCACTGCAAATTTTTCTGAGGTGAGCGCTTTTTATTAATAGCGCTCACCCGCCTCATCTGTGATTCTGTATTGGCTTGGGAGCCTAAGGACAGTAGCCCACGTTGGAGTAACTGACTGAAATAGGCTCACAAAGGTTGACCTGAGGACGCCAGCGCCTCTGCTTCCTACACGTGGCCACCAACAAGGAATCTCTTGGTCCCCATATGACCAACATCCCAGGTGTCCCTTTCTACATTGCCCAGGCATGATGACCACTGATGTTGTCATCTCGAATCTGCCCACCCGTCTGAGTCCTGATGCTGCTGGTTCTACCCCTGAGCTCCCACTTGCTGCTGCTTCTAAACCAGCCGCTCACCTGATTCCGGGTGCTGCCACGTCGGAGGACTCACAGTTGAAGAGGCAAAGAGAGTGAGAGGTAAAAAAAGAGAAAGAGGAAAAAGACACAGAAAAGGGCAGAGAGGAGGCAGAAGCAGTAGCGAGGAAGAGAGATGGTAGTGAAGGAGGGGAGATAGAAATGAATGAGGAGAGAGACAGAAGTAAAGGAAGAGAGAAAGTGGCTGAAATGATTATGGAGCAAGAGATTGAAATGCAGATCAAAAGCAACTTAGGGTGCATTTACAGTACCAATTTAGTATTGGTGCAAAACACTTTGCACCCACGTTGAAGTTATATAAATGCACCCTTAATCATAGAATCATAGAATGGTTACAGCACAGGAGGCCATTCGGCCTGTCGAACCCGTGCCGGCTCTCTGCAAAAGCACTTCACTAGTCCCACTCTCCCGCCCTTTCCCCATAGCCCTGCAATTTTTCCCCCTCAGGTACTTATCCAATTCCCTTTTGAAAGCCACAATTGAATCTGCCTCCACCACCCTCTCAGGCAGTGCATTCCAAATCCTAACCACTCGCTGCGTAACAAAGTTTTTCCTCATGTTGCCTTTGGTTCTCCTTAAATCTGTGTCCCCTGGTTCTCGACCCTTCTGCCAATGGAAACAATTTCTCTCCATCTACTCTGTCTAAACCCCTCATGATTTTGAACACCTCTATCAAATCTCCTCTCAACCTTCTCTGCTATAAGGAAAACAACCCCAGCTTCTCCAGTCTATCCATGTAACTGAAGTCCCTCATCCCTGGAGCCATTCTTGTAATCAGACGTAACCCACAAGGATTCAGCCCACTGCTCCAATAAGCTGACCATCCCTGGGGTAGATAAATATGGCTGATAATGATAGTTGGCAGAACGAGGAAGGTTGGAGTCGTGTCACCGAATAAACATTACCGATGGCTCAGATTTGATGAATAAGGAGAATACAAGTCCTCAAATCCTGCTGAGTTATTTTGGAACCTTATTTGGGATTTAGTTGACAGTGCAGTCTTTGTAGATTGTTACTGGTGGGACAGTTGCAAGGCTTTAAAAATCAGTGGGTGATACGTGGGTTTCATTAGTCGCACATGAAGCATTTGGTGTAATTTTGACTTTGTACGATCGTCTACAATGGGTGATAGCGAATCGGCAGATCGGTTGACATCTCTCCCAATTTTGATTTCCATTGACTTCAAAAATCGGGAGAGATATGGAATGGGTTGCTGATTCACTACATGATCACACAAAGTCAAAGTTACCCTCATTATTCCTCAACAAAACAGTTTGACCTATCCTTGTTTAAAATCAGTTTATTGAGCTTGCGTGAGTCATTGTTTTGATGAAGGTGATAATTGCGGCGTGGCATTTTTATGACATTCTGTTATTTCACTGCGAGCTTTGGATTGTTGTACACAGCATTAAATATTTGCTGTATAGAGTGTCAACTTCATAATCTATTGGTAAATGCATTTGTGCAGAGAAAGGTGCCATTCAGAGAGGATATAATTCGGGAAAGAATCACTGTGGCATTAGCAGAGGCCGGGGCACAGGTCACCCACTGATTTTCTAGCTCAGGAAATGGTATGTGAAGCAAAGAGTGCTTGAGAAGGAAGGGGGGAAATTTAAAAAAAGCGTGGGGGTTGACTGTTCCTTTCAATTCCCAAAAATTAAATGTCAGTAAAAAAAAATTAATATACGCATTGATAATGCAACTTTCAGTATTAGACAAGACCATTCAAATACATTAAATATGCCAATTTTCATAAAACCACAAAATGTTAATTCTATAGAATTAAAGGGTTTTACAAAAGTACGCCGTAAAGGAAATGGAAAATTCTAATCTTTTATTAGTTTTGGATACAGCACAAACATTCTGCTGTAGCCCTGAAGGGATCATTAACAGTACCTGGGGAAAAAAATCTGTTTGAATTTTAAGAGTGGCACAGTTTTGCCAGTATGTCTTTTCATAGTTTTTGATTTTCCACTGTTAACTTAATCTAGTTTGTCAAAACTGGAATCAAAGACTATGGGTGAGCGGACTAACTGCCGTATTAAATATTTGTAAAGATTCTAGGATCTGAAATCCAGGCCAAGTTTCTGCTTGGTGAATCAATGATTAAAGGGCCACAACTAACCCAGTCATACATCCATTTTTGACCCTTCCTTGCACAGGAACACATGGGTGGTCTCCACCTTAGGGTTTTGCCACCCATGTGCATCGTAGGTATGGGCAAGTAAATTTATTTTCTCTTCCCCGCCCCCCCCCACCTTCTCAATGCACCAACCTCATTTTGCATATTGAGCATGGGCATTGGGTGTCTGCCGTTTAAGAATTTATCTTTGAGGTTTTGTTCATCTTCCAGCACTCTCTCACACTTCCTAGAAAAAATAAGATAGCCACTAGCAGATCAAATAAAGAATTTAGGAGGAAATTCCTTACACAAAGTGTGGTGGATATATGGAACTTGCTGCCACATGGGATAGTTGAAGCGGTGAGCACTGACACATTTAAGGGGAGTAGGGGATATAGGGATATGAGCGCATGGTGGGAAGAGATAATTAGAATGGGAGGAGGCTCCTGTCAAGTATAAACACTGGCATAGACCAGTTGAGCTGAATTAGTAATCTAGGGACCTGCATTAATAATCCTGAGAACATGAGTTAAAATCCCACTATGGCAGAATTTGAATTCAGTTTAAAAAAAATTAGTAAATAAAAAGCTGGTATCAGTAAAAGTGACCATGAAGCTGTCGGATTGTCATAAAAACCCGACTGGTTTACAGATGTCCTTTAGGTAAAGAAACCTGCTGCCCTTGCCTGGTCTAGCCTACGTGTGACTCCAGTCCCACATCAACTCGGTTGACTCTAAACTCTCTGAAGTTGTCTTACAAGCCACTCAGTTGTGTCCAGAGCAACAAGGGATGTGCAGTCAATGTGGCATAGCCAGAAACGCAAGATAAAGAAAGAAAGAAAGAACTTGCATTTATATAGCGCCTTTCACCACTTCAGGACGCCCCAAAGCGATTTACAGCCAAGAAAACCTTTTTTTTTTAAATATAGTCATTGCTGTAATGTAGGAAGATCCCAAAACCAGCAGGTTGATAATGACCTGATTATCTGTTTTTTTGATGTTGGTTGAGGGATAAATATTAGCCACGGCACCAGGAGAAATCACCTACTCTTCTTCAAAATAATGCCATGAGAATAGCAGAATGGGATCTTTTGCATCCAGTTGAGAGAGTAGACAGGCCCCGGTTTAACGCCTCATCAGAAAGACGGCACCTCCCAACATCAGCACTCCCTCAGAACTGCACGCAAGGATCAGCTTAAGTGCTCAAGTCTCTGAAATGGGACTTGAGCCCACAACCTTCTGACTCAGAGGTGAGCGTGCTGCCACTGAACCAAGGCTGACATTGAGAGTAAATAATAAAAAAATGGCCTGTTTCCGTGTTGCAGATTCTCTGTACTTCTAGTTATAGAATAGCATTGATGAAAGCCTAACAACAGTTTGTCCTTTCAGCCACATTAAGTTTACAACTACACAATAACTGTAGTGTCAATGGAAAGTGCTTCTTCTTTGCGCTGATACTTGTTATAGTGCAAACGCAGCATAAACCTGGCCTGAGATCAGAGCGAAGGAGCATGAGATTCCCTAGAAGAGAAAGTCTCACTCTACTTTGACCTAGAGTCAGGTTAGGCCTTAATTGTGGATTTACACTGCACAAATTTAGTGTCGGTGCAAGGGAGAAACCACTTTGCACTGGCCACTAACCGAGTAGTGTAAATGCACCCTAGGTTAACATGGTCCAATCCCCAAGGAGATTTTTTTTTAAAAAGGAAAGAAGAAAGTTTAAAAAAAAACTTAAAAGTTACAAACATAAAATCTTTTGCTTGACAAAAAGGCTGACCACGTCAAGATAGAAAGCAACCCAGTGACCCCAGTGAGGAATTCATAAAAATGTCATGTTTTTTCAAATTAAGACCAAGATAGTCCCTTATCTATCTAGCATCTTCTCCATGCACATCCAGGAATTGGTGAAAACAGTGGGCAGATTGTGTACTAAATATGGAAATAAACTGATAAACAGTCACATTGCATACAAGCCTAAAATTACACAGTGGCCTATAAAGCCCATATTTATGACCCTGAATACAAGCCTGGGGTTACAGTGAGGGTAACATGTTCTTGACTTTCTAAAAGTTCTGGAAAATTTGTATTATTCTTCAGAAAATCATGATATTCCTTAACATTGGTTAGTGGGTAATTCTACATCAATAAGACTCCAGCTTGGTGTCAGTGTTTGCATAGAACATACCATCATTTTACACAATTTCTCGTTTTTGGGCAGTTTTACTGATTTTTAGTTGCAGTGCTTGTTGGGTTAAATGCAAAAATAATGAGGTGAATCAAATGCAGTCTCAGATACAGAACAGACGTAGCACAGACCTCAGAAATGTCATTTCTCCGTGATGCTTTACTACGGAAATTACTTTATACATTATCCAGCCAAGCTATAAACTGGGTGGGGTGGAGGAGGGGGTTGTCCCCTTTAGGCATTCACACTCTGATTTAGGACAGTTAAGATGCTGAATCACTCATCCACTTCCCACAAGTATTTCCCAATCTGAAGTCCAACTGCAGTATTTCAGCGTTGTGAACACAAAGCTCATTTTTTCAAACCACTTCATTGTCCCGAACCCTTAACAACGGACAAATGAATGTAATGTTACAAGAAAACTTGGAAAAAGCTCGATTTGCGAGAATTCGGTGGGGTTCTTGGTTGGGAGCCATTGCGCAGACATGCTACCTCTTGAAGAGTTAAAGCTTTTGCCCGAGAGCTTTTCTCTTTAAGTGTGTGGTTAAAAAAGGTGCCGACACGTCTGTATAGGATGCTGCACACAGATCAGCTCCACCCTGCTTTCTGAGTCCCTCTGTCTCCTTGTGTCCACGAAATGCAACCAAAAGCCTCAAAAATGCATTTGCCTCATGCCAAGTTTTTGATTGCTGTGCACAGAAGATTAGAAATATATTTAACTGTCTGCAAGTGATGGAACGTATACATTGATATTTGAAGAATTGGCACCATGAGGCAGTTCGTTGGCCAACAGCCAATTAAAACTTTGTTTGGGGCAAAAGTACGGTTGAGCCAATTAATAGTGGATTTACTTTGGAGTCTGCAGATTCTTATAGACTTTCTAATTAAATCCAAGAACTGAGAGTGTGCGGAGAATGGGCAATGCTGCATTTCTTGACATGGTGTAAAACCATGTTGTCTACTGACACACATGTAACTTGTCCATAAGTATAAAGACCCACACGACAGGTTAATGACATACTCACTCCTCTTCCCCCCATGTTGCAAGAAACTGAACGAAGCATTTTAGGATGGTCTGTGCGAAGTAGTGTGGTATAGTCGGGTTAAACAATGCAGGATTTTCTCACGTTAAATCTGAGAGATTAGGGCTGGGGTGGTACAGTTGGCGGGGACAACATGCCCCACTTAGTTGCTGTCTTCCTCAGAGCTTTGAGTTCAAATAAAACTCCAAAGAAAAGCATAGACTGGCTAATCATCATTGTCAGGATACAAAGTTAGTACCCAGCAATTTTGTTTGCTTTTGAAACCAGGCCATCCTGTAGGGTGAGTTACTTACTGTTTCTGGGTATGATCAGTGGGTTTGTGCGTCTTCAGCTGTTGACTGTACTTTATAATTTGCGTAAACTACTCTAACCTGGCGCCTGACTGGGAACAGCTTCCAAGCAAACCCAGGATGATGCCAGTCCCTTGAGAGCCTTTCCCAAAAGGAGACTGCAAAGGAGCTGCATGCCATCAACTGAAGGAACTCTGAGAATAACATCTCTCTAAACCAGCCCCTTCTTATCTGACACCATGGGGTAGATAACAAGTGTAGTGTATGTAACCGTTCCACCTTTAAGAGAACTATTTTAAGGGTTGCACTACTTTATCTTGGCTGCGGTATACTGTAATACCGGTGGTGACCACACCGGTATATAAGTGCTGTGTAATGATTTATTGGGCAGTTCCGCCCTGACCTTCGACTAGTAAAGACCTGTTAAATTTTACTCTTGTGGTCTGTGTAGTAATTCTCAATATAACACACAGACTTAACAGTGGCGACGAGTACGATCTTACCCTGCGGCAGAGATACATCCAAGGCAGTTAACGGGCGTCGAGAAGAGGCATCCGCCCTCATCATTCTGCTGAGAAAAGACTCGGGTCTGCAGAGCAAAGGAAGAATTCTGACACGAAGTCTTCCATCAGCAACAGGCAGTGATCATCCCTTCTATCACGGTGGTGGGTAAGCCGATCAGCAACGAGCAGCAAGTCGGCCACGTTGGCTGTGAAGTAGGGGAGGGAAAAACGGAGGATATAAGGGCGGAGAACTCGACCACGGCCGGGGAAAAGAGCCGGACAGAAGTCGGGGCCAGAGGCGCTGAGACTGGGGCAGCGTAAGGCACGGAAGCCGCGGTGAATGCAAACGCAGCCGGTGTGAGAGACCGGGCTGCAAGCGGGCTGGGAGACGCAACAGCGTCGAGAGAGAGCTCGACCGCGACCGGTGAAAAAGGCCGGGCAGCTACCGAGGCCGCGAGGCGCAGCGACCGGGACAGTGTAGGGCACGGGAGCCGCGGTGAAGCAAACGCAGCCGGTGCGAAAGACCGGGCTGCAAGCGGGCTGGGAGACGCAACCGCGTCGAGAGAGAGCTCGACCGCGACCGGTGAAAAAGGCCGGGCAGCTACCGAGGCCGTGAGGTGCAGCGACCGGGTCAGCGTAAGGCGCGGGAGAAAATAAAAAAAATAAAAAACCGCAGAGAACTCAGCCGCAGCCGGGGGGAAAGGACCGGACTGCAAGAGGGGCTGGGAGGCATGATTTGAAAACCGCTGGGGAGGGCGGACACAGCAATATGGCAATCGCCATTACAGCCAGCGGGGGAGAAAGGCAAACGCGGGAAGCCGCCATTTTCGTAGGCGGGGGAAGAAGACAAACGCGGGAAACCGCCATTTTGAAAAAAAAAGAAAAGAAAAATTTCTTTTTGTTTCTCAAGAAGATTGCGAGGATGCCTAAGCGTGGTAACATCAACGATTTCGATCCCGATGTTGAAGATTGGGCCATGTATGTAGAACGCATAGAGATATATTGTAAGGCAAATAAAATATCAAATGAAGATAAAGCACTAACCTTACTAAACTCAATGGGTGCGAAGACATACGGGCTATTGAAGCATCTTCTATCACCAGCTAAACCGGCGGATCAGACTTTCGCTAATATTGTTGCTGTCCTGAAGAATCATTTGAACCCCACACCGCTGATGTTAGCGGAACGATTTAAATTTTATGCGAGAACGCAACTGAAAGAGGAAAGCAATGTGGAGTACTTAATTGAACTGCGTAAGCTAGTGAAATACTGTCAGTTTGGGGAAAGTCTGACAGAGGCACTGAGAGACAAATTCGTGTGTGGATTGTCGAAAGAAGGAACACAAAAGCGGCTGCTTGAAGAGAATGATCTTACACTTGATAAGGCTGTCACTATTGCAGCATCGCACGAAGCCGCAGCGAGAGGCACTGCGGAAATGCAGCTGAAGGCAGCGGTACTCAGCGTAGATCAAATGGCTTTGGGTACAACGAAATGTTATCGTTGTGGAAAGGCAACACACGATCAGAACCAATGCTGGTTTAAAAACCAGGGATGTAGAAAATGTGGCAAGCTTGGTCACATAGCTAAAGTATGCCGGTCAGGAAAGAAGACCAATAACAAAAAGTCACCGCAGGAAAAGTGCAGAAAGGTACTTAAGGTGGCTGAGAAGAGTTCGGATGAACAGAATTCGGATTCAGACTCCAACAGCAAGGAACTGGGTAGTCTGAGAATTCACAATGTGAGTAAGGAAGCTGACCGACAAACTATCTGGGTCACACTGCAGATAGCAGGAGTCCACGTGAAGATGGAATTGGACACCGGATCGGCGTTGACGGTCATGAATAAGCAAGATTACAAAAAGTTATTCACACATATTCCCCTACGGGATACGGAGATAGTATTGCAGACATACACGGGGCAAAGAGTATACCCCATCGGAAAGATAAAAGTCAAGGTGGTACACAAGGGCAAAGCACACCAAGGAATGGACATATATGTACTACCTGAGGGAGGTCCACCACTTCTGGGACGGGAGTGGATCAGGAAAATAAATATGGACTGGCACTCCCTAAAAGCAATAACAGTAGATTCCGGGAAAAAAAAAGATGTCAAACCTAAACGATTGTCCAGAATATTGGATGAGGGCATATGCAGCAGTGACAGTGACAAAGCAGAGAGTGAGAACTTGGTGAAGACAATCAGCTCAGACTCTGGAACTGATGATGGTAAGACCAGCCCATGTGCAAAAGACAAGTCTAAAATGGACTTGCAGACTAATGATGGAAAAACGAAGGAGTGCATAAATGCTTCAGAAGAGAACAAAGTATCAGAACAGAATTCCACTGAACAACAACAACATAGTTTGACAGAGAATTCTGAGTCTGTCCAGTCTACAGACATGCACATTTCTGAGGAACACCGGGCTCAAACTCAACTCAATTTCAAACTACAACAGCAATTAGAACAAATGATTCGCCGTTTTGAGCAAGAGATGAATGCAAAGAAAAAGTTCTTTGACACAGAGTGGGAGAAGCTGGAAAGACAGCAGAAGCAGCTGATTGAGAAAATGGAGCAGGAACACACAAACCGTCTGCGCGATGAGGCCAAACGAATCAAAGCTGAGCAAGAAAGGGAATATGTCAAATTCATCGATCAGTTGAAAGCTAAGAAGAAAGAGCACCCTTTTGTGAGCAGTGTCAGCAGTAATAAGCCACTCAGGAAATTGGTGGCAGAGGCAAAAGCTGACGTGATGGAGGAAATAGAAGACAATAGAGAAGAAGCAGAAGATGATGACTCATCTGAACCATTATCACCCCTACCAGGTCACGCACGTGGTCCCTCCGAACTGAGCCAAATCAGTCTGGAAGTAGAAAAACTTCCCAAGGTACTCGAGCCTTTAGAAGTCAGCAATGCTGGTTCTGAAGTTATGAAAGTTCAAGCTGTTAAGTCCAGTGAAGGACTATTAGATGAGTCACCCCAGCAACGAGAACCTACTACACCACCGAGAACTACTACACCACCGAGGCGTTATCCGGACCGAGTCAGGAGGCGCAGGAGGCGCCTCCTCAGAGACTGAATCTGTGAACTGTTTTTACATGAAGTTGTGTATATATGTTATGATGTTATGTTTAATGGGGAATATATACTGTTAAGCTAAAAAGGGAGGATTGTAGTGTATGTAACCGTTCCACCTTTAAGAGAACTATTTTAAGGGTTGCACTACTTTATCTTGGCTGCGGTATACTGTAATACCGGTGGTGACCACACCGGTATATAAGTGCTGTGTAATGATTTATTGGGCAGTTCCGCCCTGACCTTCGACTAGTAAAGACCTGTTAAATTTTACTCTTGTGGTCTGTGTAGTAATTCTCAATATAACACACAGACTTAACAACAAGAATCCCCCCCCACCCCACCCCCAACCCACTGCAGAGTTTTGCATCCAGGGAACACAAATCCAGAGGTGGCACATCCCACTAGATTTTCTGCCTATTCATTTTAATGGGCCAGCTGACCTTAGAACCTAAATTCCCAATATGCACCCTTTGTTGCCGAAGATTTGTCCCATTCACAAAATCCACCTTGTTAAGTCACTAGATTGAGATTGCCTGTGACGCTCCCATGGTCAAATAGCCCGCTGACATGCACTGTTGAAGCACTCGGGAAGAATGGCAACTTGGGTGATAACTTAAAGGATACTGGTGACAATGGAACTGTACCCAAGCAGTGGCAGAGAGAAAATATGTGATTGCTATTTAGTTTGACTTAGTGGGAAAAAGAATCGTGAATCTTTTTAATGTATCGGATTTGCGGCACTGCAACAACAACAGCAATTTGCATTTGTATAGCGCCTTTATTGTTGTATAATATTCCAACTATCTTCTATGTTTCTATGTAATAAACAAAATTTGACACATAATGTGATATTAGGGCAGGTGACCAAAAGCTTGGTCAAAGAGGTAGGTTTTAAGGAGCTACTTAAAGGAGGAGAGAGCGGTAGAGAGGCAGAGAGGTTTAGGGAGAGAATTCAAGAGATTAGGGTCTAGGCAGCTGAAGGCACAGATGCCAATGGTGGAGCGAAGGAAATCAGGGATGCACAAGAGGCCAGAATTGGAGGAGCTCAGAGATCTCAGAGGGCTGTGGGGCTGGAGGAGATTACAGAGAGAGGGAGGAAAGAGGCCATGGAGGGATTTGCATACAAGGATGAGAATTTTAAAATCGCGGCATTACTGGACCGGGAGCCGATGTAGGTCAGCAAGCATGGGGTGAATGGGAATTGGTGTGAGTCAGGTTGTGGGCAGCAGAATTTTGGATGAGCTCAAGTTTATGAGGGTGGTAGGTGGGAGGACGGCCAGGAGAGCATTGGAATAGCATTACATAGAAACATAGAAACCGAGAAACATAGAAGATAGGAGCAGGAGTAGGCCATTCGGCCCCTCGAGCCTGCTCCGCCATTCAATGCAATCATGGCTGATCATCCAAATTCAGTACCCGGTCCCTGCTTTCTCCCCATACCCCTTGATCTCTTTAGCCTTAAGAAATATATCCAACTCCTTCTTGAATATATTTAATGAATTGGCCTCTACTGCCTTCTGTGGTAGAGAATTCCACAGGTTCACCACTCTCTGGGTGAAGAAATTCCTCCTCATTTCTGTCCTAAATGGCTTACCCCTTATCCTTAGATGGTGACCCCTGGTTCTGGACTCCCCGACCATCGGGAACATCCTTCCTGCATCTAGTCTGTCCAGCCCTGTCAGAATTTTATAAGTTTCAATGAGATCCCCTCTCATTCTTCTAAACTCCAGCGAGTACAAGCCCAATCGTCCCAATCTCTCCTCATACGTCATTCCTGCCATCCCAGGTATCAGCCTGGTGAATCTTCGCTGAACTCCTTCCATGGCAAGAACATCCTTCCTCAGATAAGGCGACCAAAACTGCACACAATACTCAAGATGTGGTCTCACCAAGGCCCTGTACAACTGCAGCAAGACATCCTTGTTCCTGTACTCAAACCCTCTCGCTACGAACGCCAACATACCATTTGCCTTCTTAACCGCCTGCTGCACCTGCATGCTTACCTTCAGCGACTGGTGCACAAGGACACCCAGGTCTCATTGCACTTCCCCTTTTCCCAATCTATTGCCATTCAGATAATAATCTGCCTTCCTGTTTTTGCCACCAAAGTGGATAACCTCACATTTCTCCATGTTATACTACGTCTGCCATGCTTTTGCCCAATCACCCAACCTGTCCAAATCATCCTGGATTATCTCGGCATCCTCCTCACAGCACACACACCCACCCAGCTTTGTGTCGTCTGCAAATTTGGAGATATTACATCTAGTTCCCTTGTCTAGATCATTAATATATATTGTGAATAGCTGGGGTCCAAGGACCGAACCCTGCGGTACCCCACTAGTCACTGCCTGCCACTCGGAAAAAGACCCGTTTATTCCAACTCTTTGCTTTCTGTCTGCCAACCAGTTCTCTATCCAAGTCAATACCTTGCCCCCAATCCCATGTGCCTTAACTTTACACGCTAATCTCTTATGCGGGACCTTATCAAAAGCCTTCTGAAAGTCCAAATACACCACATCCACTGGTTCCCCCTTATCTATTTTACCAGTTACATCCTCAAAAAATTCCAGTAGATTAGTCAAGCACGATTTACCTTTTGTAAATCCATGTTGTCGAGTAGAAGTGGTATTTGAAAAGACTAGTCCATCTCTGATGTCTTTGCATATGGGGAGTCAAGACCACATAGTGTTTAGGTGAAATGGGGTAGAGATTGGGGGTAATCAGACCAGGGTGTTTAGGTGTAAGTCAGTGCCTATTTTAAATTCATACATTCATTAATATTTTTATTTATTTCTATTATAAATTACTAGGTTGACATTTATGATGGAAACTGCTTATGTGAGCTTGCCATGTTGTAATTACACCCTTCTGCCAATGGTGGCACTGTAGCACCTCCACTGGGGGAGATGATGTGGTTACAGTGTGACTGGTTTACATGGGCAGTTTCCATTATTTGCCAACATTACAACAGTGAATACATTTTTTTTTTAAACTACTTCATTGGCTGTAAATCACTTTGGAACGTTCTAAGGATGTGAAGGATGCTCTATAAATGCAAATTATTTCTTTAGCCTCACACCACTTAGATTGTACACTGGCTGCAGTATATCTTCCGCTTCATGGGAGCAGCCAAGTGATCTACCTTAAGATAATGCTTGTTTTTTTTTCTCCATTTCTAGAATATAATATTCTCTACTGTATCACAATATTGCATTAGCTAATCAGGGCAATTGCAGTAAATTGGAATCATCATTTAATTATTTTTTATTTCAAGACGGTATTCAGGAAATAATGCACAAGCTCATTTTGGCAGCAATCAATTTCTATTATAGTCAAATGGATAGGAAAAATGAAAACAAGCTATGTTTATTTGAAGTACCTCATATACTGACCAGCACCTGATGCCCTATAATATCAATATGTTTTTAACCACTGTATGCATGCAGTATCAATACCACATTTATGTAGCATATAGACACCGTGAGTTACACAGCCTTAGAGCCCCCCTTCCATTATTTGAAGGGGCTACTCCTCGATTTTTGGCTGCACTTCAGTCCCGTGCTCCCGATCTTTGGTCACTCGGTGCGGAGGGGAGCAGACAGATCGGGGGGACCTCCTCGTAGGACTGCTCCTGGGCCTGGCCAAAGTTGCCATCAACTGGTCCAGGCAGCGGGTGGTCGAGGGGGTCGTTCGGCCCAACTGCCCTGCCTCTCTTCCACGGCCAGGTTCGCGCCCGGGTGGCCCTGGAGACGGAGCACACGGTGTCCGCTGGCACGCTCGAGGCCTTCCACGACCGGTGGGCCCCTGCAGTGCACCATCACCCCCGGTAACCAAATTTAAATTTAACTTGTTAAGTTTTCTTTAATGGTTTTTTTGTTACAGTTTATTTGTTTTTGTGTGCACCAATAGAGTACACAGCCTTAGATTACATAGCCCACGAATACCTGACTTAGATTGCATCATCAACAGGATATTTAAACAATTGTTCATCAAGGTGACTTCTATTTTTAACGTAAAAATGTTCTTTTTGTTGAAAAGCTACGAGGCATTTATTTTTCAAAGACACGATAGCCCTTTAAGTTTGCCCTTTGATGCATCATTCTTATGTCTAGTCTACAGTTTCAGTCACCAGCCCAAATTTTTAGGCTAGCTAAATATCCTCAATTGCCACGCTTGTTTTCCAAAGTATTTAACACCCAGCTCTTTGGAGTGCTGAGTAAGTGTCTTTTTTAAAAGACTTTCCAAACTTAGGCATCGTTGGGCTCAAATTAAAATGATCCTTTAAGACTCAACAGTATTTAGTTTGGGCCCAATTGGGACTTGGCAGGTGATAGCCCATTGTCCCAGGTGAGGTGGAACATGTTGCCGAGTCCCCTGACAATAGCAAAATGGATTATCCTGAGGCACTGCGAATCTGAAACTGATCTCATTATGGCAGAATGAATAGCATTGTTATTCGATAGAGCAATGCTAGTACAGGTCCTGGTGGCTTATGCAATATATTCAATGCCGCCACCTCTGAATGGCTCTAATCACAAAAACAAATAAATGAAACAATTATCTCATATTGCTTAGGATGATGGCAATTCTGATTTATACCATTCTGGTTGATTTTCTCCTCTTCCACCCCATGGGCTTGGTTTTGATCATTGTTGTTAATCAGCCCCAAATGAAGTCAATGAAATCACATGAGATTGTGTTCCAGGGTAATTTGAGATAAATAAACAAATTCTCCTACATTCCCCAAGAATATTTCCTCTGAGCATTCACTTCTTGCATCAAGAAACATAGAAACATAGAAACATAGAAGATAGGAGCAGGAGTAGGCCATTCGGCCCCTCGAGCCTGCTCCGCCATTCAATGAGATCATGGCTGATCATCCAAATTCAGTACCCGGTCCCTGTTTTCTCCCCATATCCCTTGATCCCTTTAGCCTTAAGAAATATATCCAACTCCTTCTTGAATATATTTAATGAATTGGCCTCTACTGCCTTCTGTGGTAGAGAATTCCACAGGTTCACCACTCTCTGGGTGAAGAAATTCCTCCTCATTTCTGTCCTAAATGGCATACCCTTTATCCTTAGACTGTGGCCCCTGGTTCTGGACTCCCCGACCATCGGAAACATCCTTCCTGCATCTAGTCTGTCCAGTCCTGTCAGAATTTTATAAGTTTCAATGAGATCCCCTCTCATTCTTCTAAACTCCAGCGAGTGCAAGCCCAATTGACCCAATCTCTCCTCATACGTCATTCCTGCCATCCCAGGTATCAGCCTGGTGAATCTTCGCTGAACTCCTTCCATGGCAAGAACATCTTTCCTCAGATAAGGCGACCAAAACTGCACACAATACTCAAGGTGTGGTCTCACCAAGGCCCTGTACAACTGCAGCAAGACATCCTTGTTCCTGTACTCAAAGCCTCTCGCTACGAAGGCCAACATACCATTTGCCTTCTTACACGCCTGCTGCACCTGCATGCTTACCTTCAGCGACTGGTGCACAAGGACACCCAGGTCTCGTTGCACTTCCCCTTCGCCCAATCTATTGCCATTCAGATAATAATCTGCCTTCCTGTTTTTGCCACCAAAGTGGATAACCTCACATTTATCCACGTTATATTGCATCTGCCATGCTTCTGCCCAATCACCCAACCTGTCCAAATCATCCTGGAGCTTCTCGGCATCCTCCTCACAGCACACACGCCCACCCAGCTTTGTGTCGTCTGCAAATTTGGAGATATTACATCCAGTTCCCTCGTCTAGATCATTAATATATATTGTGAATAGCTGGGGTCCAAGGACCGATCCCTGCGGTACCCCACTAGTCACTGCCTGCCACTCGGAAAAAGACCTGTTTATTCCAACTCTTTGCTTTCTGCCTGCCAACCAGTTTTCTATCCAAGTCAATACCTTGCCCCCAATCCCATGTACCTTAACTTTACACGCTAACCTCTAACGCTAAGAAGAATAGAGTCTCATTGCAGTATCCCTTTATAAATCAGATGAGTATTCCAGAAGGTGGGGGAAAAATGTAACTAATGAAATTGGAAATGACTGCAAGTTACCCACTGATTAATATTGTAGAGTCAGATGTGTGATACCGACCACTTAAAAACCTTCCATTTCAGTTTGTCAATTAATTCAAAACAGGTGTTGGATGGAAAGACAGCTCCCATTTATGTCAAATTTAAAAGCAGGACGCAATGAAGCATATTAACATACCTACCTGGGATGTAAGGTCCCTATTGATCTTTGATGGGTTTGGTGAACAGCCATTTTGTACATGCCTACCCAGTTCTGTAGTATCTCACAGCTCTTGTCTCTTCTCCATGCAGGGTTCCTGGATTTAAAAGAAGATTGGAAGGACATATTTTGTCACCAACAAGTCTTTAAGCTTCACAGTGGGTAAATGACTCTTGCCCAAGTGTGGGGCTATGTTAAGCACTTGGAATATATAACAATGATTTTTGCTGGTATTTTCCACCAATTTGGTTCAAAGTTAAGAGAGCTGTTTTACAAAAAGAAAATGTGTCCATAGCTGTCTTGCCACAATAATGTCCAACTCTTAGATATACGTATCTCTGTGTTATATGTATAACATTTTGTTTGAGGAAATTATGTGAACAATTTTGCTATTTGCAAAGTCATGAAATATAATTGAAAAATTGTTCATCAGTAGAAATATAAATACATAGAAGTTACAACTCAGAAACCGGCCATTTGACCCCAATCAGTCTGTGTTGGCATTTAACCTCCACGCAAGTCAATAGGAGAGGGGGGAGTTTCTTATCTCTAATCTCACCTGAAGTTTGTTACTTTAAGATCTGTATCTTCTAGTTTGGGGTTTGCAGAATAATTCAAATACCATAGTTGCTTCTTGGTATTTTAAATACATACATGATGTACCTCTTCCCTCCTTCATTGGAGAAAATAAAATGAAGTTCAGCCCTACCAGTCTGTCCCCATAATGTAGATCCAAAGGTCACAGAATTATCAACATTCTTTTGAAGGTAGTGAGTACAATATTACACCGAATATCCTAAATGTTGCCTTGCTTGGTGGGGGAAAGGGGAATTTTTAGTTAAGTGTTCTATGGATAGCTCCTAGGCCTTGATGAGTTTTGCTAATGGCTTTGTTATGTCTGAAGACTGTCAAAGAATGATCACTAATCATTCTCCAATTTCTTTTTTTCCATCTTTGCTGATAGACAATGGCCCCAAAACTTCACTCAGGATCTGCTGATCTCTCATCATAATTTTGGCAGGAGACCAGCAAAATGCTCAGGACATAGGAGAGACTCTGACACATTGGGCTTGATTTTCATTTGCCGTGGAGTCAGGACTGGAGGCGTGCGGGGGGTTAAAATCCCGAAATCGGGGGTCCCGACCCCATCCCGCACCCAACCCGCCTCCATGCCAGTTTCAAAGGAGGTGGGTACCCGCCCCGCACTGGAACCCGCCTACCCGAGGCGGGAAGGGATTAGTGCCAATTAACTGCCTGTTAACAGGCAGTTTTTAGCCTAATCCCTATTTTTAAGCTTGAACTGTGGGATTCCCGATGGCTCCAAACCACGCCAAGTTGGAGGAGTCAGGTTGGAGGGGACGAGATGTCGGTGTTCAGGTGAGTGATGTGTGCATGAGTGCAAAGGTAAGTGTGTTTGGTGTGTCTAAAGTGATTAAAGAAGTGTAAATTACCTTTTCTTACCTTTTCAGCCTTCCTTCCTTTAGGTTCGGGGAGTCCGTCATCTCACCAGCACAGAAAGCCGAATGGCTGCGAACTGTCAAAAGTGACGGCCTTCAGCTTTCTGTGCAGGAGAGATTTCTAACTGAGTCTGTGGAGAAGGACTCATGTTAGAAGTAAGACTGTCAGTGTTTGACAGCTTCAAACAGCTGTGAAACACTGATATTTCATCTGTCAAAACGTCTTGACAAATGAAATTTCAGTCTGTGATGTCACCTGTTGCTGGGTGGCCATTAATTGGCCTGCTGAGCCCTTTGGGCGGGCTCAACAAGGTCAATCAAGTTAAAATCGTGTGGATTGGCCGCATCTCGATGGAGGCGGGACTACAACTCCGAAAGTTGTAGTCCCGCCTCCAACCCGACTCCTGAATGAAAATCCTGCCTATTGCATCTGCACCATTTCTACCAATTGTCGCAACCCTTTGTATGGGGTGGGGCCTCAATCCACCCTAAGCTGGGAGTTCAAGGCTAAAATTGGGGGAAGTGCGGTGGCTGGGGAAAGAGGCCTGAGCAACGCCCCCCCCACCCCAACAGATGGGTGGCTGATCCAATTTCCTGTCCACTAGGCAGGTGTATGCAAAAGAAATGCCCCAGATGGCACTTGCACCTGCTATTCCCATATAAGTGAGGTGCTTTACCATGAACTCCGATGAGGATCAGCGTTGGAGGCCATCAGTGGGCATGATCCTGGTGCATCATCTAGGTTTGCTCCCTGTGAAATTTAGGAGCCATTTATTTAATCATGCACATATTTGCTGTTTCTTGTTCAGTGTGCATTACCTTACATTTATCTAAACAATGGTCTGCAATTACTTACCTTATGCCTTTTTTTTATTAGTTCATGGGTTGTGGGCATCACTAGCAAGGCCAGCATTAATTGCCCATCCCTAATTGCCTCTTGCTTCTTGAACTGCTGCAGTCCGTGAGGTGAAGGTACTCCCACAGTATATTTCTTTTGTAATAGTTTGGTACAACTGAGTGCCTTGCTAGTCCATTTCAGAGGGCAGTTAAGAGTCAACATTGCTGTGGGTCTGGGGTCACATATAGGCCAGACCGGGGAAGGACAGCAGATTTCCTTCCCTAAAGGACATTAGTGAACCAGATGGGTTTTTACGACAATCCGGTAGTTTCATGGTCACCATTACTGATACTAGCTTTTTATTCCAGATTTATTTAATTAACTGAATTTTTTTAATTCCCCAGCTGCCATGGTGGGATTTGAACTCAAGCCTCCGGATCATTAGTCCGGGCCTCTGGATTACTGGTCCAGTAACATAACCACTGTGCTCCATACCCGTAAATCTTCCTTATCTTTCTCATCTGAACGCGTAGCTTGGTATCATTGGTAAATTTTAATGGAAGTATTCTCCACCAGCCAGTTTATAATATAAATTGCAGTACACCTAGAACAGACCTTTACAGATCTCGACTAATCATTGCTCCCCTGCCAAACTTTTTTCCCATCTGTCATCAGCGTCTGCTTCCTATTGCCATGCTAGTTTTTTATCCAGGTAACTAGATTTCATTAAATTTACAAACCTTCTTCATCTGACTCAGATGTGGAACTTTGTCATATTTTCTGACAATCCAAGAAAATTCTATTATATTATGTTAAGCAATGATATCTCAGGTGTTCTTATAGTGGAAGGAGAAAGAACATTGTTATTATGGATCTGTCTGTCTCTCTCGATCAGTCAATAGACACCAAGTCATCTCATCAATCATAGAATTGTCCTACAGACTTAAACAACTATCATAACCGTCCTTCCCTCATAAGATGTTTGATTCCTTTTCAAAATTGGTCATGTTGAGATACAACTAATATACATAGAAATACATAGAAGTTACAACACAGAAACAGGCCATTCAGCCCACCCAGTTTGTGTTGGCGTTTATCCTCCATTGAAGCAAATAGTTCTAATCACGCTTACACACCCGGGGGCAAGAGTTTGGGGCATTGGGTGCAATCGACGATCCGGGCGCAAATTGCTCTCAAAATTGCGCTAGTTTTGAGAACATATTTTGTCACGTTTCCGCTCAATTCTTTTGCAAATCGGCAAATGTAAAATCTGCCATGAACCAGTGCAATCGGGCAGCATTTTAGAACATTATATTTTTTTAATTGCAGTTAAAAAAAACCCTAGATATATTTAAGAGTGGTTAGCTGGTGCTGTTTTATTAATACAGCTGAAAATTGGTTTATCACAAAAAATAAGCATTTTAGTCAGAATGTCTAGTCCACCCTCTGAGTAACACGATTTTAGATAACTGAAAATGGCTCTTAAAAAACACGATATAGAATCAATTACTAGTTATATTGGTGTACAGTCGTCAGTTTCTTAGTAAATTAAAAAAATTATATTTAAAAGCTTTTAAAACATGCCTAGTAGTGTCCTTGTACCAAAAAAAATGTTTAAAAAATCCAGCTTAATTTTAAGAGCTTCCTCGAAGGCCCGCAAACAGGCACAATGAGCAGAAACTCGCAACGGTGATTAATTCAATCTGGGGGTGGGGCCAGTTTTGTGGGCGGGGCCGGTTTATAGCGCAAAAGATTGCAGGAACTCGATTTGCGCTGAACGTAACTTGCGTTTAAAATTCCTCGAGATTTTGCGCTCGTTTGGCTGATTTTGGGCGAATTGCGCCGAAAAAACCCAGCACAACCCAATGGAAACTCCCGACCACTGTTCCCATATTGCTTCAACCCTTTCTACTTCATCCACCTTCAACTTCCACCATCTAATCTTGAACATTGACATCGTTTCTGCTTCAACCATTTACCCTGTATTTGCGCCTATGAAAAAGGCAATCTACCACTGCATTCTGTCTGACAACAATTCACCAATCAGCAAATGAGCAATGGATAAATTTGAAAGAGTGAAAAAATGATAGATTAATTTTGTTTGTTGCCCCACAATTGATATGACCTATTTTCTTGTTAAAACCTGACTGGTATTTAAGGAACTCAATCAGTATCCTATCAGTTTTGTGTATAACACTGTGACTCCTACTTGCTGAAAACGGTGTGGGATACCAGTAATGATGTTGTGCTGCACAGGCGAAGGTGGAACTCTAGCTTTACGTGACATGGTTTGAAGGTGTGCCGCCTTTTGCAATAATGTTGTTTGATGTTCTGTAGAAACCTTTAGACGACTGCAGTGACTCCGAGAAATGATTTGGCTTGTAACCACGAGATCGTTCTTTAAGGAGCTTAATTCATTTATGATGAGGATCTAAGATTACATAAGTAATACTTGGGCTATTTACTTAAACAAATTACATTTTATCTGGCCATTATTATTATTTTGACTGTTCATCAACAGAGAGATTGACATCAGGGTCTTCATTTGTTTTATATTAGGTAGGGAATCGAGCTAAAACTGATTCCTACACCTTTCTTGGGGTTTGAAGACAATGCCTCCCAGATAGTGTTAAACTAGATTTTCGTTTGCAAAACAATTGAATGCACTGCCTGTAAGGGTGGTGGGAGCGGATTCAATAGTAACTTTCAAAAGGGAAGTGGATATATTCTTCAAAAGGAAAAATTTGCAGGGCTATGGGGTAGAGCAGGGAGTGGGACTAATTGGATAGCTTCTGCAAAGAACCGGCACAGGGATAATGGGCTAAATAGCCTCCTTCTGTGCTGTATAAGTCTATGATTCTATTCTATGATTCTAATTATCTTTTTTATACAGTTCGTGACATTTCACATCCAGTGTTTGTTTGTGGCTAAAGTACACGTTGGCTGATATAATTTAATAGCAATTTCAGATAAATTATGAAGAATAAAAGATTGGTAGGAGTGTCTTAAGATTGTAAGCAATCAGTCAGTTCTAATAGCATTTGTGTAGTTACAAGAACCTCAAGGTTATGTTCTAGCCCACAGTATATTCTCAGCCATCTTTTAGTTTTTGTAATGTTTACCGTCAACCTTTTGTTGAACCTTCTCATTCAAGCTTGAATTTGTATCCTGCATTACTGCCAGACAGTATTTTGTTTAATTTTGAAGGTGCAGTCCTTAATAAGGAGGCCAAGGAGCACCAATTTATCCTGTCTGGGAGGGTCTGACACTGCCCGCCCCAGTCGCCCTGCCCCGACTGGCCAGCCACTCTTCTGCCTCCGTTTGTGACTTCTGGGGCAGACGGGTGCCCGAGTGGTGTGGGCCCTCATGTTTGCCACTCAAATGAAGGGACCCCCCTGATTCCATAAGCTTTGGTAAAGAGCAGTGGCCGAGATCCCGGGCGGAGTTTATCCTGGCACTTGCATTGGGACCGTAACCCTCATGGAGTTTTGGCCCCACTGTACACTCTCATTTTTCAGAAGGATAATACTCATCCAGGAGTTTGTCTAATTCACATTGAGTTGGAGCCAGAATTCAGCAAGTGCTCATTAACTCAGCCTTTAGTTTTATGCTCATTATTATACCTATTCCACTTGCTCAAGTGTCAAGCATTTTGTTCAATGTTTGCTGTAGGCAATTGTACATGTTAAAAAGAATATACTACTTTGTTGTTATTTGAGTTTCATTTTTCAAAAAAATATGCAGAAACCAAGTATTGTGCAATAGCAGTTTGAAAATAACATTACCTATTAATTCATTCATGACTTAATGATAATTAGCCCAGCTTAGATGAAGTTTCCTTTAAAATAGTCCTACTCTAAATTTAATATAAAGATTTGCAGTCCATTTGGACAGCAACTATCAGGAGACTGTCTGCAGCATATCTTTGGTTTTATTCAAAATGTCTATTTCCCTTTGTGAATACACAGGAGCCAAACTTGTGCTGCCATTTTGGTGGACTCCCATTGAAATTCTGGTGAAGACCAGCAAAATGGCCGTCGCTCTACAGTGCTGCAGGGCAGTGTTGATGATTGACAGCCAGCCTGGATGACTGCTGTAACCTGGATTGACAGACCTGTCACTGGAGCCTGGGATTCTTCCCACGTAACCCGAAGTAACCCTTCAAGCGAAAGCCTTAATGTGTAGGATGGTCCTCGTTGGACAAGTGGCTGTAAACCCACCTGTAGTCTTCTCTGGTAAGCCCAATGGTTTCAGCTGGTTATAAAGCAGAGCATGCCTATGCAAAATTGGGGGTCTTAGCGTGGCACTGCCAACCTGCACCTATGCTTTCGAGATATAAGTAAGTGGGATGTGGCCCTGTAGGGAGTGAGTATCCGCTCCATATTGGGCAAACAGAAATCCTATAATTAGGTTTCTCAGCAGCTTGAGTTGGAGACTCTTAAACATGGTGATGGATTTCTGCAGGTGTCAGATGGCTGACAGACCAAAAAAAATAGCCTTTTGTTTTAATACTTATCAGTCACAATGTAATGGTTAAGTTTTTTTGTAAATTACTCGAGAATGATAAAGACAGTGACAAAATTGCATGATGTTAAAAATAGTGTTTTACTGGAATATAAATTGTGGTCTTTTCACATGTGAGGATGTGTCATGGGTCATATTCTGCATCTGGACCAAGCAGACTTCAGTTTAATGGCCTAGCTTTTGAATGGAACTGGCTATTAGCCAAAGGGGAGCTTATTGCTCTGGTGCACGTGCTGATGCCATTCTGAAAATCCACTAATAGGATGCTCAATGTGACATGAAAGAAATTTGTTATTTGGTATTCTACTGAGAGCCTTCACTTCCCGTGGTGCAAGGCTCTTCAGGTTTAAGACTACCTTAAACATGTTTTAACCCTAGCCTTGAAACTAGGGGAGTAATTTTCACCTTCATTGTGCGGTAAACTGCCAGAGCAGATCACCTGCCCATTATGGAACCTGCGCGATTTTCATTTCCACTGGAGTTCATGTTACAGCAATACACCTTTTTAGTGGAAGTCTCCATAATAACACCTTGATACACGAAAATTGCCTGGAAATTTTGCTCCACCTGATTTCTTCCAGCAGCTTCTTGCGATCTGAATTTGTGCTGAATGTGCTTTTGGATCCTTCTGTTGAGCCCATTCATTCCTGCAAAATTAATTTCCTACCTGGAGACTGATGTGGGTTTTCACTGCATGAGTTAACACAGTTGGGGCACTTAGCCTTGGGTGACCCATCAACCAAACTCTACAAGGTAGCTCTTCCTATTGTTCTTGCTTCCCACGGCCAGTGATCTGGGTTTTGAAACATGTCCTCAGAAAATGGTCAAGAGAAGCTTCATTAATACAGACTGATGAGGGCCATCAAAGTTGTTCATCCAGTCAAGGTTTGTGCTATCCTGTGAGTTCCAGTAATGTTTGAGTCAGAAGAGAGGTCATTAGAACTGAAGGTTTATGATTTTATTGCCGGTAGAATCCATTGTGGTAGGAGTGGTATGTGGTTGTGGAAAGGCGATTGTCCAATTCATTAACTGCACCACAGAAATATCAAATATCCATTATCATTAATGACAAAGCACAAGAACGATAGCAATTTATGTAAGCAGCGAGGATAAACAGGGCAGTGCTCAGGAGTACATAGTGAATGCATTAGACCTTCCAATTTTGTCCTGTAATCCTCAGGGTATTTAATAGGCAGCTATAATCATGCTGAATGGTTAGTGTCAGCGTTTGCCATCATTACTCTGTGAAACTGACAGTAACTTCTGGCGTCCGTTCACGCACAGTTAAATGCGGAATTCCAGAAGTTGCGGTCAGTAATTCCCCACTCCTCCACAGGGTGCGCTGTTGAAGTTCTCGCAGATGGAAATCTTAGAAATCGCTTGAATTGATGTGAACTTTCTCTTATGCTCTAATCTCACTGTTAAAAAACCCCCAAAAAAGTTAAGCCTGTTGAATGAGGTGTAACTGGGTTTTTAATGGTGGACTAAGTCATAATGACTGCTGCACAAACTTTCTGGCACTGAAAAACAAATTTTATATTTGTGGAATGTCAAATTTCTTCATTATAATAAAAATTCTACAGATTTTTTAAATAATAAAAAATATTTTTAAGTTATTTGTGATATTTTAGCTTCTACTTTAATCCCATTTTTATGTCCCAATCTTTCTTTCTCTCTGTCCTTCACTTTTTAATCATTTTACAATCAGTGCTTTTTACTTCCTGGTTTGCTGTGAGAAGTCTTCAATGTGATTGGCTGCTTAGCATGCTTGATGACATCACTGTTGCTGGATGCCGGAGATCCCCTACAGGGGGTGCCAGAATGAAATTAATGTCAGGAAAAGTGAAAAATGCACCACAGAGATCGCTAGATCTTTATGGGCAGCTTACTTCGAGGTCAGCAGCAAGCATCGTCACTTCGCCGCTGTTCGCAAAATCTGGGCCATTACCTTTTTTTTGCTAATTTTCATTAACATTTGAATGTAGAAATTAGCCCAGGTTTTACTAACACTTAATCTTTTTGTACTTCTTCAGTGGCTTAGTAGGAAATTGCACCACTCACTGTGACACACAGGCCAGGAAAATCTGAGGTTTGGTCCAATCTATGCTGAGTTAGCTCATCTTAAACTGGAGCTGCAGTTGACCTCCATACCCTTGAGCTACAGAGCATGTAAATCAGTCAAAGCTCCTGCCTCTGAGCACTCTTTAAGGACACCTGCTGAGAAGTGTGCATATGTGGACTTCAGATCAGGACAGGATTGGACTTGGCTGTGATGCACCCCATGGTTTAATAGCTTGCTGACACTCAGGCCAAGGCTTGCCCTCTGCTCTGTCGATTAGGGCGCACCTCTGGGAAGGTGGTGGGGGGCACGTCCGCTCACTGCGGAGATGCGCCACTGACCTTAGCTGACCTTTTGGTCTTTGGGGTCATTTAACGACAGCAGACAGGCTCCCTGACTTCTGCAGGGGCTCCTACTAGGGCATCGGACCTAGGAGTGAGCAGTGAGGTCAGTGAGGCGGAGCTATAACCAGCAGCGACCCGAGGCCCGACTACAGCATCGGACCTAGGAGTGAGCAGTGAGGTCAGTGAGGCGGAGCTATAACCAGCAGCGACCCGAGGCCCGACTACAGCATCGGACCTAGGAGTGAGCAGTGAGGTCAGTGAGGCGGAGCTATAACCAGCAGCGACCCGAGGCCCGACTACAGCATCGGACCGAGGAGTGAGCAGTGAGGTCAGTGAGGCGGAGCTATAACCAGCAGTGCCCCGAGGCCCGACTACAGCATCGGACCTAGGAGTGAGCAGTGAGGTCAGTGAGGCGGAGCTATAACCAGCAGCGACCCGAGGCCCGACTACAGCATCGGACCTAGGAGTGAGCAGTGAGGTCAGTGAGGCGGAGCTATAACCAGCAGCGACCCGAGGCGTACCAACTCAACAGCAGAGGAGAGAGGTAAAAAATAATCCAAGAGTGACGTCACCAGGAAGCAGGTAAGTGATTGGTTGGATTGGTTGGTGAGTATTTCTTCTTTTTATTACAAGCTTAAATTCTGCGGTTTTTTTCTAGGGTCTCTGTGCTGTAGGGGAGACAGTTGGTAAACCATTTAACTGTTGTAATTTAGAGGGATTGGTTTAATTTAAACCCAATTAATTAATGGGGATACTAGCATCTATAATCGGGCAGAGGGTGTCCATAATTAACAATAATTTTTTTTAAAATTAATTACATAGAATGGAGCAGATGATGTGTTACTGTTGCGAGATGTGGGAGCCGGTAAACCCCATTGAGGCTAACGGTGATTACATCTGTGACAAGTGTCTGCTGCTACAGGATCTCCAGCTCCGTGTTGATGAGCTGGAGTCTGAGCTTCAGATACTGCGACACATCAGGGAGGGGGAGAAGTACCTGGACTCTGTGTATCAGAAGGTGGTCACACCTATGAAGTTAATTAATTCAGATGTAGCCCATGGTCAGGGACAGGACGGTCTGACTATGAGTGAGGCAGGTACAGGGATCCAGGAGGTAGTGTTGGAGGAGCCGCAGCCCTTGCTCTTGTCCAACAGGTTCGAGGTTCTTACTCCCTGTGGGGACGGGAGCAGGGGCTGCAGGGAGGATGAGTAACCTGGCCACAGCACCGTGGAGAGGGGGGCCATTCAAGAGGGGGGAGTAAATAGAAATATTGTAGTGGTAGGGGATAGTATTATTAGGGGGATAGATAGAGTTCTCTGCAGCCAAGAGCGAGAGTCCCGTAGGCTGTGTTGCCTACCCAGTGCCAGGGTTAAGGACATCTCCTCTGGGCTGGATAGAAACTTGGAGTGGGAGGGGGAGGATCCAGTTGTCGTGGTCCATGTTGGTACCAACGACATAGATAGGACAAGGAAGGAGGTTCTGCTGAGGGAGTTTGAGCAGCGAGGGGCCAAATTAAAAAGCAGAACCACAAGGGTAATAATCTCTGGATTATTACCTGAGCCACGAGCGAATTTGGCTAGGACAAATAAAATAAGAGAGTTAAATGCGTGGCTCAAAGACTGGTGTGGGAGAAATGGGTTTTGCTTCCTGGGACACTGGCACCAGTACTGGGGCAGGAGGGAGCTATTCCGTTGGGACGGGCTTCACATGGCCAGTGCTGGGACTAGAGTCCTGGCGGATCATATAACTAGGGCTGTAGAGAGGGCTTTAAACTAACTAGTGGGGGGGAGCTTCCTAGAGAACAAATAATAAAAATGACAACAGAGAAGGTCATAGACTTAGGTAGCAGTGGGGAAATTAAAAACCAGAGCGTGTCAGGAAGGGGCAGAAAGTATGGAGTAAAAGGTAAAGTAATAAAAAGGGCAAAAGCAGGAACTAAGTGTCACAAAACACATTTGAAAGTTCTCTATCTGAATGCACGTAGCATTCGTAACAAAATAGATGAGTTAAAGGCACAAATAGCTACATATGGGTATGATCTTGTGGCCATTACGGAAACATGGCTGCAGGGTGACAATGCCTGGGAATTAAACATACCAGGTTATTTAACAATCAGGAAGGACAGGCAGGAAGGAAGGGGAGGTGGGGTGGCTATGTTAATAAAGGAAGGAATCACTGTAATACAGAGAAATGATATTGGGTCAAAAGATCAGGATAATGAAACAATTTGGGTGGAGATAAGGAATAATAAGGGGAAAAAAACACTAGTGGGCGTAGTCTATAGGCCTCCGAACAGCCGCAACTTGGTTGGACGGAGTATCAATCAGGAAATAGTTGAGGCTTGTAATAAGGGAACATCTATAATTATGGGGGATTTTAACTATCATATTAATTGGACAAATCAAATTGGGCAGGGCTGCCTTGAGGATGAGTTCATCGAGTGTATTAGGGATGGGTTTCTTGAGCAGTATGTAACTGAACTGACCAGGGGGCAAGCAACCTTAGATCTGGTCCTGTGTAACGAGACAGGATTAATTAAAAATGTCCTAGTAAAGGATCCCCTTGGAATGAGTGACCATAACATGGTTGAATTCCATATTCAATTAGAGGGTGAGGAGGTTGTATCTCAAACAAGCGTGCTAAGCTTGAATAAAGGAGACTATGAAGGTATGAGAGCGGAATTGAGTAAAGTGGATTGGGAAAATAGATTAAAGGGTAAGACGATACAAGATCAGTGGTGTACATTTAAGGAGTTATTTTACAACTTCCAAAAAAAGTATATTCCACTGAGAAAAAAAGGGTGTAAAAGAAAAGACAGCCATCCGTGGCTAAGTAAAGAAATTAAGGATAGTATTCGACTAAAAACAAGGGCATATAAGGTAGCCAAATCTAGTGGGAGGATAGAGGATTGGGAAAACTTTAAAAGACAGCAAAAAATAACAAAAAGATTGATTAAGAAAGGGAAGATAGATTATGAAAGTAAATTAGCAAAAAATATAAAGACAGATAGTAAGAGTTTTTATAGTTATATAAAAAGAAAAAAGGGTGGCTAAAGTAAATGTTGGTCCCTTAGAGGATGAGACTGGGAAATTAATGGTGGGAAATATGGAGATGGCAAAAACACTGAATGAATATTTTGTATCAGTCTTTACAGTAGAGGACACCAAGAATATCCCAACACTGGACAAGCAGGGGGCTATGGGGGGGAGGAGATAAACACGATCAAAATCACTAAGGAAGTGGTACTCGGTAAAATAATGGGACTCAAGGCGGATAAATCACCTGGACCTGATGGCTTACATCCTAGGGTCTTGAGGGAAGTGGCGGTAGGGATTGTGGATGCATTGGTAATAATCTTCCAAAACTCCCTGGACTCAGCAAAGGTCCCGGCAGACTGGAAAACTGCTAATGTAACACCCTTATTTAAAAAGGGCAGTAGACAGAAGGCTGGAAACTATAGACCGGTTAGCCTAACATCTGTGGTAGGTAAAATTTTGGAGTCCATTATTAAGGAGACAGTAACAGGACATTTGGATAGTCATAATTTAATAAGACAAAGTCAGCATGGTTTTATGAAGGGGAAGTCACATTTGACAAATTTGCTGGAGTTCTTTGAGGAAGTAACATATAGGGTGGATAAAGGTGAACCAGTGGACGTAGTGTATTTAGACTTCCAAAAGGCATTTGACAAGGTGCCACACAAAAGATTATTGCTTAAGATAAAAAATCACGGGATTGGGGGTAATATTCTGGCATGGATAGAGGATTGGCTATCTAACAGAAGGCAGAGAGTTGGGATAAATGGTTCATTCTCAGACTGGCAATCAGTAACCAGTGGTGTTCCGCAGGGGTCAGTGCTGGGTCCCCAACTCTTTACAATCTATATTAACGATTTGGAGGAGGGGACCGAGTGTAACATATCAAAGTTTGCAGATGATACTAAGATGGGAGGGAAAGTAGTGAGTGAGGAGGACATAAAAAACCTGCAAGGGGACATAGACAGGCTAAGTAAGTGGGCAGAGATTTGGCAGATGGAATACAATACTGGAAAGTGTGAGGTTATGCACTTTGGCAGGAAAAATCGTAGAGCAAGTTATTACCTTAATGGCAAGAAACTGGAAAGTACTGAAGTACAAAGGGATCTGGGGGTCCTGGTGCACGAAACTCAAAAGGTTAGTATGCAGGTGCAGCAAGTGATTAAGAAGGCCAATGGAATGTTGGCTTTCATTGCTAGGGGGATAGAATATAAAAATAGGGAGGTATTGCTTCAGTTGTACAAGGTATTGGTGAGACCGCACCTGGAATACTGCATACAGCTTTGGTGTCCATACTTAAGAAAGGACATACTTGCTCTCGAGTCAGTACAAAGAAGGTTCACTCGGTTGATCCCGGGGATGAGGGGATGGACATATGAGGAGAGGTTGAGTAGATTGGGACTCTACTCATTGGAGTTCAGAAGAATGAGAGGCGATCTTATTGAAACATATAAGATTATGAAGGGGTTGGATCAGGTGGATGCAGGGAGGATGTTCCAGATGATGGGTGAAACTAGAACTAGGGGGCATAGTCTTAGAATAAGGGGCTGCTCTTTCAAAACTGAGATGAGGAGGAATTACTTCACTCAGAGGGTGGTAGGTCCATGGAATATGCTGCCCCAAAAAGCTGTCGAAGCTACATCATTACATAAATTTAAAACAGAAATAGACAGTTTCCTAGAAGAAAAGGGAATTAAGGGTTACGGGGAGCGGGCAGGAATTTGGACATGAGTCTAGTTTTGGATCGGTCATGGCCCTGTGGGTAGCGGAGCGGGCCCAGGGGCCGTGTAGCCTGATCCTGCTCCTGTTTCGTGTGTCTAATTCTGTTAGATTCAGGAGATAGTCCTGTCATAGTGGATTGGCGGTTAGGATCAGATCAGCCATGATCTTATTGAATGGCGGAGCAGGCTCGAGGGGCCAATTGGCCTACTCCTGCTCCTATTTCTTATGTTCTTATGTTCTTATGTACAGAAATGCAGGCGATGTTTAGCTGCAGCAGACCACAAGGTCCTGCTGCCTTGCGGGGATGTTGACAGCCTCCGTACTGCGTGCAAAAATGGAATATGAAGATGTGCAAGACCACATCTGCCCCAGAAATTGTTGCGTCCCCCTCTTCATCGACCTTTTGAAAAATGGGTACCCGGGCCCAACGGAAATCCTTTGCTTCTCGTCATTCAACTTTCGGCAAATAAATTGGATGACGTAATTTCCTCATTTGCATTTGTTTTACGTATGTCTGCCTACATATGGGTTGGGCACCAGGGATTGGCGAGAGTGGCGCTAGATTCCAAGGTGTGCGACGGAACGCGTCTCCGAGCACTTTACCACTCGCGCCCTCTCAAGATCGGTTGGAAAATTGGAGGGACGCAGAACGTGTAGGCCCCACTGTCCTGCCCCCACACGAATAAGGCATTTAGACTAGGTGCCTGCAGATGTGTACACTTAACATGAGGTCCGAACCTTCAGGAGAGCAGGCAAAAAATCTGGGTAGAAATGGCACTTGTCACAGAATTCAAGTGACCCACCACAGAGATCTCCTATTTATTTAACAGGGTACAGCGTAATACTTCCTTTTTAAGTCTTTTGATCAGTGAACTCGAACTGATCTGAATTGAAGGTCGGCGGATTCAAAGATGTGCTTTCCCTGCTTTGACAAAGTGTGCAGGGATGGCAATTGCCTGTGGAGCAGCTTTTTTTTTGAAAACAGCTGTCTGATGATATCTCACTTCTACACTGACAGTCGGAGTAAGATTCACGACTGATGCTACCATGTTTCTGGAACATTTTGACATGTCTCTCTTGTCACAGTTTTAACGTAGGATTTTGTCCCATTTCAGTTATCAATGCAACTCCTGCTGTGGTAATGAATGGCTAGCTGGCTTAGCAATTCTCAGGCTGAAGACTATTATTCTTTTTTTTAAAAAAAGGAAAGGGCCTCAGCAGATACAGTGACGCACTAGATACTTCGTGCCTCATTTCACACTGCTGAATAAATAGCAGTAATGTAATTATAATGTGTTTGTAGGGCACTTTCACTTTGCATCTGTGAGCTCAAGTTTTGTCAGACATCAAGGGGAAAAAGACCATGTATATAATGCTGAGAGGCCATCTTCTGTTCAGGGGACAGAAATTCAGAGGAAACATTTATTTGTGGGGAGAAAAAGGCACCAAGATCCTTATGGGGTACCTGACTCATTGCGGGTCAGACGGATGTCAATCAAATCAAATTCAAATACAAAAATGCATAAACAAGAAAGTGAATTTTACTTTGGATGTTTGTCCCTTCTGAATCTTTTGGAGGTGGAGTATGTTGCCTTGCAACGATTACACCCAAAAGTGATTTAAATTCACCCAAGAAGGTGTAATTCCTATTCCTATCGCACATCCCACTGCTCTTTGCCATGGATCTGTCCAATTCCATTTGAATATTTCATGGAGTCGGTATTCTTCGCACTAGGTGGCAGTCTATTCCATAAGTTAACAGATCTCCGCATGAAGAACTTACTTAAATTACGTTTAAGCCAAGTTATTTAGCTAATATCATGTTTCTTTGGTTTTTCTATTTTGGTTTTCCTTTTTTATTATGAGTTGCTAAATAGCATAAATATAAAATGGACCAGATGCTCAAACCAAAGGGCGAGAACATTCAGACATCACCTGCTTAGTGTGTGAAGTGGTCATCAATTAGATTCTGCCTCTTTCAAAGATGCATGTGCTGTGAGTGAGGGCTCAGAACCCTTCTCTTCACCTTCATTGCTGTCCTCATTTTGTCTTCCTCTTTCCTCTTCAAAAAAAAGTCAGGGACTGTACCTGGAAAATGGGACTAAACATAAGTTGGAATGCCAAATATGGAGCCAATGTAAGAATATTTATGGTACCTGAAATAATTGTTACATAGAGAATGAACTAAGCAAATGAGAGAGGAATTTGAATGGAAATCTTTGACTGAATCACAGGCCAATTGTCGACACCAAGTTAGGTGAAGACTATACAATAGCAACTGCACTCCAGCCATTATTGAAGGAGCTTTGTAAATATTTGAAGAAATAAGGACATCCCAAAGTGTTTCATAGTCACTGTCGTACTTTTGAAGTGTAGTCATTGTTATAATATAGAGAACCACGCCAGCCAATAAGTGCACAGCAAGGTTCCATAAACAGCAATGAAATCAATGAGTGGATGATCTGTTTTTGATGGTGTTGGTTAAAGTATAAATGTTGGCCAGGATTCCAGGAGAACTCCATTGCTCTTCTTTGAATAATGCCATGTGATCATGTATGTCTGCTGGGCCTTGGTTTAACATCACATCTGAAAGACAGTGTGTGGCAAAAGCAATTTTAAAGAGGATGAATAATAAGTTCATCGAGAGGATATATCATAATTGCAGTAGAAAGATATTTAGCAGCTAAAAGAGAAAGATAGTCCATTTTTTGGGTAGGACCTTTCATGAAAATGGTGGTCAGGCAACAAGAATCTCCCTATTGTCCCTATTAATAGTCAGAATGGGAGACTGCTTGACGGCATTGTGTTAGTGTACTGCTTTTCACTTTTGAGAGCTGCATTTGAATCTGGCCTAGACTGATAAGATCTAAAGCTTCATTCTCTAAGTGAAGTGAGTTAAGATTTCATCTCAGCACCTAATAGCCCTGAGTCCACAGCGCAGAATTTCTTAGAATGCAGGACTGATCCACATTAAATTAGTCTTTTTTTTGCTCCAAAAATGGCATGAGCATTAGAAATGTTCTGCTGGTGCAGTTGGAGATGCTTTGGAACCTTCCCCCATGATCCCTTTGGAAAGTGGAGCGGGGGCCTCTGAATCCTATCCTGGCTCACCAGAGCCACTGTATCACCGCTGTCAACTGTGGGCACATGGGGAGTTAAAACACATCCATTACCACCAGAATGGCCAGGGAGTTGGGTGGACACTCTACTGTCCATCAGTGTTGGACAGTGGCTAAAATAAAGAGGGACTTTGCCCATCAATACCAGTATGGTAGCAGTGGTTATGTTACTGGACGAGTAACCCAATGGCCTGGACTAACAATCTGGAGACTATGGCCGTGAATTTAATAGTGCTCAGAGGGCGGGTTTGGAGGTGGGTCTGCTTCAAAATAGCAAACAGTGGGTAGGAAATCCGCTGTCAACCCGCCTCCATGCGAGTCTCCCAGGTGTCGGGTCTGTCAGCGGAGAACTGACCCGACACCAAGCGGTGGGGGATACAATTCAGCTAGTTAAAAGGCTTGTTAAGAGCCAATTTAAGACTATTTTGAGGCTTCCTTCTAATTTTACCTTCTCCCCCACGGGTTACCCACTGTTCGGGGAACATGCCAGCTCACCCTGGTGTGTTTTGAGTCTGCTCTGATGTTTGTAAAAAGCTGACAGCTGCAGAAGTGGTGTCAAGGATGCCATGTTGCAGATGGTCAGTTTCAGAACACAGAAAATGTTGGTTACTCCATATTTAATACATATCGAGATTTTGTTAGCTTACAAATTTTTAGATCCAACTGTATGTCCAGTGCCACCTCATTGGGAGAACCTCACCCATCATTGACAGATCGCTTCTGTCATCTCACCTGCAGCTGCCATCTATTCCAGCAACATCGGTGCCCTTGAAAAAATCAGACCTTGGTCCTCCAAATCCTTCCACGATCAGCCCCAACACCAACATCACCAACCTTCTCCACCATCACCTGATGCTGCACTGGACACAGGGCATCAGCACCTGACAACATTGCTGCCCAGGAGGCCAGCGATGGCATCACCATGGCCAGACTTTCTTCACTTGATGCTGTAAACCCTGGCTGCCACATGATGCGCCAGGTTGACACCATCCCATACCAGCACCGTGAAGCATCCCTTTAAAGTCCAAGCCATTCCATGCACACACATCACTATAGCGGGGGGGGGGGGGAGGGAAAGTTATGTCTGAACAATCACTGGAACTCAGTAAGATAATTCTCAAGGTGTGCTCAGATCTGTCCAATAAGGGACACTCCTGAAAAAATAGATTTCACTGTATGGCAACACATTACTAGAAACTTCACATGGACATTGGCTAAACCTCTCAAGTGCCTATCCTTGTGTGTTGTTAGTTGGTATGCTTGCTGTCTTGCATGCTTGATGAGGGGTGGCTAGTGAGATGGGGAAGTGATAAAGTAGATAGAGAGGGTTGGGTAGAGTTGCAAGGTAAGTTGGTGTGAGTAAGGATGTGCAGGAGAAGGGTACGGAAGGCAGAGTGATGGGGATGTGTTGAGTGGCACAGCAGGGTGAGTTTAAGTGTGGCTTTGCAGTAACGTTTCGTGATCCACTGAGATCATTGAAAGGTTGGCGCCACTGCAGCCAGGGACCCCTGACGACATCCCTGCTTGTGCCCGACCATACAACGTGCAACCAGGCTGCATTGGTGTCCTGGGGAGGTCTCTTCTGTCCTTGGAAGGGAAGAGAACCTCCCTGCGTGCTGTGACTCCCTCCATAAGCATATGGAGGGAGTCATGCGAGAGCCTGGATGCAAGTGTTCACCTTTGTGCAGTGCTTGTCGGTGTTTGCAGCACCTCGCTGCTGTCAAACACTGACCGAACAACTGTCAAACTCCATGTGGACGTGGTCCCTTTAAGGAAACCGGCTGATGATGCCATCAGACCCGCTTCCTGTTAATTGGTCGGGAAGCCCGCAGGGCAGGCTTAACAAGGTCAATCAAGGGAAAATCCCGTTTACAGAGTGGTGGCAGATGGGTGCGGGACCGGAAACCGGAAACCTGCTCTCCCACCACCATCCCGCCTCCTCCATTAAATTCGCGGTCCATGAGTTCAAATCCCACCACGACAGCTGGGGAATTTAAAAATTCAGTTAATTAAATAAATCTGGAATAAAAAGCTAGTATCTCTGAAACTACTGAATTGTCGTAAAAACCCATCTGGTTCACTAATGCCCTTTAGGGTAGGAAACCTGCCGTCCTTACCCGGTCTGGCCTATACGTGACTCCAGACCCACAGCAATGTGGTTGATTCTTAACTGCCCCCTTCTGAAATGGCCCAGCCAGTCACTCAGTTGCATAGGGAGGGGCAATAAATGCTGGGCTTGCCAGCGATGCCCACGTCCCGTGAATGAATAAAAAAGTTTGGAGTTAAAGGACATTATTGTAGTAAACTACTACAACAACCTGCAATTATATAGCGCCTTTAGAATCATAGAATGATACAGCACAGAGGGAGGCCATTCGGCCCATTGTGTCTGTGCCGGCTCTTTGGTAGAGCTATCCAATTAATCCCACTCCCCTGCTCTTTTCCCATAGCCCTGTATTTTTTTCCCATCAAGTATTTATCCAATTCTCTGTTGAATGTTACCATTGAATCTGATTCCACCACCCTTTCAGGCAGTGCATTCCAGATCACAACAACTCGCTGTGTAAAAAAAAAATTTCTTCTTGTCGCTCCTGGTTCTTTTGCCAATCACCTTAAATCTGTGTCCTCTGGTTACCGACCCTCTGTCTTTAATTTAGTAAAACATCTCAAGGCGCTTCATAGGACCGTTATCAAACAAAATTTAACACCTAGCCACATATGGAGATAGTAGGACAGGTGATCCAACTCTAGGTAAAAGGGGTAGGTTTTAAGGAGCGTCTTAAAGGAGGAGAGAGAAGTCTAAGCGGAGAGGTTTAGGAAGCGAATTCCAGAGCTTAGGGCTTAGGCTGCTGAAGACATGACCGCCAATGTTGGAGTGATGAAAATCGCTGGAGGCTATTTTGTTCCTTGAGAACTGATTCCAGGTTTCCAGGGAGCACGTTGTGGAAAGTTACAGTCCAACAGCCCATGATTTTTCAGCCAGCCAGAAAATTGTTGTGCACCTGTGGTTTCTCACAATAGGCTTCCTGCTTCCCATTGGAAACACGGGAGCCTGGAGTTGGCCCTTGTATCTAACCTACACAATGCCTGAGCTCGGACTGTGTGCAATGCTGGAAAATATCTTCAGTCCCTAGTACTGACATCATTGAGCATAAACTCACTTCTTATCCATTCCCCAGTGGAGCTCCCTAGTTCACACAGTATCCTAGAGCCCCTTTTATATCGGCCATTTCTTACGACTATTATCATTGTGAATTCGGTTCAGAGCATTTCGGGAACTGCATATTTATGTTACCTATTCTTGTAATGAAATGAGCCAACCTTGGTATAAGTTGTGTAGTCTACTTATACAAAGTAGTTTAGGCTATTTTCCTGTTGGACATTTCTGATACTAATTTAGCATAAGATTTTAGGAATTGAACTTCAGTTTTGCTACTTTCATGTTTTCTAATTTAAATCCATTCCATACCAAAGTAATTCCTTTAATTTGGCTGCCCACTTCATCATTAAAAGAATCAGTCTGACTGAAACAGTTTTGAAAGCAAGAACTTTAAGTTTGAACAAGGAACTAATGAGTTCTCCTCTCACCGCCCCTATTATAAATGTGTGTGGAGCAGTTGGCTGCAATTCCACAACTATTATTTAATCGTAAAACAAAATACACATTTTTGCCAGTAAGGAATCATAGGAGTTTAAAAGAACGCAAAGTAGTGTTGAGGAAGGAGTTTTCAGCCTACAAGGTCACCTTATTCTTTAGATCTATGACGAGGATGCACTCAGTTCATCTTCATCTCCCTGTGCCTTAATGTCCGCACATATATTTCAGCTCCCCCATTAAACAGGAATTTGTCCGTTAGTTCAAAATAAATTCTTTAACAGAGTCTGTCACTGGGATTGATGGTAGCTGACTTATGCTGACTAAAATTATGATTTGGGTAACATCCAATAAACTTGCATGTGCTATTACTTCATAAAATTTGGGAATGTGTGGGCCTATTTTCCAGATGTTGGATATTAAGGCAACTTTGATAGTTCTGTAGTGGTAATTGCATTCACTTATTTCCTGAATGTGAACACTGCATATTCTGACACACAGCATATTAACTTATCACTAGAGGTACATGAAGACCAGCTGAAATGATTCAATTTACTGCCTGTGTGAGTTGGAATGAGAGACTGCACTTGACCTACGTCACTGGTAGAGGGCAGAAAATTGCAAGTTATTTGTCTTTGTAAGCCAATTCATCAAATATGAAGATGCTTTTATAGAGATCGCAATTGCGACAGCGTGGTAGGCTTGACCACAAAGTTAAAGAAGCTGCAAAAAGGCTATGAAATGCACAGGATTTTCAAACACATATTGATGATCTCAAAAGTATATTAAAAATGAAAATGCCATACCATAGGTCATGGAATGCATCACCTTAAGGAAGGCATGAAAGAAAGATTTAGTCTGAACAGATTAGGAAACATTCCACAACAGCTCCTCAGTCTGAACAGTCTAAATATGTCATGCAATTCTTCTTTGAACAATTATCCTGTACAGTATAAGTGAGCAGAAAACACTGTACATAGAAAAATAGGAGCAGGAGTAGGCCATTCGGCCCTTCGAGCCTGCTCCTCCATTCAATATGATCATGGCTGATCCTCTATCTCAATACCATATTCCCGCTCTCTCCCCATACCCCTTGACGCCTTTTGCATCTAGAAATCTATCTATCTCCTTCTTAAATATATTCAGTGACTTGGCCTCCACAGCCTTCTGTGGTAGAGAATTCCACAGGTTCACTACCCTCTGAGTGAAGAAATTTCTCCTCATCTCAGTCCTAAATGTCCTACCCCGTATCCTGAGACTGTGACCCCTCGTTCTAGACTCCCCCCAGCCAGGGGAAACATCCTCCCTGCATCCAGTCCGTCTAGCCCTGTCAGAATTTTATATGTTTCAATGAGATCCCCTCTCATTCTTCTAAACTCTAGTGAATACAGGCCTAGTCGACCCAATCTCTCCTCACACAAGCACTGCTCATAAAACTGTGTATAAATAGGACCATTGAAAACAACGGGCTGCTCTTTTAATGTCAAGCGGGGGGGGGTGAAAAACAGGCGTTTGCGGATCGACCGCCCGTTATACACCAGCCCGATTCTCCCAAAGGTGTGTAACGGGCGGTCAATTGGCTACCTCTGTTTTCCACCCCCACCAAGGTTGAAAGTTCTACCGTATGTTACTCGATAGATAATTTAAGAGTAGTCTATTTTGATATCACTGTGTACTTGAGTGTGTAATGGATACAATGGGAAGCTGTAATACTTGAAAGGTAAACCACAGAGCGGCCTCACAGCTCACATCCGCACATTGTTGCATTGAAGTGAGCTGTAGGCCTGGACAACACATTCTCAGGTTTCAGAAATGTTCACATGGCAGTCAAGTATTCCTTATGATTTTTATTATTAGTTTTATATCATCTATCTTGGTCATGTTCTGCCTTGAAACACATTTCAAATTCAAGTTTTAATTCCAAATGTAATGTGCTTCTAACATGTCAGGAGATGGGGTAATCCTTCAGTGTTGATGTCACAATAGGTTATAATACCTATCTATTTACATCACTCAAGTCCAATACTTTCCCAGTAATTTCTGTTCCTGGTATCATTAAAGGGAAAACATGTACTCGTGCTCTTCAAAAGACAGGACCAAAATATTGACACCATTTAGAGGGCTTAATACGCTCCATGTAGGTACAACCCAGCCACAGTTTGTCAAAGCACCTCAGTCTTCCCAGGAGAACTAGGGAAAAACAAAAAAAAAAGTTATTAGCTGTACTTTTATTTCACTTAAACAAATGGGCATGTGGAGAGAATTAAAAGTTATATTGCAGTCTCCAGAGGGCCTGAAATTCTTCTTTAATACAAGGCGGGAGAATGCCTGTTCTCTTCAATAATTAACAATCGCTTAAAAAAAACTCGTGGGAACACAAGGCTTTAAAACATAACATTTCCAAGAATGCAATTTTGTTAGCAGGCTGTTAATTAGAGAGATAAATATGTATTGCCCTGTTTGTCATTCAGAAAAAAAAGAGAATTTCAGCCTCTCTAGTTTTAAATGAACTTCAATGACTTTTGCTGTTTTATATTCGCACTAGTAATATTGCAGAGTTGTGCGTGTGCCTTGGTTAATATAATTATAGTTGGAGTTTGCTTTTCTTTTTTTGTCTTCCAATAGCTCACATCAAGTCAATGTCATGAAAGTAGCCCTCAAATTTTGAATTTATAATAAGATCTGATACTAAATGATAGCTAAGTCAAATTTTTTTTGATGAGGACCCTGATGTATGCTCAGTGCTTGAAGAGGAGTAATCAGGTGCAAGAGCAAATAACCGCCTTTTATCCATCCAAGCTGTCGCTCAAATACTTCATTTGGCCCTTTGAACCTTTCACTGCAGAGACACTGTGTCTGATCAGAAGAAATCACTTTTCACCTCTGGGTGGAATTTGCGCTGCTTCTGTGACCTGATCAGTCAACATCTTCTGAGCTTCATGGCCGGTAATCCGAGCCACCTATGCTTCCAGGCATCTATAAGATTGATAGATGACATTTTGTACATACTTCGCCTCTTCAACAAGTTTAAGTCTGCTCTCAGATCCAGCCTTCAGCTTGTTGACAGCTGCGGTTTTGTGTAGGTGTTCCTCAATATTTAGTCAGATTAACTTCACATGAGAGCTCAACTGGTTTAATACGCCCAGTTTCCTCGGACCAAGTCATTGGGTTATCTTTTGTACTATTGATTCATTATCTCCTATTCCATTGACATGCGATGGGCCGAGTGGCCTCCTTTTGTGCTCTAAATTTCTATGATCAGTGGGTATCGGTGGACTCTACAATAACTTCACAAAGTACTAACTGTAATCACGGCTACTATTTTATCCAATAAATACATATCTTCCAATAGAACAGGAATACTGAACCCTTTGTGAACTACAATTTGACACCTAATTCATGTCCTGATTACAATTTAAGTTTTCCCCAGAATACAGTAGCCCAGCAAGAATTGATCCAAATCAGACCAGACAGTAGCACCTGTCCTTTGCTTCCACATGCCCCCTTTGACACTGGCTTGTGGCCCATCAAACACTGTTTTCCCTAATACTTGTCAACTTTACGGTCATTGTAATTCCACAGGCCTCGAATTTCCTTCGGTTTTTGTAGAATTCTAAGTTTTCTGTAGATTCATTTGAAATCTCCAGTTCCTGCATTTCCCAAAATCGGATTGCATCATTTGGAAATCTGTCTATTTACAACTGTTAGTTTCCTTACTGATCACCAAAATAAACTTAACCAATAAATTTGAAGCCAGCACGAATATGGTCTATATTGTAACCTTCCAAAATGGCCATAACGGCTGTTATGGTTGATATAACTGCCAACTAAAATGTCTTCAGATTCTCCAAAACTGTCATATTCACACAAAACGTTAACAATACAGATTGGCCTGGATTTTGCGGTCGGCGACGTAACTACAGATTACGCCACCGGCAACCGAACGGAATGCGAACTTACCTGATGGGGACCCTCCTTTGTGGACTTGCTGTTTGACGCTGTGTAGTCAAGGGCGGTGTAATGGCCCAAGGATCCCGGGGGCGCAGCGTGTGCGGAAGTGTACCTGGGCTCACGTGAGCCAGTGCTCCAATCAGGAAAGGGAAAAAAAACCCTCCTGACTAAAGCCTTCCGGGATTTAATGTGTGTGTACATCTATACTTTCAGAATGGATTTTTTTTTTAAGCTTACGCTCCACATAGATACAAAAAAAAACCTCAATGTAGCAACTGCTTCCTCCGAACTTTTCATGGACAATAAATACTTTCCATGGACAAAATCCTAAAATGCTTCCATTTCCAGCCTCATACGTTTTTTTTAATGACTTGGATTTGTCAGGCAGTATCCCCTTATGCTGATGCAAACAGGCCCTGCGCCTGTTCGCATCAGCCGTAAAATTTTCAGGCATAATTGTTGGGCAATTAGCCCAACTCTGTGCCAGCAGTTAAGATTTCCCCGTCTGTGCAGCTTGTCTGTCAAGTCGGAACTTGCCATTGCAAGTTCAGGATTTAGCGCAAGTGCATGTGGACATCCTGAATTTGCGGCCCATTTCAAAGGTGGTATGACAGCGTACTCTGAGTACGCTGCCATACCCACCACAAAATCTGGCCCACTGATTTGTTTTTTAAGAATTGTGTACTTTTTTTTTTGTTTTTGGTGTTTAAACAAATCAACTGTAAATTAATAAAACTTTAAATAAGACTTAAATTAAATTAAAATTTGGTTGGCCGGATTGATGATGCACGCTGGTCCCCGCGGCGCCCACCGGTCTCGGAAGGCCTCAAGTGTGCCGGCGGACACTGCGTGCTCCATCTCCAGGGCCACCCGGGCGCGAACATGACCGTTAAGAATTGTGTAACTGCAGCAAATGCCATTCAGTACTTAGATGGTTACAAATACGGTAAAGTGCAATTCAGAAATGTTGAGTGGCAGCTTCATATATGTTGCAGGTAGATGTAATTTGTGTAATGTCTTTTGAAACTTAGAAACATAGAAACATAGAAGATAGGAGCAGGAGTAGGCCATTCGGCCCCTCGAGCCTGCTCCGCCATTCAATGCGATCATGGCTGATCATCCAAATTCAGTACCCTGTCCCTGCCTTCTCTCCATATCCCTTGACCCCTTTAGCCTTAAGAAATATATCTAACTCCTTCTTGAATATATTTAATGAATTGGCCTCTACTGCCTTCTGTGGTAGAGAATTCCACAGGTTTACCACTCTCTGGGTGAAGAAATTCCTCCTCATCTCAGTCCTAAATGGATTACACCTTATCCTTAGACTGTGACCCCTGGTTCTGGACTCGCCGGCCATCGGGAACATCCTTCCTGCATCCAGTCTATCAAGTCCTGTTAGTATTTTATAAGTTTCAATGAGATCCCCTCTCAGTTTTCTAAACTCCAGTGAGTATAAGCCCAATCGACCCAATCTCTCCTCATACATCATTCCTGCCATCCCAGGTATCAGCCTGGTGAATCTTCGCTGAACTCCCTTCATGGCAAGAACATCCTTCCTCAGATAAAGCGACCAAAACTGCACACAATACTCCAGGTGTGGTCGCACCAAGGCCCTGTACAACTGCATCAAGACATCCTTGTTCCTGTACTCAAACCCTCTCGCTACGAAGGCCAACATACCATTTGCCTTCTTGACCGCCTGCTGCACCTGTATGCTTATCTTCAGCGACTGGTGCACAAGGACACCCAGGTCTCGTTGCACTTCCCCTTCTCCCAATCTATTGCCATTCAGATAATAATCTGCCTTCCTGTTTTTGACACCAAAGTGGATAACCTCGCATTTATCCACATTGGGCAGAAGCATGGCAGATGCAATATAATCACACAACCTGTCCAAATCATACTGGAGTTTCTCAGCATCCTCCTTACAGCACACACTCCCACCCAGCTTTGTATCGTCTGCAAACTTGGAGATATTACATCCAATTCCCTCGTCTAGATCATTAATATATATTGTGAATAGCTGGGGTCTAGGACCGATCCCTGCGGTACCCCACTAGTCACTGCCTGCCACTTGGAAAAAGACCCGTTTATTCCAACTCTTTGCTTTCTGTCTGCCAACCAGTTCTCTATCCAAGTCAATACCTTGCCCCCAATCCCATGTGCATTAACTTTACATGCTAATCTCTTATGTGGGACCTTATCGAAAGCCTTCTGAAAGTCCAAATACACCACATCCACTGGTTCTCCCTTATCTATTTTACCAGTTACATACTCAAAAAATTCCAGTAGATTAGTCAAGCACCTTTTGTAAATCCATGTTGACTTTATCCGATCCTGTCACTGTTTTCCAAGTGCTCTGCTATTACATCTTTTATAATAGACTCTAGCATTTTCCCCACTACCGATGTCAGGCTTACCCGTCTATAATTCCCCGTTTTCTCTCTACCACCTTTTTTGAATAGTGGGCTAACATTAGCTACCCTCCAATCCATGGGGACTGTTCCAGAGTCTATCGAATTTTGGAAGATGACCAGCAATGCATCTACTATTTCTAGGGCCACTTCCTTAAGTACCCTAGGATGTAGATTATCATGCCCTGGGGATTTATCGGCCTTCAATCCCGTCAATTTCCCTACACCATTTCCCTACAAATACTGATTTCTTTCAGTTCCTCCCTCTCATTAGACCCTATGTTCCCCGACATCTCTGGGAGGTTATTTGTGTCCTCCTTTGTGAAGACAGAACCAAAGTATGTATTTAATTGGTCAACCATTTCTTTGTTCCCCATTATAAATTCCCCTGATTCTGACTGCAAGGGACCTACGCTTGACTTCACCAATCTTTTTCTCTTCACATATATATAAAAGCTTTAACAGTCAGGTTTAATGTTCCCTGCAAGCTTACTCTCATACTTAATTTTCCCCCTGTTAATTAATCCCTTTGTCCTCCTTTGTTGAACCCTAAACTGCTCCCAATCCTCAGGTTTACTGCTTTTTCTGGCCAATTTATATGTCCTCTCCTTGGATCTTATGCTATTCCTAATTTCCCTTGTTAGCCACGGTTGAGTCACCTTTTTTGTTTTATTTTTATGCCAAACTGGGATGAACAGATTCTGTAGTTCATTCATGTGATCTTTGAATGTTTGCCATTGCCTATCCACCATCAACCCTTTGAGTGACATTCCGCAATCAATCCTACCCAACTCTCGCCTCATACCATCATAGTTTCCTTTATTTAAATTCAGGACCCTGGTCTCTGAGCCAACTACTTCACTCTCCATCTTAATGAAGAATTCTATCATATTATGATTGCTCCGACCCAAGGGGCCTCGCACAATAAGATTGCTAATTGATCCTTTCTCATTACATAATACCCAGTCTAAGATGGCCTGATCTCTAGTTGGTTCCTCGACATATTGGTCCAGGAAACCATCCCGTATACACTCCAGGAATTCCTCCTCCACAGTATTGTTACTAATTTGGTTAGCCCAATCTATATGTAGATTAAAGTCACCCATGATAACTGCTGTGCCCTTATTGCATGCATCTCTAATTTCCCTTTTAATGCCATCCCCAACCACTGCATTACTGTTTGGGGGTCTGTATACCACTCCCACTAATGTTTTCTGCCCCTTGGTAATTCTCAGTTCTACCCATACAGATTCCACATCATCAAAGCCAATATCTTTCCTTACAATTGTGTTAATCCCTTCTTTAACCAGCAATGCTACCCCATCTCCTTTTCCTTTTTGCCTATCTTTCCTAAATATTGATTACCCCTGTATGTTGCGTTCCCAGCCTTGGTCACCCTGGAGCCATGTTTCCGTAATCCCAATCATATCATATTCATTTACCTCTGTTTGTGCTGCTAATTCACCCACCTTATTACGAATGCTCCTCGCATTAAGACAAAGCCTTCAGGCTTGTTTTTTTAATGCTCTTAGACCTTTTAGAATTATTATTTACTGTGGCCATGTTTGATTTAAACCGTTGATTTTTCTGACTGCCAGCTTTGTTTTTTTCTTTCCTGTCTTTTAGTTCTATCCTTGTTTCCCTTTCCTCTGTCTCCCTGCTCAGGTTCCTAACCCCCTGCCATTTTAGTTTAAACCCTCCCCCAGAGCACTAGCAAACACTCCCCCAAGGACATCGGTCCCGGTCCTGCCCAGGTGCAGACCGTCCGGTTTGTACTGGTCCCACCTCCCCCAGAACCGGTTCCAATGTCCCAGGAATTTGAATCCCTCCCCCTTGCACCATTCCTCTAGCCACGTATTCATCTGAAATACCCTTCTATTTCTACTCTGACTAGCACGTGGCACTAGTACCAATCCTGAGATTACTACGTTTGAGGTCCTATTTTTTAATTTACCTCCTAACTCCCTATATTCAGCTTTTAGGACCTCATCCCGTTTTTTACCTATATCGTTGGTATCTATATGCACCATGACAACTGGCTGTTCACCCTCCCCTTCCAAAATGTTCTGCAGCTGCTCTGAGACATCCTTGACCCTTGCACCAGGGAGGCAACACACCATCCTGGAGTCTCGTTTGCAGCCGCAGAAACACCTATCTATTCCCCTTACAATAGAATCCCCTATCACTATAGCTCTACCCCTCTTTTTCCTCCCATCCTGTGCAGCAGAACCACCCCTGGTGCCAGGAAGTTGGCTGCTGCTGCCTTCCTCTGATAAGCCATCCCCCCCAACAGTATCCAAAGGAAACATTGGCCCAAAATTTGCTGGAAAAGAGCATTTCATGGCGTACTCGGTTAGTTAGACTTGTTCCTGCACCCTTCAGCTCAAAAAGCTTTTGCCTACAAAGTTACTGGAAGTGCGAGCTGATAATGGCTCAGCAAGGACAACAGGGAATCTGGGACCTTGGTGAACAATGGGACAAACAGTGTAACTCCTTTAGCAATGAGATTTAAGGGTTGAAATAAACGGAAGAAGAACTGAGCAGGAGGGTGAATTAGAGTGGGTGAAATCAATGGGAAAGTAAGATTGGATTAAGAGAAAGAGAAAAAAGAGACAAAGGAAATGTAAGAATAAAAATGTGAAATTAAAATCTCCAACAACAATTCACAACCTGAAGGCATGAGACTCTACACTGTTAATGGTTAATTTTCTGGACAAGAGAAGTTGATTGGCAGTCATTAACAATTATCATGTTAATAGGGTAATTACGCTGTGAATTACTAGAATTAAACTTTTGTGGCGAGTTTAATAGGCAATTAATGTGAAAATGCAGAAACTTCATAAAAATCATAAAAAGGTTAAGGGCGCAATGGCGTTTTCGTGAAGCTAACTTCGGAGTAGCACAAATGGACCAGCAATTTGCAATTCACAAGGTATCTTTTCCTTGCCACAAATTGCTGGCCAATTTGCACATTAATAATAGCATGCACCAATCACACGCTGTTATTTTTTCCAGCACATTCTGGGCCATTGAGTTCAGAAAAAAATGAAAATGTCCATTATTGATTTTCTGAGACTTTTTCAGCCAGAGAGCAATGAAAGGTGCGCTGCATTTATTTGATTATAGAGGTATAAAGGGTGAAGTGGTAGAGTGCAATTTATCGCACTTGCTGTAAGTTCCTCGTAATCACATCTTCCTTATTCATACAGTCTTCTCCATAGTGTATCTCTTTTTGTAAGCTTGCTTTTATATTTATTGTAGGAGACCATAATATGGATTATTATAGTGCAGGAGCTACTGCAAAAATCCCCAATATATAATGTATGCTGTCTCTCCTTCACTCAAGGTGTAACTAACTACCATCTTTAAAATTCACTTTGCGAGAAAGGAAACCCTTTCTACTATTCTACTACTGTATTATCAAAAGTAAGTCATGGAGCTTGTTTAAGTTCTTTTCTTTGCCACTCCATATGATGATCCAAAATACAGAATATGCTGCCCAATTCACTGTTCATTCCACTTCAGTCCCACATAGGTGGTTTAAGCCTGGTACTACTGCTATGAGGCTGGATAAAGGTAAGCGAAAGTGTTCTTATCTGACCGCGTCATTGACGGGATTTTCCATGCATACAAAACTGTCTGAAAAAAGATGGTTTCTCACTGCCTCTGTGATAAGGAAAGTATCACATGAGTCAATAATGCTGCAGCCTAAACCCCACTCTGCCTCACTGCCAGGGTTACATTTGCCTGCTTTATAGGAATAGTACCACTCCAACAACCTCATTATATGGGACTGCTGTGCAAATGACAGTCAATCCACTTGCAAATGTCTTTTTTTATTCGTTCATGGGACTGGGTATCGCTGGCAAGGCCAGCATTTATTGCCCATCCCTAATTGCCCTTGAGAAGGTGGTGGTGAGCCGCCGTCTTGAACCGCTGCAGTCCGTGTGGTGAAGGTACACCCACAGTGGTGTCAGGGAGGGCGTTCCAGGATTTTGACCCAGCGATGATGAAACATTGGCGATATACTTCCAAGTCAGAATGGTGTGTGACTTGGAGGGGAACTTGGAGGTGGTGGTGTTCCCATGCGCCTGCTGCCCTTGTCCTTCTAGGTGGAAGAGGTCGCAGGTTTGGGAGGTGCTGCCGAAGGAGCCTTGATGAGTTGCTGCAGTGCATCTTGCAGATGGTACACGCTGCAGCCACAGTACGCCGCTGGTGGAGGGAGTGAATGTTTAAGGTGGTGGATGGGGTGCCAGTCAATGGGCTGCTTTGTCCTGGATGGTGTCGAGTTTCTTAAGTGTTGTTGGAGCTGCACTCATCCAGGCAAGTGGAGAGTGCTGTATCTTGGGACGTTGTACAGTCAGAAACACAAAATAATTCAACAAGTTCCATGACTCATTTGTTGAGTAACCGGAGTGAATGGCCAAGACTGGTAGTGCAGGCAAGGACATTACCAGATAGAGTGGAAGAGAAGATTTGGAATTAGACGACACTCAGCTCGTTTATAAAAGCTATAAATTGTAGGAGGAAGGGAAGACTGAGACAAGTAAAGAGTTTGACATGACTGAGATTCTGGAAAAGCATGAGTTAAGATCCTTGCTTACGGAGAGATGGGTCGTGACTTCTACGCAATGATTAATATTTATTAGACTGTTACCTCATACTTATGTTCCTGCCAAAAATAACATTTTATTATTCCATAAATATGTAACAATGAGGTTAGAGGTTAACATGATTGAACTACTTTTGCTGTTCCAGTGTACTGATTTTCTGTTAAAGTATAAATTAAATTTGCACAAAACTGTTTTAAAAATTGGTTAGAAGTGATAACACATGTACAAAACAAATGATATTATGTTATATGAGGCCTCACATCTTGCATTAGAGTTAGTGCACATTGCTACAGGCACCAAGTATTAATCCTCTGTAAAACCTGACATATTAAAGCCAGCCATTAAATAAGTTACAGTTACTTAGGCTGATGTAAATTACTCTACAATCTTCAGGGATTTATTGCCATGGCAACTTAGATCATCATTAGTAGTATTCCAGCTACTAATCTAGTGATGTCAAGGGTGACTACAAAATGTGTGAACATTTGGGTGAGATGGTTTGCTGGCAGGCATCTTGCTGCTATGTGAGGAGGTGCCAATCATTCTAAGTGAGATGGTAGGCTGCATTATACATGTGGCTCACGGGGTAGGTGGGTAATGATGAGGAGAGTTTACTTTAAATGATTATAGTGTACAAGAGGATGCTGCCTCCAGGGATCTTCCCATATCCTGGGGCATGGGGTGGGTGAGCATGAACAAGTGGATCTTCAGAATCACAAGTTTTATCACTCAAATTTCTGTCACAAGAGGAAAACTCATCCACTACTTCTTGATTTATCTCATCGGCTATCCTACTCTTTTCAACCATTAGTGGCAAGCCATGCCCCTGCTCCCGGATTTTGCAACATCATGAACAGAAAAAGAAAGGGTCTAAATATGTGTGGATCGGAATCCTGACTTGAAGTGCCTGTTGATCAATAGGAGTTTGTCATTGAAACGGTACCCTTAACACTTGACCCAAGTACCATCTCTATCAAAACTGTTTAAACCTCGATACCGAATGCTTACAAAACATACAAAATTTTGCATCTGTCATATCAGCTGTCTTCAAGCAGCATAAACTAAGATTTTTCCAGGCTGTAATAAAAACCTGAAAGAAGTTTCTTGTAATTGTTGAGTAAAGTCTCCTTTTATTTTTGGAAGGGTTAAGAAAAATCTTGGTGAATAGCCCAATTGAAATGTAATCCCTTGTTCGATGTAACACCAGTTGGTGTGTACAAGAGTACCTAATGAAATGCAGCGGCATATGAAAAACATAGCACAGAAAGAACTTCATGCCTTGTAACCCATGATGGAGTACATCTGTACAACATTTGTAAAGATTTTATTGATTTGTTCAAAATGATTTAAGTGAGCTTGCTCCTGCAGTTTGAGTCTGAGTGACACACTAATGTTGGTCTGACATCAGGTATTGCAGCCATTAGGCACTGTGCTTGACATCAGGGCATTTAGTTTCTGGCTGTGATCAAAGAGTTTCGTTTTTTTCCCTTGTTTCTCATCCTACTTACTTGTAGGATGACTGAAAATTGAACGCAGTTGTTTATAGGGGTATGGTAGCATAGTGGTTATGTTACTGGACTAGCTAATCCAGAGAAATGTAGTTCAAATCTCACCACAGAATTTAAATTCAGTTAATTAAATAAATTTGGAATTTAAAAAGCTAGTAGTACTGGATTGCAACTCAGTCACTAATGTCCTTTTAGGAAAGGAAATCTGCCGTCCTTACCCGGTCTGGCCAATATGTGACTCCAGACCCACAGTTGACTCTTAATTGCCCTCTGAAATGGCCTAGCAAGCCACTCAGTTGTAACAAACCGCTATGACAATGTCAGCACTGTGGAGCTACCTTCACCACAAGGACTGCATCGGTTCAAGAAGGCTCATTCTCGAGGACAATTAGGGATGGGCAATAAATGCCGGCCTTGCCAGCAACGCCCACATCCCGTGAACGGAGAAGTTACACCACTTAGGTTTCATCAGGAATGTCTTGCTTGCAAATAACTGATCCACACATACTGGTGGCAGTATTGTTCTCTGAGACAACAGTGTGATGTCTCCTTTGTGCATGTCCCTATCTAAAAGAGTGCACATCCTCCTTTCTTTGAGTTTCAACCAATGTTGGCTTCTCCCCTAAAAGCCGTTTCCCCCTCCTGTATCTGATCGGGTGGGGCAGTGACCCGTTCTCGGGTATTATTAATGCTGCTGATGTACACTTCCACCCATCTGGACGTGTACATCAACAGCTAGGTAGGGAGCCCCTAGCTGAAATTTTCCTTTTCCACTACTCCATGACTACACTCTGGGCCTCAGTTCTGTGTGGCTTCTGTCTTCTCCCCACACCCCCTCCCCTCCACCCCAGTTCCCGCAACAGCACAGCTGGGGATTGAGAATTTGGTAGAATTGGCAATTGATTTTTTTTTCCAAATTTCATTCTTTTTTTCCTCATCAACTCTCTCCTCTTCTGTAGGCAATTCCTCCTTGTTTGAGTATGGTGTCTTGGGCATCGCTCGTGGACATTGTTCAGTTACAAGCCCCATTGGTGTTTCTTGACAGGCTATTCAATCACAGGTGGGAGAGGAACTGCCGATCATTATCCATTACTCACAACTGTGCTTTTAGTAGGGGCCAGTGCGTAAGGATCAGAAACGTTGACCCTTTTTCCAACGGAGGTGCTGAGGCCAACATTTGCACCCTTATTGCTGCTCCTACTGAACTCATTTAACCCATCACAGATTAATGATTAAAGTTGGGATTTTTCCTGGTCTCTATGGCTCAGCTATTCATTCATTGAGCCATTGGGAGAGCTCTGGGGAGGGAATGGAGGGCTTGAGGGGCTGAGTAATCAGGATTGAAACTGTGCGCAATCATTCCATGGCTCCTTGTGTCACCATGACATGGCAAACAGTGGCTCTGTGCATTGGAGCTATACTTTGGTAATCTTTTATGTATCCCACTTTCATGTCATTATGTAGCCATCACCATTAATTAGGCATGAATTCACCACCAACTTTAATGGCAAAGATTTTGTGATAAGAATGAAGGTGAGGCTATCACCGTTATTAAAGAGTATATCGGACAGCAAGGTCCGGCAACTGCACATGCGCGATTAAACGCAGAAATCAGGAAGTTGCTGTCCGAGTTGGCCTGCTCCTCCACAAGCTTGGCTATGCCGGTATCTCACCCAGAGACTCGACATTGAAAACACATTCAGCGGCATAAAATTGCTGTACTTACGTGATAGATACCCATAAAACACGCCAGGAAAATGTTGGGCTTGTCCATTCCAGTGCCAGTAAATTTTTAACGGTGTGATAAGTCTTAATTACTGCCAAACAAGCTCTCTGGCACTGAAAATTAACCTTCACAAGTGTGGAGTCTCATTCCTTCAGATTTTAATTATTGTTGAAGATTTAAGAAAAATAAATGTTTTTGACTTTTTCTTTGTCTCTTTTATCTCTCTCTCTCTCTCAATCCCATCTTTCTTTCCCTCTCTTTATTTCACTGTCTGTACATGATCTGCACACAGTTTCAATCCTGATTACTCAGCCCCTCAATATCCTGGTTCAGACTCTGCATATCTCGGTAAGGATTCTTCAATCTGATTGGCTAAGGAGATAACATAGTTGCTTGCCCTGTTGACATAGGTCCCAGATCCCCTGTGAAGAGCACCGTGCTGATCTGGCTTTCGGATCACAGCAAGTTCCCGTGTAAAAGCCCATAGAAAGTCTGTGGGCAAGTGTAAGTGTAATGAACCGCGAGCGCCATTTATTAACCGTTGGCCCCAAAATAACGGCCCAATATGTATTGTTTTTGTTCTGTCATGGAGGCTCTATATCACGTGAGATGAGTGCATCTTTGTTTTGTATATATATTTTTGTTCTTGTAAAGGTGAGAGAACAATGTCACACATCTTTGGCAGCTCATCCATCTTGTTTCGGAGGCCAGTGTTCGTGCTAAGGATCACCGCAATCATAAATGCAGCCATGTTTGCTGTTACAGTCCGAGCTGATTAGCGCAAGCTGTATACCAACGCCACTGACACTGACGGGCGATTGTGTAACCATGGTAATCGCACCTTACAGGGTGCGAACTACTGGTTGAACAGCTCAGTCTGCCCAGAATAACTGGAGCACTTAATACACTTAATTTATCTATGGGAATGGCAAATGGCTAGCGTTAATTGGCCCAGTATGGATGGATGGCTGCAATAACCACAGGTTGGGTAAGTGGTGGGGACTGTACTGTTGATTTCTAGTCACTGTTGTTTTGTAGGCAAATACAGCAGCCAAATTGCACACAGCAAGTCCCCTCAAACATTGATGAGATGAATGACTAGTTGATCTGTTTTGCTGCTGTTGGTTGAGGGATGAATGTTGGCCAGGAAACAAAAATCGCTTGCTTTTCCTCCAGAGAGGTGCAATGGATCTTTGCCATCCGCCTCAACAGGCAGATCGGGCCTCAGTTTAAGTCTCATCTAAAAGACTGTAGCTCAATGCAGAGCACCCTCAGTACTGCACTGTAATATCAGCCTGGTTTATGTGTTCCAGTTCTGTCTCTGAGGTGAGAGTGCTGTCAGAGGACGGGGGCGCTCACTGAATTTTCCCTATTATCAATCAGTTACACTGGTAGTCATTCTCTAATGTTGTGCAACAGACAGACATACTTTGCTGATGTGTCTTTGTTTGAAATAGTTCTAGGCATGTCTGGTGAGAGTGTTGGGCACTACTGGAATTTCCTCTTCCCCCCCCCCCCCCCCCCACATGGGTGTAAATGCCTATGGCGAGTAACATCCTTACTGTGTTGAAATAAAGACCCATTGCACAGTCTCTGACTCAAACTCATTCTATTGCAGAACCTCAAAATTGCAGAAGTATTTACTTCCTCGGCCTTTCCTTCCTCATACAATCTTCAGCTTTTCATAAACCCAGGCTAGACGTCAATTAAGCCCGACTTCCGGATTTACCTCATTTCTTTTTTATTCTTTTCATGTCCTGCACATAAACCTTGGCCCTTCAACTCGGTTTCTGAATAATGATCTAAAAATAGCTGTTTGACTTGTGCTATTGTAATATTAGCAACAACAGCAACAACTTGTATTTATATTGCGCCTTTAATGTGGTAAAACACCCCAAGGCTCCTCACAGGAGTGTTATAAGACAAAAAAAATTGACACCGAGCCACATAAGGAGAAATTAGGGCAGATCAAAATCAAATCAAATCAACTTTTATTGTCATTGTTAGTGCACAAGTGCAGTACAACGAAATGTAGGCTTGCGGCTCCCGAGAGTGTACATTTGGATTAAGACATTTAAACGTTCAACATACATTTGGCTTGTAGTATATTAACATAAATATAACCATAATAAAGTGCATTGGCAGATGTGCAGGCTTTAGAGTTTATTTGTGGAGTTCAGTAGGATGACAGCCCTGGGAAAGAAGCTGTTCCTAAATCTGGTCGTACGGGTGCGAATGCATCTGTAGCGTCTCCCAGATGGCAGGAGGGTGAACAGAATGTGGCTGGGGTGGGTAGGGTCTTTGATGATGGACCGTGACCTCCGTAGACAGCGTTTCTGGTATATGTGCTCTATGGTCGGTAGCCGGGTGCCGGTAATGCGTTGGGCAGTTTTGACTACCCGCTGCAGGGCTTTCCGGTCATAGTAGCTACAGCTGCCATACCATACTGTGATACAGTTTGTCAGGATGCTCTCTATAGTGCAGCGGTAAAAGTTAGAGAGGATCAGGGGTGACAGATTACATCCCTTCAGCCTCCTTAGGAAATATAGGCGCTGCTGGGCCTTCTTCACCAGAGAGGAGGTGTTGAGGGACCAGGAGAGGTCTTCCGTGATGTGGACTCCGAGGAACTTAAAGCTGTCCACCCTTTCCACCACAGCCCCATTGATGTGGATGGGGGTGTGACTTCCGCCTTTGGACTTCCTGAAGTCCACAATGATTTCTTTTGTTTTCTTGGTGTTAAGGGCCAGGTTGTTATCGGCGCACCACTTCACGAGATGCTGGACCTCCTCCCTGTAGGCTGACTCATCGTTGTTGGTGATCTGGCCTACTACCGTGGTGTCATCCGCAAACTTGATGATGGTGTTGGAACCATTAACAGCCACACAGTCGTGGGTGAAGAGGGAGTAGAGGAGGGGGCTCAGCACACATCCTTGTGGGGCCCCCGTGTTCAGGGTCAGGGGGGGGAGGTGTGGTTACCTAATTTGACAGACTGGGGTCAAAGAGGTAGGTTTTAAGGTGCGTCTTAAAGGAGGAAAGAGAGGTAGAGAGGCGGAGAGGTTTAGGCAGGGAATTACAGAGCTTGGGGCTGAGGCAACAGAAGGCACGGCCATAGCAACAGAATAAGTGTACAAAAATCAGGAATGTGAGGAAAAATGAAAACAGGAGAAGACCTAGAAATGGCAAAAGAGACCAAAGTGAGAGAAATCAGAAAATTGCGAATATGTTTTAACCTTGGAAGACATGTACAAGTGAGAACAAAGAAGGAAAATTATCGACATTTTCTGTGTGCTATTGCTGTCCTGTGCATGTAACCAAATTGCACAGAAACTACAGTTGAGGGGAAAAAAGGGGTAACATATGAAAGGAAGGGCAAGAAAAGACTGTCAAGCCCAGCCCGCCCATCAACTGTGCAACATCACTCACCATCCACCCACCATCTTGCAATTCTGTCTCCTCGGAGAGGCAAAAGAACCTGTGGTCAACTCGGGGGGGAAAAACATTGGGCAATTTCTCTCCAATTCCTAAGAAGGAAGATTCCAGGAGATCCCCATTGCCCATGACTCATCACAATGTCAACTAACTAGCAACTTACCCTTTTACAATTAGAAATGTCCTCTTCTCTCAGGAAATTTTCAAGATCCCTGTTAATGGCCTTTAACAACCCCATTTTTACCACATGTTAGCAATTTGTTCCAGACAGCAAAGATCTCTGCAAGAAGAAATACTTCTTGAATAGCTGTCATGACGTGAGAAACTGGGAATGTTCACCGACCAGCCTAAACCCACCACAGGATCACTAATATGTCAGAATTTACTAATTGTCAATCTAAATAAAGTATAGGCTTCTCGTTTGCTGCCTAAAATGTTCTGGAAAAATGTTTTTATAAAATATTATCTTCAGGCGTGTAAGATTTTAAAATCATAGACATAAAATTGGACAAATCTGTGGAAGTTTTCAGATTACTGAAGACTCCCTGCCTCATTATACTTTCCATCACCTGCCCAGCCCAAACCACCATGGTGGTGGTGTGGACCTTATCACCAAATCTCTCCCCCTACTCCTCTGGCACCTGCTGCTCCTTTGACCACCTCCCCTTTTGCCACACCTCTCACCTCTCTAAAATCTTCTTTCTCTACTGCCCACCAAGCCCCACCTTACTCCTTTCCTCCTTCAGCCTCTATACTGAGTGATTCCTCATCCTCTGTGATTTCTAACTCCACATCAGCGCGCCTTGCCCTCTCTCCTCTGAGTTCACTGTCCTCCCTTAAACTCTCCCACCCATATTCACAGCCATCTACTCAACCTTCCTATCTCACGTGGCCTCTCTAATCCCATCGTCTCAATCGCAGACAAGCTATTTTTGATCACTTACTTGTATCCCTCATATTCATACCCCCTTTTCAACCCCACTTCATTCTTCCTCCTTCCCCAAGTCGCTTACAATGGTACTTTCAAACTCCAAACTGTCTGGACTTTGGCCCTCTGTTCGCCGCGATATTTCTGCAGCTGTCGATCTGCTCAATTACTCCCTCACCGTTGACTTTGATATCCTTTTCCCTAGTAAAACGTCTACTCTCTCCCACCCTGGTCATTCTCCCAGTACAGCCCCCAACTTCACTCCCTTAAGTGCAAGGGGCACAGAGTTGAATGTACGTGATGTACAACTAGTTTAGCCATCCATTGCCAGATCTGGCTGGACTACATCAAGCATTATCAGGGCCTGCTCTTCTCTGCCAAAACTGTTTACTACTCCCCGATCATCCTGGATTGAAAAGATAACCCCGGCTTCTTTTGTCCACTACCAACCATCTCCTCAAACACCTTTTCCCTGCCCTCTCCACCCTCGCCTCCAACAACAAATGTGTGCTCATGGACTTCTTAACCACTAAGATTGTGACAATCCGTTCAGCTGCCTCCCTCCCTTCCCCTTGCCCCCCAAGCTAAGTTTCCCCTGTCCTCGCCCCAATCCCACATCTTTCTCTAGTTTCTCTCCTATTGCCCCTCACACTTCTCTGAACTCATCTTAAGCATGAGACCCACATTTAGTTCCTGCTCGCTCCACCCTATTCTCACTAAACTGGTAACCATTCAACTTCTCTTCCTGGCCCCCATGCTAGCTGATATCAGGTACTGCCTCCCTTTGAAATCTGCTGTCATCACCCTACTCATCAACAAATGCGCCCTTGACTCCCCTTGACTTTGCTAATTGTCACCCCATCTCCAATCTTCCTTTCCTCTCAGGTCCTTGAAAGTTTGATGCCTCCCAAACTAGTGCCCATCTGGCGTGCATGTTTCAACCTCTCCAATCAGGTTTCAATCCCTGCCACAGCACTGAAATGACCCGAATCAAAGTTACAAATGAATCCTCTGTGACTGACTGACTGTGGTGCACTAACCAACCTCGTCCTCCATGACCTCGCTGCAGCCTCTGACCTGGTCAACTACGCCATCCTGCTCCAACCCCTCTCCTCCAGCTGACTGGGACTTCCCTCACCTGTTTCCACTCTTGCCTATTCAGTAGCAGCCAGAGAATCTCCTGCAATGGTTTCTCTTCCTGGTCCCGCACTGTTATCTCTGGAGTTCACCAAGGATCTATCCATGGCCTCCTTCTATTTCTCATCTACATGCCTCCACTTGGCAACCTAATTGGAAGATACAACATCAGCTTCCACATGTATGCTGACGACACCAGTTCCATCTCTCTCCACCTTTCTGAACCCCTCCACTGACTCTGTGTTTGTCCGACATCCAGTTCTGGATGAGCCGCAATTTTCTGTAATTAAACATTGGGAAGACTGAAGTCATTGTCCCTGCCACAAACTCCATTCGCTAGCCACCGATTCCATCCCCCTCCTTGGCCACTGTCTTAAGCTAAACCAGTTTGTTAGCAACCTCGCTGTCCTATTGGACCCTAAACTGAGCTTCTGACCTAATAGCCACTCCACCACAAAGACCACCTGCTTCCACCTCTGTAACATCGCCCGTCTCCACCCCCGTCTCAACTCAACTGCCGCTGAAACCCTCATTCATGCTTTTTTTTTTACCCCCAGACTCTCCTGGCCGACCTCCCGTCTTCCACATGCCATAAATCTGAGCTCATCCAAAACTCTGCTGTGGCTCTCCTCACCCAACACCCCTGTGCTCGCTAACTTACATTGGTTCCTGATCCACCAGCAGCTCGAATTTAAAATTCTCTACCTCATATTCAAATCGTTCCATGCCCTCGCCCCTTCCTATCTCTGTAACCTGCTCCAGCCTTACAACCCTCCAAGAACTTTGTGTTTCTCCAACTCTGGCATTCCCCATTCCTTTTGCCTTCAGCTGTCTGGGCTCTCAGTTGTGGAATTCCCTCCCTAAAGCCCTCCACCTCTCCAACTCTTAAGGCCCGCCTTCAAACCTACCTTTTTGACCAAGCTTTTAGTCAGTCCTGATATCTCTGTCTTTGCCTCCAATGTCAATTTTTGCTTGATTACATTCCTGTGAAGTGCTTTGAGATGTTTGCTTATGCTAAAGGTGCTTTATAAATGCAAGTTGTTGTTGTTGTACTTGCTCCATCCCTTTCTACCATATTCTGTAACCAAGAAGTAATTGATATTAATTCTGTGTCTAAAGCAAAATCATTGCAAATGATGCAGAACTTGGGTTTGTGGGAGATGGTAGACTGCAAACATTACTGATTTATATTAAGCAAATTTTCCCTTTCTCCATTCACATGGATGGAACATACACTGATAATTAGAGTTCCACACAATTCCAACTTTGCACAGCCCTTAAGGCTCAACAGATGCCAAGTGTAGAATTAAGATGTACAGATGAGGAAAGTCACAGATTTGATTCCCAATATGTTAACTGACCTTCAATAGAGGCTCTATATTTGGCCATTTTTCCCCTGGGGTAGAGAGGTGGGGGGGAATAAGCCAGGGTTCGTGACTCCTACTGAAAGGTAAGTGTATATCAACATCAATTATGGACAGAATTAGGCACGGCTTTCCTGCTCCATTCCCCCCATACTTGAATTTGTCTATTGACACTCACCAGCCAGACTCGCGCATGAAGGATTGTCACCTGGATGAGGTCCTGGAAACCAAACCTTGGCTTGAGCTTTCAGGACAGGAGGACAGAAGATTGAAAGGGGGGAAAAATAAAAATTGAACTGCATGTAAAATAGTTGTGTAATTGCTTTGAAGTTGCCAGAGTGGTAGAAGAGCTTGGCTTTGATTAGAAAATGATTGGCCCCATGTTGCCACTGCTGGGAAACAAAGTGTAGAAAATCTCAACATTACTAGGTGGTACACGTAAAGTGGACTCTCATAGTTACAAAGAGAGTACACACATTCCTTCATGGTCTGTGCATCAACACGTTTAACTGCTCTGCTGATTCTTCAAGTGTTGTTATTCTTATCAGTAGCTCTTAGAGGTCAAGTAGGTGAATCACCTGTGCTGTGACCCTGAACAGAAAACCCTATCAAACATGTTCATTCTCTCAGATGTTCAGGGATTAGTAAGGACCAATGTCATGTTACTGAGATATATTGATCTGTAATAGGTCTTTGGTCAAAATAATAGGTGGCTTTCAGAATCAGTAAAACAGAGGAAGATATTACAGTCACAGTCAGATAAAAGAATGACTGGTTGTCTGGGAAGTGTTACATTTGGATCAGGATTCTTGTAAGTGAGAGACTGAAATTGTCAATTCAAAAATCTTTGCTTTACTGTATGTTACATCATTCATTTGCCATCAACTCAATGTACAATAAAGAAAATGCCTTGCATGTCATAGGTTTTACTAGACTAGGCCCATGTTCCTTAGAGTTGAGAAGAATGAGAGGTGATCTAATCGAAACATAGAAAATTCTTAAGGGGCTTGACAGGGATAATGCTGGGAAAATGTTTCCCCTGGCTAGGGAATCTAGAACACGGGGTCACAGTCACAGAATAAGGAGTCGGCCATTTAGGGCTGAGATGTGGAGAAATGTCTTCACTCAAAGGGTTGTGAATGTTTGGAATTCTCTACCCCAGAGAGCTGTGGATGCTCTGTCGTTGGGTATATTCAAGACAGAGGTCGATAAATCTTTGGGAACAAAGGGAATTAAGGGATATGGGGATAGAGCGGGGAGGTAGAAGATCAGCCGTGATCTTATTGAATGGCGGAGCAAGCTTGAAGGGACAAATGCCCTACTCCAGCTCATTTCTTATGTTCTTTACACAACAATGGTTAAGCTTCTAAAACATGTTGCTCTCTCCAGTCATAATTTGGTCGGTTATTGCCTACAGTTAGTCTGTTGAGTGTTAAAGGAACAGTTGTAGAATGGCTTATGGTTCGATGTGTATTTATCTATCTATATAAAAGAGAGCTCTTAAAATATTAGAGAAACAACATTTTATTCCCATTGGATTCTGCTGGATCTTAACCAGATTTCTAAAAATGATGTGACATCCTCACGTACTGCACCACACATTTATTTTTTCAATATCAGTTCAGTAAAGCTCTATTTCCTTCTCTTGGTGTTTAAATGTTTTGTTGCTGAAAATGCGAATGGAAGTGTTCACAAGTTGCTATTTTTCATTTACATTTGTGCCAAGCCCTCAGATGTGACTTTACACACAAAGCAGAATTAAAATTGTGGTGCAAAGTTATGGAGGTAGCTGCCTGCAATACAAACATGTATGGCTGTGTATCCGTGCCTTTGCTACCCCTAGGCTTGATTGTTCCAATGTTCTCCTGGCCAGCCTCCCATATGTTTCTATTTCCACCCTCCATAAACTCAACCAAAACTCTGCTGCCTGTATTCTAACTCGCATCAATTCCCATTCACCCATCACCCCTGTGCCCACTGACTTACATTGGCTCCTGATCCGGCAACCCCTGAATTAAAAAATTCTCACCTTGTTTTCATATCACTCCATGGCCCCCCCCCTTCCCTATCTCTGTAATCTCCTTCAGCCCTACAAACCCGCACCCGCCCCCCCCCCCCCACCCACCCTGAGACCTCTGCGCTCCACCAATTCTGGTCTTTTGCGCATCCCTGATTTTAATCGCTCCACCATTGGCGCCTGTGCTTCTGCTGCCTAGGTCCCAAGCTCGGGATTTCCCTCCCTAAACCTCTCCACCTATCTACCTCTCTCTCTTCCTTTAAGATGCTCCTTAAAACCTACCTCTTTGACCCCATGTCCTAATATCTCCTATGTGGCTCGGTGTCAAATTTTGATTGTTAACACTCCTGTGGCACACCTTGAGACGTTTAACAACATTAAAGGTGTTATATAAATGCTAGTAGTTGTTAATATTCAGGAGGTTAATTTGTTGGCTGCTAAGATGGTGAAATATCAAAGGAGGATCTTTAGCATCATAACGTTGACAGTGGCATGTTTGGTATGACAAGTGATAGCTGAGATTTTAATTTCCACCTCAGGCATGTCCCAAAAACAAATCTCTCAAATTCCTTCAGGTGCCAATGCAAGTCATTCTGGCTATCAAACTTCTCCAGATATAGGTCCAGAAACCCCCAGGCCTAAGTCACCTTGCTCTCTCCAGAATGGAAAGAGTTTTCACTAGTGGCCGTGACAGAGTCATCAGACCACTTTCAATAGTCATCCTATACCTTCAGAACAAAGCAAGATATGAAATTCACTGTGGGAACAGCCATGAGAAAAAGTGGATGCATTCCTTTACCAAAGGATACAGCATATTATAAGTCATCACTTTTGAGCATCGGGCCTATTTTCTCGTCTGGATACTGTCAGGCTGTGGGAGTTGTCAAATAGTATACGTATCTGCAGCTTTCTCACTGAAATTGAGGCTAGAAACCATGCTGAAGATTGACAGAGCCACAGCTCTGACATCCTAATCAATCTTCAGGACTCTACAATGTGATTGGCTAAAAAGGATTTTACAAAGGCTTTACAAAAGAATACTTCGACTTTCACATGTGGTAAACTACATTGCTTCACATACTAGCAGTATTTGCCCATTTTCAGTCAGTGTCAAAAAAGCCCCAAGAGTACAATCAGACGCGAGTGTGTTTATTTAGAATATAGCTACCAGATTTGATGGAGAGTGCTTCTATTTTGCTGATGTGGAACCTCCAGCGCCCCATCAATAAGAGATCTTATTTGACTTCATCAGAAAAATTTGTACCTGATTCCATCTCTCTTCCTACTCACCTATTCCCCCTATCCTCATTGACCTTCACTGGCTCCCCATCTCCAAGCACATTGACTTCAAACTCTGTGTCCTATTTTATAGATCCCTCCATGGCCTTGCTTCCCCCTACCTCTGCACCCTTCTACAGCTCTACATCCAGCTCAAACACTTTTCTCTTCTGATTCTGCTTTTTCCCCTCACTATTTTTCACCATAGTTGGCAGGGCCGTCAGTTACCATGACCCAACCCTCCACCTTGTTGTACCTCTCTCTACTTTCAAAAGCATTCTCAAAACTTACTTTTTCTGTTGCTTTGAATATGTCCTCGGAGCCACCTCTAAAATATATGTTCAGTGCTATTGTAAAGCCTTTTAGCATATTTGGCTACGTTAAAGTTGTTATATAAGTGCAATTTGTTGTAATGTACAGAACAAGGTGATCAAAAAACATTAGTATTATTCAAAATACACTTAGATACCAAGATTGAAGAGTTAGCTTACAAGAGAGATGAGCTTCGATGGGTCTAATGGTCGTTTCTCACGCTTGAGTTTTCTTAGTTCTTCTCATGTTATCTAACTGCTGCCAACTCAAATGAGTTTGTATTCCAGCCATGGGATATAGATTTTTCCTGTAACCTTGCACTTAAACCTGTTTCTTCCTTAATTCAAATAACATTTACTTAATGCATGAAAGCACATGGACTGTTAAAATGAACTAAAAATCAAAATAGGTATGATTAATTAGACATGGCACAATCTAGACTGTTCCCATTGGCGGAAGGATCGAGAACCAGAGCACACAGATTTAAGGTGATTGGCAAAAGAACCAAAGGCGACATGAGGGAAAACTTTTTTACCCAGCGAGTGGTTAGGATCTGGATTGCACTTCTAATAATGAGCATTGCTCACTATTCCAGAATCAAAGACAAACCCTGGCTTCTATTCTCCACTGCTAACCATCTTCTTAAACCCCTCTCCCCTGTCTCCTCCACCCTCACCTCCGACAACAAGTGTGAGGAGCTCATGGACATTTTTGTCTCTAAGATTGAGACCATCCGTTCAGCTTCCTCTGCCACTTCCCTTCCTTCCCCTAGCCCACCGGGCCAAACTTCCTCTACGGTTCCTGACTGCCCTAGTCCTGAACTCACATCTTTCACCAATTTCTCACCGATCTCCCCTCATGACCCTATTCCCACCAAACTGCTGACCACCCAACTTCCTTTTCTGGCTCCCATGCTAGTTGACATTGTTAACAGTTCTCTCTCCTCAGGTACTGTGCCCCTCTCCCTCAAATCTGCCGTCATCACCCCGCCTCAAAAAAAAACCTTGACCCCTCTGTCCTTGCAAACTCCCGCCCCATCACCAACCTCCCTTTCCTCTCCAGTCCTTGAATGTGTTGTCACCTCTCATCCTTGTTTTCAAATCCCTCCATGGCCTCGCCCCTCCCTATCTCTGTAATCTCCTCCAGCCCCACAACCCCCCCGAGATATCTACATTCCTCTAATTCTGCCCTCTTGAGCATCTCTGATTATAATTGCTTAACCATTGGTGGCCATGCCTTCTGTTGCCTAGGCCCTAAGCTCTGGAATTCCCTGCCTAAACCTCTCCACCTCGCTACCTCTCATTCCTCCTTTAAGATGCTCTTTAAAACCTACCTCTTTGACCAAGCTTTTGGTCACTTGCCCTAATTTCTCCTTATGTGGCTCGGTGTCAAATTTTTTGTCTTATAATACTCCTGAGAAGGGCCTTGGTATGTTTTACTATGTTAAAGGAGCTGTATAAATGCAAGTTGTTGTTGTTGAAAGGGCACTGGTGGAAGCAGACTCAATCGTGGCTTTCAAAAGGGAATTGGATAAGTACCTGAAGGAAAAAAATTTGCAGGACTACGGGGAAAAGGTGGGGGAGTGGGACTAGCTGAAATGCTCTTGCAGAGAGCCGGCTCGGGTTCGATGGGCCGAATGGCCGCCTTCTGTGCTGTAACCATTCTATGATTCTAAACTTATGATATATCTTTAGAATTGTTGGCGTTGAATCAAAGGAAATTAAACCTGATTATTCCTTAGCTTGAATTTTCTTTGAAAATTGTTGCTTTGTAGATGGTTTGTTATTTAAATGACACCGATGTTTAAAAGGAGAAAGCAAAAATAAGAAAAATGAGTTTATTCGTCGTTTTTCTCTCTCCATATAGATTTGTTCATCTGCTTGTAAGTAGTTGATGAGGAAAGGTTGAACTACCTGCCCAGGCATGAAAGGAAGGTGGCTGTCAGTCTCGACATCTGGCTCAGTTGGTACTTTGGTCCCAGCTAAAACCACACCTGTCTCCCGTTCAATGGTAAGGTTCTCATCTCTTCCCCTCACTGTCTCGCCCTTCGTTGCTATTTTAACACCTTGACTGCTGATTTTCACAATAAGCTACAAGCCCTAAGGCTGTAGTAGCTGTTCTCTGTTTTCACAGTCGATTCTCATCATCAAATAAATGTGATTACTGAGCCCAGGGTTGAACTCCAGAAGGCCATTTGAGACAAGTCGAAACCACATTCTGCTTCCATTTTGTTGAGTTTTTCCTGTCAGGTTGAAAACTTGTTTACATTGTTTCTTTCCGTGGCTGGGTGGTTGTTTTTGGTTTTACATTTTATCTCCTCCTCCTTGGCTGCGCTGTGTACTGCCCCAGGCTATATTTGCTCTCTGTAGTTAATCCCTGCTCCTCTCCAATCCACCTCCACCCAACCCCAACTATATGGGTTAACCCTCTCTCATCTCCATGTTTCCCCTGCCGTTCCCTTCTCCTCTCCATGGTCCCTCGCCTCTTTTTCCATGGTGGTATTTATTCTATGTAACTAACGTCCTCTCCTCCCCATGTGTTCCCATATGTTGTATTTGTTCCCTATATAGTTCAACCACTCCCCTCTAAGTTCTCTTCATCCTCCCCCTCTATGCATCCCAGGATTTTTTTAAAAATTCATGGGATGTGAGCATTGCTGGCGAGGCCAGCATTTATTGCCCATCCCTAGTTACCCTTGAGAAGGTGGTGCTGAGCCACCTTCTTGAACTGCTGCAGTCCGTGTGGTGAAGGTACTCCCACAGTGCTGTTGGGAGGAAGTTCCAGGATTTTGACCCAGCGACAATGAAGGAACGGTGATATACTTCCAAGTCAGGATAGTGTGTGACTTGGAGGGGAACTTGGATGTGGTGGTGTTCCCATGTGCCTGCTGCCCTTGTCCTTCTAGGTGGTAGAGGTCATGGGTTTGGGAGCTGCTACAGAAGAAGCTTTGGCGAGTTACTGCAGTGCATCTTGTAGATGGTACACATTGCAGCCATGGTATGCCGGTGGTGGACGGAGTGAATGTTTAAGGTAGTTGATGGGGTGCCAATCAAGCGGGCTGCTTTGTCCTGGATGGAGTCGAGCTTCTTGAGTGTTGTTGGAGTTGCACTCATCCAGGCAAGTGGAGAGTATTCCATCACCCTCCTTACTTCTGCCATTTAGATGGTGGGAAGGCTTTGGGGAGTTAGGAGGTGAGCTACTCGCCGCAGAATACCCAGCTTCTGACCTGCTCCTGTTGCCACAGTATTTATGTGGCTGGTCCAGTTAAGTTTCTGGTCAATGGTGACCCTCAGGATGTTGACGGTGGGGGATTCGGCGATGATAATGCTGTTGAATGTCAAGAGGTGGTGGTTAGACTCTCGCTTGTTGGAGATAGTCATTGCCTGGCACTTGTGTAGCAGAGCACTTGGAAAACAGTGACAGGATCGGACAAAGTCAACATGGCTTTACAAAATGTAAATCGTGCTTGACTAATCTACTGGAATTCTTTGAAGATGTAACTGGTAGAATAGATAAGGGAGAACCAGTGGATGTGGTGTATTTGGACTTTCAGAAGGCTTTCAATAAGGTCCCGCATAAGAGATTAGCGTGTAAAGTTAAAGCACATGGGATTGGGGGTAAGGTACTGACTTGGATCGAGATCTGGTTGGCGGACAGGAAGCAAAGAGTTGGAATAAACGGGTCTTTTTCCGAGTGGCAGGCAGTGACTAGTGGGGTACCGCAGGGATCGGTGCTCGAACCCCAGCTATTCACAATATATATTAATGATCTAGACGAGGGAACTAGATGTAATATCTCCAAGTTTGCAGACGCCACACAGCTGGGTGGGCGTGTGTGCTTTGAGGAGGATGCCGAGAAACTCCAGTATGATTTGGACAGGTTGGGTGATTGAGCAGATGCAGTATAATGTGGATAAATGCGAGGTTATCCACTTTGGTGGCAAAAACAGGAAGGAAGATTATTATCTGAACTGCAATAGATTGGGAGAAGGGGAAGTGCAACGAGACCTGGGTGTCCTTGTGCACCAGTCACTGAAGGTAAGCATGCAAGTGCAGCAGACGGTTAAGAAGGCAAATGGTGTGTTGGTGTTCATAGCGAGAGGATTCGAGTACAGGAGCAAGAATGTCTTGCTGCAGTTGTACAGGGCCTTGGTGAGAGCACACCTTGAGTATTGTGTGCAGTTTTGGTCGCCTTATCTGAGGAAGGATGTTCTTGCCATGGAGGGAGTGCAGCAAAAATTCACCAGACTGATACCTGGGATGGCAGGAATGACGTATGAGGAGAGATTGGGTGGACTGGGCTTATATTCGCTGGAGTTTAGAAGAATGAGAGGGGATCTCATTGAAACTTATAAAATTCTAACAAGACTAGACAGACTAGATGCAGGAAGGATGTTCCCGATGGCGGGGGAGTCCAGAACCAGGGGTCACAGTCTAAGGATAAGGGGTAAGCCATTTAGGACAGAGATGAGGAGGAATTTCTTCACCCAGAGAGTGGTGAACCTGTGGAATTCTCTACCACAGAAGGCAGTTGAGGCCAATTCATTAAATATATTCAAGAAGGAGTTAGATATATTTCTTAAGGCTAAAGGGATCAAGGGATATGGGGAGAAAGCAGGGACAGGGTACTGAATTTGGATGATCAGCCATGATCTCATTAAATGGCGGAGCAGGCTCAAGGGGCCGAATGGCCTACTCCTGCTCCTATCTTCTATGTATGTTACCTGCCACTTATCAGCCCAAGCCTGAATGTCGTCCAGGTCTTGTTGCATGCGGGCATAGACTGCTTCATTATCTGAGGTGTTGCAAATGGCACTAAACACTCTGCAGTCATCAGCAAACATCCCCATTTCTGACCTTATGTTGGAGAGAAGGTCATTGATGAAGCAGCTGAAGATAGTTGGGCCTAGGATACTGCGCTGAGGAACTCCTGCAGCGATATCCTGGGGTTGAGATGATTGACCTCCAACCACCACAACCATCTTCCTTTGTGCGAGGTATGACTCCAGCCAGTGGAGAGTTTTCCCCCTGATTCCAATTTTACTAGAGCTCCTTGATGCCACACTTGATCAAATGCTGCCTTAATGTCAAGGTCAGTCACTCTCCCCTCACCTCTGGAATTCAGCTCCTTTGTCCATGTTTGGAACAAGGCTGTAATGAGGTCTGGAGCCGAGTGGTCGTGGCGGAACCCAACCTAGACATCAGTAGCAGGTGCTGCTTGATAGCACTGTCAACGACACCTTCCGTCACTTTGCTGATGATTGAGAGTAGACTGATGGGGCGGTAATTGGCCAGATTGGATTTGTCCTGCTTTTTGTGGACAGGACATACCTAGGCAAGTTTCCACATTGTCGGATAGATGCCGGTGTTGTAGCTGTACTGGAACAGGTTGGCTAGAGGCGCGGCTTGTTCTGGAACACAAGTCTTCAGCACGGCAGCTGGGATGTTGTCAGGGTCCATAGCCTGACATTTGCTGCATCCAGTGTGCTCAGCCATTTCTTGATATCACGTGGAGTGAATCGAATTGGCTGACGACTGGCTTCTGTGATGGTGGGGATCTCAGGAGGAGGCCGATATGGATTATCTACTCGGCACTTCTGGCTGAAGATGGTTGCAAACACTTCAGTTTTGTCTTTTGCACTCACCTGCTGGGCTCCACCATCATTGAGGATGGGGATATTCATGGAGCCTGTTGGTGGGACAGGACATGCCCAGGGATGGTGATGGAGGAGTTTTGGGACATTGGCTGAAAGGTATGATTCTGAGATTTTCAAGCTGTTGCTTGACTAGTCTGTCGGACAGCTCTCCCAATTTTGGCACAAGTCCCCAGATGTTGGTGAGGAGGACTTTGCAGGCTTGACTGGGCTGGGTGTGCCGAGGTCGATGCTAGGTGCTCCATCCGGTTTTATTCTTATTATTGTTTCTTGTAGTGGTTTAGTTACAACTGAGTGGCTTGCTCGGCCATTTCAGAGGGCAGTTAAGAGTCTGGAGTCACATATAGGCCAGACCAGGTAAGGACAGCAGATTTCTTTCCCTAAAGGACATTGGTGAACCATATGGGTTTTTACAACAATCTGATAATTTCATGGTCCCCATTACTGATGCTAGCTTTTTAATTCCAGATTTATTTAATTAACTGAATTTAAATTCCCCAGCTGGCATGGTGGGATTTGAACTCACATCTCTGGATCATTAGTCCAGGCCTCTGGATTACTAGTCCAGTAACACAACCACTATACTACCATTCCCAACGATTGTATACACTTCCTTTGCAGTTTGTCTTCTCTCTTCTCCACGTTGTTTCCTCTGAGTACCTCCTCCCCCAGCTGCTGCACCTAGTCCCTGTGCAGTCGATCCCCACTCGTCACCATTTGTACAATGTCCCCTCCCAGTAGCCGTACTTGTTCCTTGTGTAGTTCCACCCCACTCATTGCCTATAACCCATGCCTTTTATGTGTTCCCAATATAGTTGGATTTGCTTTCATCCCATGCTCCTCTTCCCCTCAGTGGGTGTGTTCATTCCCAATGCAGTTTGGTACTACAATATTCAAAGCTCTTTCCTGTCCTTCTCCATCCCCCTGTCCCCCGCCCCCCATCCCCAAATCAATCAGTTTTATTTTTTCTCATGACTTAGCAGCATTTATTCAATTCCTCATCACTTGGTTGCGTCAAACGACTTTGATGGGTTGGCGCATTCATGGGAGAATTACTCGCCGTCTCTAGTTTGTTATAATCGGAATTTTAAAAAAAATCACCTTGGCACAATCCATGGTTACATTTAAATACCCATCCCACATATGCAAAATATGAGCTTTGCAGCTAAAAATCTAAGGGAAATCCTTGTTTATAACCTTAATTTACAACCCACTAATGAAATTGTGGAAATGCGCAGCCTTGAAATGTGTGCTTTCTGAGACTGTAATTTTGTTAGCAGGACTGAAATAAATGGCTAATCACAATTGAAACCATTACATTTTCTCAAGCAATTAATAATGGTATGCTGCACATTCTAAGCATGGCAATTTATTGCTGGTCAGGCCAATAGTTCTAATAATTGTGTTAGCCAGCAACAGATGAGGTCCTTGACCCCTGGATGTTGCTATGAGGTCCTTGGCCCCTGGATGTTGCTATGAGGTCCTTGACCCCTGGATGTTGCTATGAGGTCCTTGACCCCTGGATGTTGCTATGAGGTCCTTGACCCCTGGATGTTGCTATGTGGCAATTCAGAGGTACTGCAGTTGCTGCAATGGCTAACTCAATACCTCAAGAATGAAACCAAGATTTACCAAATCTTCTATACTGTTGTTCTCCAGAGACACCCGGCGACATGCATCTTGTGCACTTCAGGTGCTTTCCTCAGCTATGTTCTTGGCTCTGTGGCTAAAAAGGAAACTCTTTTTTTATCCGGGACCGGCGTGGTGCCAGTTGATCAAAAAGTCCGGATTACAGAGAGGTATACTGACTAAGGTACGAGAGCCCCGTACACGGCCACAGGTGCAGGAGCCCCGGTTACATGGCACTTGTGCAGGAGTCCCGGTTACATGGCCACAGGTGCAGGAACCCCAGTTACATGGCCACAGATCCAGGAACCCCGGTTACACGGCCACTAATATAAAGTAAAACTTACCTGAACCTACCGAATTTTGCCGGTTAAGAGAGATTTCCAGTTTTTTTTAGGTGCCGGTTAAAAGAGAGTTTCCTGTATATAGCAGGATGAAAACGCAAAAGTCAGCACCGTAAGTGTTCCGACCCTGCATTTGCTGTTCCTGAGACTTTGGTGAAGAAATCTATATATATAAAGGAATCGTTCTGTCTGTCTATCCTTCTGTCTGTCCTTCTGTCTGTCTGTCTGTCCTCGGGTGTGCGTCTGTCCGGCTATGCGCTCGAAAGTTATACCGCGTACCTACGCGCGCGTTACCTCCGAAGAAAGCTTACGCTTCCGGGACGCTGGTAAGCGTATTTACTTTTCGGTCGGATGAAAATTGTTCGCGCCTTATGCAAAAAACCTTCAAAATTAAACTCATTATCTGCTAGCATTGATTGACTGACGTCAAGGTTCGACCAATCCTGTGCCGTCACGATTGACCAATCCTACAGTACGGTCCCCTGATGGTTGGCCAATCGGTGTGTGTGTGTGTGGGCGGGACTAATCGTTTTCATCTCGGGGATCTGGCAGCCATTGTTTCAGTGCCATGACTTCAGCTTCCAGCTCAAACTATTTTGAAAGTTAGTATCTCTTTTAAAAATAACATAAGATTTACCAAGAACGTTTTATAAGTACTTTCACTTTCATCTTTCAAGGTATTAAGTGTGTGTGTGGGCGGGACTAATCATTTTCATCTCAGGGATCTGCCAGCCATTGTTTCACTGCTTGCAGCTCAAACTACTCTCCTTATCCAGCTTTGAAAAAGTTAGTTTCTCTTTTAAAAATAACATAAGATTTACCAAAAACGTTTTATAAGTACTTTCACTTTCATCTTTCAAGGTATTAAAAGGTAGAAATGTTGCCCGGCACCACATTCACAAAGGGACACAGACAGGGCCCCAAAGCCTGGCACTCGATTTAAACCGCCCGCCCCAAAACAGCCCTGGCAAAGCCGGGCTCCCCCAGCTAGTACTTTATAAAGTGGTCACGCAAATACTTGCATATGAATAAAAATGAAGTGTACTAAAGCAAATCTCTATTGCTGCATCATAACATATTTTACTCCAGCAGTTGCAGATGACACAAGGTAGCATTAACCGACTATTAAATGATATGCAGTTTTGTGATCCAGGAATGATCACAAGAGTACAAGTATGAGCGGTGCCAACAGCAGCAACAACAACAACAACTTGTATTTATATAGCGCCGTTGACGTAGTAAAACATCCCAAGGCGCTTCACAGGAGCGATCAAACAAAATTTGACCCTGAGCCACATAAGAGATTAGGGCAGATGAGAGGTAGGTTTTAAGGACTGTCTTAAAGGAGGAAAGAAAGGTAGAGAGGCGGAGAAGTTTAGGGAGGGAATTCCAGAGCTTAGGGCCTAGAAAGCTGACGGCACGGCCGCCAATGGTGGAGCATTTAAAATCAGGGATGCTCAAGAGGCCGGAATTAGAGGAGTGCAGATATGTTGGCGGAGGGGTGGGCACATGGGTTGTGCGGCTGGAGGAGATTACAGAGATAGGGAGGGGCGAGGCCATGGAGGGATTTGAAAACAAGGATGAGAACCCCTCCCTCCCTCGCCCCAGCCACCCCTCCCTCCCCTGCTCCCCTAAGTGATCTGACATTAAAAATCCCTCTCTTGTCAAGTAATTTTTTTGTATCCATCCTATGTTTCTGTTTCATTGATTTTAGTTATTTTTTTTACAAAGCATCGAATGCTTTATTACCTTGGATCTTTCAGTCACAGAGGCAGCTCCCTTGGTGCCGTGCTTGCTGTGGTTGCAGGTTTCGTATCATCCTGCCTGGAGCAAGAGGGAATTTTTTTTCCTGCCCCTTCAAGCTCCCATTGATAGTGAGCAATCGTTTGTGTTTAACCAAAGTCGAAAATGCAATGAATTTGCATGTGTCACAGCTGTCTTCAGGTATTATTTACCCTCCACTCTACCCACGTCACGGTTTGACAATGGAGTTGAGAATTAGTCACACAGCTGATCAAATACTCTTATGGTTTTTGTAGATTTTTATTGTACAGATGTCTGGTATTTATATCTGTAATAGCTCACTCGCTGTACGAACTGTTCTACAGAAATCTGTGAGTTTATCCAGTGAGTAGCAGATCAGGAAATTCTCAGGTTTGTACTTGGAGCTGAGCTAAGCTAGCTGGGATGGCAGTAAGGCATGTTACAATTGGCCTCAGTGCCCCTGAGCCTGGGGAAGGGAAATTTGTCCAGGGTTCATTCTCCTGGTTGCTGCTCAATGATCCCTACTGAAAGTAGGCTGGCCAACAACCTCCTAGTGGCAATGTTTGGAAAAAACCAGGCTTGGAGGTAATAGCCCCATGATTCAATATCCTGCTCAAGCATCAAGGGCATTTAGGTGATGTACCAAAGCAGAAGCAGCACCCCAAGGAACAGTCACCTGGCAAGAAGAGAGACGAGGGGAGATAAGAACACTGCGCGGAGGGGAAAAAAACTTCTCATCCAGCAGTACAGCAGTTGGACTGCACATCAGTCTGTTGCTGTATGGTGAATTACCCACAAATCTGTCCGCCAATCTAACTCGCTTACCACTGTTTGTGCTGATCTTGACAGCCCCTTGGCATGTGATTGCTGTGTCAGTTCGTCATGTTCTGTAACATTGTTTCCATCTCTAATTACACATGTCGTGTTAAGTGTCAATCTGTTCTGTGTACAGAGATGGTAGCAAAAGAGATTATTGTCAAAATGAATGACTCATCACTAAATTAGTTTGTAACTTATAAACATATTTATTGCTTGGCTTTTACTCCATCAATACTGTACAGACTTTTCATTTAAAAGTTTCTATCTAGTTATTTGGTTCATCTCCAGTACTTACATAGAAACATAGAAGATAGGGGCAGGAGTAGGCCATTCGGCCCCTCGAGCCTGCTCCGCCATTTAATGAGATCATGGTTGATCATCCAAATTCAGTACCCTGTCCCTGCCTTCTCCCCATATCCCTTGATCCCTTTAGCCTTAAGAAATATATCTAACTCCTTCTTGAATATATTTAATGAATTGACCTCAACTGCCTTCTGTGGTAGAGAATTCCAGAGGTTCACCACTCTCTGGGTGAAGAAATTCCTCCTCATCTCTGTCCTAAATGACTTACCCCTTATCTTTAGACTGTGACCCCTGGTTCTGGACTCCCCCGCCATCGGGAACATCCTTCCTGCATCTAGTCTGTCTAGTCCTGTTAGAATTTTATAAGTTTCAATGAGATCCCCTCTCATTCTTATAAACTCCAGCGAATATAAGCCCAATCAACCCAATCTCTCCTCATATGTCATTCCTGCCATCCCAGGTATCAGTCTGGTGAATCTTTGCTGCACTCCCTCCATGGCAAGAACATCCTTCCTCAGATAAGGCGACCTAAACTGCACACAATAATCAAGGGCCTAGAAATTGAGTTGCCTTAGCGCCGCTTTTGCGGCGCTAGAGGGCCTAGCGCTGCAATTGGCGCCGGCGCCGAAATTGCCTGGGGCCCTTCCGCCGCGCTAGACCGGTAGCGCTGCGCCGGCACCGATGACGTCATCGGTGTGCGCAGCGTCCCGGTTGCCATGGCGACGGGCCCCAGCGCCGAAATTCAGTTGCGGCCGCCTCGCCCGTGGCAGCCGCAACTAAGACTCTGGCAACAGAGTCTTACCTGACTTTGCGCCGGCGCATTAAAGGCCCCGCGGCGGCCGGCCGCTTTCCCGCCGGCCGCCTGGCCGCAGCTCCCTCCCCGGACTTCCCCCCGCCCCCCCCCCCGGAACAGAAGCAAGCCCGGCACTTGTCCGAGGTGCCGGGCTCATTTTTAGAACGATTTTCGCGGGCCGCGGCCGGGTGCAGGCAGCTCCTCCTTAAGGGAAGGAGGAGGCCTGCACTTCCCGAACCTGCCGCACCGCAGCGGGCGCCGCAGCGCCGGAATAGCGCCGATATTCAGCACGTAGCGCCAGTTTTCAGGCGCAAACACCTCTCAGCAGCGCCGGCAGCCGTTTGGGCGCAGAATTATTGAATTTTGGGCCCGACCAGCGCGACTTAGCTCCGGCACTAACTTCCGGCGCTAAAGCCCTGGCTGCGCCAAAACTCAATTTCTAGGCCAAGGTGTGGTCTCACCAAGACCCTGTACAACTGCAGCAAGACATCCTTGCTCCTGTACTCGAATCCTCCCGCTATGAAGGCCAACATACCATTTGCCTTGTTAACCGCCTGCTGCACCTGCATGCTTACCTTCAGCGAATGGTGCACAAGGACTCATTGCACTTTCCCTTCTCCCAATCTATTGTGGTTCAGATAATAATCTGCCTTCCTGTTTTTGCTACCAAAGTGGATAACCTCGCATTTATCCACATTATACTGCATCTGCCATGCATCTGCCCAATCACCCGACCTGTCCACATCATACTGGAGTTTCTCGGCATCCTCCTCACAGCACACATGCCCATCCAGCTTTGTGTCGTCTGCAAACTTGGAGATATTACATCTAGTCCCCTCGTCTGGATCATTAATATATATTGTGAATAGCTGGGGTCCTAGGACCGATCCCTGCGGTACCCCACTAGTCACTGCCTGCCACTCGGAAAAAGACCCATTTATTCCAACTCTTTGCTTCCTGTCTGCCAACCAGTTCTCTATCCAAGTCAGCACCTTACCCCCAATCCCATGTGCTTTAACTTTACACACTAATCTCTTATGCGGGACCTTATCGAAAGCCTTCTGAAAGTCCAAATACACCAGATCCACTGGTTCTCCCTTATCTATTCTACCAGTTACATCCTCAAAAAATTCCAGTAGATTAGTCAAGCATGATTTACCTTTTGTAAATCCATGTTGACTTTGTCTGATCCTGTCACTGTTTTCCAAGTGCTCTGCTATTACATCGTTTATAATGGACTCTAGCATTTTCCCCACTACCGATGTTCGGCTTACCGGTCTATAATTCCCCATTTTCTCTCTACCACCTTTTTTGAATAGTGGGGTAACATTAGCTACCCTCCAATCCATGGGAACTGTTCCAGAGTCTATAGAATTTTGGAAGATGACCAGCAATGCATCTACTATTTCTAGGGCCACTTCCTTAAGTACCCTAGGATGTAGGTTATCAGGCCCTGGGGATTTATCGGCCTTCAATCCCGTCAATTTCCCTAACACCATTTCCCTACAAATACTGATTTCATTCAGTTCCTCCCTCTCATTAGACCCTATGTTCCCTGACATCTCTGGGGGGTTATTTGTGTCCTCCTTTGTGAAGATAGAACCAAAGTACGTATTTAATTGGTCTACCATTTCTTTGTTCCCCATTATAAATTCCCCTGATTCTGACTGCAAGGGACCTACACTTGACTTCACCAATCTTTTTCTCTTCACATATCTATAGAAGCTTTTATAGTCAGTTTTTATGTTCCCTGCAAGCTTACTCTCATACTCTATTTTCCCCCTCTTAATTAATCCCTTTGTCCTCCTTTGCTGAATCCTAAACTGCTCCCAATCCTCAAGTTTGCTGCTTTTTTTGGCCCATTTATATGTCCTCTCCTTGGATCTTATGCTATCCCTAATTTCCCTTGTTAGCCACAGTTGAGTCACCTTTTTTGTTTTATTTTTATGCCAAACAGGGATGAACAAATTCTGTAGTTCATCCATGTGATCTTTATATGTTTGCCATTGCCTATCCACCGTCAACCCTTTAAGTAACGTTCCCTAATCCATCCTAGCCAACTTGCGCCTCATATCATCGTAGTTTCCTTTATTTAAATTCAGGACCCTAGGCCTAGAAATTCACTTTGGGCCCGCCAGCTGGCGTGCGCCCAAAAGTTAGCACTGAGCGCGGAGCCAGTTGCGACCGTCAGATATTCAGTTTTTGCGCCCCAAGTCGGAACCGGGCGCTATTCCAGGGTGTGCCCGCCCCCGCTTGGGGCGCTGAAACTGAATTTCAGCGCTCTAGGCGCCGCTGCGCCACCCGCTGCGGAGCGGCAGGCTGCGGTACTGCAGGCCTCCTCCTTCTCTTAAGGGGGAGGTGCCTGCAACGGGGAGATCGCCGCTGGATAGTGCCGGCAAATGAGCCCGGCACCACAGAGAAGTGCCGGGTTCGCGGAAAGCAGCCGGCAATGCCGCGGGGGGGGGGGTGGTGGAGGAGGCCGGGGAAGGAGGTGCGGGCAGGCGGCCGCCGAAAAAGCGGCCGGCCGCACCTCCACCTTAAAGCGCCCCACTAAGGCTACAGGACGGCCCCGTTTTCTGATCACTGTTTGCGGCCGCTGCGGAAGAGGCGGCCGCAACTCAATATGGGGGTCGGGCCGGTAGCGGGGCGGTAGCGGGGCACTGCGCACACCGATGACATCATCGGTGCCGGTGCAGCGCTAATGGCTACCGCCGCCATTACCGCTGCGCTGAATATCAGCGCAAACTCCTCTATTGGCACAGAAGCCCTCTTTGGGCGGTAACTGGCCGCAAAGCTGGCAGCGCCTTACTGAATTTCTAGGCCCTAGTCTCTGAGTCAACTACTTCACTCTCCATCTTAATGAAGAATTCGATCATGTTATGATCGCTCCGCTCCAAGAGGCCTCACACAACAAGATTGCTAATTAATCCTTTCTCATTGCATAATACCCAGTCTAAGATGGCCTGATCTCTAGTTGGTTCCTCAACATATTCATCCAGGAAATCATACCGTATACACTCCAGGAATTCCTCCTCCACAGTATTGTTACTAATTTGGTTAGCCCAATCTATATCTAGATTAAAGTCACCCATGATGACTGCTGTGCCCTTATTGCACGCATCTCTAATTTCTCATTTAATGCCATCCCCAACCTCAGCATTACTGTTTGGGGCTCTGTATACAACTCCCACTGATGTTTTCTGCCCCTTGCTATTTCTCAGCTCTACCCATACAGATTCCACATCATCAGAGCTAATATCCTTCCTTATTATTGTGTTAATCTCTTTAACCATCAGTGCTACCCCACCTCCTTTTCCTTTTCCTTTTTGCCTGTCTTTCCTGAATATTGAATACCCCTGGATGTTGAATTCCCAGCCTTGGTCACCCTGGAGCCATGTCACCGTAATCCCAATTATATCATATCTGTTTACATCTATTTGTGCAGCTAATTCATCCGCCTTATTACGAATGCTCCTTGCATTAAGACACAAAGCCTTCAGGCTTTTTTTTTAACACTTAGACCTTTTAGAATTATTATTTACTGTTGCCATGTTTGATTTAAACCCTTAATCCCTTTAAAGGTTAAATATTAAACCTTGTAGTTCATGAATAGAGATAGACCCTCGAGGGCCATGTGTCATCCTTCTCACATTAGTATCACGTGAAGTTCATACAATGAAAGCATTTCAATGTGATTTGTTCCATCATTTTGTGTGCTTGTAAACAAACAAGAAGTTTCTCAACAGAAAATGCTGGAGATACTCAGCAGGTCAGGCAGCATCTGTGAAGAGAGAAACAGAGTTAACGTTTCAGGTCGATGACCTTTCGTCGAAATTTTTGTAAGAAATTTCTCAAACACACTTTCTTGAGGGTGGTGCCCTTTTAAGCAACACCAGACTTGAGTATGATTCTTTTCCCCTAAATCGATTACTCTTTTTCCTGCCAATTTTAACTCCCCTTTTCCTGAAGGTGCTGACTAATGGTGGTTGTGGCTACGCAGGGAGTGGCTGGTATCCACTGCCCCACCTGAATGGCAATTTGCCTGAAACTCCTCTCTCCACTATTTTAGCAGAGGCATTCTCCCACCTCTTAAGCAGGTTAACGCCTCTGATCAAATAACAGAGACAGGAATATCAGACAGCTGTGTTAAGCATTGTATGCTGGTATCTCATGGAGTAATTTCAGGGCCTTTTGAAGTTTGAAGCTGTAATCGGAGATGATTACTGTGTAGTCATGCGATAAATTCAACTTTGGGTTTGTGTATTTTGAGAAATGTCTGACATTTGGGATAGATCTTGACTTTGTACGATAGTGTAAAATGGGTGATTGTAAGTCAGTAGCCCGTTTTATGCTATGACCCGCTTTACATTATTGTACAACGTCAAAATCTGCCCCTTTTGATTCAAACTGGTGATGAGTTTTTCAAAATCTTTTACACAGGATAGTGTAAAGTTGAAGGAGTCAAACAAGATGAGTTTGTGTGGAAGAAAGGTGTATACAAATAAAACTAAGACTATCGGGAAGCTTTATTCCATCATGCACTATGCTTGTTGAGTTTACATTCTTCTGTTCGAAAGGAATGCCATGCCAATGGTGTCATAGGGATGATGTGATACTACCTCAAAACAGTGATCCCAGCAGAGGCCAAGACTGGCCTCCTCACAGAATATTAACAGACTGAGGCATCTTCACAGCCTTGTGCCTTTCTGAGGTGTCTGTTATGAGCACTCTGATATAGGAAGGGTATGAAAGCAGTAGGAACGGTGCAGTGTTGATTCACGAGAACATCACCAGGATGAGAGATTACAGTTATGAAGAGAGATTTGTAAAATTATTACCTTTTTCACTGGAATTGAGAAGGTCAAAGGGTGACCTGATGGGGGTCTTCAAGATTATGAAGAGTGATGTTAAGGTCAACAGAAACAGATTGTTTCCACTGGTTGGTGACATAGGAACAAAAGAACATAAATTTAAGATCATCACAAAAAGAATTAGAGGAAATTAGAAAAAAAAATCTTTACACAAAGGATAGTTTGAATGTTAAAAAATCCTATCAGTCTAATCTCATAAGCAAAATGATGGAAGAAGTTGTCAACAGTACTATCAAGAGGCACTTATCAATGACCTACTCACCGATGCTCATTTTTATTTCCGCCAGGAGCATTCTGCTCCAGACTTCGTTATAGCCTTGGTCCAAACATGGACGAAAGAGCAGAGGTGCGGTGAGAGTGACTGCCCTTGACATCAAGGCAGCATTCGACCAGATGTGTCACCAAGAAGCCCTAGTAAAATTGAAGTCAATGGGGATCAGTGGAAAATCTCTCCAGTGGCTGGAGTTATACCTGGCACAAGGGAAGATGGTTGTGGTTGTTGGAGGCCAATCATTTCGGTCCCAGGACATTGTTACAGGATAACCTCAGGGTAGTGTCTTAGGCCCAACTACCTTCAGCTGCTTCATAAAGGACCTTCCCTCCATCATATGGTCAATAGTGCGGCTGTTCACTGCTGATTGCACTGTTCAGCTCAATTTGCGATTCCTCAGATAATGAAGCAGTCCATGCCCACATGCAGCAAGACCTGGTCAACAACCAGACTGGTAAATGGCAAGTAGCATTTGCACCAGACAAGTGCCAGGAAATGACCATCTCCAACAAGAGAGGGCCTAATCACCGCTCCTTGACATTCAATGGCATTACTATCACCGAATCCCCTGCCATCGATATCCTGTGGGTCGCCATTGACCAAAAACTCAACTGGACTAACCACATAAATACCATAGCTACTAGAGCAGGTCAGAGGCTCGGTATTCTGCAACAAGCGGCTCAGCTCCTGACTCTCAAGTTTCTCTACCATCTACAATGCACAAATCAAGAGTGTGATGGAATATTTTCCACTTGCCTGCATGAGTTCAGCTGCAACAACACTAAAGAAGATCAACACTATCCAGAACAAAGCAAGTTCGCTTGATCAGCAACCCATCCATCAGCTTAAATGTCCACTCCCTCTAACACTGGCACACCGTGGCTGCAGTGTGTACTATATACAGGATGCACTGCAGCAACTCACCAAGGCTTCTTCTGAAGAACCTCCACCACACAGAAGGACAAGGGCAGCAGGTGCATAAGAGCACCATCACCTTCAAGTTCCCCTCCAAGTCACACGCCATCGCGAATTGGACCATTTGTTCATGGTTGCTGGGTCAGATTCCTGAAACTCGCTACCTAACAGCATTGTGGGAGCACCTTCACCACATGGACTCCAGCGGTTCAAGAATTAGGGATGGGCAATAAATGCTGGCCTTGCCAGTGATGCCCACGACCCATAAACGAATTTTAAAAAAAGGTGGCCCATAACTACCTTCTCAAGGGAAACTAGAGGTGGGCCATAAATACTGGAGTTGCCAGCAATGCTCATATCCCAAGAATTAATGGCCTAGAAATTCATCTTGGGCAGTGGCACAAAAGGGCTGTATTGGATCGACCACCCGTTATACACAGTGCCTGATATTCAGTTCCATTGACTGCACATTCGCTAACAGTAATATTATTTCATTAACAGTGAGATTACAAGAGTGCCGGCTACAGGCTTTAATTACTTGCAGTGATTCATGATGGGGATAAAGTCTGGGTGTGCGCACACTGTTGTAGCATTCCTGTACTGTGCCCCAAACCTTCTCCTCAGGATAAGTCACTGAAAGTAACCACCACATGCCTTGCCAGCGACGCCCCGATTCCATGAACAAATTTTTTAAAAAGTTCTAGATACCCCCACGTGGGGAAACATCCTCTCAGCATCCACCCTGTCAAGCCCCCACAGAATCTAATGTTTCAATAAGATCACCTCTCATTCTTCTAAACTCCAATGAGTATAGGCCCTACCTTATTTTTTTTAAATTCGTTTTATGGGATGTGGGCGTCGCTGGCAAGGCCAGCATTTATTGCCAATCCCCAATTGCCATTGAGAAGGTGGTGGTGAGCCGCCTACTTGAACTGCTGCAGTCCATGTGGTGAAGGTACTCCCACAGTGTTGTTAGGTAGGGAGTTCCAGGATTTTGACCCAGCGACGATGAAGGATCGCGCTATACTTCTAAGTCAGGATGGTGTGTGACTTGGAGGGGAACTTGGAGGTGGTGGTGTTCCTATGCGCCTGCTGCTCTTGTCCTTCTAGGTGGAAGAGGTCACGGGTTTGGGAGGTGCTGCCGAAGAAGCCTTGGCAAGTTGCTGCAGTGCACCTTGTAGATGGTACACACTGCAGCCACGGTACACCAGTGGTGGAGGGAGTGAATGTTTAAGGTGGTGGATGTGGTGCCAATCAAGCGGGCTGCTTTGTCCTGGATGGTGTCGAGCTTCTTGAGTGTTGTTGGAGCTGCACTCATCCAGGCAAGTATTCCATCACACTCCTTACTTGTGCCTTGTAGATGGTGGAAAGGCTTTAGGGAGTCAGGAGGTAAGACACTCGCCACAGAATACCTAGCTTCTGACCTGCTCTTGTTACCACAGTATTTATGTGGCTGGTCCAGTTAAGTTTCTGGTCAATGATGACCCCCAGGATGTTGATGGTGATGGATTCAGCGATGGTAATGCTGTTGAATGTCAAGGGGCGGTGGTTAGATGCTCGCTTGTTCGAGATAGTCGTTGCCTGGCACTTCTGTGGTGCAAATGTTACCTGCCACTCATCAGCCCAAGCCTGAATGTCGTCCAGGTCTTGTTGCATGCGGGCATGGACTGCTTCATTATCTGTGGAGTTGTGAATGGCACTGAACACTGTGCAGTCATCAGCAAACATCCTCATTTCTGACCTTATGTCGGAGAGAAGGTCATTGATAAAGCAGCTGAAGATGGTTGGGCCTAGGACACTGTCCTGAGGAACTCCTGCAGTGATGTCCTGGGGCTGTGATGATTGAACTTCAACCACCACAACCATCTTCCTTTATGCTAGGTATGACTCCAGCCAGTGGAAAGTTTTCCCCCCGATTCCCATTCACTTCAGTTTTACTGGGGCTCCTTGATGCCACACTTGGTCAAATGCTGCCTTGATGTCAAGGGCAGTCACTCTCACCTCACCTCTGGAATTCAGCTCCTTTGTCCATGTTTGGACCAAGTCTGTAATGAGATCTGGAGCCGAGTGGTCCCGGCGGAACCCAAACTGGACATCAGTGAGCAGGTTATTGGTGTGTAAGTGCCGCTTGATAGCACTGTCGATGACACGTACCATCACTTTGCTGATGATTGAGAGTAGACTGATTGGATTTGCCCTGTTTTTTGTGGACAGGACATATCTGGGCAGTTTCCCTCAATGTCAGATAGATGCCAGTGTTGTAGCTGTACTGGCTAGAGGCGCGGCTAGTTCTGGAGCGCAAATCTTCAGCAAGACAGCTGGGATGTTGTCGGGGCCCACAGCCTTTGTTGTATCCAGTGCGCTCAGTGTGTCTTGATATCACGGGGAGTGAATTGAATTGGCTGAAGACTTGCTCCTGTGATGGTGGGGATCTCCGGAGGACGCCGATATGGATCATCCATTCGGCACTTCTGGCTGAAGATGGTTACAAACGCTTCAGCTTTGTCTTTTGCACTCACGTGCTGAGCTCCACCATCATTGAGGATGGGGATATTCATGGAGCCTCCTCCTTCCGTTAGCTGCTTAATGGTCCACTACCATTCATGACTGGAGGTGGCAGGACTGCACAGCTTCGATCTGATCCATTGATTGTGGCATCGCTTAGCCCTGCCTATATCTTGCTGCTTCCGCTTTTTAGCATGCATGTAGTCCTATGTTGTAGCTTCCCCAGGTTGGCACCTCATGTTTAGGTACGCCTGGTGCTGCTCTTGGCATGCTCTTCTACACTCCTTATTGAACCAGGGTTGGTCTCCTGGCTTGAGGGTAATGGTAGAGCGAGGGATATGCCAGGCAGATTGTGGTGGAATACAATTCTGTTGCTGCTGATGGCCCACAGCGCCTCATGAATGCCTAGTTTTGAGCTGCTAGATCTGTTCTGAATCTATCCCATTTAGCACGGTGGCAGTGCCACACAGCATGATGGAGGGTGTCCTCAGTGTGAAGACTGGACTTCATCTCCACAATGGCTGTGCGGTGGTCACTGCTACCAATGCTGTCATGGACAGATGCATCTGTGACAGGTAGATTGATGAGGACAAGGTCAAGTAGGTTTTTCCCTCGTGTTGGTTCTCTCACCACCTGTTGCAGGTGTCCTTCAGGACTCGGTCAGTAGTGGTGCTACCGAGCCACTCTTGGTGATGGACATTGAAGTCCCCCACCCAGAGTACATTCTGTGCCCTTGCTACTATCAGTGCTTCTTCTAGTGGTGTTCAACATGTAGTACTGATTCATCAGCTGAGGGAGGGCGGTATGTCGTAACAGCAGGAGGTTTCCTTGCCCATGCTTGACCTGAAGCCATGAGACTTCATGGGGTCCGGAGTCAATGTTGAGGACACCCAGGGCCACTCCTTCCCGACTGTACAGCCACCCCTGGTGGGTCTGTCCTGCCAGTGGGACAGGACATACCCAGGGATGGTAATGGAGGTGTATGGGACAGTGAAAGGTATGATTCTGTGAGTATGACTTTGTCAGGCTTGACTAATCTGTGGGACAGCCCTTCCTATTTTGGCACAAGTCCCCAGATGTTGGTGAGAAGGACTTTGCAGGGTCCGTAGCCGGTGCCGCGGTCGATGCCAGGTGCGGGTTTTATTCATATTGTGTTTCGTAGCGGTTTGTTACAACGGAATTGCTTGCTAGACCATTTCAGACGGCAGTTAAGAGTCAACCACATTGCTTTGGGTCTCCTCAACATTGACTCTGGAGTCATGGCTTCAGGTCAAGCATGGGCAAGTCACACATAGGCCAGGTAAGGATTGCAAATTTCCTAAAGTGAACCAGATGGGTTTTTACGACCATCCGATAGTATCATGGTTACCATTACTGATGCTAGCTTTTTATTCCAGATTTATTTAATTAGCTGAATTTAAATCCCATGGTGGGATTTAAACTCACCTCTCTGGATCATTAGTCCAGGCCTCTGGATTACTCGCCCAGTAACATTACCACCCTGCTACCGTTCCCTTACCTGCTCAACCTTTCCTCATAAGACAACCCCTTCATTCCAGGAATCAACCTCGTGAACCTTCTCTGAACTGCCTCCAGTGCAAGTGTGATAAAAATGCTAACTTCCGGGAAGTTATGTCATCACTTCCTGTGAACTATGAACTGTGAACTATGAACTGTGTACATACCTCACTTCCTGTTGGACTGGTATAAATACTGGTCTGTTCAGTATTGTAAGAGGCTTCTACCAGAGGCATGGTAAAGACCTCTCTTGTATATAGTGTGTTTATAAGTTACTTAAAGCTTACTTTAAAGTTACTTGATGGTAAGTCTCCTTTTTCTTACATCAATTTAAGTAACTTAGTATTTACACTGACAAATACTAGACCTTCAGACAAACTCGGAAGTTAAGGATCCAGGGAACCACCCATCATGGAGAAAATCCTTAGACCTATTCGTCTGGACTTGGACCCGAATACACCAGCAGCTGGCAGGGTATGGAAGCATTGGTATCGTACTTTTGAGAATTTTCTGGATGAATGTAAAGTGGATGCTCCTGCTAAATTGAAGATACTTGTCAATTATGTGACCCCAAAAGTGTTCGAATATGTTGATGACTGGGATAATTACGAAGAGGTGATTCGGGCACTTAAGAAACTGTATGCGAAGACCCCAAATGAGGTCTATGCTAGACATCTACTGGCCACAGCCCGACAAGGGCCAGGGGAATCAATTGACGAATTCCTGCAAGAACTTCGCAGGCTCAGCGTAGATTGTAACTTTCAGGCAGCCTCAGCTGAGCTGTACCGCCAAGAAATGATTCGTGATGCTTTCATCTGCGGGATTGCCTCTCCATTTATACGCCAGCGTCTACTAGAAAGTAAAACACTTGAGCTACAAAAAGCTTTTGACCTAGCTTGTTCACTGGATTTGGCAAAGAGAAATGCAGACCTCTATCAGCTGCCCAGATCTCGATCTGCTGCTGTAGCTGCAACCAGACAATTCAAGCGGTCTCAGGTGAACCCTATCATGGGGGAATCTAATTCTGATAATTCTGATGAAGAGGAGGAGGACGACCCCACTTTAGCAGCCTCTTGGCAATCTAGGAAGGAATGCTTCTTTTGTGGAGATGCTTTTCACCCTAGGAAAACCTGCCCTGCTCGCAATGCAATCTGCAGTTATTGCGGGAAAAAAGGACACTTTGCTAAAGTTTGCCTATCAAGGGCCTCTACGAGGGCCAATCCAGCTAAGACCTACCGAACTGCCCCAATTAGGGCCTATCAAGATGCTCCAGCTAGGACCTATCAAGCTTCCTCTCGAGCTCTCTCCCGAAGAAGCACACCGAGAGTTTTAGCCACTCTCTGTGCAACGACACCAATTACAGCTGCTTGCCCACAGAACCTGTCTCAGGCAGCCACAAAAATTTCAATTAAAGGGCATACCTTAGATGCCTTAATTGACTCAGGAAGTACTGATAGTTTCATTAAGGAACAGATTGTTGCGAAATTGAAACTACATGTCTTCCCATCGGACCAGGCAATTGCGATGGCCCAGTCATCACTTAATACCAGAATCTCCGGCTTTTGTGTTGTTGATATGACACTTCATGGTCGTATGTATCCCTCCACCCGACTTTCGGTGCTCAAAGACTTATGTAGTGATCTCCTCTTAGGGCTGGACTTCCAAAAACAGCATAAGAAACTCACCATTGAGTTTGGTGGATCCAAACCCGGACTTACTATTTCTAATATACCATCTAAATTACCTTTTTGTGCATTATCAGCAGCTTCACTTGATGAACCCTCATTATTTGCCAGTATTCCGCCTCAATGCCAACCGATAATAACGAAATCGCGGCGCTTTAATCAGGAAGACCAATCTTTTATTGCGGCTGAAATCTCTCGACTTCTAGCAGAGGATATCATTGAACCATGTTCGTCGCCCTGGCGGGCTCAAGTCGTCATTGTCAAGAACCCTCTAAAACCTCACAAACAGCGACTATGCATCGATTATTCGCAAACCATCAATCAATATACCGACTTGGACGCCTACCCATTGCCACGCATTGATGATATGGTTAATAAACTGGCCGAATACAAAGTGTTCTCAACTTACGATTTAAAAAGTGCCTATCATCAGTTACCCTTGAAGGTCTCAGATAAGCAGTACACAGCCTTTGAGGCTAATGGACGGCTGTACCAATTTCGTCGCCTCCCATTCGGGGTTACTAATGGAGTGGCTGCCTTTCAACGGGCAATGGATGGCCTGGTTAAGCAGGAAAACCTAAGGGACACTTTTCCCTATCTTGATAACATTACCATTGCAGGTCACGATCAACAGGAACACGACTCCAACCTCCAAAAATTTCGGGATGCCCTCCATTGCCGTAATTTGACCCTGAATGAATCCAAATCTGTTGAGTCGCAACCGACCATCAACATCCTTGGCTACTGCGTAGGCAATGGTATCATTAAGCCAGACCCAGAAAGACTTCGCCCGCTCCAAGAGCTCCCGTCACCTAAGAATCCGGCTTCTTTACGTCGGGCTCTCGGTCTGTTTGCATACTACGCTAAATGGATTCCTCATTTTTCGGACAAAATCCAACCCTTGCTGCATGCTAGATCATTTCCACTGGGAACAGCGGCTGTTGCAGCCTTTAACCTTCTCAAAAAACAGTTGGAGAAAGCGGCTCTTCACTCCATCGATGAGAATCTCCCTTTCGTGGTTGAATGTGATGCCTCGGAGGTGGCGATCTCGGCTACTCTGAATCAGGAAGGTCGTCCTGTAGCATTTATGTCCAGGACCTTACAAGGTGCCGAGCTACATTATCCTCCGGTTGAGAAAGAAGCCACAGCCATCATAGAGGCAGTACGGAAGTGGAACCATTTTCTAGCTCGCCAGCACTTTACATTGATCACGGACCAACGATCAGTCGCCTTCATGCTCGATAATCGAAAACGAACCAAAATTAAGAATAATAAAATACAACTTTGGAGGATGGAACTGGCCTCTTTTGGTTATACCATTCTCTATCGGCCTGGCAAGGAGAATGTGGCCCCGGACACCCTCACACGGGCATTCTGCTCCACTATGTCATCCTCCACTCTCATGGATGTCCACAATGGTTTGTGTCATCCTGGCGTTACGCGCATGCTACATTTCGTACGATCACGGAATCTCCCTTTTTCCACTGGAGATGTAAAGAAAATATGCTCAGAATGCCGGCTTTGTGCGGAATTAAAACCTCAGTTCTTCCGCCCCTCAGCTGGTATACTCATACATGCAACCCAACCGATGCAACGACTTAGCATCGATTTTAAGGGCCCAGTGCCCTCTTCAACTCGGAACACATATTTGCTCACCATGATCGACGAATATTCACGTTTTCCGTTTGCCTTCCCCTGCTCCAATATGCTGGCGTCCACAGTAATCTGCTGCCTTGAGCAGGTATTTTCTCTCTGTGGCATGCCGGCTTATATTCACTCAGATCGGGGTCCATCCTTTATGTCAAGGGAACTCAAGGACTACCTCTCAGAACGGGGAATTGCTACAAGCAAAACAACACCATACCATCCCATCGGAAATGGGCAGGTAGAGAGGTATAACGGTATCATCTGGAATTCCGTACGTCTCGCTTTAAGATCTCGGGGCCTACCAGACCAGCAATGGGAAACAGTGCTTCCGGATGCATTGCACTCTATACGGTCCCTGCTTTCTACAGCCACAAATACTACACCTCATGAGCGGTTCTTTGGATTCCAGCGTCGCTCATCTCATGGGACATCACTCCCGTCATGGCTAACTACTCCTGGACCTGTATTACTCCGAAGATACGTTCGGACGTCTAAAAATGACCCTCTCGTAGACGAGGTTGAACTAACCGATGCCAACCCCACCTATGCAAACATACGATATTCCGACGGCCGAGAATCTACCGTATCATTACGGGATCTGGCTCCCTGCCCACCAGGACCTAGTGGGACATCGGGTGATGGCATTTCACCAGGAAACTCTTGGGACCTATCGGGTACCCCTCTCCAGGATCCTGATCGGACACCAACTAGCTTGGTGCCGGTAGAACCCCGTGCTCAAGGTTGCGACCCTCCCAGTACCGCGCATGAAAGTACTGATCCGCCACAGACCAGCTCTGCACCTCCCTCTGAACAGAGGCAGTCCGACTTTGAACCTATTGGGGCTCGTACTCGAAGCCATGATCTCCCCGACCCTTCACAGGGCAATCCAGGCCACACAGACTCTGACCAATGGCCAACCGCATGTAAGCGGACCAGCGACCCTCTACGACGGGAATCCAAACGGGTGCGACTCTTCCTTGTTCGGCGGCTGCGGACCAAAAGGTAGACCACAGCCTTCTAATCCTGCAGGAGGGAAGAATGTGATAAAAATGCTAACTTCCGGGAAGTTATGTCATCACTTCCTGTGAACTATGAACTGTGAACTATGAACTGTGTACATACCTCACTTCCTGTTGGACTGGTATAAATACTGGTCTGTTCAGTATTGTAAGAGGCTTCTACCAGAGGCATGGTAAAGACCTCTCTTGTATATAGTGTGTTTATAAGTTACTTAAAGCTTACTTTAAAGTTACTTGATGGTAAGTCTCCTTTTTCTTACATCAGCAAGTATATCCCTCATTAAAGAAGGAGACCAAAACTCTACGCAGTACTCCAGGTGTGGTCTCACCAACACCCTGTGCAGTTGTAGCAAGACTTCCCCACTTTTATACTCCATCCCCCTTGCAACAAAGGCCAACATTCCTTTTACCTTCCTAATTACTTGCTGTACCTGCATTCTAACTTTATTGTGTTTTCATGTACAAGGACACCCAGACCCCTCTGTACCGCAGCATTCTGTAGTCTGTCTCCATTTAAATAATATTTTGCTTTTCTATTCTTCCTACCTAAGTGGATAACCTCACATGTTCCCACATTATACTCCATCTGCCAATTTTTTGCCCACTCACTTAACCTATCTATATCCCTTTGCAGACTCTATGGGCTGGATTTTGCCGGCGCTCAGAGGGTGGGTTTGGAGGCGGGTCCGCTGTCAAAATAGCAAAGATTGACAGCGGATTGGAAACCCGCTATCAACCCACCTCCATGCGAGTCTCCCAGGTGTCGGGTCTGTCTGCGCAGAACTGACCCGACACCAAGCGGCGGGGGAGACAATTGAGCTCAATATTAAATGGCTTGTTAAGAACCAATTTAATGGTATTTTGAGGCTACTTTGCAATTTTACGTGCTCCCCACGGGTTACCCGCTGCTCAGGGAACACGCCAGCTCACCCTGGCATGAATTGAGTCTGCCCTGATTTATCTGATAAGCTGACAGCTGCAGAAGTGGTGTAAAGGATGCCATGTTGCAGATGGTCAGTTTCAGAGCGCAGAAACTGTTGGTTACTGCATTTGTAATACATATAGAGATGTCTTTTGCTTACAAGTGTTTAGAGCCAACTGTATGTCCAGTGCCACCTCATTGGAACAACCTCTCTCACCATTGACATCGCTTCTGTCATCTCACCTGCAGCTGCCATCTATTGCAGCAACATCGGTGCCCTTGGAAAAATCACACCTTGGTCCTCTGAATCCTTCCACGATCAGCCCCAACACCAAATTCACCAGGCACACCAACATCACCAACCTTCTCCGCCATCACCTGATGCTGCACTGGATATGGGGCATCAGCCTCTGACAACATTGCTGCCTGAGAGGCCAACGATGGCATCACCATGGCCAGATTTTCTTCACTTGATGCTGTAAACCCTGGCTGCCACATGATGCGCCAAGTTGACACCATCCCACACCAGCACCGTGAAGCATCCCTTTAATGTCCAGGCCATTCCATTCACACTCATCACTATAGTGCGGTGAGGGGGACTTATGTCTCAACATTCACTGGAACTCAATAAGACACTTCTCAAGGTGCGCACGGATCTGTCCAATAAGGTGAAGTGTTGAAAATATAGATTTCACTGTATGACAACACATTACCAGAAACTTCACATGAACATTGGCTAAACCTCTCAAGTGCCTACCCTTCTGTGTTGTTAGTTGGTATGCTTGCAGTAGGATGGGGTGAGTGTGAGGGGTGGCTAGTGAGATAGGGAAGTGATAATCCAGCCTGCTTGTTACATCCTCAAATAATTCTAATAAATTTGTCAAACACAATGTCCCTTTCATACAATCAAGCAGAGGCAACGTGGCTTTTTTATGCTACTACTTCCTTAATAACGGATTCCAACATTTTCCCAATGACAGGTGTTAGGCTAACTGGCCTAAAGTTTCCTGCTTTCTGTCTCCCTCCTTTCTTGAATATGGGCATTATATTTGTGGTTTTCCAATCTGCTGGGACCTTTCCAGAATCTAGGGAATTTTGGAAGATTACAACCAATGCATCCACTATCTCTGCAGCTACTTCTTTTAAGACCCTAGGATGCAGGCCATTGGGTCCAGGGGAGTTGTCAGCCTTTAGTCCCATTAGTTTGCCTAGTACTTTCTCTCTAGTGATAGTGATTGCTTTTAGTTCCTCCCTCCCTTTTGCCCCTTGATTTTCCACCATTATTGGGATGCTTTTAGTGTCTTCTACCATAAAGACAGATACAAAATATTTGTTAAAAGTCTCTGCTATTTCCTTGTTTTCCATTATTAATTCCCCAGTCTCATCCTCTAAGGGACCAATGTTTACTTTAGCTACTCTCTTCCTTTTTATATATTTGTAGAATCTCTTACTGTATGTTTTTATATTTCTTGCTAGTTTACTTTCAATCTATTTTCTCCCTCTTTATTTTTTTAGTCATCCTTTGCAAGTTTATAAAAATTTCCCAATCTTCTGGCCTACCACTAATCTTCGCAACATTTGTATGCCTTTTCTTTCAATTTGATACCCTCCTTAACTTCCTTAGTTCACCACAGATGGTTCATCCTTCTCATAGTCTTTCTTTCTCACTGGAATATATCTTTGTTGAGAAGGAAAGTTGGACATACTGAGCTTGGAGTCTACTAAAATTCCTTGGTCTCTTTCAACTTCAACTTTACATAATTCAACAATAATTATGGAGTACATAATGTCGTCCATTTCCCCCTAACAACAGGACTTTAAGCTTGTCTGTATTAAATTTTATCTGCCATTTTCCTCCCACTTACAGATTATCTAACTCATTTTGTCATTATTGAACTGTATCACCAGTTTCAGCTGCCTTTCTTAGCTTGGTATTGTCTGCGAATTGGAACATTTTACAGAAACCCACAGAAACCCCACAGTGCAGATAGAGGCCATTTCGGCCCATCGAGCCTGCACCGACACATATCCCACCCGATCCCCGTAACCCCTACACCAACACATATCCCACCCTATCCCTGTAACCCCACGTATTTAATCCCCCTAACACTAAGGGTCAATTTTATCATAGCCAATCAACCTAACCTGCACATCTTTGGACTGTGGGAGGAAACCGGAGCACCCGGAGGAAACCCACGCAAACACGGGGAGAATGTGCAAACTCCACACAGACAGTCACCCGAGGCCGGATTCAAACCTGGGTCCCTGGCGCTGTGAGGCAACAGTGCTAACCACTATGCTTCTGAATCTACATTGCCAGATGAGACGGCTTGATGTTGAGTAACAGCTGCTAAGCCGGTGACTCTTTTCTGTAAAGTGCTGGGGGAAAAAATTCAGTTGTTTGTGCCTCCCGTTCGCGCCTTAAGAGGGCGCTAATGGGGCGCAAAGCAACTAGCGCCCGGGCACGGCGATGTTTGCACCACTCACGAAATTAACTAGACATTTTGCAGCGGCGCTGAACACTACCACCACGATCTCCTGCGCCGGCAGATCATGACGTCAGTCAAGTGTGCAACGCCCCAGTAGCGCCCTGGACCGGATATTGAGTGGCGCCCCCTGCCTTACCGCCTGCTGCTAGCAACGACAGGTTGAGGGGAGCGTTTTGCAGTCAAAGGGACTGGGGGAGCGCTATTTAAAGGCGACCGCTTCCTGCTTTTTTTTGTTGGTGACATTTTTGCACCACGCATTCAGAGAGAGAGAGTGAGAGACTTCTGGAGAGATTCAATGCTGTGTGAAGGAGTTTTGGGTACTGAGCCGCACTATGCAGGTTCATTTTGATTTGCCCTTTCTTGCTTTGCCAGCGCTCTGAGGTAGCGCCTCGCTCCTCGGCCTTTGCGCCTTAAGACAGGTGGGAAGCGCCTGATTTAGCGCTCCAATCACCTCCAGAGGTGATAAAAGCCAAGTTTGCTGTCGGAAGCGATAATTAGTGCACAGCCGATAATGGCGCCCCAAATGGGGCGATACTGAATTTTTCCCCCCTGGTGTTTACCACAGTGCATTTACTCATATGGTCAGTAAAATCCATGTACTGGAAGTACTATTCAAACTGAGTTTTCCCATTTCAAATTAGAGTTTTAAATCACAGTAACATATCTCCTAGTATGTTTGGAATACTATTGAGCCCAGCATTTGCTGTAGATAACCAGTTGGCGTTGTAAAGTCTGTAAGTTGTGCAGTAAATAACTTCAGAGACAAAGATGTGCAGGTTAGGTTGATTGGCTATGATAAAATTGATCCTTAGTGTTAGGGGGATTAAATACGTGGGGTTACGGGGATAGGGTGGGATATGTGTTGGTGTAGGGGTTATGGGGATCGGGTGGGATATGTGTCGGTGCAGGCTCGATGGGACGAAATGGCCTCTATCTGCACTGTGGGGTTTCTGTGATTCTGTGATTCTGTGAGAAGTACAAACAAAACAGGTCTTTACTATTCAGAGGTCTGGGCGATTTCTGCCCTAGTTAACGTATCACAACCCTTATATACTGGTGTGGTCACTATCGGTATTACAGTATACATGAGCCAATAAATAGTGCCACCCTGAAGTAGTGCTCTTAAAGGCGAACGGTCACATTCTATAGTTCCCTTAAAGGTAAACGGTTACATACACAACACTCCTCCCTTCCTAGCTTATTACTTACAGAATCCCGTTAAACATACAATCTTCAATTTTATATAAACAGGTTGCAGATATACTCTCGATGGAGTCAGCGTCATATAACAATTTACAGATATACTCTCGATGGAGTCAACGTCATATAACTTCATGTTTAACATAACATAATAACATATATAACTTCATGTCAAAACAGATCACAGATTCAGTCTCTGTGGAAAACAGTTCATAGATTCAGTCTCTGTGGTGTAGTCGGTTCACATTGCTGGAGTGACTCATTCAATAGTCCTTCCATGGGTTTAACAGTTTGAACTTCCGAACTGAATTGGCTCCGTTCGGAGGGACCACGTGTGTGATCTGGTAGAGGTAATCATGGTTCAGATGGGTCATCTTCTGTTTCGACTTTTCCTTTTCTGCTTCTTGGAGACTCTCTGGGCTCCACTGTCAGCTGCCAGCTGCATGCGCAGTTCCTCCTTCTCTTCCTCCTTTTTCCGTAGTAGAGCCACCTTCTCCCGATGTTCCGTAGACTTTCGGTGCTCCTCCATGATTTCTGTATGGTGGGAGTCGAAGTTACAAGTTGGGCAGGACAGGACATAGTAATATTCGGAGTCGTCCTGAGCTAGGCCAGCGAGAGGGTCTTCTATGTCCTCCCTACCCAGCTGGACGTCCGCCAGCTTTTGTTCCAAATCCAGACATCTTTCCTGAAGAGACTTCTTCACGTGTTCCGCTTCCTCTAACTTTTTCTGGGCTTTCAGCAAGTTGTTTACTAATGACCTCATTTGTGATTTTAATACTTCAACTTCCTTTGGAGATTGATTGATCGGACTATTCAATCCCTCTACCGGAGCAGTTGTTTCAGCGTTCTGTTGTTCAACCTTGACATGAGTCAGCGTACTTTTGGTATCTAAGGGTTGCTCTGCTGCCATCTTCTCAGTCTGTGTTGCAACCTCGGCTATTTCAATAACTTTTGAGAGCTCCAAACCCTTCTCCGCTGACGATTTAAGCTCATGTTCATGGCCCATTCTTACGGTCTCTGTGTTTCTTACAGTTCCCTTTTCTTCCACTGAAAAGATTTCCAGTTGCATCTGTTCTTCAAGTCGTTGGACCTCGGCCATTGCCGCTTCATATTTATTTTGTGTTTCCTTTAATAATTTAACGAGTTCTTGGACATCCTGTATTCCCTGTTCTGGTATGTCTTCCACCACTAATTTTTTTCCTATGGATTGAATCCCTAACGATGAGTCAGCCTTGGCCTGAAGCTCATCAAACATTTCCTGCAGACTTTGTAATTCTTGCTTATGGTCAACCTTTAGTCGTTCATGTTCTTTCACTAACACGAGCTTTTCGGAAGTTGCCAAGTTAACCCCTTCCAGGATTGTAGTCCGAGCCTGTTCATACTGTTCTTTCAACTCGTTACACTCTGCTTGCAACAAGTCGTAGAGGTGAACTGGAATACCATCCTGACTTCCTGAAGATTCCTCTTCCTTTGGATCGTTCTGTGTATATTCTAGTTCCTGAACAGCCTCAGGGAGATGTGATTGGTACTTGGCCACGATGGCTCTATGGTCGCTCTCTGCTTGAGCGAGCTGTCTCTGTTGTCTTTCCAGGGACTCCCATTCGGTGTCCCAGAACTTTTTCACCTTTTCCATCTCTTGTAGGAGACGGGCACTCAACTGTTCTAATTGTCGTTGTACTTTGACATAACGTTGAGTTCTAGCCCGGTGTTCCTCCGTAATGCATCTGTCTGTAGCTTGAACAGACTCAGAATTCTCTGTCTTTATGCACGCCATCGATTTCCCAACCTTAGTCCGTGAGTTCATGTTAATCTTGTTTTTCATACATAAGCTGGACTTATCGTCTTCCGGCTCGGAGTCTGAGCTGCTTGTCTGCACCGAGTCCTCACTCGTCATTGCTTGTCGGTAGTGCCATTCCATGTCTATTTTCTTGATCCACTCCCGTCCCAGAAGTGGTGGTCCTCCCTCAGGTAGTACGTACAGATACATTCGTGGGTGTTCTTTACCCCTATCTCTCACCTTGACTCGTATTTTTCCCAGGGGGTATACATGATGCCCCGTGTATGTCTGTAATACGAATTTTGTATTTCTTAAGGGTATGTGAGAGAATAGCCGGTGATAGTCCTTTTGGTTGATGACGGATACAGCTGATCCCGTGTCCAGCTCCATTCGTACTTGGACTCCCGCTATTTTTAGTGTGACCCAGATCAACTGTAGATCAGTTACTTTACCCACATGGTGGATTCTCAGACTATCCAGCTCCTGGCTGTTTGGGTCTGAGTCTGAATTTTGTTCGTCTGAACTCTTTTCAGCCACCTGATGCACCTTGTTGTACTTTCCTTGTGGTGGTGGCTTCCTTTGCTTGTTGGTCTTCTTTCCGGACCTGCATACCTTCGCGATGTGACCCAGTTTGCCACATTTCCTGCACTCTTGGTTCTTAAACCAGCACTGATTCTGGTCGTGCGTTGTCTTTCCACAACGGTAGCATTTGGGAGTGCTTGTTGTAATTTGGTCCACCCCGAGTGCCGCCGCCTTTAGCTGCATTTCCGCCGTCCCTTTCGCTGCGGCTTCGTGCGATGAAGCTATGAGGACAGCCCTGTCCAGTGTGAGGTCGTTTTCTTCCAGAAGTCGCTTCTGCGTTCCTTCTTTGGCCAAGCCGCATACGAACTTGTCCCGCAGCGCCTCTGTCAAATTCCCTCCAAACTGGCAGTATTTCGCTAGCTTACGCAGTTCGACTAAGTATTCCGCATTGCTTTCATCTTGCCTCTGGGTTCTGGCGTAAAATTTAAATCGTTCAGCCAGCATCAACGGTGTGGGGTTCAAGTGATCCTTCAACACTGTTACGATCTCTTCGAAGGTCTGGTCCACTGGTTTAACTGGTGCTATTAGATGTTTCAAAAGCCCGTATGTTTTTGCTCCCATCGAATTTAACAAAGTTATTGCCTTGTTGTCATCCTCAATTTCGTTGGCTACGCAATATATTTCTATGCGTTCCACATACGTGGCCCAGTCTTCTATTTCTGCATTAAAGTCATTAATATTTCCTCGCTTAGGCATCTTCTTCTCTTTTTGAGAACAGTACAAGTATTACTTTACTTATTATTAATTTTCTTCTCTCTTCTTGAGAACACACCAGCCTTTCTGAAAAATCTTATTACTTTTCTGAAATTCTTAATAATTTCCAAGATGGCGGTTTCCCGCTTCTTCCTTCTTCTTCGGCGGTTTTCCCGCGAAAAATAGCGGCTTTCCCGCGCTTCTCGGCTCTCCCCGCCCACTTTAATGGCGGTTTTCCCCGCGCTTTTCTGTTCTCCCCGCCCACGGCAATGGCGGTTTCCCGCTTCTTCCCCTGGCGGGAGGGGTACACTTTCCCCCGCGGGCGACGGCCGCTGGCTACCGGTCCCCAGCCTGTGCGTCGGCTTCAGCGCTCTCCGCTGGCTTTCAGACCCCCAGCCCGCGCGTCGGCTTCAGCGCTCTCCGCTGGTTTTCAGATCCCCAGCCCGCGCGTCGGCTTCAGCGCTCTCCGCTGGCTTTCAGATCCCCAGCCCGCGCGTCAGCTTCAGCGCTCTCCTTCCCGCGGCAGGCAACCGGCTCCGGGTACCCCCGATGACGGCGGACAGTTACAGCCTCTGAACTGGCTCTCGGCCAATTCCCGATTTCTCGGCTCTGTCTCACCCGGCCTGCTCCCGGTCTCAGCGCCTCTGGACCCGACTTTGTCTGGCTCCTTTCCCCCTCGACCGTGGTCGAGTGTACCGCCCTTATCCTCTGGTTTTACTCCTTCCTTATTTTCTTTTACTGTTCCCTTACTCACAGTCCGTGGCAGCCTTGCCTCTCTTGTCGATCGGCTCGCTCCTCACTGTGGCAGAAGGGACCGTCAGTGCCTGTTGCAGATGGAAGTTTTCAATGCCAAAATCTTCCTCTTTGCTATCGCTGCAGCCTCGAGTTTTCACCCAGCAGAACGACGAGGGCGGGTGCCTCACTTCGACGCTCCTTAGTTGCTTAGGAACTACTGTTGCCGCAGGGTACGATCGGCCTCGTCGCCATTGTAAAGTCTGTAAGTTGTGCAGTAAATAACTTCAGAGACTTTAGAAGTACAAACAAAACAGGTCTTTACTATTCAGAGGTCTGGGCGATTTCTGCCCTAGTTAACGTATCACAACCCTTATATACTGGTGTGGTCACTATCGGTATTACAGTATACATGAGCCAATAAATAGTGCCACCCTGAAGTAGTGCTCTTAAAGGCGAACGGTCACATTCTATAGTTCCCTTAAAGGTAAACGGTTACATACACAACAGGCGTTACATCTAACAATATATGCTTCACTTAATAGGATGTCAAGCAAACTAAGAGATCCATTGTTGTAATTTTAAACAGGGAAGTTCTTCTGTTATGCTGATGCAATTTGTAGACAGTCGAAGCATACAGGCTCAGCAGAGCAGGAGGGACTCGGAGGCTGAACTCGGAGCTGTAAAGCCAGCTGATTGAGGAAGTAAGATCAACGGGGTTGGATAATCCCAGGCATTTCACACCATCCATACTTCATCTGCAAAGTGAGGTGTGCAAAAGGGATGGGGATTAACGAGGAGACCAAGTGGGATTGGAAGGTGGATGGGAGTTGAGGCAGTAGATTTCAGAAAAGCAGGAATTCAGACAAGATACTGATTCCAAAATAATTACAATGCAGAAAACTGTTCGAGAAAGGTTTAAACAAAAAGGGGAGATGTCTCCTGGTGGTTTCTGCAGATGTAGAATCATTGACCAGCAGGAGCCCTGAACATAGTATGCTAAATCACTCTGGACGATGCATTCCACATTAGACCGCTCGGTGCTTCTCTTTGGCATCTGAATACAGGAAACTCTTTTTTTATCCGGCACCGACGGGACCGGCGTGGTGCTGGTTGATCAAAAAGTCCGGATTACAGAGAGGTATACTTACCAAGGTACGAGAGCCCCGTACATGGCCACAAGTGCAGGAGCCCCGGTTACAGGGCACTTGTGCAAGATTCACAGGCCACAGGTGCAGGAACCCCGGTTACACGGTCACAGATCCAGGAACCCCGGTTACACGGCCACTAATATATAGTAAAACTTACCTGAACCTACTCCTGAATTTTGCCGGTTAAAAGAGAGTTTCCTGTACAACATTTCTGGGTCTTATTTTTGGGTCTTCCAGCAGCTGCCAGTTTCAATTTCATAAGATCTTTCTTCTTGTTCCAGTTGTCTCTACCTGCTTGTCCCTTCGCTCTACAAAATGGCAGAGAGTTGCAAACGGCCTCATTCCCATTGCAGCATATTAGGAGTTTCATGATTAGTTCAATATTCCTTTCCCCTTAACGTTGGCACAGAAAACCTGCCCTGCTGCTGGCTGGGGAAATTAGATGATAAGATGCTAACTTTATGTACTGCAAAATAATGCTAATGTTGTGTTTACAGGTCTGATGCTTCTTGAGAGCAGCATTAGCTCAATAAAAGCAAACTCTGCAGACAGTAAATCATTTTTTTCCCATCTTGCAGTGTTTACAAATTGTCAGTACATCTCCAGCACTGTGGATTTGTCAGACCAGAGCAATTATTTCATCAGTCTCACCTGTGAGCCCAGATGTTGTACCAATACAACTGCGAGCCCTGTCAGCATCAGGAACACTACCTGTGTAATACCCACAGCCCCAAAACAACTCTGTGATAGGGATTGCAGATTCTCTCCGGTTCTTTTTATTGGTGCTCATATTCATCGTTTTCAGCGGTCTGTATCTTGTCTCGCAAGATGACAGCTTACGTTTGTCCGAAATGTTCTGCTTGTCCTTTTTAGTTTTCAAAGTACCTATTTTCATTATTAATGTAACATAGAATCCTACAAATTTACGGCGCAAAAGGAGGCCATTCGGCCCATCGTGTCTGTGCCGGCAGAAAAAGAGCTCTCCAGCCTAATCCCACTTTTCCAGCTCTTGGTCCGTAGCCCTGTAGGTTACGGCACTTCAAGTGCATATCCAAGTACTTTTTAAAATGTGATGAGGGTTTCTGCCTCAACCACCCTTTCAGGCAGTGCGTTCCAGACCCCCACCACCCTCTGGGTGAACAAAGTTCTCCTCAACTCCCCTTTAATCCTTCTACCAATTACTTTAAATCTATGCCCCCTGGTTATTGACCCCTCTGCTAAGGGAAATAGGTCCTTCCTATCCACTCTATCTAGGCCCCTCAGATGGCTTGATCACTTATTGTTTTGTGTCTCTCCCCCATACTTTGCTCAGTGGTGTCCCTTTTCTGGACTGAGAGTGGGTAAGGCAACATGCTCCTGGATCTCTGTCTCTCTCGGTGCTGGCCCGTAACCAGCTGAAAGTAAGTGTCTGCGGGTGATTCGCCCTCTCGCCGCCGCCTTCCTTCTATGTGATGGCAGCCCGCTACTTCTGACCAGCTCTGTTGCCAGCCCTGCTGAAATGGAGAGCTCCCTGTGTGAGGAATTATGGACATGGCTACCATCCTGCCCCTCTCCGCGACTGTGAAGCCTTACGGGCCCACCCTTCCCGCATACCTACTGAAACAAAAAACATTTCAAATTCAAAATACAGAAATATTAGGAGAGTATTTTCAGTGCACCAGATATTCGGGGGGGAAAAGAAAACCTGACCAGGTTAATCTTGGTTTGTGTTACTTTTGGGTGCAGAAATTATAACAATTAATTGCTAATATTAACCAGCAAGTAATGTAAAATAAAACATTTGGTGAAGGTATGCAGAGGGTTAAACATTTTCAAATGGCTGAATTCTTAGCGTAGTTCTTTTCTTTGAAACTTACCAACTGCAATTACAGAACTGTTTATTTGAAAGCGTGAGAAGAATTTTAAAATATCAATGTTTACATTTTTATTTTCTATAATAGTATTCAGATCAGAATTGCCGGTGAGTAGTAGATATTATCGGTGGTTTGCTACTCTTAGTCACCATCACATGTATCTAGTAACAGCATTTGATACATTTTCTACCATTGTATCTATCACTCAGCCATTGGAACTTTAAACTGCAGTGCTCTATTTCACCAATGAAAAATTCTTTACACTATATTAACACGCAGTTAGCTAGCAAACCATGTGTTGCCACTAAAATATCGAAAGAAAGCAAACAACCAGGCTGGTAAGTAGTAAGGTAAAGTGTCAGCTGTGGCTCAGTAGGTAGCACCCTCACCTTCGAGTCAGAAGGTTGTGGGTTCAAGTCCCACTCCAGGGACTTGAGCACAAAAATCTAGGCTGACACTCCAGTGCAGTGCTGTGGGAGTGCTGCACTGTCGGAGGTGCCGTCTTTCAGATGATATGTTAAACCGAGGTCCTGTCTGCTCTCTCAGGTGGATGTAAAAGATCCCATGGCACTAGTTCGAAGAAGAGCAGGGGAATTGTCCTGGGCCAATATTTATCCCTTAACCAACATAACAAAAAAAAATTATCTGGTCATTATCACATTGCTGTTTGTGGGAGCTTGCTGTGCACAAATTGGCTGCCGCATTTCCCACATTACAACAGTGACTACACTTAAAGGCCTAGAAATTCATTGTAGCCACTTTTGGGGCGGTAAAGTGGGGCTGCCGCTAAAGTTTGCGCCCGCCGCCAAATCGAGGCCACTTCGCCAATATTCATTAGCTTCGCCCTAAGAGTTCGCTCGAGCGCTAAAACTGGTGCTGGACGCCTCTCTTTGGGCGCTAAGCCGGAGGTGCTGATCGATAGCGCCGAGGCCGGGCGCAGCGCAGGTGCGGCCATCTCGTGATTGACAGCAGACACCCTGGCGCCGGCCAGCTCTTAAGGGGGAAGGGTCGATTGTGTCTGCTGCCACGCCCTGGATAGTGGAGCCCTCCAGCTAGGCCTGAACACTGCTGCTGGACCCAAATAGCGCCTGAAGCCATGCAGAAGGCCCGTGAATGTGCGCAGCGCTTCTCAGAGCGTGATCTGAGTGTGCTGGTTGGTGCTGTGGAGAAGAGGCACCATATTTTGTACCCGGACAATGGCAAGAAGGCGCCGTTCCGAGTCTACAGGAGAGCCTGGAGGCATGTCGCCAGCAAGCTGTCAGCCAACAGCGAGGTCCCCAGGAGCGGTGTCCAATGCCGCAAAAAGTTTAATGACCTCACTCGCATTGTCAGGGTGAGTACCCTTTCCAGTGACCTCCTCATCCTTGCATGTGCACCTCACATTATGGGCAAAGGGACCTGAAAGCCCTAATGGCCAGCCCTCATCCAGCAGCGATGGGACAGGCATGAACATCAATTGCACATTCTGCACTTAACACACTTGCCAAACTATTCCACCATGGGAGGCAGTGCACACAAGATCACTTAACACACTTGCCAAACTATTCCACCATGGGAGGCAGTGCACACAAGATCAGGGCGACACACTGGCCAGGCTATTCCACCATGGGAGGCAGTGCACACAAGATCAGGGTGACACACTGGCCAGGCTATTCCACCATGGGAGGCAGTGCACACAAGATCAGGGCGACACACTGTACTTAGAGGCCGTCCTTTCTCTTGCAGGCCAAGCTGGCTAATAATAGGAAGAGCCGGACTGCGACCGGGGGAGGCCGACCCCAGATCCAGCCGCTCACCGAGCTTCAACATTGCGTGGATCGCATCATGGGTGCCCGGGTGATTGGCCCTGTTGCATGTGGAGATGCCGACCCTGTTCTGGGCACCAATGGTAAGGACATCCACGTTTGGACCTCTCTCGTCCCACTTGCGCATCAGATCTACATCCTTTGCCACTGTCCGACCAATGCGCTGAATGCCACCACTCATGCATCCCTCGCTGACGCCCTCTCCTCACTCTAAAGCTACTCTTGTGCCTTCCTGCTTTCAGATGGTGAGGAGGAGGTCCCTGAACTTGCCAGTGACAGCCCCTCAGAAGAGGAGCAGGAGGAGGAGCAAGAGGAAGGCGGCCCATCAGGGGAACCCTCAGCCGCGGCCACCCAGGCCAATGTAGGGGACACGTCTTCCCTGGAGGGGAGCGTGGCGGAAGTGTCGAAGGGGAGGGGAGCTCATGGGACCTGCGGCCTGCAGAAACGCGGGAGGAGGGTGGAAGCTCGGCGGCCTTCTCCCCAGAGGGGAGATGCGTCGGAGGGGAGTCCAATTGCTGGGCCCAGCGGCGTCCAGCAATGCAGGAAGGGTCAGCCAGCTCGGCGGCCTTCTCCCCAGAGGGAGAGTCCGGCCTCCAGTCCGGAGATGGTCTTCGCCGAGGAGATGGAACGCCTCGAGGACTTGTCCGCGGACTCGGAGCGCCGGCACACGGAGCTCATGGCGGCAGTGGCACGGTTGCCTGAGGCCATCGAGTCCCTCTCTCGGAGTGTGACCGAGTTCGGGCCCTCAGAGGCCACCAGTCGGGCGGAATTCCGGGCAGATCAGGCAGCGAGTCGGGCGGAATTCGGGGCAGATCAGGCAGCGAGTCGGGCGGAATTCGGGGCAGCTCTGGCAGCGACTGGCCAGGTGATCAGTGGTGCCATCCAGTCACTGGCTGCTCTGATGCGGTCAGTGAACAGGTCAACACAGGCACTCACTGCTGCCACACTCGCTGTGTCAGCCAGGTATCGCCAGGGCACCCGGCGCGCTGCAGCAGCACAGCGGTCTGTCCCTCGGCAGATTGGTGCGCATGCTGCAGTGCTGGCCCAGGCGAGTGCCAGTGTCTCAGGCGACCAGCGAGCGCCTGCCATCCGCCAGCTTGCCCCCATTCCTCCAGCCGCCACTGCCACTCCCCCAGTGGAGCTGCCAGGAGCTGCTGCAGCGACTGATGCTGGTCAGCCACAGCTGCAGCATTCAACAGCCACCCGCTCGACGGCCAGACCTCGACTAGGCCGACCCCCAAGGGCATCTGCCGTCACGACATGTGCCCCTCAGGAGCCTGCCCCCAGCCTTGCAGCAGCCAATGGCCTTACTTTGAGGAGGAGCAGCAGGGCGGGCAGGGGCCACACAAAGATGGCCAAGGCATCGCCCTAGCGGGACAAATAGTCGAATGTGTGGCCAGTTGTGTTTGTTTTTTGAGGCCGAGAATTGGATGTTTGTTTTTTGAAGGCCGATGATGTGGTGTTTGTTTTTGACGAAGGCCGAGAATGACGGACATTTTAGTTGCACTATTTTGTTGATCCTCTCCAGGTTGTGGGAGCGAGTAATGTGTTTGAGTGTTTTTTGGGGGTTTCGTCTGTTTTTGGTTTTCATGTGGGAAGGGACCTGAGTTTGAACAACAAAGCATTTTATTTATTAACATTGTCCATGTTTGATCTTTGAAGTGTTTGTTGCCTTAACCGGCTGAGGGCTTGCGGAGCGGCTGCAATCATGTTCTTTCATTGGCACAAGCCATTCCCTGACAGGGGGCTTAGAAGTGACGTTCAATAAGCCGCCGACGGGCGGCCCTTGGACCTTGTGCCTCCCTCCTGGGCTGGTACTCCTCGTCCTCCTCCTCCTCATGCTCCTCCTCCTGAGGTGGTGGTCCAACGTGAGGTGGCAGTGCCTGAGTCCTGCGGATAGCCAGGTTGTGCAGCATGCAGCAAACGACGACGAATTGGGAGACTCGATCCTGCGAATACTGGAGGGCTCCCCCGGAGCGATCGAGACAGCGGAACCGTTGCTTGAGGACGCCGATTGTTTGTTCTATGATGTTCCTAGTCGCTTGATGGCTCTCGTTGTATGCCTCCTCAGCAGGGGTCGTGGGCGCGCGGAGCGGGGTCATGAGCCAGGTACACAAAGGATAGCCTTTGTCCCCGATAAGCCATCCTCTTGGGGGAGGCTGTGCCTGGAACATGTCAGCCACAGTTGTCTGTCGCAGGATAAAGGCATCGTGGCTGCTGCCTGGAAAGCGGGCATTGACAGCTAGGATGCGCTGCCTGTGGTCACACACCAGCTGTACATTGAGGGAATGGTAGCCCTTCCGGTTGCGGTAATCCTCGGCATGCTCAAGAGGTGCCCGCAAAGCCACATGCGTGCAGTCAATGGCGCCCTGCACCATGGGGAAGCCCGCTATTCTTGCAAATCCCACTGCACGCTGCTGCTGCTTGTCCAGGGTCATGGGGAAGGAGATGAATTGATGTCTCCTTGTGAAAAGGGCTTCGGTCACCTGGCGGATGCAGCAATGCACGGCGAACTGGGAGATGTTAGCGATGTCCCCAGTAGCGGATTGGAAGGAGCCGGTGGCATAGAAGTTGAGAGCCACCGTCACCTTCACTGCCACCGACAGAGACGTCCTGCGCATCAGCTGTGGCTGCAGATCTCTCTGAAGCAGCCGGCAGATGTCTGCAACCACCTTCCTTCTGAATCGCAGCCTCCTAACACACATCGCGGCAGACATGGTCAGATAGGAGGTCTGCTGGCGGTATACCCTGGGTGGGTAAGGCCTCAGTTGGTGACGCCTGTTGCCCCCTCTGCGTCTAGCCAGGGCTGCCACTCTCTCACGGCGTCTGTAAGCCCTTCTGGCATAAGGCTGAAAGTCAGCGTTGCCACCCAATGCAGCCCCCATTATATGCTGGCAAACACTGAGCTCTCAATGAAGGCAAAGATAATTGCTAAGCTCTGGCCTGAGCCAAAAATACCTGTCCTAGTGTTGGTCCAAACCAGTAAGCTCTCCTCCTTGGTCTCTGTCCAAAAAACCGTTGCACAAGAGTGAATGCTGCAAAATGGCGGCCCTTTATAGTGCAGGGTAAGTGCCCTTTAATTAGCGCTCCCCGCGGCCCGGCTCGGCTGTGTACCGTTCCACTTCACAGTCGTTAGGGCCGCCCGGCGCACAATGGGCCGGCGCGAGTGAAGTTCCGGTTTGGGGCGCACAAAGGACGTTGCACTAGTAAATGATGTCATGAACTGCGCGCGCAGCAGGGCGCGCGCTAAGACTTTGCGCCGGCGCTAAATGTGTACTGAAGTTGGGGCGAGGCGCAGATCGCGCTGCGCCCGGGCGCTAAGTGCCTAGCGCTCGAGATCTACTCCTCCTAAGGCGCTAACGGCTGGCGCGCCCAACTGAATTTCTAGGCCAAAGTATTTAATTGGCTGTAAAGTGCTTTGAGACGTCCGGTGGCCATGAAAGGTGCAAAATGCAAGTCTGTCTTTCTTCTTAGTACCAAGATTTCACTAGTCTAATTTGTTATTCAGGACATTTCTGTAAATCTCAGGCTGCAAACAAAAATATGGTAAATAAAGGAACCACCAAGAGCTTAAAAAAAAATGTATGGCAGGTAGAACAGGCTATTCCGGCTTGTAGGGTTCTTGTATTGGCTCAGTGCCCATGGTTGTTCTGTCAACAAATACAAACCCTGTGTTCCCTGGCATGTCCAATAATTGAATTTGTATCAACCTGTATATAACTATAGAACCATTGGAATCTTATCTCCCGACCCACAGCACAGGTGCTGCTCCTGCTGCCGAGTATCCACAAATGAGGAGAGTGCAACAAAAAGGATTGCTGCCATATTTTTACAACGAAAAATGATCTGCTCATTGACTGCCAGTGTCCTCGCTACAGTATATTCCTTTAAAGTTATCAATAACTCTGAAAGTGTGCCTGCTATTTTTACCAGGGCGACAATATTGACATAATCCAAAATTTGGTAACTCAATTCACAGTATTTCTTTCGTAGTTGATGTATTCCCGTGTCTGCGTGGTTGCTGTATCATACATGCAAGGCCAACATTTGGGGCACTCTATCCGCCAATTTCCATTATCCATGGTGTTGTCTCCTATATGGCAGGTAATGCAGACACCATAAATAAACATGCGTCCATTTTGACTTACTGTATTGTACCGATCAGGGGCGGGCTGGTTCCCCCGATAGGGTGCGGGATTCTTATGGAACAGGTGGGGAGGTGGGGGGGGGGGGGCACTGATAATATAGCGCTAAGGGACAATTCACAGGTCCACTCGGGTAATCTCACGGTTTCCCCTTGCGGCCAGTCTGCCCTTGGTTCTGATTTGATTTCCATATTCAGTTCTCATTTCTGTCCCCATTCCTCCCGTCTTCCATCCCATGTTTCCAACAGCTCCCCTGTCTGGTTTGGATCCTTTTCCACAGCTCCCGTCTTCCTCTCAGTGCATGGAGTTTTCGATGTAAAAGCGATTTACCCCACAAGCTTATGGCTGTTTGTTCTGACAGATCATTTTCATGATTGCATCAGCCACAGGAGATCACGAGCCACTGGGATACCACAGAAAGTCCGAGTGGAAAAACAGCATGAGCAATCACACAGCAAATGGCAGCAACAATCTGCCATTCTGCAGTCCTGTGCCGATCAAAATGCATTATAAAAAAAAAAGGGTCACGCAAAGCTGTTTTGTTAGGGACCTTTATTCACTCAGGGAATTGTTTATTTTCATGCAACAAAATTGAAATGCTTAACTTTGTGCCCAGAAAGTGTGGACAGTTTCATCCATTTGACCTTCAGCAGGAGTAAACAAAGTAGAGCAAGTAAATACATTCTTTAACCGGGGAACAGAGCACAAAATTAAGAGGAAAAATGTTCACTACAAAAAGACATTATTTATTAGAAGAAAAAGAAAACATAAGAAAGGTAAAAAGGACACCTAAAAGGGAAGAGGGGACATAGAAGGACAGGAAGGAAACACCTTCATCTTTACTCCCATCATCCTAGCTTAGTTTGCCACATAACAAAAGAAAGACTTGCATTTATATAGCGATTTTCAGGACCCCAGGACATCCCAAAGCGCTTTACAGCCAATGAAGTACGCTATTATAATGATGGAACTCTCTGGGTCTCTGATTCTAAAAGCTCACTAATTGAATGACCAGAAAAGGAAGATTTGGGGAGGGGGAAAGACAAAGAAATCGAGATGAAAATCAATTGGAGAAAATGCAAAGTAAAATTAAGGCACTGTAGAACAAGAGCAAAGAAAGGACCAAACCTATTGGAAAGAGGACATTAAAAAGCAGGAAAAAGAACAGCAGTAATTCAACTGACAACATATTTACACACAGCATTATGGAACAAGGGAAACAAGATTCAATTATTTAAAGAAAAGCAAAACCTGCTAATTCCACTGGCCTGGTGGAAAAGACATATAAATGATGGAATGTGTGAGAAGATTCTACAGCCCAGTCCCACTCAAATCAGTGGTCCTTTTTCTCATTTTTGAGTTGTTATATTTGTTTTGACCATGTCCAGTCCAAGAGGATATTGAAAGGCTTGACCAGTAGGTGGCAGTATATTCAACCTTTTGATAATCTTGAAGGTGAATGTGTACCAAACCATCTTTACAGAGGAAAGGGAGATTGCTACATAACCCTAACGTCATATAACGTGCCAATCTTGAAAGAGGTTAGACCGGCGGGTGCCAGTCAATCTGTCTTTTTGCCTTTCTATCTTTATCAACATAACAAAAACAGATTATATGGTCATTATCACATCGCTGTTTGTGGGAGCTTGCTGTGCACAAATTGGCTGCCGCGTTTCCCACATTACAACAGTGACTACACTCCAAAAGTACTTCATTGCTTGTAAAGCGCTTTGAGATGTCCGGTGGTCATGAAAGGTGCTATATAAATGCAAGTCTTCTTTCCTTCCTTTCCTTCCTTTCCTTCCTTTCCCTCCTTTCCCTCCTTTCCTTCCTTTCCTTCCTTCCTTTCCTTCCTTTTTCCTTTTCCTTTTCCTTTTCCTTCCCCCTCCCCTCCCCTCCCGGCAGCCATAGCTACACCTATCCAAGCACCATTTGCCTTGAACAGTCTCACTGCCTTTCAATTAATTTCCCATTCACTTGAAAACTTTGCATTCACTGGCACAGTCTTGCTTGTTCACCTTGCCCTCTCTTTGCCAGGTACAATCTCCATTTCCCATCCATCTGTCTCCCCCAGTGTGGTGATGTAGAAACTGCTGTCGGTTTTGTTGTATACTTCATTGGCTATAAGGCACTTTGAGACATCCAGTGGTCATGAAAGGTGCTATATAAATGCAAGTCTTTCTTTTTATACTTCACCACAACTGTTTCAAACTAATTTAATCACTCTCCCTCTCACTGACCTGGTACATAGTAAATACTGGGGGGGGGGAATTGGGTTGCTTTGCACCTCCCATTAACAGGGCACAAAGCACCTAGTGCCTGGGCGCGGCACTGTTAGCTCCTCCTGCAAAATTCAGCGGGAGGTTAGCGGCACCGGCAGCCGGTAGCGCCCTGCAGCGCTGCGCCTCCGGCGATGATGTCATCTCCATACGCAGTGCCTTGCTCGCGCCCCGGCCGCAAACTTCGCTCACGGCCCCATACCTACCGCTGGACGCTATGTCCGTCAGGGTCAGGGTGCCGTGTTTGTGGCCGCAACGGCGCAAAATAAAGGGCAGGTGCCTCTTGAGTGCCGGGCTGTTTTCCCGGCACCCCGCTCCTTTCTGGCCCAGCAGGGCCCCGGTGCGCGCTGTGCTAGGCCCCTCCCTTTTAATCAGGGGAGGGTGGCCTGTAGTACCACGGCGCTACGTGCCAACGTGTGTGACGCTGTTGCAAGTAGCGCCGAGATATTCAAATGGAGCGCCCCAAGAGGGAGGGGGAACGCTTCCAGTAGCGCCCCGCCTCCTCCTTGGGGTGCTGCCATTGAATTTCCGGCGCCGGGGCGCTAAAAGCAGTAGTATGGTGCATAAATTTTAGGCTCCAGTTACACTGCCAGTTTTGCATCGAGGCAAAGTGGTTTTGGATGAGCATCAACCTGAACTTGGCAGGTCTGCGACCTGAGTAAACCAAAGCAAGCGCTTTAAGACCAGCTCCATTCGTGTCACACCCCTTGGACTGCTGTATTATAACTCCAACCCACTGCAAAAAGTGTTCATCAGATTTCCTGAAAGCTGTGTTTCTCGTGTGAGGGGAAAAAAACACTGGCTCCCACCTGTAGGGTCTTAACATTAAAATGTTGCTCTCTGAGGAGCTGAGTTCTGTGCGTATATCCAAGCTTACATGTGCAAAGCTCCTTTTGTCGCCAAGCTGAGTGTGCAGTGCAGCCAGCAGTATAACTCAAGTCTGCCCTCAGACTTTACAGATACGGGTAGCTGTAGTGCAACTGTAGCATAGACTGTCGGCAGCTTCAGGGAATTCCACCCTCGCCCCCTGCCGCCACCTTTCTGGGGTCGACCGGCTTTCAGCTTGCTCACTATGATGCTGAAGCAAACCCAATATTTTCAGGAAGACTGGTGCGGGTGAGATTTTGCTGGTGGCATCTACCAAGATGGTTCTCATGTCCCCCTGTGTCAATTCTCAACTACTGATGTGGCCAAACCTACTGACTGCCCTGTTCTGTTGCCTTGACTGAAACAATGCTTCAAGGAGGTTTGCCTACAACAGCGGGAGTCGGGACTAATTTGGGATCTTCCTTGATGACGTGAGGTATACACTAGTAAGCGCTTCATTTTCTTAGATCGTTGGTGCCTCCAGGTAATTCTCACCACCTGCTTCACATATTGAGTCACTCAGCTGGCAGGCTTGTTCTGCTGAAGAAGGCTTTATTCTCAATCTTCAAGTGAATTAGTTTCCCATTTTGTCCCCATCTCTCTTAAAGCCACTGGGGTTGATTTTAACATTGGGCGATAGTGTACGTTGGATTGGGCACCCGTTATACAACTCTCCCAATTTTCCTTTCCATTGCCGAGTGGTCGATCTTATGGCGCCCATTTCACACCATTGCCTAAAGTTAAAATGGTCCCCATTCACTCTTGGCGTTGAACAGTTTCACAACTGCTTTCAGCTCCTCTCGAAAGTGACCTTCCTTCTTTGAGCCTAGATGCTGAGCAGCTTGTTCCACCATGAGGTACATGACAGGCAAGCACGATGTTGTCCTCACTCCACATCCACACACGTTACTCTCCAGGGGGGTTGCTGCCCAGGCTGACAGCAGCTCAGTCAGCACAGATGGGAAATTGAACTTGATTGAGTAAAGACCAATCCGCATTTTTTCATTTTCAGCCACAATCATCTTTGCCACAGGCGCTTCCAGCTACGTGCATGTTCCCCAATCATTTCATTCCTGGCTTTTGTCGTTCTGTATTCTGGTACTCTCCTAATTTGGTTAAGGACATTTTCATTCTGCGTATTCTGCAGGAGCTGCTTTTCACCCTGAGGTGATGTGATGGACATTTTATTTACAGTCATTAATATTTGCCTTCTGTTATATTGCCATGTGCTAGTAGGTCTGACTCTGACGGGACTGCTTTGAGACCTGACACCCTTTACAGTACATCAGCTGCTCTGTAGGCTGAGGTTGATGAACTTCAACCTCTGTGAACTCTGCACACTTTTGTTTTTTGTGCTAAAGGTACTGAAGCAAATTGCAACAAAGTAAGTCCAAAAAACAATGAATCCAGCTGAGTTTGTAAATAAACATTGATATAATCAGTTCAATTAGCCCAGTTCTAGAGCCACTTGTTCGTTTACTACTGCCAACCTAAGATTTACTCCAATAATGTGATTAGTCCTTTTAAAGGAATGAAATTGGAAGAAATCAGTTCCACATTTTCTCAGAGTGCTTTGTGTTGGGGGGGGGGGCGGGAAATCAAATTCCAAACCCAATTGATCTAATTTGGACCATTTGGGTTAATTTATGAATCTCCAAATTTTGCTTAGTTCAAATCATTTAAACTTAGCGATCCAAGCACTATCGCCCAGTACATGTTTCTGTCCAGTTTTGCCTGGTGGGCAAGCAGACCGGATTTGGAACCAGAAGAAAGATAGGTGGGGGTTGTTTACAACTTTTACTACATTGTAACTCAAAACTAATATGTAATGATTAGAATTTCCTTTTACACTTGTTTCCTGTATTGTCCTGTGCTCCTGAGTATGAACACAAGACATCCAAAAAAAGGAAAGAGATTCAACACTTTCCGTGGCATGTTCTCACTATTGTGCACATTGGAACCATTTTGATCTGAGGTTCTGCTGTAAGAATTATTATTTATCATTAACTCCCCCCTCCCAATTTTTCTACTCTCCTCTCCGGAAGGCACCGACTCCTAATGACGCCTTAACTATGTGCCCATTTATTGTGCGTTGAGTACAGAAGGTGTTCAACTAGTCAACCACATGAGGCATCACAACTGTAAGGGCCATAAAAGCTAAAGAAAATACTTTAAAATAGTGGTTAAATGGCATAATACAGTTAATTTACCTGACCGACTTATTGTATTAAGAAACCCCCTATTTTCTTGCTCCAGTAGTATAGTCCGAGACACCCCCTTCATTCTTGCCACAATGGAACAGTCCCTAAGCCACACATGGGTGCAGCCATTTTACAGTTTAAACTGCACGTGGTTGAAGGAGGCAGAAGCTGTGAGGTTTGGAGCAGTACAGTTTTTGACCGTGTTCGTTTATACGTGTTTGCTTTGTAATTCCGTTTGTTAAGTGTTATAGTAAACAGTTTAAAAGACAAAGCTACGTTTGGGAACGTTTTATTTCGACACGCGTCTACTCGTTGTTAAAAACCCCACAGCCCAGTGGCTGCCTGTTTGGAAACTAAGAAGCGCCACTACATTAGTCAAAAACCTGCTCCCTAAGAAGGAAGGGACGGAATCGTCGGCGAACGTATACCCGAATGGTCACGGAGCCAGACGACAATATAAGAAAGCGAAGGTACAGTGACTGCTACTTGCTTTGTTCATTCTATTGAGAAGCTAAATAAGAGCTGCGGGTAAAATGGCCGAGGCCTTACGGAGCCAGGAGCTTCCATCAGCCAGAAAGATTGCTGGCCAAAAGAGGGAAATAAAGCTCACCCCAAAGGCAATGGAAGAGAAGTTACATAGAAGCATCGGCGCAAGGAAGGCTAAATTAGCTCAGATAACTGGAAAAATGAAGATAATTGATCGTCTCATGGAAGATAATGCTAATATTAAGAAAGCTGAAGACATGATGTATTACGATTTCTCCAAGCTGCATGAAGAATTTAATGTACTCAATGAAGATGTATTAGCACTTCTGCCTGAAGAAGAGGGAAACGCTGATCAGCACAACTGGTTTGATCTTAAATCAACCAGCATTAAGGACTATATCAAGGCCACGGAGCAGTGGATGTTAAAGATTCATCAAGACGCTGATACAGCAGAGAAAGATAAAGTTGACGATGAAGTCGGACCAGACGATAGCATTTCAGAGACTTCCGCCAGACCGAGCAAAAATCGAAAAGAAGGTAGCTCTGTTTCTGGACGCAGGTCAGTCGCTTCTACCACAAGCTCGTCGCGACGCATGAGAGCGGAGGCCGAACGGGCGGCGTTGATGGCGCGCGCAGCATCTTTAGTGGAGAAGCAAGCTCTTGAACGGGAAGAGGCCCAACTGCAGGTCCAAGAGGCCCAACTGCAGGCCCAACGGGCCCAGGTGCAGGCAAAGAAAGAACAGCTGGAGATAAAAACAGCTATCGAGGTCTCAGACGCCAGGTTGAGTGCGTACGAAGATTATGAAGGCTCACGGGACGGCGGGAGCCACTGCCAGTCAACGTTGTCACATAGAGTTGGATCCAGGGCACCTTCAAGAGTTACAACAGAGCCCGAAGGCAATCCCCTGGCATTACAGCGTGGAAGAGTGGCCTCTCCACTAACAGGAGCACGTGATGCTACCCCAGACGTCAGATGGTCTAGACTAGACCCTGCTGATGACCACCAGAGGCCTGAAGACACAGGGAGAAGCCTATACCGAGTGATGCAACGTCAGAACGAAATTACAGAGATGCTTGTAAAACAACAGAATCTGTTTCGACTCCCTCAAAGAGACATACCAGTGTTCCAAGGCGACCCACTCAAGTATAAGCCCTTCATCAGATCCTTTGAACAAGCCATTGACTCCAAAACAGAGAGCAGCAGTGATAAGTTGTACTACCTGGGACAGTACACCAGTGGTAAGCCACAAGACCTGGTCAGAAGCTGTGAACACATGAGACCGGACCGGGGATACATAGAAGCCAGGAAGTTGCTGCAGGAGCACTATGGTAACGAGCTGAAGATAGCCACTGCATATATCGAAAAGGCTACCAAGTGGCCACAGATCAGATCGGAGGACGGAGAGGCATTGAACGCATATGTTCTTTTCCTCATAGGATGTCGCAACACCATGGAGGATGTTGAATTCATGGAAGAGATGGACAATCCTACGACTATGAGAATCATCATCTCTAAGCTTCCTTACAGGATGAGAGAACAATGGAGAAGAACAGCCTTTGAGATAATGGAGAGACGGAAAGGTAGAGCCAGGTTTGCAGACTTAGTGAATTTCATAGACAAACAGGCTAAAATTGCTAGGGACCCATTGTTTGGAAACATCCAAGACGTCAGCCCGACCACTGATGGAAGAGTGAAAGCCAAGCCCGTTGAATCAAAGACTCTCAGGAAAGGTGGTTCCAGGGGAAGCAGCTTTGCAACTATCGTCACCCAGGCCGAGGAAGAAAGGCCCCAGAACTCATCTCCCAAAAAGAGCAGCACAGTGACATCTGCTAATGCCTTTCAGAAGCCATGCTTATTCTGCCAGAAGAATCATACATTGGATTTCTGCAGCGACATCAAAGCACAGCCACATAAGGACAGAATCGAATTCCTGAAGTGCAACGGCCTACGCTTTGGATGTCTCTCTCAGGGGCACCTGAGTAGAAACTGTAAGCAAAGAACAACATGCAGAGAGTGCACTCGGAAACATCCCAGTCTGCTGCATATCCATAAAGAAGAACAAGTCTCTAAGAAGAGTGAAGAAAACAATACCGACGAGAAGGTTGTCTCAAGTGCTCTGGTGTCGCTAGAACCAGAGACTTGTGGACTCACTGGGGCCGGTGACAGTGACTGTATTCTTGCCATCGTACCAGTAAAGATCAAGTCTAAGAGGAGCGAGAAGCTTGTGGAGACTTACGCCTTCATGGATCCAGGTAGCTCAGCAACGTTCTGCACAGAATCACTCGTGCGACAGCTGAACGTTAGAGGCAGAAGAACAGAAATCCTATTACGCACCATGGATCATGAGAAGTCAATGCAAAGTTATATCCTGTCAGACCTAGAAGTGTGTGGACTTGAAGAGAAGGACTTCATAGACCTGCCTAATGTTTTCACACAGAGGGAGATTCCTGTTAGAATAGGGAACCTAGCCCTGCAGAAGGATGTGGATAGATGGCCTTACCTAGAAAAGGTGCGTCTCCCATACATTGAAGCAGAAATTGGCCTATTAATTGGAACCAATGCCTACAAAACTATGGAGCCATGGCAGGTGATAAACAGCAAGGATGACGGACCCTACGCCGTCAGGACAGCCCTTGGATGGGTAGTCAATGGACCGGTAAGGAGAGATGATGGCCACAAGTCGAACAAGGAGGAACGACAAAACGTCACGGTTAATCGCATCTCTATCGCAAGCATTGAAGAGCTGTTGATCCAGCAGTTCAACGCAGACTTCTCAGAACGCAGCTGTGAGGAAAAGACAGAGATGTCACAAGAAGACCATCAGTTCATGGGTTTGATGACAAGGTCTACACAGTTCATTGATGGCCACTATCACATTGGTTTGCCACTGAGAAGACAGACCGCGAAGATGCCGAACAATTGCTGCATAGCAGAGCAACGCGCCATCAGTCTAAAGAGAAAGCTGAACAAGAACCCCGACTTTCACGAAGACTACAAAGACTTCATGAGAAACATCATAGCGAAAGGCTATGCCGTAAAGGTGCCCGAGGAACAGTTGAACAGAGACGATGGAAGGGTCTGGTACATTCCTCATCACGGGGTGTATCACCCAAAGAAGAAAAAGATCCGTGTAGTGTTTGACTGCGCCGCCTCATTCAGAGGAACTTCACTGAATGACCAGCTGCTTCAAGGTCCTGATCTTACTAATACCCTCATTGGCGTCTTGACTAGGCTTAGACAAGAGCTCGTTGCCATGATGGCAGACATAGAATCAATGTTCTACCAAGTTAGAATCCCTGATGAAGATGCTGATCTTCTGCGCTTCCTTTGGTGGCCAGATGGCGACGTTAGTCAAGCGATGGTGGAATGTAGAATGGCCGTACACTTGTTCGGAGCCACATCATCTCCCAGCTGTGCAAGCTACGCTCTCAGAAAAACTGCAGAAGATGGCAAAGGCAAAGCACCATCAGAGGCTGTGGAGACAATCTTCAGAAACTTTTATGTCGACGACTGTCTGAAGTCCGTGTCAACAGAAGACGATGCCATCGCACTGTCAAGAGACCTTAGAACTCTGTGTTCGAATGGAGGATTCCATCTGACTAAGTGGATAAGCAACAGCAGAGCAGTTCTAGCTTCTATCCCAGAAAAGGAAAGAGCCACTGAAGTCAAAGATCTGGACCTGGGCCACGATGTCCTTCCTATCGAGAGAGCTCTTGGTACAATGGTGCATCGAGTCAGACACGTTCAACTTCAGGATAATGGTGAACGAAAGACCATCCACAAGACGAGGGATTCTCTCCGTGGTCAGTTCCATCTACGACCCTCTTGGATTCCTGGCACCACTCATTCTGCCGGTGAAGCTGATGCTACGAGAGCTGTGTAGAGACAAGAGAGGATGGGATGAAGATATCCCAGAAGGTCAAGCTCAGAGATGGCACAGATGGTTGACAGATTTGCAACAACTTTCTAGCTTCAACGTCAGTAGATGCATCAAGCCCGTGAGTTTTGGAGTTACAAAGACGGCTCAACTACATCATTTCTCGGACGCCAGTGAGGACGGCTATGGCACAGCTACTTACCTCTTGCTGACAAATCAACAGGGCCAGAAACATTGTGCCTTCCTCATGGGGAAATCCAGGGTGGCTCCGCTGAAGCAGGTCACCATCCCGAGACTGGAATTGACGGCAGCGGTTGTTGCAGTTAAAGTTGACCAGGTGATGCGGAAAGAGTTACAGCTCCCATTAGAAGAATCTGTCTTCTGGACGGATAGCACGACGGTGCTGAAGTATATAGAGAATGAGAAGATACGCTTCAAGACCTTCGTAGCAAACAGAATCTCATCCATTAGAGAAGCTACACAACCATCTCAATGGAGGTACGTAAACACCTCATTAAACCCAGCAGATCAAGCCTCACGAGGATTGAAGGCTGAAAACTTCATGAGGAGTGAAACTTGGATACAAGGCCCAAGTTATCTGCTGGAAACAGAGAGATCATGGCCAGAAAGACCAGATATGCCAAGTCAGATTGCTGAAGACGACGTCGAAGTCAAGAGATCAGTCACAGTAAATCTCATAAATACGAAAGAGAACTTTGGCACAGTGAACAAGCTTGTTAACCATTTCTCAGGATGGCACCAGTTGAGGAAAGCAGTTGCATGGTTTCTAAGGTTGAAAGAGTTGCTGCTACACCTGAGCGGTAAGAGAAAAGAGTACTGAGCCACTATCAGTCAGTCTGAAAGTAACCCTCATAAGCAGAGAATGCTTCTACAGCAGTATACGCATCATCACAAGACCACATTGGGCAAGAATTCATTGACCGTGGAGGATTTGGCCAAGGCTGAGAAGGAGATAGTTCGCTTCAGTCAAAGACAAAGATACCCAGAAGAAATCGAAGCTCTACAGCGAAATACTCCAATCAAGAAAGGTAGTCATATCTACAAGCTGGACCCTACACTGCAAGTTGGAGTACTGAGGGTGGGAGGGAGACTAAACAAATCTGCTATGCCAGAGGAGGCCAAGCGTCCTGCTATCCTTTCTAAGGACCTCCGGGTTGCTACCCTCATTCTTCAGCATATACACCAGAGTATTGGACACAGTGGGAGGAATCACGTGCTTGCGAAGCTAAGACAAAGATACTGGATTCCAGGAGCTAATTCCGTAATAAGAAAAATACTCTCTGAATGCATTGTTTGCAGACGGTTACACGCTAGAGCTGGGGAGCAGAAAATGGCAGACCTGCCTGAAGACCGTTTGTTACCAGACAAGCCCCCATTTACAAACGTAGGGGTGGACTATTTCGGGCCTTTCGAGGTAAAGCGAGGACGGAGCCTTGTCAAGAGATATGGTGTGCTTTTCACTTGTTTGACCATCAGAGCTGTTCATATTGAGGTGGCACACACGCTTGACACTGATTCCTGTATTAACGCCTTGCGGCGCTTTGTCTGTAGAAGAGGACAGGTGTCCATTATGCGTTCTGATAATGGCACTAATTTCGTCGGAGCGGAGAGAGAACTGCGGGAAGCTATTGAAGGTTGGAATCAGCTTAAAATACAGGAAGCCATGATGCAAACAGGAATTAAGTGGATCTTCAATCCTCCGGCTGCATCCCACCATGGAGGTGTCTGGGAAAGACAGATACGCACCGTAAGAAAACTACTCAGTTCTGTACTGAAGCAGCAAGCGCTTGACGACGAGGGACTCCAAACCGTTCTGTGCGAGGTCGAAGCCATCATTAATGACCGACCGATAACTAAGACATCAGATGATCCCAATGACCTCGAAGCCCTGACTCCGAACCACCTGTTGTTGTTGAAAACACAGCCAGCCATGCCCCCGGGAGTCTTCAAAAAGGAAGATCTGTATGCCCGTCGGAAGTGGAGGCAAGTTCAGTATATGTCAGACCTTTTCTGGACCAGATGGACAAGAGAATACTTACCTCTGCTACAGGAGCGTCAAAAATGGTCCAAAATAAAGAGGAACTTCATTGTCGGAGACATTGTCTTAATTGTGGATGATTCAGCCCCTAGAAATTCTTGGTTGATGGGAAAAATAATTAAGACCATGCCAGACTCCAGAGGCGTCGTTCGTCGCGTTTGTTTGCAAACCAAGACCAGTACCCTGGAAAGACCGATCACAAAGCTCTGCCTGCTACAAGAAGCAGCGTGAAAGGTTCCCGAACGAAAAAAGTGGACACTTATATTGTAAATGTGTTGAACTCATTAGTTTATGACTCTTAATGTTTGAGTAATTGATATGCTTCATGTGCCTAGTCAATTAGGGGCCGGAATGTAAGAGCCATAAAAGCTTAAGAAAATACTTTAAAATAGTGGTTAAATGGCATAATACAGTTAATTTACCTGACTGACTTATTGTATTAAGAAACCCCCTATTTTCTTGCTCCAGTAGTATAGTCCGAGACACCCCCTTCATTCTTGCCACAATGGAACAGTCCCTAAGCCACACATGGGTGCAGCCATTTTACAGTTTAAACTGCACGTGGTTGAAGGAGGCAGAAGCTGTGAGGTTTAGAGCAGTACAGTTTTTGACCGTGTTCGTTTATACGTGTTTGCTTTGTAATTCTGTTTGTTAAGTGTTATAGGAAACAGTTTAAAAGACAAAGCTACGTTTGGGAACGTTTTATTTCGACACGCGTCTACTCATTGTTAAAAAACCCACAGCCCAGTGGCTGCCTGTTTGGAAACTAAGAAGCGCCACTACAACAACCATGCTCAGTCCTGTCCTCATTTTATGCACATACACTTCCCTCCAGGATTCATTAGATCAGGATCAGGAATCCTGACTGATTTATTTTCCCCTCCCTAGTTCTCTGCCATATCTAGCTCCCACACCAGTGTCCCAGTTGAGACCAGCTAATTCAACATAGGCTGAGTGTCGAATGGGATAGCTTTCTGGTCTGTATGGATGATTGGCACACCAGACCGAACCATTGGAGGGCGCACCACAATACTTTAATTTAGTGTTCTATTTCATTTGTTGTTTCCTTTTGTCTGTTTCTCGACTGTTTCCTTGTTGCTCATTACCTTCACAAAACTGAACAAGCCTGCGTGCCTATCCCTATATATCGGCATGAATCAAATCAAGTAGGCAGTGCAGCAGAAACCATGTGGGTAATTTGAACCTAACTCGCCGGGAGGGAAACCCATGTGATTGGGTTTGAACGCTGATTTTGCACCCTGCCAATATTACTCTCCATTGACTTCAAGTGAGAATAAAATCGGGCGGGGTGTAAAACCAGTGTTTCCCCTGATCCCGTCAGTCTCCCGATGGCCAGATTAGGTTAAAATTGCCCCTGCCCCCATGCATATGAATGTAAACATAGGTCTCAATTCTATTTTATGGACACCATGCCAAAATCCATTTGCTCCAATTTTCTTCACCCCTGACAACCAGGTTAGTCATGCTTATTCTCCTCTTTCCTATTCTCCACATACATACACCTGTAATTCTGCACTGTGTGGGCTGAATTCTATTCATTGTTGGCATGTGTCAAGACTGCTCAGTCACTGATGTGCGGCCTTAAGTTTGTCATGCAATGTTAGGGAGGAGGCGGGGCGGGGCAGTACTAACCCAGGGCCTGAGGCAGCACCAATGGCATTCTGTTCCTGTATGGGTGACTCACCTATCGTGTCTGCCATGAGGTTAAGTATGTCACCGCCAAGTGAAGATCAAGTGGCACACAGGCTCCATTGGAAAAGAAGAAATTCAGTGTGACATTCCAAATGTCCAAAGTACCTTTCAATAAATAAAAATTTCATTGTTGCTCTGTCAATCCAGGGTGGAAGCAGGCTGTGCATTTCTTATTTTCTGTGTGAGGTAACCTGCTTTCCCGAGGGCCCTTTCAAAATTCCAGCACGCTGATGAAAAACTGCTGCGGAAATTATAATTAACCCATTCACATTTATACAGTGCATTGAAATAACACCTCTCACTACTGTTTTTGGTACACTGCACTGAGCCATCACAGGATAGCTTAGTCTCTGATTGCTATGTAGAGCAACCTCTTTTGTGAAGATTTCTTTTATTCCCTATTTTAGTGGAGTCGCAATTATGTTTCTTTTAAAAGGTCCTTACATCTTTGCAAATGAATACTGAACAGAGGAAATGTTCACTACCGCTTACAATGTTGCTACCCATTGCGACCACCTGCAAATACCTTCTCTAATGAGCTAAAAGTGAATCAAATTCAATTTCTAAGGTGCAGTACAACGGGGAGTTTGCTGTTTGACCATGGTTGGGTGCATTAAGGAGATAATCGGCCATAATTTGCTGTGGCAGCAAGCAGGGCATCTAACGCCGTCTGCCCTTAGTTAGACTTCCCCTTGCACGTTTAGGTTTTTAAAAACTTTTTGCATGGCAAGTTGCTGAAAGTATGATCTGATAACATTGCAGCGAGGGAAACCAGGCATCTAGGACCTGAGTGAACAGGGCAAGCAACTGTGTATCTCCTTAACCAATCAGATTGAAGGATTGTGAAATTAACAGTGCAAGGACTGAGAAGTTAGAGTGGGCAAATTCCATGCCAAATCAAGTACAGAAAGAGAAATAAAGATAACGGAAGACAAATTGGATTAAGAGAGAGATAGCAAAAAGAGATAGAAAGGAAAAGTTTAAAATAATATAATTTAACATTTTTAAATCTCCAACAACAATTAAAACCTGCAGGAATGAGACTCCACATTTGTCATAGTTAATTTTCAGTGTCAGCGAGGTTGACTGGCAGTAATTATCCCATCGTTCAAAGAGTACTTAGACTGAAATGTGCAGGACTTAACTTTCTGTGGCGCGTTTAGTTCGTATCTACCGAACAAATAAAGCAGCTTCACGCCATTCAATGCAGTTCAATGGTGAGGCAGTCCGCGAAAAGCAGTTTTCGTAAAGCTAACGGTGAAGCGGTGCATCTCGGACAGCAGCTTTCCGATTTCCACATTTAACTGCGTATCTGCCCCTTGCCTGAAGTTACTGGTGCATTTGTGCATAAATAACGGCGACGCCATTAGCCTCGCCGTTATTTTGACAGCAAATTATATTTTAATATGACTTTCTAGCCCCCTCCTGTTGAATGATACCTCAAGCTAACTGGTACCTACGTTGTTGGGATGCCCGACTGTTGCATCTGACAGCGAGTCAGTGCACCTGTTAGCAGTCTACAGCAGGAAAGCTGAGACATAAATGAATTGTAAGACTCCTGTGTTATAGAGGACCAGATGGACAGATACAGAAAAGATTTTTGATTTTCCCTCTGTGTAAGTAACTGAACTTAAATTGGGGTTTCACAGCTAGTAAACTGAAACCTGGTGTAACGTGAGAGATTTTATTATTTTAGTTGTGTAGTTTGGAGCCCACAGAAACATTTGGATTCAGTTTTCTGCTAAAGCTGTAAATCCATAGGGGGAGAAGGCTTATCGACCTCATGTTGTAAATTGCTTGTTTTCTGCACATGACTGTTGTCAGGTAATGGAGGCAGAGCTGGTGCTGAGTGTTAATAAATTACTGCACAACGCTCTCTGAGCCTGATCACCGATCACATGTTTTCCACACATATTTATTCACTTACCAGGGGCCTCCAGTAAAATATTAGTGCATGATTTACAGCTTCTCTTTAATTGTAAGGGTTTTCCAACATGTATCTGTTTGACACTCCAGTTTATTTAAGTTTGGTAGGCTCTTGAAATGGCAGTCAGGCAATACATTTTACATATGGTGATGGTGAAGTTGGGTTAGAAACATGGTATAAAATGATAGAATCTTACAGCACAGAAGGAATTATTTTGCCCCATCGTGCCTGTGCCGGCTCTTTGAAAGAGCTATCCAATTAGTCCAACTATCCTGCTCTTTCCCCGTAGCCCTGCAAATGTTTCCTTCTCAAGTATTTATCCAATTCCCTTTTGAAAGTTACTGTTGAATCTGCTTCCACCGGCCTTTCAGGCAGTGCATTCCAGATCATAACAGGTAATAGGGTAATATCTGGGTAGGGACTTACTGATTAAATTATCCACATAACAGGAGCGAATATGTTTATTGACGGGAAATGATTTGGGAAGTTGTGCGGTAATACATGCTGCAATGTTAGTTCTGGGACTCGGTTGCTTTGCTGAGTTTCCAATCTCGGATGTGTTATAATGGAGGGATCCAGAGCTGTGGGTAAATCCGAGGAGGTGTCTCCACCAGGCTGCTCTTATGCACCTCTTGATGGCCGGCCCACAGTAGATGTGGCAGTGCCCGGAGATTGGTGGCTTTCCAACAGCTTGACTACAGGCGGTAGCTGGCCCAGGGGATCCATGAGGGGAGAAGACCAGGTGAGAAATAAAGAACTTGCATGAAATAGAAGGGTTTTTGTAGTGTCTGTGTGTAGATAAAGACACTGAAGACAGGAGTTGGTTCATAGGTATTTACTAAGCAAGTCTGGCGGGGGGGGTTCTAAAGGATATACACAATACACAGGCTTATATAGCCCAAGTGGCAATTACCGGCATTACGCACACCTGGGGCTCTTAAAGGCACATACACCACAATTGCTCCCCTTCTAGCTAACTAGTACATCATATTTTAAGTAATTATTAATTACATGTTATATGCAAAATAATATACATTGCCGTATTAATTAATTATAAGTTAGTCTCTCAGGAGGCTTCCTGACTCGGTCCGGATAACGCCTCGGGGGTGTAGTAGTTTCTGGTGGTGTAGTAGGTTCTTCTGGCAAGGCTGATTCGGCTTGAAGGCCAGTGTCAGGTTCATCGGGTTCCAGTATCACCGGATCGGAGGTAGATATGGGTATCTCTACTTCATCGTTAGATGTACAGCGTGGTGGTGTAGGTTGTCCCTTTTCGGATGACTTGATGATTTGGTCAGCATGGCGCCTTATTATGCTTTCTCCGATGTCCACGGTATACATCAGTGGTCCTAGTCGTGTGCAGATAGTTCCAGGCTGCCATTTCTCGGTACGGTAGTCCCGGGCCAAAACTGGTTGGCCTATCTGGAAGGCCCTAGTTGGCCTTTCATTCATGCCCTGAAGCTGCCGGTTCTCCACGTCCCTTCGGATATTGGGCTTGTCCAAATCCAGCCGGCATCTTAGGTTTCTATTGTAGGGCATCATGGCGGGAGTTTGGTTTGTAACCATATGTGTTGCATTCCTATATGCAAGTAAGAAGTTATCCACCTTGTGCTGAAGTTTTATGTCTTCATGACCCATGGCCTTTATGGCCTTCTTAAAGGTCTGGACAAACCTTTCAGCCAATCCATTGGTGGCGGGATGGTATGGGGCGGACGTGTAGTGCTTTACCCCATTGTTCTTTAAGAACTTTCTGAATTCTTCGGACACAAATTGCGGTCCATTATCAGAACATATCTGTTCCGGCAGCCCATTCCTGGCAAATATGGTCCTTAATACTGTGATGGTTTTTTCCGTGGTGGTGGAGGACATCTTTATTACCTCCGACCACTTGGAGTGTGCATCAACTGCGATTAAGAACATTGAGTCCATAAATGGACCAGCAAAGTCGATGTGCACCCTTTGCCAGGGAGATGAGGGCCACTCCCATGGATGTAGAGGGGCCTGTGGCGGAGCATTTTGGACCTTCTGGCATCCTAGGCAGCTCTTGGTCATGTCTTCGATGTCTCCATCGATACCTGGCCACCACACAAACGCCCTAGCTAGGTTCTTCATTTTCACTCCACCCAGATGCCCCTCGTGAAGCTCCTTTAGCACTTTATCCTGGAGTTTGGGTGGAATCACCACTCTGGATCCACACATCAAGGTTCCTCGGCACACTGACAGCTGTTCTCTTCTTTGCGAGAATGCTGGCAACAGTGGTTCGCCACGTGCTGGCCATCCCTTCATTGTTAAATCGTAGACCCGTGTGAGAGTAGGGTCATTTCTGGTCTCCCTTTCAATGGCAGAATTTGTCACCGGTAGACATTCCACTATGGTAGAGTGGAATATCTCTACTGGGTCTACTGTAGGTGCCTCTTCTATCGTTGGCAACGGCAGGCACGATAAACCGTCAGCATTCCCATGCTGTTTTGACCCTTTGTATTCAATGTTGTATTGGTGTGCCCCTAGAAAAAGGGACCACCTCTGTAGTCTTTGTGCCGTCTGTGGTAAACCACTTTTATCGTTACACTATAGTTATCACTGTTGTATTGTTATCACCGTTATCACTGTTGTATCACGATACGAGGTCGCCTCTTGTCGCGCTGTTATACCTGGGCTGACCACCTCCGACTCCGCCCATGGCTCCACCTACCTGCCCAGGTATAAAGGTAGTCGACTGGCTGGTATTCCTCCTTGTTGGACCCGATCACCCACGAGGGTGGGCTCTGTTATTTAGTCAATAAAAACCTTTAGTTACGTTCCTAACTCGTCGCTTTTTATTGGACGAATTGATAGGTATATCAATTTTATTGACTAAATTTTAAAGATGTCTACTACTGGCCAGCCAGAAGCCCTCCCAGAAGCACAGCCACAGCAGCTTTCAGACACCGGGCTACACCAGCCACACCAGCCGGCTTGGCTGCAAGCCCTCAAACCACCGTACCTGGATCTAAATCCACAGGCAGCAAACTCAGCCCTCAACTTCAAACACTGGCTGGACTGCTTCGAATCCTACCTGGAAGAATCCGGCGCCCCGCAGAGATCCAAACTAAGACTTCTGAACGCCCAAGCGAGCCCGAGAGTATACGCACTCATCCAGGATACGACTACATACGAGGCCGCTATCAACCTACTGAAACAGCAGTACCGCAGCCCGGTAAATTACATGTACACCAGGCACCTCCTAAGATCCCGCCCGCAACAGCCAGGAGAGTCTGTAGCTGAATTTTTACGGGCGCTAAGAGCACTCGGCAGGAACTGTGACTTTAAAGCGGTGACGGCTGTTGAAAATACGGAAGATAATATCCGCGATGCCTTTGTGAAAGGCCTACGGTCCGACTACTCACGGCAAAGACTGCTTGAAGCTAAAGACCTCGACCTGGACAAAGCTGAAGCCCTCGCTCTCTCCCTGGAGGTGGCCCATCAGGACCAGGAGGCGTTTTCCAGGTACTGCTCGCGACCCTGGGACTCGGGCCCGACCCCTACCGCAATACCCTTCGCAGCGCCGCCCCCGCGACCTACCTCAGCGTCGGCGTCCCGGACCCGACCGGGCCCGCTACCCCCGGTACCGGCTCCGACATCGGGCACCCGCGATCGGGCCGCCGGCTGCTTCTTTTGCGGCCAGGAGAAGCACCCGAGGTCGCGCTGCCCAGCCAGGAGCTCTACCTGCGCAACCTGCAGGAAGAAAGGCCACTTCTCTAAGGCCTGCAGGAGCGGATCTTCAGAGGCCAGCAGTGCCTCATGCGAACTGTGGGGGCGGCCATCTTCTTTCACGGCAACTGAGGCCAGTATCCCCACACGTGAGTCATGGGGGCGGCCATCTTTGATCAAGGCAACCGACCCCAATAGTGCCTCATGTGAGTTATGGGGGCAGCCATCTTCTCCGCCATTTTGTCCTACCTCGTGGGAGACGCCATTTTACCCACCACGCCCGACTGCCACCGGGCCCCCGGACCCGACGACCGCCTCGCCCGCAGACGACAACGACTCGCTTACCTACACACTAGCCTCCGTCACTCTGGATCAAGCCCGCCCACACCACCTGTCCAAGTCGATGATGGACATCAAAGTAAACGGCCACGCCACGACCTGCCTGTTCGACAGCGGAAGCACAGAGAGCTTCATCCACCCAGACACGGTGAGCCACTACTCCCTCCCTGTCCTGCCAACGCGCAACCGAATCTCGATGGCATCGAGGTCCCACGCCACGGACATTAGCGGCTACTGTGCTGTGACCTTGTCGGTTAAGGGTACAGAGTATAAAAACTTTAAACACCTCGTCCTCCCCCAGCTCTGCGCTGCCGTCCTACTAGGGCTGGACTTCCAATCCCACCTCCAAAGTGTAACCCTAGCATACGGTGGACCCCTCCCCCCACTCACAGTCGACAACCAGCGAAGGTTAAACCGCCCACCGCGTAACACCTGCAGCCTATCCACCCTCAAGGTGCCGCCACCTTCCCTGTTCGCTAACCTCACCCCCGACTGCAAACCCGTCGCTACCAAGAGCAGGCGGTACAGCGCTGGGGACAGAGCTTTCATTAGCTCTGAGGTGCAGCGTCTCCTGAAGGAGGGCATCATCGAGGGGAGCAACAGCCCCTGGCGTGCCCAGGTCGTGGTCGTTAAGGCCGGCGATAAAAATCGCCTGGTCATCGACTACAGCCAGACCATAAACAGATACACCCAGCTGGACGCATACCCCCTTCCCCGCATATCTGACATGGTCAATCAGATTGCACAATACCGCGTATTCTCGACCATCGACCTTAAGTCGGCCTACCACCAACTCCCTATCCACCCCGAGGACCGCCAGTACACCGCCTTCGAGGCGAATGGGCGCCTATACCACTTCCTTAGGGTCCCCTTCGGTGTCACCAACGGGGTCTCGGTCTTCCAAAGGGAGATGGACCGGATGGTTGACCAGAACGGACTGCAGGCCACATTCCCCTACCTAGATAACGTCACCATCTGCGGCCGCGACCGGCAGGACCACGACGTGAATCTGGAGAAATTCCTCCGTACAGCCCAACGGCTGAACCTCACCTACAATAAGGAGAAATGTGTGTTTAACACCTCGCGCCTTGCCATCCTTGGCTGTGTAGTAGAGAACGGACTCATCGGCCCCGACCCCGAAAGAATGCGCCCCCTCATGGAGCTACCCCTCCCCCACTGCCCTAAGGCACTTAAGAGAACCCTGGGGCTCTTAAGTGCCTTAGGGCGGTGGGGGGGGGGTAAAGGTGGTGTCTCCGGAGTGCCCGAGGGTGGCTGGTATTCCTCCTTGTTGGACCCGATCACCCACGAGGGTGGGCTCTGTTATTTAGTCAATAAAAACCTTTAGTTACGTTCCTAACTCGTCGCTTTTTATTGGACGAATTGATAGGTATATCACCGTCATAATGGGGACACCTTTCTTAGGGTTGAATATGGAGATGAGGGGTTGATGGTCAGTCAGCAAGGTAAATTTTTGTCCGTGTAGGTAATGGTTGAATTTCTTCACTCCCCATACCAGGCTGAGTGCTTCCCTGTCTATCTGGGAATAGTTACGCTCAGCTGAGTTCAATGAGCGTGACGCAAAAGCTATCGGCCGTTCCGAGCCATCAGGGAATCTATGGGACAATACCGCTCCTATGCCGTAAGGGGATGCATCGCACGCCAGTCTGATTGGTAGTGATGGGTTGTAATGAGCCAAAACTTTCTCGGATGTGATTAAGTCTTTACATTTATGGAAGGCACGTTTACAGTCTTCGTTCCATTTCCAAATCACTCCTGTGTGTAGAAGATCATTAAGAGGGTGTAGAATAGTTGATAAGTTCGGTAAAAATTTATGATAGTAATTTATTAATCCCAGGAATGACCTCAATTGTGAAACATTTTCAGGTGCTGGGGCTTTTATAACTGCTTCAATTTTTTCAGGTGACTTATGCAACCCTTCCTTATTAATTATGTGGCCACAATATGATATCTGATTTTGGAAAAATTCGCACTTGGGGCGATTTGCTCGTAGGCCCCGTTCTTTCAGCCTAGTGAGCACCTGCTCCAAATTGGCAAGGTGCTCGTTGTCGTTTTCTCCTGTTATAAGGATGTCGTCTAGGTAACACTGAGTCCCCGGAATCCCTTGCAGGACTTGCTCCATAGCTCTTTGCCAGATAGCTGGAGCTGATGCTACTCCAAAAACCAGTCGATTGTACTGGTACAGGCCTTTGTGTGTGTTTATTGTGAGATACTTTTTAGAGGTCTCCTCAACCTCCATCTGTAGATATGCCTGTGCCAAGTCAATTTTTGTGAAACGTTTTCCTCCGGATAGTGAGGCGAAAATATCTTCTATCCTCGGAAGAGGATACTGTACCGTGTGAAGGACCGGGTTTACAGTCACCTTAAAGTCCCCACAGATGCGAATTTTTCTCTGTTCCTCAGAGTTATTTTTCAATGCTTTTTTCATGACTGGAACGATGGGTGTTGCCCATTCGCTCCAATCTATTTTGGATAATACGCCTGCCTTTTCCAAATTCTCCAGCTCTGCCTCGACTGCCGGACGTATTGCGTATGGCACCGGTCTTGCCTTAAAAAATTTTGGAATTGCTGCATCTTCCACTTTTATTGAGGCGGTGATGCCTTTCAAGGTTCCTAGTTTCTCTTGAAACACTTCTTTGGCGTTGGCCAAGATGTCTTTTAATCGTTCCGGTATGATGTCATCATTGTTTTTTTCCTTACTGGTCACCGTCAGTGCCTGAATGGAGTGCCAGTCTAAACGTATCTTCCTTATCCATTCATGTCCCAACAACGGTGGACCACTATCTTAGAAACATAGAAACATAGAAACATAGAAACTAGGAGCAGGAGTAGGCCATTCGGCCCTTCGAGCCTGCTCCGTCATTCAACGAGATCATGGCTGATCATCCAAACCCTAGCACCCGGTTCCTACACCGACAGCCATCCCACCCAAGCCCTATCCCCATAACCCCGTAACCCCACATATTTAATCCCCCCTAACACTAAGGGCCAATTTTTATCATGGCCAATCAACCTAACCCGCACATCTTTGGACTGTGGGAGGAAACCGGAGCACCCGGAGGAAACCCACGCAAACACGGGGAGAATGTGCAAACTCCACACAGACAGTCACCCGAGGCCGGATTTGAACCCGGGTCCCTGGCACTGTGAGGCAACAGTGCTAACCACTATGCCACATTGTAGAATGTATAAATACAACTTTTGTATTTCTTTGCCGTTGTATACCACATGCACCTTTATTTTTCCTTTGGGGTATACTTTCTGCCCCGTATATGTTTTTAAGATAATGGATGTGTCTTTTAGAGATATATGCGAAAATAGCCTCTCGTAATCTCGTCGATTTATTACGGTTAGAGCTGATCCTGTATCTAGCTCCATTTTAACTGGGGACCCTGCTATTATGAGGGTAACCCAAATGGTCTGGTAATCTTCATTGGCAATTACATTATGTACTTTGAGAGAGCTTAGTCTCTTGTTCCTGGAGTCGCTATCACTCTTCTGGTCTTTGGAGCTACTGTCCGTCATCATTTGTACCTTTCTGTGCTTTTCCTTATTGATTCTTTTTCCGTTAGTGGATTTTTTATTTTCAGATCGGCATACACGTGGAATGTGTCCCATCTTTCCGCATCGCCTGCATGCTTTTTCTTTGAACCAGCAATCCCTCTGGTCATGGTTGGATCTGCCGCAGCGATAACATCTCTCGAAACCCCGTGTCATTTCATGGGTGCCGAAGTCCTGTGGCCTTTGCTGTATCTTTGTCGCTCCTATTGCACTGAAAGCCTTGTCCAGTGTTAAATCTTTTCCAGAAGATACCTTTTTTTGTGTTTCTACACTTAGGGGATCGCATATGAATTTGTCTTGCAGAGAATCTGCCAGTCCTGCCTCGAATTGACAGTGTAGGGTATCAACAATCTCCTCAAAATTCTTGTCCATCGGTTCGGCTGGAGTGATTAAGTTGCGTAACAGCTTGTATGTTTCTGCGCCCATTAGATCCAGAAGCACTGAAGCTTTTTTTTCATCTTCTATTCCATTTGCGGTGCAAAACACCTCCACTCTTTCTACATATGTGGTCCAATCCTCTATCTTGTTATCAAAAACAGCAATATTGCCAAAGTTAGGCTCTGTTTCGTCATCAAAAGCATCAATATTGCCAGACTTAGGCATTTCAAAAAAGATATGGCGCTTCCCGCGCTTTTTTTTTTCTCTGTCGCAACGATATGGCGCTTCCTGCGCTTTCCCGCCGCTGCTACCGATAACAACGCTGTTTATTCACTGTTGGAGACTCGTTCCCGACGGAGGTCTAAACGCTGACCTGCTTGCCGTGCCGGCCGTCTCCCGAGTGCACCCTCCCAGTCCGTTATTGCTTGCCTCCGATTTCGCTGCCTGTCTCAGCTGTAGAGCCCGTCGCTGGAGCCCCAGAGTGACGCCCAGGAAGGATTAGCGCAGTACCTGCCACCAGCTTGGTCAGCTGGTGAAACCACAGTTTCTATTACTTCCTTGAGTCTTCTGGACGCTGGAGGAATCGATGTCCTTGAGGTGCTGCCGAATTGCAGGTAATTCCGTTTCCACTTCGTCGCCACTGTAGTGTCCGTGTGTAGATAAAGACACTGAAGACAGGAGTTGGTTCATAGGTATTTACTAAGCAAGTCTGGGGGGGGTTCTAAAGGATATACACAATACACAGGCTTATATAGCCCAAGTGGCAATTACCGGCATTACGCACACCTGGGGCTCTTAAAGGCACATACACCACAATTGCTCTTAAAGGCACATACACCACAGTTTTAGATTTTGATCTCCTCATCGCTTATTAGACATTCACTGTGGGTTCACAGAGTTCACAACCAGACATAAACATTGCAGTGATGCATCGTGAAGGACTTTCAGGCAAACTATACAATTACAGTAAAGGGATGATTAGAAATTCCTAGAATCATGGGGGGAAAATTCAGTTGGTGGGCGCTAATGAGGCACAGAGCAACTAGCGCCCGGGCGCGGCGATGTTTGCGCCGCTTGCGAAATTGACTAGACATTTTGCGGCGGCGCTAAACACTACCGCCACTGTTGTGTATGTACCTTTAAGAGAATAACTGGTCTCAGACTGCAATACCGGCAGTGACCACCCCTGTATAAAAGGTGCTAGTGAGCCTCTGTTGTTTCAGTTTCACTATTGACTTCCAGCAGTAAAGACTTGTTTTGTTCAGCTCCTGCTGTCCGTAATACTGGCGACGAGCAGATACAAACCTACCTACAGTCTGCACCACCTCCTGGGATCCATTCCTACAGCGAAGTGAGCAGAGGTCGAGGCCAGAAACAAAAAGAAAAAAAAGTAAGAAGCAGTAGAAATGGGCATCGACCGTGGGCATCCGCCCTGTGTTGCGGAGTTGAAGATTGCTGGAGAAGCTGTCGGAAGCGGGGCCTGGTTCCTGTCGACGGTGCTTCAGCTAATCGGGCTGGTGGCAGGTAGTGCACTGATCCTTCCTGGGCTGCGGCGGTCACGAACTCGAGCAGGTGGTTTGCAACGGGGCCGAGCAGCGTTGTCGGGAAGAAGAGAGAGAGGGTGGAGCACACAGGGCGCGGCCGGTGCTACGAAGCCGGGCTGCGTATAGACCCGCGAAGAGGGAGGCAAGAGTCCCACAGGGTTGTTCCACAACGGGAAAATAATAAAAAAAGAAATATTAAACGCGCAAGAAACCGCGAGGAGCTGCAGGTTGCAACGGGAACTGCGGAAAGCAGCGCTAGCAACAGCGGGGAAGAAGGCAAAGCGCGGGAGGCGCCATCTTAATCAGCGGGGAAGAAGGCAAAGCGCGGGAGGTGCCATTTTGTTAAATCGGGGAAGAAGGCAAAGCGTGGGAGGCGCCATTTTAGATTTGCAAGATGCCGAAGACTGGCTGTATCACTGCTTTTGATAATACAATAGAGGACTGGACCACGTATGTGGAAAGAGTCGAGGTATATTTCGAGGCAAACGAAATAGCTGAGGAGAAAAAGGCATCGATATTGCTAAATTTAAAGGGCGCTAGAACGTACGGCCTATTGCGGGACCTGATTACTCCAGCCAAACCGAAGGCGAAGAGTTTTAATGAAATTGTTGCTGTCCTACAGGAACACCTAAACCCTGCACCGCTGTTGATAGCAGAGAGATTTAAATTCCACAGGAGAACTCAGCATAAAGATGAGAGCAATGCTGAGTACCTTACGGAACTACGCAAGCTATCAAAGCACTGCCAGTTCGGAGAAGGACTGGCAGATACCCTACGGGACAAATTTGTCTGTGGACTCCTGAGTGAAGGAACACAGAAGAAGTTACAATCAGAGAAGGAGCTGACGCTAGATAAGGCTTTTAGCGTGGCAGTATCGTATGAAGCAGCAGCCAGGGGAGCTGCAGAAATTCAACAAAAGCCACAAGAATACGGCACCCACGAAATGACACGGGGATTTGCAAAATGTTATCACTGCGGCAGAACTAACCATGACCAGAAGGACTGCTGGTCCAAAGACAAAATATGCAGGCAATGCGGGAAGATGGGACACATTGCACGAGTTTGCAGGTCTGGGAAGAAGACCAGCGACAACAAAAAGGCTACTAAGGAACCGTACAAGAAAGTACAAAAGATGACGGACAGTAGTTCCAAAGACCAGATGAGCGATAGTGAATCCGGGAACAGGAGACTAAGCTGTCTCAAACTTCACAATGTAATCGCAAAAGAGGATCACCGAACCATTTGGGTCACCCTCACGATAGCAGGGTCCCAAGTTAAAATGGAATTGGATACAAGATCAGCGCTAACCGTCATGAATCGACGAGACTACGAGCGGCTATTTTCACACATACCCTTGAGAGAGACATCCATCGTCTTGACGACGTATACGGGGCAAAAAGTATACCCCAGAGGAAAAATAAGGGTGCCTGTCGAATACAACGGCAAGAAAATACGGAAATTGTATCTCTACATACTGCCAAATGGTGGACCACTGTTATTGGGACGGGAATGGATCAGGAAGATAAACTTAGATTGGCACGCCATTCATGCAATGACGGTGGACGGTAAAAAAGATGAAGACGTCACTCCTGGACGATTGTCAACAATCTTAGCTAACGCCAAAGAGGTATTTCAACAAGAACTGGGCACGCTTAAAGGCGTAACCGCCTCGATAAAAATAGAAGAGAATGCAGTTCCCAAGTTTTTCAAAGCAAGACCGGTACCATATGCAATTCGCCCAGCCGTCGAGGCAGAGCTGGAGAATCTGGAGAAGGCAGGCATGTTGTCTAAGGTCGACTGGAGCGAGTGGGCGACACCCATCGTTCCTGTCATGAAGAAAACGTTAAGTAATAAGTCCGGGGAGCCAAGGAAGATTCGCATCTGTGGAGATTTCAAGGTGACGGTGAACCCAATCCTTCACACAGTGCAATATCCTCTTCCAAGGATAGAAGACATCTTCGCTTCACTGTCTGGAGGGAAGCGTTTTACAAAAATTGACCTAGCACAAGCATATTTGCAGATGGAGGTTGAAGAGTCCTCTAGGAAGTATCTCACGATAAACACTCACAAAGGTCTTTACCAGTATCATCGATTGGTATTCGGAGTAGCATCGGCTCCGGCGATATGGCAAAGAGCGATGGAACAAGTCCTGCAAGGGATTCCGGGGACTCAGTGTTACTTGGACGACATCCTTGTGACAGGTGAAGATGACAGTGAACACCTTAACAACCTAGAACAGGTGCTCACTAGACTACGGGAACATGGGCTGCGAGCCAACCGCCCCAAGTGCGAGTTTTTTAAGAAACAGATATCGTATTGTGGCCACGTGATTGATGAAGAGGGGTTACATAAGTCCCCTGACAAAATTGAAGCGGTTGTTAAGGCCCCAGCGCCTGAAAATGTGTCGCAACTGAGGTCATTCCTCGGATTGCTGAATTACTACCATAAGTTTTTGCCGAATTTGTCGACAATTCTGCACCCACTGAACGCCCTGCTACGAACGGGAGTAGCATGGGAATGGAGCAATGATTGTAAGCGGGCTTTCCAGAAGAGTAAGGACTTAATCACTTCAAGGGAAGTATTGGCTCACTACAACCCAGCACTGCTGATCAGACTGGCGTGTGATGCGTCTCCCTACGGCATTGGGGCGGTACTGTCACATAAATTCCTTGATGGTTTAGAGAGGCCGATAGCTTTTGCGTCACGCTCGTTAACTTCTGCCGAGCATAACTACGCTCAGAATGACAGAGAGGCCCTCAGCCTAGTGTGGGGGGTGAAGAAGTTCAATCACTACCTGCACGGTCAAAAATTTACTCTACTAACCGATCATCAACCTCTTGTCTCCATTTTCACCCTCAGAAGGGCGTACCGATAATGACAGCACAACGGCTGCAGAGGTGGTCCCTTTTCCTAGGGGCACACCAATATGACATTGAGTACAAAGGAACTAAACAGCATGGAAATGCTGATGGATTGTCATGCCTACCGTTGCCGATGGTGGAAGAAGAAGACCTTGCAGTGGATCCAATGGAGTTATTCCACTCGACCATAGTCGAATGTCTCCCTGTGACGAATGCGAACATAGAAAAGGAAACATGGAATGACCCAACACTATCACGGGTCTATGATTTAACGGTGAAGGGATGGCCAGCACATGGCGAACCACTGCTGCCAGCATTCTCGCCGAGAAGAGAACAGCTGTCAGTGTGCAGAGGAACCTTGATGTGTGGATCCAGAGTAGTAATTCCACCTAAGTTGACGGATAGAGTGCTCAATGAGCTTCATGAGGGTCATCTGGGTGGGGTAAAAATGAAGAACTTAGCCAGAGCGTTTGTGTGGTGGCCGGGAATCGATAGAGAAATCGAAGAGATGACCAAGAGCTGTGCAGGATGCCAGAAGGTCCAAAACGCCCCACCACAAGCTCCTCTGCATCCATGGGAGTGGCCCTCATCTCCATGGCAAAGGGTGCACATTGATTTTGCTGGTCCCTTCATGGACTCGATGTTTTTAATTGCGGTGGATGCACATTCAAAGTGGCCAGAGGTAATAAAAATGTCCTCAACCACCACGGAAAAAACTATCACAGTTTTACGAACCATATTCGCCAGGAATGGGCTGCCTGAACAGATTTGCTCTGACAATGGACCACAGTTTGTGTCTGAAGAGTTCCGGAGGTTCTTAAAGAACAATGGTGTTAAGCATTACACATCTGCCCCATATCATCCAGCCACTAATGGATTGGCCGAGAGGTTTGTCCAAACATTCAAGAAGGCTATCAAGGCAATGTGTAATGAAGATATACCCCTACAACACAAGGTGGACAACTTCTTGTTTGCCTACCGGAATGCGACACATGCGGTTACCAACCAAACTCCAGCCATGATGTTCTTCAATCGAAGACTACGATGCCGCTTGGATTTAGTTAAGCCAAACGTCCGACGAGATGGGGAGAACAGGCAGTTTCAGAATATGAATGAAAGGCCGACCAGGAGTTTTAAGATAGGTCAACCAGTTTTGGCCCGGGACTACCGCACTGAGAAATGGCAGCGAGGAACGATTTGTACATGGCAAGGACCTCTCATGTATACCGTGGACGTTGGAGAGAGCATTGTAAGACGCCATGCTGACCAGATTCTAGAGTCACTGGAAAACGTCAACTCCACACCACGATCTGATACACCTGGTAATGAAATCGACGTACCAATTGCAGCTACCGCAGAACCGGTAATATTGGAAGCAGATGAACCAAACGACGACATTGATCCCGACTCAACATTGCCAGAAGAACCTGATACCCCAAAGAGGCATTATCCAGACAGAATCAGGAAGCCTCCTCAAAGACTGAACTTATAATTGCTTAAACTTAACCCATGTATCTAGCAACCGTAATTGTGATTGTAGTTAATTATCATTTAGTTGTTAAATGAATGTTATGTACTGTTTATCTAAAAGGGGAGGAATTGTTGTGTATGTACCTTTAAGAGAATAACTGGTCTCAGACTGCAGTACCGGCAGTGACCACCCCTGTATAAAAGGCGCTAGTGAGCCTCTGTTGTTTCAGTTTCACTATTGACTTCCAGCAGTAAAGACTTGTTTTGTTCAGCTCCTGCTGTCCGTGTCTCAATCATTCACGGACGTAATAGCCACGATCTCCTGCGCCGGCAGATCGTGACGTCAGCCGAGTGCATAGCACCCCGGACCGGATATTGAGTGGCGCCCCCTGTCTTACCGCCTGCCGCTAGCAACAACAGGTTGAGGGGAGCATTTTGCAGTCAGGAAGGGACTGGGGAGCGCTATTTAAAGGCGACCGCTTCCTGCCTTTTTTTGTTGGTGACATTTTTGCACCATGCATTCTGAGAGAGAGAGACTTCTGGAGAGATTCAACGCTGTGTGAAGGAGTTTTGGGTACTGAGCAGCACTTTGCAGGTTCATTTTGATTTGCTCTTCCTTGTATCGATTTAGAAGAGACTGTGGGGGCTGCACTCTGAGCTCTTTCCCTGGGTCTCTCCATTGTTCTTTCCAGCAGATTTGATGTAGAGGTCTCTCCAGGCCGAGATTCAAGGCTGCAATGAGCAGGATGTGGATGGAGAGCACAATCAACCCTCCCTTTTAAGCTAAAAACAGAAAATTCTGGAGAAACTCAGCAGGTCAAGCAGCATCTGTGAAGAGAGAAACAGAGGTAACGTTTCAGGTCGATGACCTTTCGTCAGAACTCCCCTTTAAGAACTGGCCGGTGCCAGTGTGTCTATGTTCCATTGCTGACTGACATCACATGAGCTTTGCCAGTGCTCTGAGGTAGCGCCTCGCTCCTCGGCCTTAGCGACAGGTGCGCTGCAATCACCTCCAGGGGCGCTAAAAGCCAAGTTTGCCGTCGGAGGCAATAATTAGCGCCAGGCACTAAACTTTGCGCATGGCCGATAATGGCGCCCCAAACGGGGCAATACTGAATTTTTCCCCCATAGAATCTAAGAGCACCAAAGGTGGCCATTTGGCCCATCGTGCCTATGCCAGCTCTTTAGAAGAGCAGTCCATTTAGTCCCACTCTTTCCATATAGCTGTATGTTCGAAAAAATGTGAACATAGGTCAGTAGCCTAACAGCTAAGATAATTGTCGCTTTCCCTACAGCATAGTAAACTTGCTTCCCGCATTTTATTCTCAAGCAAAATATTTCACTCTTAATTTCCTCAACTGACAGATATATCCCATCTTTTCACTATACTCTATTCCAGGAGTGAGATCAAACGTCAACTAGAAACTAATAATGATATGAACCGGGCCATTTTAAGGCTAAAGGGGTCAAGGGATATGGGGAGAAAGCAGGGACAGGGTACTGAATTTGGATGATCAGCCATGATCTCATCAAATGGCGGAGCAGGCTCGAGGGGCCGAATGGCCTACTCCTGCTCCTATCTTCTATGTTTCTATTGTATCTCATCAGAATCAGGTAAGGGTCCAGTTCAGTCTTTAAAAAAAATAAAAATATTGATGTTCATTGCCACTTCCTGTGTCCCACTATAGATTTCCTTGCAATAATGATGAGTGACGGTCAAGTGACTGTCTCTTCTGCTAAAAGCCGCAGAAAGAAAAGCAGGTGTTATTTTTGTGGTGTTTTCATTTGTAATCTGACTGATTTACTGGGGTGCAGTGAACCCTGGGGCACGCCTGGCTGGGCCCTGTTTTGGGTGGTGTTGATGGGCTGATGGGTGCAGGAGTCGGGTATTTGTGATAACACGATGTGCACTATTCAAATGAACAACAGAAGTACTAATTACTGTCACATCTAGTGCATCGGCCACATTTTCATATCGATTTTTCTGACCTGGAATAAACAATTACCACTGATAAATATCCCTTCACTGTCATTGTATCATTTGCCCTGAAGTCCTTCACAATGCACGGATCTGAGACTTGTGCCTCAGCGAGCTTTATCAGCTGCAGTGAAAAATGTACAGTACTTTAAACCAGTGGAATTGATATTTCAGCTACTTCATTGAATGAAATGACCAATCCAAATTGGTTCAAATCCAAACCCATCACATCTCTGTCTGTTTCTGCCTGCTTTAATAATTATGAACCACAATGATCAATAGACAAAAAAAAATAATTTGAAGCTGCTGGATTATCGCAAAACTTAACTGAGCCATTTAATGTCCTTTAAGGAAGAAAACCTGCTGTCCTCACCCAGTCTGGCCTATATGTGGCTTCAGTTCCACACCAAGTTGGTTGACTCCTCGTTGCTTTTTGAAGTGACCGAGCAAGCCATTCAGTTGCATTGAACTGCTACAAAGAATAAGAATAAAACTGGATGGACTACTCAGCTGCGACCTAGGCATCGAATCAGGACATGACCCAGCCCAGTCGACCATGCAAAGTCCTCCTCACTAACAATTGGGGACTGGTGCCAAAAGCTGTCCCACGGACTTGTGAAGCAACAGCCTGACATAATCATACCTATCAGCCAACACCTCAGAATTCTCCATCAACATCTCCTGAGTATGTCATGTCCCATCGGTAGGACAGACCCACCAGTGGTGGGGACACAATAGTTATGCAGTCACATGGGAGTGTCCCTGGGAGTTCTCAGATTCACTCTGAACCCCATGAAATCTCATGGCTTCAGGTCAAACATAGGCAATGAAACCTCAGCTGATGAATCAGTACTTCTCCATGTTGAACACCACTTGGAAGAAGCACTGAGAGTAGCAAGGGCACAGATTGTATGCTGTGTGGGACACTTCAATGCCTATCACCAAGAGTGACTTGGTAGTATGACTGACTGAGCTGGCTGATTCTTGAAGGACATAGCGGCCAGACTGGGCTTAACAGTGGGTGGTGAGAGAACCAACATGAGGGACTAACCTACTTGACCTTGCTTTCACCAATCTACCTGTTGCAGATGTGTCTGTAGATCACAATATTGGTAGGAGTGACCACCGGACAGTCCTTGTGTAGAAGAAGTCCCATCTTCACACTGTGGACATTGTCCATCATGTCCTGTGGCACTACCACCATACTAAATGGTATAGATTAAGAATCGATCTAAAAGCTCAAAACTGGGCATCCAAGAGGCACCTTAGGCCATCAAAAGCAAAAGAATTATATACCACCACAATCTGTAACCTTATGACTGAGTGTGGTATCAAGGAGTAAAATTGAAGTGAATCGATATCGGGGGGAAAACTCGCCAGTGGCTGGAGTCATACCTAGCACAAAGGGAGATGGTTGTCATTGTTGTAGGCCAATCATCTCGGCCCCAGGACATCGCTGCAGGAGCTCTAGACCCAACTAGCTTCAGTTTCTTTATTAATGATCTTCCCATCATCATAAGGTCAGAAGTGGGGCTGTTCCCCAATGATTGCACAGTGTTCAGCTCCATTCGCAATTCCTCAGATAATGAAACAGTCCATACCACATGAAGCAAATTGTGGACCACATGAAGCGAATCGTGGACAACATCCAGGCTTGGGCTGATAAATGGCAAGTAATATGCATGCCAGACAAGTGCCAAGCAATGACCATCTTCAACAAGAGAGAGCATAACTACCTCCCCTTGATATTCAATGGCATTTCCACTGCCAAGTCCCCCACCATCAACATCCAGTGGATCACCATTGACCAGAAACTCAACTGGAACAGCCACATAAGTTCTGTGTCTACTAGAGCAGGTCAGAGGCTGGGTGTTCTTTGATGAGCGGCTCATCTACTGACTCCCCAAAGCTTCGCCACACCTACAAGGCACAAGTCAGGAGTGTGATGGAATATTCTTCACTTGCCGGAATGGGTGCAGCTGCATCAACACTCAAGAAGCTCAACATCATCCAGGACAAAGCCATCTACTTGATCAGCAACTCGCCCACTAGCCTAAACATCCATGCCCTCCACCACTGGCGCACTGTGGCCGCAGTGTGTACTATCTATAGGATGCACTGCAGCAAATCGCCAAGGTCGTGACCTCCTCTACCTAGAAAGACAAGGGCAGAAAGTGCATGGAGCACCTTCACCTAAGAATGAATTTTAAAAATAACTTTTTCCTGTAAAAATAATGAGATTAAGTGCATAGTACTGTGTATAATTAACAATACATTTTCAAACAATGTCAAGAAGTTCCATGAAACCACCCATTATAATCTCACTCACAAATCAGGAGCTCATTTTCTGGGGCAGTTTTGTGACGCCTACTGTCTACATACACTATATCATATAATATCAGATCAGCGACTGTTGATGCTCAGTTTATTCTTATGAGCTAACATATCTGTGTTTTGAGAGCTGACAATATTACTTTGTTCATGGCTCTTAGTTCTTCGCTACGCAATTTAAACTCTTGTTTGAAGGGTTCGCATGCTATCACTAGCTTGCCTCAAAGTCATTAAATAAGACCCGACCTATATTTGTGTCTGCATAGTTTTTTTGTGTGTAACCTGACACCAAAGTGGCTGGATTTTACCAGCCCTGAGGAGGTGGATTTGAAGGCGGGACTGCTGGGAAAATCCGCAAACATGGGAGTGGGTCCCAAACCCGCTCCCAACCGGCCTCCAACCAATCTTCCTGGGAGTCAGGTCCCCGATTTGTGCAGGGATCCTTTGTGACACTCTGTGCTTCTTCAAATTGTGCCGTGGGAGCTTTTACATCCATTTGAACAGGCAGTCAGGGCCTCATCTGAAAAACACATCTCCAACACTGTGGCAAAGTGTCTAGGTTATGCCTAGATTATGTGCTCAAGTCCTGGAGTTTCTGTTGTTATTTTGGATTTCCAACATCTGCAGTATTTTGCTATCGTATTATGATGCGATTGGGCGCATTTAAAAAAAAAAATTCATTGATGGGATGTGGGCGTCACTGGCTGGCTAGGCCTGCATTTAGTGCCCATCCCTAATTGCCCTTGAGAAGATGGTGGTGAGCCGCCTTCTTGAACCGCTGCAGTCCATATGGTGTAGGTACACCCACAATGCTGTTAGGAAGGGAGTTCCAGGATTTTGGCCCAGCGACAGTAAAGGAACGGCGATACAGGTCCAAGTCAGGATGGTATGTGGCTTGGAGGGGAACTTGTAGGTGGTGATGTTCCCATGCGTCTGCTGCCCTTGTCCTTCTAAGTGGTAGAGGTCGCGGGTTTGGAAGGTGCTGTTGAAGGAGCTTTGGCGAGTTGCTGCAGTGCATCTTGTAGATGGTACACACTGCAGCCACAGTGCACCGGTGTGGAGGGAGTGAATGTTGAAGGTGGTGGATGGAGTGCCAATCAAGTGGGCTGCTTTATCCTGAATGGTGTCGAGCTTCTTGAGTGTTGTTGGAGCTGCACTCATCCAAGCAAGTGGAGAGTATTCCATCACACTCCTGACTTGTGCCTTGTAGATGGTGGAAAGGCTTTGGGGAGTCAGGAGGTGAGACACTCGCCACAGAATTCCCAGCCTCTGGCCTGCTCTTGTAGCCACAGTATTTATATGGCTGGTCCAGTTCAGTTTCTGATCAATGGTAACCCCCAGGATGTTGATAGTGGGGGATTCAGTGATGGTAATGCCATTGAATGTCAAGGGGAGATGGTTAGAGTCTCACTTGTTGGAGATGGTCATTGCCTGGCACTTGTGTGGTGCGAATGTTACTTGCCACTTGTCAGCCCAAGTCTGAATGTTGTCCAGGTCTTGCTGCATATGGACATGGACAGCGTCAGTATCTGACGAGTCTCGAATGGTGCTGAACAGTGTGCAATCATCAGCGAACATCCCCACTTCTGACCTTATGATGGAGGGAAGGTCATTGATGAAACAGCTGAAGATGGTTGGGCCTAGGACACTGCCCTGAGGAACTCCTGCAGTGATGTCATGTGATTGAGATGAATGACCTCCAACAACCACATAACCGCATAACATCATTTCAAATTAGGTTACCTTTGAGCTCATTTGTCCAAGTGTTCAACCAGTACTCAGCTACAACATGGAAAAATATATTACCTCAAATAATATGAAGTCTCATGATTAAAAGTTGTCAGTGCAGTTCAAGGGTTCATCTTATTAAACTGTGACCACCCCTGCTGGTAATATTAGAATTTGAACTGGCACCAGGGACAATGCTTGTCATTATGGGAAGTTTGTTAAGTAAGTTTATATGATATGATTCAGCTGCATTTGTGAAAATATTAGCTAATTTATAAAGCTTTTTTTTAAAACACTCCCCTGACTGTATTTTTCCAACCTTATATCCCTTTAAGCCCCTCAAATTTCTGAGATCCTCAACTTCCTTTAGCAACCAAGAGAGATAAAATTATATATACCTTATATAGAACCTTGGTTTGACCACAGTTAGAGTACTGTACACAATTCTGGTCTCCATATTACACAAAGGATATGGAAACACTGGAGAAATTGCAAAAAAGATTCCTAAGATTATACCTGAATGGAAAGAGTACAGCTATTGGGATAGACTGAACAGGCTCGCTAGAAAAGAGAAGACTCAGAAGTGAACTGACAGAAGCCTTTAAAATTATGAAGAGATTCGATAGGGTAAATGTAGAGAAGATGTTTGCAATTGTGGTGGGGCGGGGGGGGGGGGGTGCGGCTGTCTGCGTGTGTGTGTGCATATGCATGTAAACGCTTGTTTTTTTATGACCTTTGATCATCTGCATCTTTCCATCCTCCCCTTTTTATAAGATCTTTTCGACAATTCTGAAAGTACCTTGCACTACATTTTTGGGCTTGCACTTCACGTGACCTGTCGCTGAGCTTGTTTTGTATTTTCGCCCAAGATGAGGCAAAACTAAACCTCCACACCTGGCAACTGCATGGGTTGGCACAAATATCTGAAACTATCTGTTTAGGTGATTTGCTTCCTAACAACCTGTCTTGCGAACCTGATGTATTTTATGCTATAAGAGCAGAAGAAGAGCATTAGAAATAGGAGCAGGAGTAGGCCATATGGCCCCTTGAGCCTGCTCCGCCATTCCATAAGATCATGGCTGATCTTCAACCTTAACTCCACTTTCCTGCCCGATCCCCATATCCTTTGATTCACCTACAGTCCAAAAATCTATCAATCTCAGCCTTGAATATACTCAATGACTGAGCATCCACAGCTCTCTGGGGTAGAGAATTCAAAAATTCACAACCCTCTGAGTGAAGAAATTTCTCCTCATCTCAGTCCTAAATGGCTGACCTCTTTTCCTGAGACTATGCCCCCTAGTTCGAGACTCTCCAGCCAGGGGAAGCATCTACCCTGTCAAGCCCTCTCAGAATCTTATATGTTTCACAGAAACATAGAAGATAGGAGCAGGAGTAGGCCATTCGGCCCCTCGAGCCTGCTCCACCATTTAATGAGATCATGGCTGATCATCCAAGTTCAGTGCCCTGTCCCTGCTTTCTCCCCATATCCCTTAATCCCTTTAGCCTTAAGAAATATATCTAACTCCTTCTTGAATATATTTAATGAATTGCCCTCAACTGCCTTCTGTGGTAGAGAATTCTACAGGTTCACCACTCTCTGGGTGAAGAAATTCCTTCTCATCCCTGTCCTAAATGGCTTACCCCTTATCCTTAGACTGTGACCCCTGGTTCTGGACTCCCCCGCCATCAGGAACATCCTTCCTGCATCGAGTCTGTCTAGTCCTGTTAGAATTTTATAAGTTTCAATGAAATCCCCTCTCATTCTTCTAAACTCCAGTGAATATAAGCCCAATCGACCCAATCTCTCCTCATATGTCATTCCTGCCATCCCAGGTATCAACCTGGTGAATCTTCGCTGCACTCCCTCCATGGCAAGAACATCCTTCCTCAGATAAGACGACCAAAACTCCACACAATACTCAAGGTGTGGTCTCACCAAGGCCCTGTACAACTGCCGCAAGACATCCTTGCTCCTGTACTCGAATCCTCTCGCTATGAAGGCCAACATACCATTTGCCTTCTTAACCGCCTGCTGCACCTGCATGCTTACCTTCAGCGACTGGTGCACAATAACACCCAGGTCTCTTTGCACTTCCCCTTCTCCCAATCTATTGCCATTCAGATAATAATCTGCCTTCCTGTTTTTGCCACCAAAGAGGATAACCTTGCATTTATCCACATTATACTGCATCTGCCTAATCACCCAATCTGTCCAAATCATACAGGAGTTTCTCGGCATCTTCCTCACAGCACACATGCCCACCCAGCTTTGTGTCGTCTGCAAACTTGATCAGCTCTCATTCTTCTAAATTCCAGAGAGTATAGGCCCATTCTGCTTAATCTCTCCTCATGGGACAATCCTCCCTCACCCCTATGGTACGTCATTGCTATTTCTCATGCTGATAAAAAAAATAATTGAGCTGCACCACTTCCCTCATGCTGCCCCTTTGATACCCATGTTCATGAGAACAAAAGTGTATTACGTATAAGTTCTGTTCAACTTTCAACGGGAATGAAAATCGGGTGGCTACTGTAATGGGCGTTCGATCCACCGTGCCAGTTTTACACCCGGGTGGCCAATTGAAACTATTAGTAAAGTCTGTTTGGTTTTTGAAGCATTTGATTACAAATGTTATTTCACGGGGACAAATTTGTTCATGACTGGTGCCATTGTCAAAGGTGACAAAGGTCAGATTATCATAAATCGTGACAAAAATTGTCCTGCCATAAAACACAATTTTTACAATAGATCAGCAATGTTGTGGGGCATGTGGTGTACGTTGTACTACGACTATACATTATCAACAAGATGAAAGGTACTAGATCACAGAAGGTCTTGAAAGACCATATATTCCAGGCCTTTGTAATTACAGCACCTGTGTAGATAATCTGTACACCCGCTTTAGCAGGAAAATCCACCGTGTCCTCCAGGACACTGAGCTGATTCCTCTCTTCATAAGCCACCACCTTTCTGGAGACAGCTGTCAGAATTCATCTAAGTTACTGTCTTAGCTGGGTTTTCAATCGCATAATATGCTTAAATGCCTCTGGGATTTCGGAGGAGGACTAGCCTGAGGCCTGCTCACAAAAAAAACCCCAGCACTAACTCCTTTGGAATGTAGTAGAGCAGGCTTCATGTGCCTTAGGTTGGGCTCCTCCTCCGAAGAAACATCTACGCTAAATCTGCCCTATTCTCCTTCACGAGGAACACAAGCTAATTTTTCTTTTAGCAGTGTAAAAAATGGTGCTGTGATTGCAATCTTGTAAAGAAGCTTAAAAAGATGTAAAAGTATTTACTGAGTTAGAATAAAGCTCATAAGGGTGCAAAATCCTGTTAACAATTTGGCAACGTAATTACCATCTACCTTAAAAAGAAATAGCAGAAAATAGCAGGTTGCCACTAATACAAAAATACTATTGTGCTTCATTATTTTCTACTTAAACTTACTTTGTAATAAACTTGCTTAAATAAATAGAACCATATTGGTTTGAAGAAGGACAGTAAAGATTATGGACATTGATGTTGGAGTGATTACAGTGTTTTTATTGTACCTTGTACACATGACCATGTTCGGCTTACAGTCAATATTATTTAAATGTTCTACTTGAAAAGCAGCCACTTAATTATGCTGCATCAGTAATGACCACTTGTTGCATGTGTGCGAATATACAGTGAGTAACAGTTATCTAGAAAAGTATTACAAGATTGTAGCACATTAAAAGAGTTGTAGACTGTGAGAGTGAAGCAAGACCTGTTTTGTTCACCATGTATGCAACAAATCCCGGAGATTAAGAGTAATAATTCTGTCTTTATTGCTTGTACAGTAGGTGCAAATTAATGACATGGTTTAATGTGGCTAGCTTCTCTATTCCACTTCCACCACCCAGTTTTGTAATTGGCTGCAATTTATCACCATCATCCACCTTTTACCTGCTGGAGTAGGTATTATCACTTACACACCACAGTTTTGCTATATATAACTTCTGCTGTGGCCACAATTTTCTATTTGGATTCATATTACATGACAAGCAGAGGAAGTAGTAATGCTTCATTATCCCATTAGATGTGAGTGCCAAACTGATGTCAGTGCCCAAAGTAGCTCACTTTGTTTGGCATCTATTCAGGAAGATCTAAAACTGGTACAATTTCAAGAACTTTGGGTCCAGTTTATTTGAAATGGCAACATAAATGGAGCCTACCCTCTGCCTTTATATCCTATCATTGTCTGCCATTACACTGGCTGCAGGTAGAAATATATTTTTTATCTTTGGTGTATATAAATGTATCCTGATGATATAGTGAGCGGGGATTGCATCGTTCATCCACAGGCCAGTTTGTTCATGTGCTCCTTAATGGCCTATTCGAGGACAGTCTGTATTTTCTAATGATCTACAAAATGGCTGCAGCCATATTCACTTGTAGCCAGTGGAAGAGTTGCATAAGTGTTTCCTGGCAATGCAGTGCAGATCTCTATGCTTCTGGCAGTGTTGTCGCACCATGGTACTGGTGTGAAGCTTCACTGATACATAAAGGGTTGGATGAGAACAGGATTGGAGGTTACAGGAATAGGCATAGATTAGCTGATCAAATGCTCGATAATGGCTCCTGTACTGCTTGGACCAGGGGCAGACAGTGTTGTCTGTGGAGCGTCGTAGGACAGGTTTGAATAATGTAGATTGTTACATAAGTTGTAGTTTTGCTTAGTTACCTTTTGGGGGTCAGGGAGCATGTACTGTATGTAGATCTTACCCTTGGGAATTTAAAAAAAAAATTCATTCACGGGATGTGGGCGTTGCTAGCACGGTCAGCATTTATTGTCCATTCCCTAATTGCCCTTGTGAAGGTGGTGGTGAGCCGCCTTCTTGAACCGCTGCAGTCCGTGTGGTGAAGGTACTCCCACAGTGCTGTTAGGGAGGGAGTTCCAGGATTTTGACCCAGCGACGATGAAGGATCGATGATATATTTCCAAGTCAGGATGATGTGTGACTTGGAGGGGAACTTAGAGGTGATGATAGACTCCACGATAGAGTAAGTTCTACATGGTCTGTGAAAGGAGCATGCTTTATGGGCTGAAGGAACATTTTTCATTCTTATATTCTTAAGACTCAAATTTGGATCTTCTAAAGCTGAGGTCAAAGTTGTACAAACCCAAATGTTCCTCCCCATAGCTACCAGTGATATAGATCTGTTTTCACAGCAAATCAAAAGAGGTTGCAATAAGTATTTAGAATGATTGAGGGCCACACCCAAGAACGGAGTTATTTGAATCTAACCAGTTCTATTGACTGAACTTCGCCTTCAAGTGACATAACACATGGATTCATGATCTTGTTGATCTCTCCTCAGAGGAGGAAGCTTGGCAATTTCACAGTTTGTAAATCGTTCATTATGCTGAACTACAATTTATAGAAATATGTCCAAACATATAACATCAGTTGTCTTCATAGAATATGTCATACAAATTAGGAGAACTATTTATCCATAAAAATGGTGCCACAAAGCAACAGACCATCACATGCTTGTATCATCTGAATGCAACCTTTTATTTGTTGTTTTATCAACCATACTTGATTGTAATGAGAAAGAAACAGCTGGAAGATGTGGGCTGGGAGTTGACATTTTTCAACCTCTGCCAGTAACAAAGTGAAAGAAGGCCTATCAAAACCTTGCATTGAACTTAATGGCCCATAATTTCCGATGCCTACGGGTGTGTACGCGCTGTGTACACACCCGTAGGGACCTCGCAAGTGCCGGTTTCAGGCATGTGAAGCGCCTGCGCTGAAAACCGGCACTTCCGATCTGTCAAGAATCCTCTTGACAGATATCCGCCTGCCCAGGAGAAGGGCCTCTGCGGTGAACTTCCGCCCACTGAAATGTCTTAAAAATCTTATGCCTGGTAAAAGCGTAAGGCTTGCTTATACCAGCATAAGAGTTTAAAAACATTTTTTTTTAATTTCACTCATTTATAATGTAAAAATACTTTTTAAAAAGGTACGTTTATTTTTACGATAGCAAAATACTGTGGATGCTGGAAATCCAAAATAACAACAGGAAATGCTGGAAAAACTCAGCAGGCCAGGCAGCATCGGTGGAGAGAGAAACAGAGTTAACGTTTCTGGTCGAAAGGTCTGACCTGAAACGTTAACTCTGTTTCTCTCTCTTCACCAATGCTGCCTGGCCTGCTGAGTTTTTCCAGCGTTTCCTGTTGTTATTTAAGTTTATTTTTAGCCCTGTAAAAAACTTTAATTATTTTTTTTAATATTTAGGGGGAGAAATTCGGTATCGCCCTGTTTGGGGCGCAATTATCGGCCGGGCGCAAAGTTTAGCGCCTGCCACTAATTATCGCCTCCAACTGCAAACTTGGCTTCTATTGCCCCTGGAGGTGATTTGAGCGCTAAATCAGGCGCTACACACCTCTCTTAAGGCGCTAATGCTGAGGAGTGAGGCAGTACCTCAGAGCGCTGGCGAAGCTCATGTGATGTCAGTTAGCAATGGAACACAGACACACTGGCGCTGGCCAGTTCTTAAAGGGAAGGGTCGATCTTGCTCTCCAGCCACACCCTGCTCATTGCAGCCTTGAATCTCGGCCTGGAGAGACCTGTCCATCAAATCTGCTGGAAAGAACAATGGAGAGGCCCAGGGAAAGAGCTCAAAATGCAGCCCCCATAGTCTCTTCTAAATCGATGCATGGAAGGTCAAATCAAAATGAACCTGCAAAGTGCTGCTCAGTACCCAAAACTCCTTCACACAGCGTTGAATCTCTCCAGAAGTCTCTCTCTCTCTCTCTCTCTCTCTCAGAATGCCTGGTGCAAAAATTTAGCTAACAAAAAAAGGCAGGAAGTGGCCGCCTTTAAATAGCACTCCCCCAGTCCCTTCCCGACTGCAAAACGTTCCCCTCAACCTGTCGTTGCTAGCGGCAGACGGAAAGGCAGGGGGCGCCACTCAATATCCGGTCCGGGGCATTGCACGTTTGACTGACGTCATGCTCTGCGGGTGCAGGAGATCGTGGCGGTAGTGTTTAGAGCTGCCGCAAAATGTCTGGTCAATTTCGTGAGCGGAGCAAACATCGGCACGCCCGGGCACTAGTTGCTTTGCGCCCCATTGGCGCCCTCTTTGGGAAGTGCTAATCAACCAAATTTTTCCCCCCAGATTTACTGTAATTTTAACTCAATTTTAAAAACGTGATGCTTTTTAAAAAATGTATTTAATGTTGTAGTGTCCTTTTTCAGTGATCCCCATTCATACCTTTGACAGGTTTATCTGTCAAAAGTATGAAGGGGGATTCCCTTCTCCCATTGGTTCGCCTGGCCTACGTGATCCCAGGGATGCTTGCGAACTGCCTGTGCCCCTGGAATACCTGGGCCTTTGTGCATGTGCACCAGGAGAAGCCCAGGAGCGGAAGTGTCCGGACCTCGGGAGCCCTCAGGTAAGGGCGTAGATTTTTTCCTGATAGGAGGCTTCCGCATGCAGGAAGCCTCCTATCGGCAATTACGGACCATTATACATCACACATATAGGGGGAGAAATTCAGTATAGCCCCGTTTGGGGCGCTAACTTCGCCCGGGCGCTAAAAGTGGTGCCCCGGAAAAATTAACGCCCCCACGCCGGAAATTGGTCGGTTGCACCCCAAAGGGAAGCGGGGCGCTACTGGAGGTGCCCTGCCTCCCTCTTGGGGCGCTGCGAGTGAATATCGTGGTGCTACGTGCTGCAGCGCCACACGCTGTGGCACGTCGCGCTGCGGTATTGCAGGCATTCCTCCCCTTCTTAAAGGGGAGAGGCCTTGTGCAGCGCGATCTGGGGCCCAGCTGGGCCCCTGGGGATCGGGAGTGCAGGCAAAAGAGCCCGGCACGCAAGAGAAGTGCCGCGCTCTTGGAGTGCAGCCGGCACTCCGCGGGGGGGGGGGGTTCAGGAGGCCGGGGACGGGAGCGCAGACAGGTACTGGCAGGCGGCCAACAACAAAAATGGCCGCCCCGCACCTCGCCTTTAATTTGCGCCTCCCCGGCCGCAGGTACGCCACCCTGACCCTGTTGGACATAGCATCCGGCGGTAAATCAGGGGGCACTCCCGAAGATCGCGGCCGGGGCGAGTGGGGCGCTGCGCACACCAATGACGTCATTGCCAGCGGCGCAGCGCTACCGGTTAGCGCCACCACTAACCTCCCGCTGAATTTTGCGGGAGGCATAGGCAGTGCCGCGCCCGGGCACTAGTTGGTTTGTGCCCCACTTAGCGCCCTCTTAAGGCGCTAACGGGTGGCGCAACCAACTGAATTTTTCCCCCATAGAGTATCATATCATGCCCCAACTTTTACAGGCAATACGGTAGCAACAATGGTAATATTTTTCCCTTTTCTGAGTCATGTCTTCCAATTCTACTTTTCTAAGCACTAGTTGTTAAAAGGATTAAACCTATCCCCTTGGATCCCTGTGCATTTTCTAGCTGATTAATTCTTCCATCTTGGAAATCTAGAGCTTCCTACGCTTTGCAACATAACATTGTTCACTGCTGCTGTGGAGACGCACCAAGAGTTCAACAAAGGGTTGTGCCCTGTCTAAAGTCATGAATACAAACTGGCTTATTTTTCAGATTTGGTCTCCTTTTGCAGATTTACTCTTAATCATTCTCATTTATATTCCTACTTAAACCTAATTACGGTAACATGAGCTCGGCGGTCTGCCTATTTTATCAGAATTGGGAGACCTTGCAATTCACAAGGTAATTATGGATGAACAAAGCCATTCAGCCCATCTTGGTTCATTCACCCAGAATGACCCTAACATCCTCCCCTTATATCATTCCAGGGCTTCATCTCATTTTGCATCAAGTCAAGCTTGCCTGTCCTCATTGACTTACTAATTGGCTTTCGGTTCCCCCCGTGCCTCAAGTTAAAAATTCTCATCCAGGTTTAAATCCTTCCTATGGCCTCACCTCTTCCTATCTTTGTAATCTCCTCCAGCCTCTCAAAATTCCTTCCAAAACTCTCTCCTTTGACTCCAGCTTCATGTGCTTCTCTTGCCCTGCCATTGGTGGCCGTGCCTTCGGCCGCCTATGCCTCATGCCCTGGAATTCCCTCCCTAAAGCTTTTTGTCTCCCCACCTCTTCTCCTCCTTTCAGACTTTTCTTAAAATATAGCTTTTTTGACCAAGCTTTAGGTAAACCCTCTTAATTTGGCATCCTTCTTTAGCACCGTGTCCATTTTTTCCGTGTGCCTCTGTGAAGTGCCTTGGTATGCTTTGTTCTATGTTAAAGGTGCTATATAAATGCAACTTGTTGTTGATACTTCAATCCCATTTAAAATAATGAAATTGATTAAGATGAATGGATGTGTATGTAGTTTCATGCATCTGATTTGTCACCCTTTTTGAATATGGGCATCACATTGGCTTGTTTCTAAGCTACTCCTACTCCCCAGTGTCCAGTGACTCCTTCATAATGACTGTCAATGCCTCACAAATCTCCTCTCTGATCTTAGCATGCTGGGATAAATACTGTCTGTCCCTGGGGAATTATTGTTTTTGAGCCTTTTTAGCCTGTCTAGGACTTCCAATGCATTTATATCAAAAGCCATTAATTTTGCCTGGGTTAACTCGCTGGGGAGAGCATGGCGCTCACAAAAATACTCTGGAAGTAATTAGTTAGAATGTTTACCACCCTGTACTTGCCCTCAGTTTTGAGCCTGTTAGTATTTTTGTGGTTCCCCATCTCTTCTCTGGTTGCCTCTTTTACTATTGATCAATTAGATAGTTCGAGCTGGTGCTCCCAAACTTTAACTGGTGTGTTCATTCCTGATAAATAATCAGTTCATAACAAACGTTACTTTGCAGCCAAGTAGTTAATCAATAAAAATCTTGGGCTGGATTTTGTCAATGGGGACGTGATGGAGGCGGGACTCCCACTTTTTGGGTTGTAGTCCCGCCTCCATCGACTTGTGGCCAACCCACGCTATTTTCCCCTGATTGACCTTGTTAAGCCTACCCAGTGGGCTCAGCAGGCCAATTAAGGGACACCTGGTTACTGGTGACGTCAGTGATTGACATTTCATCTGTCAAGAGCTTTTGACAGATGAAAAATCAGCGTCTGACAGCTCTGTGAAGCTGTCAAACACTGACAATCTGTCTTCTAACTTGAGTCCTTCTACTCAGACTCAGTTAGCGAGCTCTCCAGACCAGAAAGCAGAGGCTGCAGCTTTTGACAGTTCAGCGGCCATTCTGCTTTCTGTGCCGGTGAACTGAGGGACTCCCGAGAACTGAAGGAAGGAAGCCTGCAGGAGAAAGTAAAGGTAAGTAAAACTTATTAAAGCACTTTACACTTACCTCACACACTTACCTCTGCACACATGCACCCATCACTCACCTGCACAACGGACATCTCGACCCCTCCAACCCCTGCAGACCGACGGCCCGCCTCGCTAACTTGCCATGGTTCAGAGCCATTGGGAAGCCCACATTTCAGGGCTAAAAATAGGGATTAGGCAAAAAACTGCCTGTTAACTACCTGTTAACAGGTAGTTAGTTAATTGGCACTAACCCCTTCCCGCCTCGGGGAGGCGGCTCCCAGCACAGGTTGGATACCCGCCTCCTGGGACATTGGCTGGGGGGCGGGATGGGTTCCTGCCCCCCCCCCCCGATTCTGCAATTTTCCCACCACTCCCGCCTCTAAACCCGCCTCCACGGGGCTTGGAAATTCAAGCCCCTTGTGTATACAAGTAACACGTGGGCCAATTTTAACTCTCAGAAATCTGGCGGCTGAGCAGTTAAAATCACCCTGGCTCTTGCCTGTCTGAAAGCCGCCATGATTGCAACATCTGCATGTTTAACCTGCTCTCCTGAGCAGGCAGCAAGGACACACGCCCGGAGCCAACAGGGTCCTTCCTTACATATACATGTTGCGGCCCAATGACATCATTGAGAACCGACTGTAGTTTTAACTCGGGCCTGAGCGGGGAATCCACCTGGAATTAAAATCGGGGCCAAATTTGATTGGACGTGCAAATGAAACAATATATTCTAAAATATAGACTCATCAAAAATAAAGTGTGCTGCATCCTTTTCTTATTTTTAATGTCATATTTTGGACTAAATGAAAAATACCTACCGCAGCAGCTCTGTGGGACAGTCAGACATGACATATGTGGTGATGTCAACTAAAAATATGAGCATAATAATAGGAAATAAAAGGGTGACAATGATTTTACAGCTGATTTTATTTAGCTTACAGGAATTAATAAGTTAGATGGATAGGACAATGGCCTAGAAATTCAGTTGGTTGCGCCAGCCGGTAGCGCCTTAGGAGGAGTAGATGTCGGGCGTTAGGCGGCTAGCGGCCGGGCGCAGCGCGAACTGCGCCTCTCCCCAAATTCACTAGAGATTTAGCGGCGGCGTAAAGTCTTTGCGCGCGCTCAGCTGCGCGCGCAGATCATGACGTCATTTCCTCGTGCAACGCCCTTTGTGCGCCCCCAACCGGAAATTCAGTCGCGACGCCCCATTGTGCGCCTGGCGCCCCTAGCGACTGGTAGAGTGGAACGGTGCTGAGTCGATGCGGGGCGCGGGGGGCGCAAATTAAAGGGCACTCCTCCTGCACTAGAAAAGGCTGCCATTTCGCAGTACTCCTTCTTGAGAGACGGATCTTTGCAGAGAGACCAAGGTAGAGAGCTTTCTGCTTTGGCTCAACACTCGGACAGGTACTTGTGGCTTCAGGCCACAGCTTTCCACTTGTCTTTGCCTCATTGACATATCATTCTTTGCTAACATATTATGGGGGCTGCAATGGGCGCAAACGCTGGCCTTCTCCATTGCATCCAAAGGGCTCACAGACACCGTGAGAGAGTGGCAGCCCTGGCTAGACGGAGAGGGGGCAACAGGCGTCGGGAAAGGAGGCCTTACCCACCCAGGGTATACCGCCAGCATTTCTCCTATCTCAACATGTCTGACGAGCAGTGTGTTCGGAGGCTGCGATTCCGAAGGGAGGTGGTCACAGAGATCTGCGACCTGCTTGGCGGTGATCTGCAGCCACAGCTGAGGAGCAGGACGTCTCTGTCGGTGGCAGTGAAGGTGACGGTGGCTCTCAACTTCTATGCCACCGGCTCCTTCCAATCCGCCACTGGGGACATTTCCAACATCTTCCAGTTCACCGTGCATTGCTGCATCCGCCAGGTGACCAATGCCCTTTTCAAAAGGAGACGTCAGTTCATCTCCTTCTCCATGGCCCTTGCCAAGCAGCAACAGCATGCAATGGGCTTTGCAGCATTCGTGGGCTTCCCCATGGTGCAGGGCGCCATTGACTGCACGCATGTGGCTTTGCGGGCACCTCTGGAGAATGCCGAGGATTACCGCAACCGGAAGGGCTACCATTCGCTCAACGTCCAGCTGGTGTGTGACCACAGGCAGCTCATCCTAGCTGTCAATGCCCGCTTTCCAGGCAGCAGCCACGATGCCTTCATCCTGCGACAGACTTCTGTGGCAGACATGTTCCAGGCCCAGCCTCACCCACGAGGATGGCTTATCGGGGACAAAGGCTATCCTTTGTGTACCTGGCTGATGACCCCGCTCCGTGCGCCCAGCACCCCTGCTGAAGAGGGATACAACGAAAGCCATCAAGCGACCAGGAACATCATCGAACAAACAATCGGCGTCCTGAAGCAACGGTTCCGCTGTCTGGATCGTTCCGGTGGAGCCCTACAATATTCGCCGGAGCGAGTCTCCCATTTCGTTGTCGTGTGCTGCATGCTGCACAACCTGGCTATCCGCAGGACTCAGCCACTGCCACCAGACATTGGAGGACCACCTGAGGAGCAGGAGGAGGAGGAGGACCAGCACAGGAGGGAGGCAGAAAGTGCAAGGGCCGCCCGTCGCCGGCTTATTGAACGTCGCTTCTAGGCCCCCTCTCAGGGAATGGCTTGTGCCAATGTCAGCAGATGAATGTAGCCGCTCCACAAGCCCTCAGCCGAGCAGGGCAACCAGGACTTGACAAAAAAACCATGCACAGTGCAATTTAAGAACAATAATTTATTGCAGACCTCTGCCCTTCCCACATTACAACCTCATGTGGAGAAGCCCCCCCCAAAACACAAAACTACCAGTCTCGGCCTTACAAAAAGAAAGACACCAGTCTCGGCCTTACAAAAACACAACTACACCAATCTCGGCCTTAAAAAAAGAAAGACACCAGTCTCGGCCTTACAAAAACACAACTACACCAGTCTCGGCCTTACAAAAAGCACCAGGCATTTGGCCAGACCTTCTACTTTTTGCCCTGCGAGGGCGATGCCTTTCGCATCCTTGCCTGGCCCCTGCCCGCCCTGCAGCTCCTCCTCAATGGGAGCCCAGTGGCTGCAGCAAGGCTGGGGGAAGGCTGCTGAGGGTCAGATGGTGAGACGGCAGATGCCCTTGGGGGTCGGCCTGCACCAGCTCTGGCCTTGGAGGGGCCGGCTGCTGACTGCTCCAACTCTGCCTGGGCGGCAGCAGCCTGTCCAGCGGCTCGTGGCAGCTGCAATGGCGGAGTGGCAGTGTCGGCTGCAGGAATGGTGCCAACCTGGCAGATCGCAGGTGCTCGCTGGTCGCCTGAGACATTGGCACTCGCACGGGCCAGCACTGCAGCATGAGCAGCAAACAGCTGAAGAACAGACTGCTGGGCTGCTGCTGCGCGGCAGGTGCCCTGGCGATGCCTGGCTGATCCAGCGAGGGTGGCAGCAGTTAGTGCCCATGTGGCCCTGGTCTGTGTCCGCATGACCACAGCCAGTGAATGGACGGCATGACTGAGCACTTGGCTCGAAGCCGCCTGTGCTGCCGCGAAGTCCTGTAGACTCCTGGCCTGTGCTGCTCCAAATTGCTGCACACTCCTTGACAGAGACTCAATGGAGTCAGGCATCCTTGCCACTGCAGCCATGAGCTCAGTGTGCCTGCGCTCAGCCTGGACGGCCATTTCCTCCAGGAGCCGCACCTCCTCTGCGCTGACCGTCGCAGTACTGGAGGCCGCACTCACCCTCTGGGGAGAAGTCCGCCGAGCTTCCCCACCCCTCCCGCGTTGCTGCAGGCCGCTGGGCCCCGGAGCTTCGCTCTCCTCCGACCCTTCCCCCCGGCTCCCCTCCAGGGAAGACGTGTCCCCTTCCTCGCCATGGGCTGGCGTGGCTGAGGGTGGCACTGATGGGCCAGCTTCCTCTTCCTCCTCCTCGGAATCGGAAGCGCTGACAGTGGCAGCTTGAGGGCCCGCCTCCTCACCTGGTGATTCACCATCTGAAAGCAGGAAGGCACAAGAGTAGCTTTAGAGTGAGGACAGGGCGGCAGCGAGGGAGGCATGAGTCGGGCATTGGTCGGACAGTGGCAAAGGATGCTGATCTGAGGCGCAAGTGTAACGAGAGAGGTCAAAAAGGTGATGCCCTTACCATTGGTGCCCAGAACAGGGTTGGCATCTCCAGTGGCGATGGGCCCAATCAGCCGGCCTGCCATAATGCGCTCCACACGCTGGTCGAGGTCGGAGAGCTCTTTGACGTCAGGACGGCCTCCCCCGGTCTCAGTTCGTTTCCGCCGGTTGTACGCCACCTTGGCCTGCAAGAGAAAGGACGGCCTCTAAGTACAGTGTGTAGCCCTGATCTTGTCTGCAATGCCTCCCATGGTCGAATAGCTTGTACAGTGTGTAGCCCTGATCTTGTCTGCAATGCCTCCCATGGTCGAATAGCTTGTACAGTGTGTAGCCCTGATCTTGTCTGCAATGCCTCCCATGGTCGAATAGCTTGTACAGTGTGTAAAGTGCTGAATGTGCAAGTGATTTTCATGCCAGTCCCATAGCTGCTGGATGAGGGCTGGCCATTAGGGCTTTCAGGTCCCTTTGCCCATAAAGTGAGGTGCACATGCAGGGATGAGGAGGACACTGGAAAGGGTACTCACCCTGACAACCCAAGTGAGGTCGTTGAACTTCTTCCGGCATTGCACAGGAGTCCTGGCAACCACGCTGTTGGAAGACACCCTGTTTGAGACCTCCCTCCAGGCTTTCCGGTAGGCGCTGGGCAGTGGCCTCTTGCCACCTTCTGGGAACAGAACATGGCGCCTGCGCTCCACTCCGCCAACCAGCAGCCTCAGGTCACCGTCGCTGAAGCGCTGCGCTCTCTCCCTGGCCTTCTCCATAGCCCTGGGCGTTGTGCAGGTGAAGCTGAAGTGGTCAGGCCTAGGTTGAGGGCTGCAGTGTGCAGGGCGTGGCAGGCAAACAAATCGACCCTCCCCCTTTAAGAGCTGACCGGCGCCAGAGTGTCTGCCGTCAATCAACAACTCGCCGCACCGACGCTGCGCCCGGCCTCGGGGGTATCGCTCAGCACCGCCGGCTTAGCGCCTAAAGATAGTCGTGCATCGCCTGTTTTAGCGCAGCAGCAACCTCTTGGGGCGATGCGACTGAATATCGGCGAAGGTGGCGCGACTTTGCGCCGGGCGCAAACTTTTGCGTCCGCCCGACTTTACCGCCCCAAAAGTGGCTATACTGAATTTCTAGGCCAATGTTTCAGATTTTATAGTGATTCAATATAAATGCAAACAAATAAACAGTTTCCACAAAGGTGAAACTTGCAGTATTTGGTGACCTTGGATTTATACCTACTCAGTTATCAATAGTTAATTTACTAGTTAACCCAGCCCTGCAACACACTGAGATCTCTGTGCTCCTCCAATTCTGGCCTCTTGCGCATCCCTGATTTTAATCGCTCCACCATTGGCGGCTGTGCTTTCAGCTGCCTCGGCCCTAAGCTCTGGAATTCCCTCCCTAAATCTCTCCGCCTCTCGACCTCCCTCTCTCCTTTAAAACACTCCTTAAAATCGACCTCTTTGACCAAGCTGTTGTTCATCTGTCCTAATATCTCCTTATGTGGCTCGGTGTCAAATTTTGTCTGATAATCGCTCCTGTGAAGCGCCTTGGGACACTTTACTACGTTAAAGGCGCTATATAAATGCAAGTTGATGTTGTTGTTAATGGCAATCACATTATTTTATTACAGTCCCAAACCTGTGAATGACAGTCTTCAACGCTGACAGACTCAGCTTTGAATATTCCTCAGTGTTTATAGTAAGGGCGATGTAAGCACTCGAGTTGGGCATTTCTGTATTTTTTATCTGGCACTATTTCAATGAAATATGAATGAATTTAAAAAATGAGTTGTTCTTTAACTGTGAATGAAGATGCTTAGTGCGACCTTTTAACCCTTTTATTGCATTGGTTATAATGGTCGCACAATTTACACCCACATTGGATACCAATGGTGAACCTGCAGCAAACTACACACGTCAAAGAGAGCTATAATCATGGATGAGTCATTGATCTGCTGTATTGGTCTAATTCACCAGGTCACATGTTACAGATCCACTTCAACGGTAGCAGTGACAGTATTTTGTTTAAATTGTATTTTAAAAGGATTTTTCCACACAACTTATTTTTCAATTTTATTCCAAAGGTACTATTTGAAATTAGTAGCAAACAGCTTGATTGTAGTGGAACCAGCCTCGAGGCTGTAAAGAAAGAACTTGCATCAAATAGTGTCTTTCACAGCCTCAGAATGTTGCTAAGTGCTTCACAGCCAATGAAGTACTTTATATTTTGAATAAAGTCTCGAAACAAGAGCCTGTTCCCTTTCCAATTGGTGTGAGAAGGTGGTGCATGCTGAGGATGGATGTGTTGGGCTAACAATTGCAGAAGTGTGGGGGCAAGGCGGCTGGATGTCATGTGCTGAAACCTTCTGGAGTATGGCCAACTAGCGCTGGCACCCATAGTGACACCAAATTTGAATTTTAACCCGTCTCCAACCCTGCATCGGAGTATCTGCTCCTCAAACTCTCATCCATGCTTTTGTTACCGCTAGACTCGACTATTCCAATGCTCTCCCGGCCGGCCTCCCATTTACCACCCTCCACAAACTTGAGCTCATCCAAAGTCTGCTGCCCATATACTAACCCTCACTTAAGTGTCTCTCCCATCACCCGTGTGCTCGCTGACCTACATTGGCTCCCGATCCACCAACACCTCAATTTTAAAATTCTCATCCTCATGTTGAAATTTCTCCATGTCTCGCCCCTCCCTATCTCTGTAACCTTCTCCAGCTCTACACCGCCCCCCCCCCAAGAACTCTGGGTTCATCCAACTCAAGCCTCGCCCCCCACTATTGGTGACGCCGTGCCTCCAACTGTCTAAGCCCGAAGCTCTGGAATTCCCTCCCTAAAGCTCTTTGCCTCTCCACCTCTCTCTCTCCTCCATTAAGACGCTCCTTAAAACTCACCTCTTTGACCAAGCTTTTAGTCACCTGTCCAAATATCTCCTTCTTGGGCTCAGTGTCAATTTTTATTTTATTACGCTCCTGTGAAGTGCCTTGAGACATTTTCCTATGTTAAAGGCGCTATATAAATGTTGTTGTTGTTGACAGCATGTAGATTGCAATGGGAAAGGAATTCTGAAGGAGGTAAAAAGCATCACAATTTTGAGGTCCTGGGAGAGAAGAAGTTAGGGTGGATGCAATAATAGTTTAATAGTTGCAAAAGCTGATCGAGGCAGTGAAGTGTTTTTGCTGGATGATTTCGTACTCAACCTATTTGTTATCCATGTGCTTTATATGGGTCAGTTATTGAATAAAATACAATCGTATTCAATTATTTCAAAATGTTATTACTCCCAAATTGCACACCATTTGTTTGTGATTTTTCCTAGCTTTCATTTAAAGCAGTAAGTCATTCAAAAGCCTGCAGGGGGTGCAAACTAACGTTTTTTGCAAGAGGTAACAGATTGTCTTACAACACACAGAAGCTGCAAATCAATTAGGTTTCAGAAAATCAGCAACACATTGGCTCAAATGGGATTAGACACAAGGCTTTGTGTAAACAGAAAGCGAAAACACCCATGGGAAAATCACATTTTTGAAAATATCCGTCCAGAAACCACTAAAAGATTGAAATGTTATTTGAATCAGATGTTTCATTGGAGTTTGACATAGCTTGAGCCAGCCCGGCCAATGTGTCTTCAAAATAAATTACACACAGAAAACAAATATCCTTTGTAGTTCTTAAAAATATTTTAGTTTTTAAAATGTTTTGTTTTTTCTCCACATTTCATTTCACTTGGATCACTCTTTACTGCTGCCTCCCATCATCTTACTTCTCTATCCAGGAGGCTGAAGCAATGCAGGGTGGGTTGTGGTTGCCATCGGTGACGCTCCATAATTGGATATCAGTTCATGACACCTGACACTCTAGCATTTAATGCTGTATCTATGAGGGTGGCGGAGAATGAGGCAATTCATCTGATGAATATAAGAAGCAATTTCCGCATCAAAGGTTTGGCCACATATGCAATGTAATCAGGTCAAACTTCAGACTCTGGGCATTTAATTGGCCAAAATACCGGTCTCTCAAATTTGATTTCAGACATCGCAAAGACCTTTTGAAAAAAAATCTTGTTCCCAGATCCATAATGGACAGCAAGAGCAGTGAGACAAAAGAATGAAGGTAAATGGAACATTATAAACATTTTTTAAAAGTTACAAGAAGAGAATAGAGTTTATTGGTGAAAGCGTAGAACTGCATTAACCTTTTTAAAAAACTAACAGAAGAGGGTGGTAGGTCCATGGAATATGCTGCCCCAAAAAGCTGTAGAAGCTACATCATTACATAAATTTAAAACAGAAATAGACAGTTTCCTAGAAGTAAAGGGAATAAAAGGTTATGGGGAGCGGGCAGGAATTTGGACATGAGTCTAGGTTCGGATCGGTCATGGCCCTGTGGGTAGCGGAGCGGGCCCAGGGGCCGTGTAGCCTGATCCTGCTCCTATTTCGTGTGTCTAATTCTGTTAGATTCAGGAGATGGTTCTGTGATAGTAGATTGGCGGTTAGGATCAGATCAGCCATGATCTTATTGAATGGCGGAGTAGGCTCGAGGGGCCGATTGGCCTACTCCTGCTCCTATTTCTTATGTTCTTATGTTCTTATGAAAGTATAATAGGATGAGTATAGGTAAAGTGTTTACTATTAATATAACATTGTATTTTTATGTGTTTAGCAGTTAACAACATCTTGCATTTATATAGCGCCTTTAATGTAGTAAAACGACCCAAGGCACTTCACAGGAAAGTTATCAAACAAAATTTGACTCCAAGCCACAAAAGGAGATATTAGGACAGGTTGGTCACAGAGGTAGCTTTTAAGGAGCGCCTTAAAGGAGAAGAGAGAGGTAGAGAGGCGGAGAAGTTTAGGGAGGGAATTCCAGAGCTTAGGGCTTGGACAGCTGAAGGCACGGCCGCCAATGGTGGCGCGGTGAATATCAGAAATGCGCAAGAGGCCAGAATTGGAGGAGCGCAGAGATCTCGGAGGGTTGTAGGACTGGAGGAGGTTACAGGGATAAGGAGGAGCGAGGCCATGGAGGGATTTGAAAGCAAGGATGAGAATTTTAAAATCAAGGCGTTGCTGGACCGGGAACCATTGTAGGTCAGCAAGTACAGGGGTGATGGGTGAACGGGTTAGGACATGTGCAGCAGCGTTTTGGATGAGCTCAAGTTTATGGAGGGGGAAAGGTGGGTGGCCAGCCAGGGGAGCGTTGTTAAGGGTTCATAGTGCAACAATAAATCAGGTCTTCACGGTCAAGCTGGTTTATTACTGTAACACGTTTCTTTAAGTGTCGCAGTGTGTGAGCTGAAAAGAAACAAAATTGTTCAGTCCAGAGAGGAGAGAGATTCTCTGAACTTGCTGACAGGTTTAGGGTTAAATCTCAATGAAGACTGCTTTGAACTCATTGCCCTTTTGGACTACTGGCACATTACTGTTCCAGAGATCAGACAGCCAAGCATACAACACTTGGCCACAGGGGCATACTGTAAAACCATGTTAACATGCTATACCCATCTGCCATCTGTTTAAAACCTGAAAGTGCTTGCAAATGTAAGGTTTTTGAGCTATGATTTTGCTCTTTAAAAAAAAAAACAAATACTGTAATTTAAGCCTGTGAGTCAGTGAGATGCTCCTCACCATTGCTAACTCTGATGGTGGCCCCATGTAGCATCATATCACACCAGTGGAACCACTTCCATTCTATAATTTAGAATTCTAAATTTATACCGGACATACTGACTGGTGACATTTCAGACTGGAGTCGGGGTAGGGATGTTGTGATATTCTGATGTTGATATATAATTTACTGTCTACCAGGATATCAAAGGATAATACAAGTACAAGTATCACGATACGCTGCACGTTGAAGTAATATTACATAGTACACAAGTCATATGTGAATTTTTACATTTTCTAAAACCCCAAAATGTAATTTCAGCCTGTGAGTCAGCAAGATGCTCGTCATAGGTCTGTTTGTGGTCCCATGTAACATTGTATCATATCCCAGTGGAGCCACTTCCTTGCTATAATTTAGAATTCTAAATTGGTAAATATGAAAAACTTTGCCTTATGTCGTTTTTTTTTCTACTCGAATTTATCCCCGATCTTTGACCTTCAGGCCAGCACGGCCAAGATGACGGCTGCAGAGCCTGTTCCCAGGATGCCTCGAGTGGGCCATGTAGCAGCCACTAAGCTATGCTCTCAAGACCCTTCACACAATGGGCAGTAGAAATCTGCAATCCTCTACCCTAATAGGCTGTGGATGCTGGGACATTCGGAGCTTTCAAGATATTTGTTAGGTAAGGCCATCAAGGGATTATGGAGCTAAAGTGGGTAAACTGAGTTGAGCTACAGATCAGTCATGGCGGAGCAGGCTTGAGGGGCTGACTGGCCTACTCCTGCCCCTATGTTCCTAAAACTGGTATCAGTGTTAAACAGGTAGGTGCAGTATAACTTAAGCATAAAATAATCTCTTCCAATTTCACACAGCTTCCCAGTCAGCACGACCACATTCACACAATTTGCCTGTTCCTGGCAGGATGGGAATAGGAGCTCAACACACAGCAGTCCTCCCTCATTACTGTCCACTGGATCATCTCAACCAGAGAGATTGCAGGCACACTGAGCAACTTGTACTTATCTCTAAAGGTAAAGCTTTGTTTGGGGGGGTGGGAGGGTAAAGTGCATCTCAAATTCACACGCGGACACGAAAAATACAGAGATTTAATCAAATGTAATGCGATATATTTTATTCAGTTTTAAATTTGCTATTGGTTCTAATTCACATTTAACACTTAACAAATGAATTTGCAAACAGTCAAGATTTAATTTTTCAATTTGCTTTAAAAAATAATGGCCTAGAAATTGGAATCTTTAGCACCAGCTGTTAAGGCCAGTTTCGAAGAAAAAATGGCGGCCGCCTCGCTTCCTCCCACTTCCGGCGCGGAACACGGCAGCCGCCATATTGGGCAGGTTTGCAGCGCTGCTGTTGCCTGCACGCGCCTCAAATATTTTAATGATCAAGAGCGTGACGTCAATCAGCGTGCAAGGCCGAAGTGATGCTCGCTGGGTGATTTTGGACGGCGCCGCTCCTTTTACCGCCCTCTCCAAAGCACACCCGTGTGTGCAGCCATTGCCAGCGCGTAGACCCGGGAGAAAGCGACGGAGATCTCTAGATCACACAGTCTTCAATAGCTATGCAGATTATGTGCAGCCCCACCGAAGCCCGGCTCTGTGATGGGTTGGCATTCTTAACTGATCACTGTTTCAAATAATTTTGACATTGATTGCACGAGATGGTGTAATCAGGAATTTGATGACACATGTAGCCTGAGTTTTCATAACTTCAGGTATTTGGAACCTCAAACTGCTAGAATGATTCCACCCAAATTGCAGTCATTTAATCAGTTAATGATGACTTTTTTTGATTAATAATTGTACTTGACAAATTAGCCGGCTAAATATTTGAGAGTTGAATTAAACATAGATTTCAACTAAACTGCAGGTTGCATTCTTTCAAATCTGACGGTTTACTGTATTTTTTAGGCTTTGATTTATCTTGCACACCCGCCCTGTCAACCTACAAAACACGGGAAACATAACCGGAAACGCTGCACTTCACTTTCACAAATCCCGATAATGCCGCACAGAGAGTTTAGCCCTGACCTTCAGCCTCCTGCTGATTGTGGCACCTGAAAGCGCGCGTTGCACGGTAGGTTCGGCGCTGCGCTCATTTAAATCAGAAGGCAGCGCCAAATTAGTGGTGCCGTCTGCGCTCTTTTTATGGGCGGGAGTTAACCTCGGCCCGCGGTGGCACTGCCCGTTTTCGGGCTTTATCAAATTTTTAGTGCCAGTGACTTGCCCCTGGATTAGAAGTTGGCCTCGCACTAATGGAAAGCTTCATTGACAGGAAAGCAATTCGCCAAAAATAAATAAAACCGGCATCTCCTGAAGAAATGATTCAGTTCTAATCTGGTCTCTTGGTTGTCACTTAAAAGCCCAGTTTAATTGAGACTGTTATTTTGCTTTGAATTTGAATTAGGAGCTAATTTCTGAATGAATAAACTGAGTATCAATGTACCTGCCTGTGGATCAAATTTGAACCAAGCGCATGTAAAATTTGATCAGAATTCATTGCAGGGTTGACCTGCCCTTCATCTCAAATACAGGGGGTACTGCCGACTTTAAAATCTCGTTCAATGAACAAACCCTTGAATGTCAAGCGAGTGCTCCCTTCACTCCGCTACAAGAAAATTCCAATGACTAAATCCTAATTAAACCCAGTGTCATGACTGTGGAGTCAAAGTGGCAGCACCTGACATAAGAGTGTGAGGTTTGCAAAGCAGTCAGATAAATTAAACTGGAGACCGGCTATGTAGCGAAACAGTCTAAAACTGAAAGCAGGGAGGGGAAAAAAGACACAAACTGTTTGCTTAGATGACCAAAGCATATCAAGTAGTCGTGAGCAAAAAGGTCAAGCAAAATAGGGCTCCTGAGGCCCAAGGTAAAAAGGTGTCTCCAACATAGAGCTTAACCAGAATGGGACCATGAGTTAAGAGGGTGGGCTTAGCAAAGAGTTGAGACAAAGTAGAAATCACAAGTCCTGAGGTAAAATGGATAGATCTAATAAAGAGCTAAAATATACGAGAGACTTTTGAGCCCCAAACAATAAAGGTACATCTGATAGAAAACTAACTTAAGTAAAATTGGGCTCCAAAATATGGTAACCATTTGTATAGGTAAAGTCCAGTAGGTCAATTAAGAGAAAGGAGTAAGATACAAAAGTGAAGGGCTGTGTCTGTCTTGTAAGTGCAGCTGATGGGGAGGGTGGAGTGTCCAAGGTAAAATAACTGGTCAGCTAGGACATAAATGCAAGGGTCCATTACATCCCGAGGTAATACATCAGGAGCAAAGAACTCTGAGATAGGTTAGATGGCCACAGATGACTACAGGTTGTGTCCTGAATAGCAACCCAGAATATGAGTAAGAAAAGTACAAGCCCTGGGCTAAATTCTGGTCAGATTATCTGTCTGATTTGAAAGGTCTGTCTGCCCTCTCAGGCGGATGGCACTATTCGAAGGAGAGCGGGGGAGTTTTCCTGGTGTCCTGGCCAATATTTATCCTTGAAACAACACCACCAAAACAGAGTGCCTCATTATTCATCTCAGTGCTGATTGTGGGATCTTGCTGTTTGCCACACTTCAAAAATAATTCATTGGCTGCAAAGCACTTTGGGACATCTTGAGGGTGTAAAAGGTGCTGTATAAATGCAAGCTCTTCTTTCTTCCTTTTAATATAATGTGTAGGAATATATTGAGATTGTAAAATGTTTATTTATATTTGTGTAATAAAATATGTATTTAATTGCACCAACCAAACACAGTCAGACTTCAGATTAAGGAATACATTTGTGTTGTGTCAGAAGTCCTATCTATTGCAAAGGCTTTCATTTGATTTCATTCTGAATAACAATTTAATTGATGGTTTCTGGCACAAGTTTGATGTCAAGGGTAGATGTGATAGTTGCAACAATAAAGGATGCATGGAAATTGTGCGACAGGCATTCAGTCAAAGGGTTTCTGACATAGTTATTCTTAAATAATTTCTGAAGCACTATATTTTATAAACAAATATGTAAACTCTTACATCTGAGAGAGAGCAAACCAGAGCAGTGAAAATAATGCATCTGACACCTGCGAAGCTATACACCTTCAGAAATAGGGATTACAGGTTTACTTGATTTTGGTTGTATCCTAGTATAGTTAGTGCCAGCTCGGAAAAGCACTGTTAGTTTTCTCATTTGTTCAGGAAGATCTTATGAACATTTTTTGAGGTAATAAATTTATCCTTTATTTTTATGTCTGTTATCAAACATCCTAGTAATCGTCTTGTTACCTGCCCATGCTGTAGTTTTAGAAGCACAGTTTTTTTTTAAAAGCCGATCTTAAAAAAAAATTGCTGTTCTTTCTTAATTGTATTTTCTTTCCAATTTATTCCTTTCACACTCCTTTCACAATTGCTTCATCCCTCTATCTTTCTTTTCTGCTTTTCTCTCCCTTAACAGCAGATGTGTTCGTGACTTCAGCTGTAGGAAGGAGCACTCTTAGCAGTCTCTGCTATTCTGACTAGCAGACCATTAATGACCCATAGCCTTGTCTGCTTCAATAGCTCCTGGGAGACAGGTACCACTAATTGTACATTTTGACCAGATTACCTGTCTGATTTGAGGATTAGAATGTATAGCAATGTCAAAACCGGAATTGTATTTAACATACTGTATATTCATAGAGTCATAGAAACTTACAGCAGCAGAAGGAGGCCATTCAGCCCATCATGCTTGTGCTGGTTCTTTGAAAGAGCAGTCGTGCTTAGTCTCACA